>NC_064617.1:952432756-953632756 GCF_023898315.1 Schistocerca nitens
TAAAAGGAAGTGCGGCACGATATAGGGAGTTATCCCATGACTTTTGTCACCTTAGCATATAATAATTAAATACGTTATATAAATTTGTGGATACAGCTCTAGTATGGGAAGTTGAAAGGCAATTTTGAGCGTTCCAGGACGATTACTTTCAAACATAATTTTCCTTGTTGCTCTAGGTTAATTAACCTGCGAGGGTTGTCCAGAAATTAAGTTCCGATCCGTCGCGAAATGGAAACCATAGTGAAAACCAGAAACGTTTTGCAACAGTTAGGTACACCTTCCACCTACTTCTCTACATAGTCACCGCTCCAACTTCGCGTTTTGTCGTAGTGTTGTATAAACTTTCCAATACCCTCGTCATAGAAAGCAGCAGCCTGTGCTTTCGGCCAGTTATCTGCACTGGTCTGCAGCTCGTTGTCTGTGGAAAAATTTTGTCTTCACAACCAGCGGTTCTTGTGAGCAGAGATGAGACTCAGGGGGAGCCAATTACGGACTGTCTTGTGGGTGATCAAACACTTCTTTTCGGAAACGCTGCAGGAGCGTCTTCATTGCCCCTGCAGTGTGCGGCCGAGAACTGGCATGAAGAAGGAACCGCTCGACAGTTGTGTTATGTGGGCTGCATCACACAGGCGAAATCTCTAAACAGGCCCTCATACGAGGGGCGTTCAGAAAGTAAGCTCCGATCGGTCGCGAAGTGGAAACGACTATGAAAATCCGATAAAGCTTTGCACAGATGTGTTGGGTAGTGTCTCTAGTATAACCCCAGTTAGCATCACGTCGCTCTTCTCATTTCTGAGCTCGCAGTGAGTGCGTAAAGATGTCTAGAAAATAGTGTCTGCCGCCAAGTACGAGGGCCTGGTGAGAAATTTCGCCTGAAGCTATGCAGCTAACATTACATAACTGTCGTGCTGTTTCTTCTTCAAGACAATTCTCAGCCGCATTCTGCAGGGTCAATGAAGATGCTCCTGCATCGTTTTCAAATGGAAATGTGAGATTACCCACAATACAGTCCGCAATTGTCTCCCCCTGAGTTTCATCTCTGGTCACATGAACCGCTGTCTTTGAACACAACATTTTGACACAGACAACGAGGTGTAGGCCAGCGTGGAGAATTGGCGGAAAGCACTGGCGGCTGCCTTCTATGATGAGGCTATTGAAAAGTTGGTACAATGCTATGACAAAAGTCTAAGTCAGAACGGCGACTACGTAGAGAAGTAGCTGAAAGGTGTAGCTAATTGTTACAAGTTAAACATTTCTGATGTTCACTGTGGTTTCAATTTGGCAATCAATCGGAGCTTACTTTCTGAACAGGCCTCGTACTTAGCGGTAGACGCTATTGCCTATGCATCTTTATGTGCTCACTGTTCACTCAAAAGTGAAAAGAGCGACGCGATACGATTGAGGGACGTACTAGAGACACTGCCCAACACATCGGTGCAAAGCTTTACCGGATTTTCCCAGTGGTTTCCATTTCGCAACCGATCGGAACTAACTTTCTGCACAACCCTCGTATATTATAAAAATACACTCCTGGAAATTGAAATAAGAACACCGTGAATTCATTGTCCCAGGAAGGGGAAACTTTATTGACACATTCCTGCGGGTCAGATACATCACATGATCACACTGACAGAACCACAGGCACATAGACACAGGCAACAGAGCATGCACAATGTCGGCACTAGTACAGTGTATATCCACCTGTCGCAGCAATGCAGGCTGCTATTCTCCCATGGAGACGATCGTAGAGATGCTGGATGTAGTCCTGTTGAACGGTTTGCCATGCCATTTCCACCTGGCGCCTCAGTTGGACCAGCGTTCGTGCTGGACGTGCAGACCGCGTGAGACGACGCTTCATCCAGTCCCAAACATGCTCAATGGGGGACAGATCCGGAGATCTTGCTGGCCAGGGTAGCTGACTTACACCTTCTAGAGCACGTTGGGTGGCACGGGATACATGCGGACATGCATTGTCCTGTTGGAACAGCAAGTTCCCTTGCCGGTCTAGGAATGGTAGAACGATGGGTTCGATGACGGTTTGGATGTACCGTGCACTATTCAGTGTCCCCTCGACGATCACCAGTGGTGTACGGCCAGTGTAGGAGATCGCTCCCCACACCATGATGCCGGGTGTTGGCCCTGTGTGCCTCGGTCGTATGCAGTCCTGATTGTGGCGCTCACCTGCACGGCGCCAAACACGCATACGACCATCATTGGCACCAAGGCAGAAGCGACTCTCATCGCTGAAGACGACACGTCTCCATTCGTCCCTCCATTCACGCCTGTCGCGACACCACTGGAGGCGGGCTGCACGATGTTGGGGAGTGAGCGGAAGACGGCCTAACGGTGTGCGGGACCGTAGCCCAGCTTCATGGAGACGGTTGCGAATGGTCCTCGCCGATACCCCAGGAGCAACAGTGTCCCTAATTTGCTGGGAAGTGGCGGTGCGGTCCCCTACGGCACTGCGTAGGATCCTACGGTCTTGGCGTGCATCCGTGCGTCGCTGCGGTCCGGTCCCAGGTCGACGGGCACGTGCACCTTCCGCCGACCACTGGCGACAACATCGATGTACTGTGGAGACCTCACGCCCCACGTGTTGAGCAATTCGGCGGTACGTCCACCCGGCCTCCCGCATGCCCACTATACGCCCTCGCTCAAAGTCCGTGAACTGCACATACGGTTCACGTCCACGCTGTCGCGGCATGCTACCAGTGTTAAAGACTGCGATGGAGCTCCGTATGCCACGGCAAACTGGCTGACACTGACGGCGGCGGTGCACAAATGCTGCGCAGCTAGCGCCATTCGACGGCCAACACCGCGGTTCCTGGTGTGTCCGCTGTGCCGTGCGTGTGATCATTGCTTGTACAGCCCTCTCGCAGTGTCCGGAGCAAGTATGGTGGGTCTGACACACCGGTGTCAATGTGTTCTTTTTTCCATTTCCAGGAGTGTACTTTCCTGATTAATTGAATTGGGGATATTCTGATAAATTTCTTTGTTTGGAGATGTTAAAAAGTGTATCCACTTCAGCCAACAAACTTGCCGTTTTATCTCACTTCCTGTAGTCAGTAACTGTACATTCAATAACGCTGGCCCTTCCCCGTACGAACTAATTAGATGCACACATTAGTCCTGAGTCCACTTCCTAGCACCTTTCTTCATTACATTTTTGCCGGCGCACTGTGGTGACGCTCACCCACAGCACTTATCCATCGCGACTATAGTCTCAATTGTCCCGACAGTGCCGGTTCACGTTTATAAAGCAGCTTGTGGTAGGGTTGACATGGTGCAGAGGGGGGAGCGCTACTCTGTCAATCACATTTTCATATTAATATGGGATCGAGCCCCTTCAATTATATTTTATATTCTCGTTGGTAATTCCATATACTATGCTTATGACGTCTTTAAATGTTACTTGCTGCGCTGCGTTGTTTAAATCTGGACCTTTTCAAATACGAGGTGCATTCAAGTTCTAAGGCGTCCGATTTTTTTTCTAGTTAACTACTAACCCGAACTGGCGTTACTTCTCGACGTAGTCGCCCTGAAGACGTACACATTTTTCACAACGCTGACGCCATGATTCCATGGCAGCGGCGAAGGCTTCTTTAGGAGTCTGTTTTGACCACTGGAAAATCGCTGAGGCAATAGCAGCACGGCTGGTGAATGTGCGGCCACGGAGAGTGTCTTTCATTGTTGGAAAAAGCCAAAAGTCACTAGGAGCCAGGTCAGGTGAGTAGGGAGCATGAGGAATCACTTCAAAGTTTTTATCACGAAGAAACTGTTGCGTAACGTTAGCTCGATGTGCGGGTGCGTTGTCTTGGTGAAACAGCATACGCGCAGCCCTTCCCGGACGTTTTTGTTGCAGTGCAGGAAGGAATTTGTTCTTCAAAACATTTTCGTAAGATGCACCTGTTACCGTAGTGCCCTTTGGAACGCAATGGGTAAGGATTACGCCCTCGCTGTCCCAGAACATGGACACCATACTTTTTTCAGCACTGGCGGTTACCCGAAATTTTTTTGGTGACGGTGAATCTGTGTGCTTCCATTGAGCTGACTGGCGCTTTGTTTCTGGATTGAAAAATAGCATCCACGTCTCATCCATTGCCACAACCGACGAAAAGAAAGTCCCATTCATGCTGTCGTTGCGCGTCAACATTGCTTGGCAACATGCCACACAGGCAGCCATGTGGTCGTCCGTCAGCATTCGTGGCACCCACCTGGATGACACTTTTCGCATTTTCAGGTCGTCATGCAGGATTGTGTGCACAGAACCCACACAAATGCCAACTCTGGAGGCGATCTGTTCAACAGTCATTCGGTGATCCCCCAAAAGAATTCTCTCCACTTTCTCGATCATGTTGTCAGACCGGCTTGTGCGAGCCCGAGGTTGTTTCGGTTTTTTGTCACACGATGTTCTGCCTTCAATAAACTGTTGCACCCACGAACGCACTTTCGACACATCCATAACTCCATCACCACATGTCTCCTTCAACTGTCGATGAATTTCAATTGGTTTCACATCACGCAAATTCAGAAAACGAATGATTGCATGCTGTTCAAGTAAGAAAACGTCGCCATTTTAAGTATTTAAAACAGTTCTCATTCTCGCCGCTGGCGGTAAAATTCCGTCTGCCGTACGGTGCTGCCATCTCTGGGATGTATTAACAATGAACGCGGCCTCATTTTAAAACAATGCGCATGTTTCTCTTTCCAGTCCGGAGGAAAAAAATCGGAGGCCTTAGAACTTGCTCATGCTGTTAGTTTACGAGGCAAAATGGGCGATTTATTCGCTTAGAAACATGTCACTGCCACAATTACGGTTCAAAACACACAGTATCGTGAGTAATTTTATTTAAAGTTTGTACGAGTACGGTGAAATACTTTGCCAAGGTGGTAGGATACGAACTGTGAAATACAGTTCAAATCTGGGACGCAATACTGCCGCTCAGCACTCTCCGAGTACTGTCAGCTCTTCTGACGATGTCAGTATAGTTTGTCTTGTCTGAGAGCCACCTCAGGCAGCTCTCCCCAGATGGAGATGGACTTCTAGACGGGAGGTCTAGACTCGCAGACCGCGAGTATTTGAGATGTTGCCTGACTCTCGGTGCTGTTTATACGACAAGTGTTACTCGCAGTACCTATCTGAGAGTGGAAAACTCTCACGTGTACACAAAGTAAGGATCTTGCCCTCCAGGTCCCACGAATCCTCGCATCAGTCCAAAAAGCCCGATGAACCTAGACAGCAGAGGAACTCTTGGAACCACGTCAGGCCAGTTCTGGTTCATGTAAATTTCCTTGCTCACGTGGACTTGGTCATCGAAAGTAAAATCTCTTGTGTTATAGGTCGCGTCATATTTCTTCTATACCATCGACATGTAGAGGCTTATCTCACTAGGGGTAAGATAGATACTGCCTACAGGAAAATTAAAGAGACCTTTGGAGATAAGAGAACCACTTGTATGAACATCAAGAGCTCAGATGGAAACACAGTTCTAAGCAAAGAAGGGAAAGCAGAAAGGTGGAAGGAGTATATAGAGGGTCTATACAAGGGCGATGTACTTGAGGACAATATTATGGAAATGGAAGAGGATGTAGATGAAGATCAAATGGGAGATACAATACTGCGTGAAGAATTTGACAGAGCACTGAAAGACCTGAGTCGAAACAAGGCCCCCGGAGTAGACAACATTCCATTGGAACTACTGACGGCCTTGGGAGAGACAGTCCTGACAAAACTCTATCATCTGGTGAGCAAGATGTATGAAACAGGCGAAATACCCTCAGACTTCAAGAAGAATATAATAATTCCAATCCCAAAGAAAGCAGGTGTTGACAGATGTGAGAATTACCGAACAATCAGTTTAATAAGCCACAGCTGCAAAATACTAACACGAATTCTTTACAGACGAATGGAAAAACTGGTAGAAGCCGACCTCGGGGAAGATCAGTTTGGATTCCGTAGAAATACTGGAACACGTGAGGCAATACTGACCTTACGACTTATCTTAGAAGAAAGATTAAGGAAAGGCAAACCTACGTTTCTAGCATTTGTAGACTTAGAGAAAGCTTTTGACAATGTTGACTGGAATACTCTCTTTCAAATTCTGAAGGTGGCAGGGGTAAAATACAGGGAGCGAAAGGCTATTTACAATTTGTACAGAAACCAGATGGCAGTTATAATAGTCGAGGGACACGAAAGGGAAGTAGTGGTTGGGAAGGGAGTAAGACAGGGTTGTAGCCTCTCCCCGATGTTATTCAATCTGTATATTGAGCAAGCAGTGAAGGAAACAAAAGAAAAATTCGGAGTAGGTATTAAAATCCATGGAGAAGAAATAAAAACTTTGAGGTTCGCCGATGACATTGTAATTCTGTCAGAGACAGCAAAGGACTTGGAAGAGCAGTTGAACGGAATGGACGGTGTCTTGAAGGGAGGATATAAGATGAACATCAACAAAAGCAAAACGAGGATAATGGAATGTAGTCGAAGTAAGTCGGGTGATGTTGAGGGTATTAGATTAGGAAATGAGACACTTAAAGTAGTAAAGGAGTTTTGCTATTTGGGGAGCAAAATAACCGATGATGGTCGAAGTAGAGAGGATATAAAATGTAGACTGGCAATGGCAAGGAAAGCGTTTCTGAAGAAGAGAAATTTGTTAACATCGAGTATAGATTTAAGTGTCAGGAAGTCTTTTCTGAAAGTATTTGTATGGAGTGTAGCCATGTATGGAAGTGAAACATGGACGATAAATAGTTTGGACAAGAAGAGAATAGAAGCTTTCGAAATGTGGTGCTACAGAAGAATGCTGAAGATTAGATGGGTAGATCACATAACTAATGAGGAGGTACTGAATCGGATTGGGGAGAAGAGGAGTTTGTGGCACAACTTGACTAGAAGAAGGGATCGGTTGGTAGGACATGTTCTGAGGCATCAAGGGATCACCAATTTAGTATTGGAGGGCAGCGTGGAGGGTAAAAATCGTAGAGGGAGACCAAGAGATGAATACACTAAGCAGATTCAGAAGGATGTAGGTTGCAGTAGGTACTGGGAGATGAAGAAGCTTGCACAGGATAGAGTAGCATGGAGAGCTGCATCAAACCAGTCTCAGGACTGAAGACCATAACAACAACAACAACCATCGACATTTCAACCACTCTGTTTTGTTCTTCAGAGGTGTTCAGTTAACCTTGGTCGCCACAATATCCTGAAGAGGACGCCAGCACAGTGGTGGAAACATCGATTTTACAGAAAAAACATAACTCGCCCTAACAACCCACAAGATTTTATCTTCAGTTCAAGTTTCTTTAGACACATGAAAGTGACAAAGTACCAACAATCGATGGAGATATGTGGTTGGGTGCTCTTTGCGATTGCCATACTGCGGTGCCAACTGACAGTGCCTACAAGTGGAAAACCGTGACAGGGACATACTACTGAAATCTCCTGACGAGACTATGGGAGAACGCCAAGATGAAGCGTTGCAGGGAACTACCCAAGGGAATATTTTTGTTTCACGAGAAAACCACAGGTGATTCTGTTCCTTCTCTGGGCTATAAAATTTTTGCTCGACTAGCTACCTCCCCTCCCTCCACCCCCCCCCCCTGCCACCTCTGCCTCCCCCCCCCCCATTGCACTATTGGTACTCTGTGACTTCCCTCAGAGGAACAAACCATTGCGAAGCTGGTTTCTCAGACCGACGACGACGACGAGGTTTTTGAGACCGAACGTTTCCTGAACAGCCAAAGTGCCAAACTGCCCGTCAAGTCATCCATCGTATGGAAAAAATGTCACGCTGAAGGGTAAATACACAGAGAATGATTAAAAATAATTCTAACTTAATTTTTACGGTAATTATTAAGACAGTATGGCTACCATCCGTATATGCAAAGTACTCTGTCGGTCAGTTTTTCTCGTTACATGTGGAACTTGAAGCGACTTGGGTACGGATTGGTAGACATCTTGGCGAACTGTTGACGTCCGAATCTGCGTGAAACGCGATGCGAATTGCAGGGCGTCAGCCAAGACTCCCAGGGAGACCGTGCCGGATGGGTAGCCGAGCGTGCAGGGGCGCCGACTTCGTTAGCGCCACACTCCCGGGGGTCGTAGAAGATCCTCTTTCAACCCCTAAGCCTCTGATAGTCTCTCTGCAAGTCGACCGCGACCTACTAACCGTATCAGATATATCAGATACCACATCCAGTTCTCCTTTAGACAAAATCTGTAGGTCACAGTTTAACTGAAGTGAGTCGTTCTCCAACAACATCATAAATATTTTTGTCTGGATAATATACATCGTAGAAGAGGACTGTACTGTTCTATAACTTTGCATTCATATTTCTTAAAGAATTCTTGTAGTCAAAGTACACAGATGTGAAGATGGTATAGTGGAACTGAAACCAGTAACAGCATCAAGGTACGGACAAAGAAATATTGTATGAAGATGGTCTCTGTTCTTTCGGACATATAAAAAAAAAAAAAAAAAAAAAAACAGATACCATCGGTGACCATGCAGCTCTCATAGAATGAAATGACAGTTAAATCAAGACCCATAGATGGATAGAGCGTCTGCCATGTAAGCAGGAGATCCCGGGTTCAGGTCCTGGTCGGGGCACACATTTTCAGCTGTCCCGATTGATGTATATCAACGCCTGTCGATAGTTTAGGATCTTGATTTAATCACCATTTCAAATAAAACTGTGTACAAGCGTTGATTCCGGATTTTCTCGAAATAAAGAAATTAAATAAAAGGACTATGCAGGAACTTTCAGTAGACAGGAAAGCGCTAGAAATAACTAAAAAATCTCTTATAATTTAAATTGATTCTAGTTCCTTCCAAAGTGCATCAGGACTCAGACAAAGAGACGGTTTTGTCGGCACTATCATCCAGTTGTGTGGTGGAAAAAGCTATAAGAAATCAGTAAATAGAGGAAGAAAAACAAAGAAGTTAATAACTGCACAAATCTCGATACATCTAAAGAAGGAATAAATCGTTTGAGCTTTGCCTACCATATCGTAATAATCGATGAAACATTAGTAAATGCAAAGCAAAGACTAGAAATTCTGAAGAAGATAGCTAAAAAGGTAAATCTACGACTATCTTTTGAAGAGGCACGACACATGACAATTAAAAGTAACTCATCAAGAATTTTAAAAACCAAGTTTGGCAGCAGCAAGGAAATACAGAGCTTTAAATATCTGACTGAAAGTATAAGGATCAAGTGTGAAAATGAACCTGTTAAAATTAGAACTGAAAAACTTAAAGAACATACACGAATGGCTAAATCTGTACAATGAAAATAATTTTCTAAACTTTTAAATGAAGAAATTATAGCACAGCTGTAATACCAGAAGTCATCTGCGGGACAAAAATAATACTTTTATTTGGATGCAAAAGGGCATTAGAAGATTTGGAAAAGAAATAAAAAAGAATTTTGCGAAAACTATTACGTCAAATCAAGACCAAGAATGGTATTCGTTTTTGAGATCAAATAAGGCAATACGCTCATTCTACCCTAAAACAGCAGATGATGTCCAGAAAAGACGTGTTACCCTCCAAGAACATGTAAAGATATTGAAGGAACACAGATGAACAAAGCAGCTCCACAAATTCTTCCAAAACAGACAAAAGAAAATGGGTGGAAAGGAGCGGCAGAAAATAGAAGAATTGCTGATACAACAGGAAATAATAAAACGAAACTACGTCCGAAGGGGCCTTGAACGCCCAACGGTACCGACCGACCGCCGTATCTCCCTCAGGCAACCGGCGTCACTGAATGCTAATATGGAAGGGCGTGTAACCAAAACACCGCTCTCCCGGCCGTTTTCAGTTTTCGTGACCGGAGCAGCTACTTATCAATCAAGTAGCTCCTAAACTGCCCTACAAGGGCTGGAAGTATACCGCTTGCTAACAGCGCTCGGCAGTCCAAGTGCTAGCAAATCCCTTCGGTGATCTGACGGGAAAGTCAAAGATTTCTAGGAAGATAAAACAAACAGAAAAGCAACTAGACGCAGATGGTTGGATGGGAGGAAAATGAAAGGGTTTTGAAGAAGTGTGTTACAAATTGTTAAATTTGCTCTTAAGTAAATAGTTTTGTAGACATAAGGGCGTCTTACCCTCATGGTAAAACAAACGTGATAGCGAGATTGTTAGATAAGGAATGTTTCTTGTTTAAATGAAAGAATTTACTGAAACGCTCACGTAAAAATAATACCAAATACGTGGAGAAACTGTTTTGGGTTGTCTAAAGCAGTTTATAATATCTGATACAGTACGATACACAAGATCTTTTACAAAGATAAACATAAACTTGCATTGTATACCACATATATTTCTTATGTTATAAATATTAGATAAACACAAAGAAAGAGATACAGTATATTTGCATTGTAGATAGGTAATTCTCTTGAATATTATCGAAAAGAAAGAAATAATAGCTTAAGGACCTCATTAAATTCCCTCAAGCAGGAAGATAATTTGGAAGGCAATGCTTTTCAATGTAACCATCCTGGCATCAGCCTTAAGCGGCTTAGACAAATTGTGGAAAACCTAAATCTGCAAGGTCATTCCCCTTTTCAATCTTATCTCACCTGAACGGAGCGGGGGGTGGGGTCCACCAACTTAACTGTTGTGTCACTTCGATCACTAACATTACCAGTGTCAGCTGCTCACATGAAGACGGATATTTTGCTAATGGCGTGCAGTAGTGTTACACTAATAAAGTAACTGTTTACAATAGAGGATACTATGTTATTTGTAACTTTATAACCGTTACATGTAGCATATTATAATGGATGTAGAGCGTCGTTGACAGAAGCAGAAGTAGACTGTGATCTACCCAAGGGACAGAGTATGGGACCCAGGCTGCTCATGTTGTATTCTAATGACGGGTCAGGCAATATTAATGGTTACCTAGACTTTTACGGATGATGCAGTTACCTATAATTAAATACACACTAGCGAAGGCTGTACAGACATTCATGCACCTCCTGATGAAGTTTCCTAGTGATTCAAGTATTGATAACGTGTTTTAAATGTTCATAAATGTAAAATTGTGCTGTCCGGAGTGGCCGAGCGGTTCTAGGCGCTACAGTTTGGAACCGCGCGACCGCTACGGTCGCAGGTTCGAATCCTGCCTCGGGCATGGATGTGTGTAATGTCCTTAGGTTAGTTAGGTTTAAGTAGTTCTAATTTCTAGGGGACTGATGACCTCAGCAGTTAAGTCCCATAGTGCTCAGCGCCATTTGAACCATTTGCAAAATTGTGCCAAACGGAAAAAAACGTAGTGTCAGTGAATCAGCGTCTACACCAAAATCTACACTTCATAAGTAGCAGAGAAACCTCTGGTATCACTATTTCCCACCTTCTCTGTTCCCTTCGTTAACACTGCGTAAATCACAAGTGCTTGGTCTAGGGGTAGCGACATTGCTTGATAATGGAAACGTGTGGGAACCCGGATTCGAGCAAAGGCACTGCTTAAATTTTTAACAAAAATTATCAGCAATGGCGGCTGAAGGATATCGGCATAAGAAGTCACCCTCACTCTGCCGACGGCTTTGTTAAAGAGGGCGGCGGAGCGAACAGAGATGCAGGGCACCCTCTTGCCCCTGGGGTGGGGAGGTGACCACGAGAAAAATAAGAATAATTCCTCTCCTGTGGCAATCTCTTCTGTATATATTCTAATCTATGTCTTCCTCTACAGTTTTGCCATCTACAGTTCCCTCTAGTACCATGGAAGTCATTCCATCATGTCTTAACAAGATGTCCTATCATCCTGTCCTTTCTCCTTATCACTGTTTTCCACATATTCCTATCCTCTTAGATCCTGTGCAACACTCGTGTAAAGCACCACATCTCAAATGCTTCGGTTCTCTTCTGTTCGGTTTTCATACACTCAATGTTTCACTACCATACGATGCTGTAATCCAGACGTACGTTCTCGGAAATTTCCTCCTCAAATTAAGGCCTATGTTTGATCTAGTAGACTTCTCTTGGCCAGGAATGCCCTTTTTACCATTGCTGGTCTGCTTTCGATGTCCTCCTTTCTCCGTCCGTTCATTAGTTGCATTACTGTCTGGGTAGCTGAATTCTTTAACTTCATCTACTTCGTGACCATCAATCCCTATGTTAAGTTTCTCACTGTTCTCACTTCTGCTACTTCTCATTACTTTTGTCTTTCTTCGATTTACTCTCAGTCCATATTCTGTACTCATTAGTCATTCCATTCGGCAGGTCATTTAATTCTTCTTCACTTTCACTCAGGATAACAATGTCATCAGCGAATCGTATCATTGGTATCCATTCGACTTGAATTTTAATTCCACTCCTGAACCTTTCTTTTATTTCCACCTTTGCATCCTTGATGCACAGACTGAGCAGAAAGGGGGGGGGGAGTGAAAGACTGCATCCCTGTCTTAAACCCTCCGCTCTTGGTCGTCCACTCTTATAGTTTCCTCTTGGCTGTTGTACATATTGTTTATGACGTGTCTCTCCCTATAGCTTACCCCTATTTTTCTCAGAATTTATAAAATCTTGCACCATTTTACATTGTCGAATGCTTTTTTCAGATCGACAAGTCCTATGAACGTGTCTTGATTTTTCTTTAGCCTCGCCTCCATCATCAACCCGCAACGTTGCAATTGCTTCTCTCGTGCCTTTTACCTTTTCTAAAGCCAAACTGATCGTCATCTAGCACACCCTCATTTTTCTTTTCCATTCTTTTGTATATTATTGTTGTCAGCAACTTCGATGCATGAGTTGTTAATCTGATTGTGCGATAGTTCTCGCACTTGTCAGCTCTTTCCGTCTTCGAAATTGTGTGGGTGATGGTTTTCCGTAAGTCAGATATCGCCGGACTCATACATTCGACATACCAACGTGAATATTCGTTTTGTTGCCATTTTCCATTGTGATTTTAAACATTCTGATGGAATGTTATCTGTCCCTTCTACCTTATATGATCTTAAGTACTGCAAAGCTCTTGTAAATTCTGATTCTAATACTGGATCCCTTATCTCTTCTAACCGACTCCTGTTTCCTCTTCTGTCACATCATGCAAATCTTCCCCTTCATAGAGGCTTTCAATTTATTCTTTCCATCTATCCGCGCTCTCCTCTATATTTAACAGTGGAACTCCCGTTGCAATCTTAACGTTCCCATACTTGCTTTTAATGTCACGGTATGTTGCTTTGACTTTCCGGAATGTTGAGTTTGTCCTCACGACAATCATTTCTTTTTCGATTTCTTCACATTTTTCATGCATCCATTTCGTCTTAGCTTCCCTGCACTTCCGATTTATTTCATCCCCCAGTGACTTGTATTTCTGTGTTCCTGAGTTTCCTGAAATACTTTTGTACTTCCTCATTTCTTCAATCAAATGAAGTATATCTTCTGTTACCCATGTTTTTCTTTCCAGCTTCTGTGATTGCCCGTTTTAGAGATGTCTATTCCTCTTCAACTGTACTGCCTACTGAGCTATTCCTTATTGCTGTATCTATATCCTTACAGAACTTCAAGCGTATCTCGTAATTCCTTAGTACTTCCGTATCCCACTTCTTTGCGTATTGATTCTTCCTGGCTAGTCTTCATCACTACTATATTGTGATCTGTGTCTATATCTACTCCTGAATAAGCTTTACAATCCAGTATCTGATTTCGAAATCTCTGTCTGACCATGATGTAATCTAACTGAAATCTTCCCGTATCACCCGACCTTTTCCAAGTATGCCTCCTCCTCTTGCGATTCTTGAACAGAGTATTCGCTATTACTAGCTGCAACTTGTTACATAACTCAGATAGTCTTTCTCCTCTCTCATTCCTTGTCCCGAACCAATTCTCTCCTGTAACCTTTCCTTCTACCCCTTCCCTTACAACTGCATTCCAGTCGCCCATGACTATTAGATTTTCGTCCCCCGTTACATACTGCATTACCCTTTCAATATCCTCATAAACTTTCTCTATCTGTTCGTCTTCAGCTTGCGACGTAGGCATGTATACCTGAACTATCGTTGTCGGTGTTGGTCTGCTGTCGATTGTGATTAGAACAACTCGATCACTGAACTGTTCACTGTAACACAGCCTCTGCCCTACCTTCCTATTCATAACGAATCTTACACCTGTTATACCATTTTCTGCTGCTGTTGATATTACCCGATATTCATCTGACCAGAAATCCTTGTTTTCCTTCCACTTCACTTCACTGACCCCTACTATATCTAGATTGAGCCTTTGCATTTCCCTTTTCTGATTTTCTTATTTCCCTACCACGTCCAAGCTTCTGACATTCCACGCCCCGATTCGTAGAACGTTATCCTTTTGTTGATTTTTCAATCATTTTCTTTTGGCTACCTCCCCCTTCGCCGTCCCCTCCCGAAGATCCGAATCGGGAGCTATTCCGGAATCTTTACCCACTGAAGAGAGCGATAAATTCATTTTGATAACGTACATTTAGCAAGCTCTCTCAGACACACACCCTTCCACACTCACACACTCACTCACTCACGCACACACACACACGCACACACACACACACACACACACACACACACACACACACACACACACACGCGCGCGCGCGCGCAATCACACACAGTAAGTATCTAGGCACACTTGGTTCTACAGGAAACAAACAGTGAACATAAATACTAAGAAAATCATGTGCACCTAAACATTCTCTCTCTCTCTCTCTCTCTCTCTCTCTCTCTCTCTCTCTCTGTGTGTGTGTGTGTGTGTGTGTGTGTGTGTGTGTGTTTTGTGTGCGCTAGTACATTATTGAAATGAATTTGTCATGGATACCATGATAAAAGGCAACCACCACAACCCTAGCACTGGCTCTTAAAACAGTGAAAATGTTTCAATAAATTTCATTAAATTCAAAAAGCGACTGGTTACAGACGATAAATTCATAAAACGCCAGTTTTTTTTTTTTTTTTTTTTTTTTTGCACTCTCTGAGCTTAGGACCATCTGTACCTTGTTTAAAGCTGCTTGACATCCGACGTTGTCATGTAGCACCATAGCGCAACACCGATGACGTGAATGGAGTGTGGCATTTTAAAAATTCCGTTACTTACGTGTTTCTCGGAGCAACGTCACAACGTCTGAGGAGAGTTCTGAAGGGAACGCAAGACACTGTGTTGGCACCTGGTTGTAAATAGAGAGAGAGAACAGGGCGCAGACGACATGTTCTCACTTTCTTTTGTAAATACTATCTCCGAAAATGGTAACATTCTGGGAAATCAGCACTCAAAAGCCTGTTTATAGCACACGACTACTAAAAAAACAATCAATGTAAGCGAAATAACCCTTTGTTCTGGCATAATGACAACTGTGATATGTTGACACGTCACATTGAGGACCGTGATTGAAGGATATCACCATCAAATACACGTAGTGTTAGGCAATATCTTGGCTATTCCACTGCACTTCAATGGCCGACTTCAACTGTGTTCACCAAATCTCTCCTACGGCTAAACTAAGATGTTTGCTTCCCCCTATATGAATCAGTATTTACATAGGAAACGGATTTTGGGGTTAGAGAAAGATGAGACAATGAAACCGATGTTGCTGGAGGTGGATGATGGCCTGCAGCGGGAGAATATTCAGTCTGCCATAAAATGAAATGATATAAACGATGAAATGGATAATATTTTGACTTCTCAGCTCTGAAATTCATGTCAAACGATAGAGATTCGGTTCCTCTCGGGCGCGGGCAGTAACAGCGTTTAATATGACTGCCCACGGCAAAGGACCCGGCCGTAACCTGGAAGAGACTTCCTGCATGGCCGGTGCTGCCTGGAAGCGTTACAAATTCATTGCCGCCGTAATAGGGGTGCGCGGCGGAATGATTGAGTTTGGACGGCGCGGCGGGCCGAAGCCGTGGAAAGCTCTCGTGTGGCAACCGTGAAGTGCCGACAACCCCTGAGTGGCCAACTAGAGCGCCGGTAACCGCGAGAGGAAGGGTGAAGGAGGAGAGAGGGGGTATGGAGGGGGGATGTGGGGCGATATGATGTTTTCCGGGCCGCCGGCTCGATTCTCCCCACAATTTGCCAGCGTCAGGAAGCCGTGTGGCTAACTCACAGGGCCTCAGCGGCAGCACGTGACCCGTCCACGCCAGTTGCGTGTACTCTGTTGCATAGCAGGACAGGATCCCGGATCCAGTTGTACGGCTTTCGATAGGTGTTGCTCCCAACTCAAACAAAAAAAGGGTTCAAATGGCTCTGAGCACTATGGGACTCAACAGCTATGGTCATCAGTCCCCTAGAACTTAGAACTAGAACTACTTAAACCTAACTAACCTCAGGACATCACACAACACCCAGTCATCCCGAGGCAGAGAAAATCCATGACCCCGCCGGGAATCGAACCCGGGAACCCGGGCGCGGGAAGCGAGAACGCTACCGCACGACCGCGAGCTGCGGACCCAAGTGAAACATATCCGAGAATACATCTACATCTGCAGTTCACAATTAAGTGCCTGACAGTGGGTTTATCGAACCACCTTCAAACTACTTCTCTATCCTTCCACTCTCGAACAGCGCGTGGAAAAAACGGACACTCAAATCACCCCATGCGAGCTCTGATTTCTCTTATTTTATCATGATGATCGTTTCTCCCCTTGCACGTGGGCACCAACAAAATATTTTGGCACTCTGATGATCGTTGCTTTGATGAGTGCTACCCCAAATCGATTCTATTCGGAGCATTTGAGATTTGGTGCTACAGAAGAATTTAGACTGATAAGGTAGGGAATGAGGAGGTTCACAGCAGAATCAGCGAGGAAAGGAATATAAAGAAAACACCAGAAATAAGAACGGGCAGGATGATAGGACATGTGTTGAGCCATCAGGTAATAACTTCCTTGGTACCAGAGGTAGCTGTATACAGTAAAAACTGTAGGGGGAAACAGAGAGATTTGAATGTAAACATCAAATAATTGAGGACTGTGAGATAAAAAGGTTGGCGTTAGGCACAGAGAGGAATTCGTGGCGGGCCACATCAACCAGTCAGAAGACTGCTGACTTAAAAAACAGAAAAAAACCGATCAAATCGTGTATCATGTCCGTGACATACTCTCCCCTATTTCTCGTTAGTTCGAAACGTGCTGCCCGTCTTCGAACTTTCTAGATGTACTCCGTTAGTCCTATCTGGTAAGGATTCCACATGACGTAGCAGTATTCCAAAAGACGCGGAAAAGCGTAGTGTAAACAATCTCTTTAGTAGACCTGTTACATTTTCTAAGTGTTCTGCCAATAAATCGCACCCTCTGGTTGGCGTTCTCCACAACATTATTTACGTAAACGTTCCAGTTTAAATCATTTGTAATTGCAATCCCTAAGTATTTAATTGAGTTTACAGGCTTTAGATTTGTGTGATGTATCGTGCAACCGAAATTTAACGGAGTCCTTTTAGAACTTCTGTGGATGACTTCACACTTTTCGTTATTTTGAGTCGATTGCATCTTTCGCATAGTACAGATATTTAAATCATCCGATTACTTTATAAGATGGTAAGTGACAACATTATCTGCAATCAATCTAAGAGCGCTGCTGAGATTGTCTTAAAATGGTTTACACAGATCAGGAACAGCATAGGGCCTATAACACTTCATGGGGGAACACCAGATATGTTTTCCATCAGTTATTACGAACTGTGAGCTGACAGGAAATTACGAATCCAGTCAGACAAGTAAGGCGATACTGCACGGGCACGCAGTTTCACTAGCAGTTGCTTGTGAAGAACGCTGTTAACAGCCTTATTAAAATGTAAATAAATGGAATGATTTTTGTCATTGCCTGTCGATAGCATTCACCATTTTGTTGCAATGAAGAGCTAGTTATGTTTCACTGGAACGAAATTTTCTAAATCCATTTTGGCTGTTTGTCACTAAATGATACCGGTCAAAGAAACAATAGAAATAATTAAAAACAATTTACTTAAACATAAAAATTTGGCATTATCAGAAATATATGAATTCATTGATCTATTAATACTAGTACTATCACACAACTATTTTTCTTTTAATAACAAAATGTACCAGCAGAAAGAGGGCCTGGCTATGGGTAGCTGCCTTTAGGTTACAGTATCTCCGGATGTAATTAACATTTTACAATGCAACAAACAGCGCTGATTACGTATATGTTTATATGTTCAGATGTGCTAGCAAAACTAACGTGGTTCCATTTAACAAAGACGTAGGTTTGTATTAAAAAACATACTACCGTGCATTTTTGTATGGTTTGTATTAAACAATTACACTAGCCCCTCTCCTCACGTTCGGTCTGTGGAATCGGTTCGTCAGTTTTTTATGTGGTTTACGAAATATATCCAGCGGTAACGTTAGGTGACTCACCCTGTATAATTCGATCCGGGTTAGGAACTTGTAAAATGGCGCAAAATCTGATATTACCCTGCTGTTGCTCTGTCTTGGTCGGCGGTTGCAGCCTGACTCCTCAAATAAATAAATAGAACGCAAATATATGTACCTTATTTGACCGAAAAGCGTAAATCGGTATATCTCCTAACTGCCCTGTCCTTTCCCCTTAGGAACGGAATGAATACAAAAAGAATAATGAAATAAAAAGTATAAGAATGGCCAATTAAACCAGTAATTGTACCATTTGTGGTGTTTGTGAGAAATACACTCCTGGAAATTGAAATAAGAACACCGTGAATTCATTGTCCCAGGAAGGGGAAACTTTATTGACACATTGCTGGGGTCAGATACATCACATGATCACACTGACAGAACCACAGGCACATAGACACAGGCAACAGAGCATGCACAATGTAGGCACTAGTACAGTGTATATCCACCTTTCGCAGCAATGCAGGCTGCTATTCTCCCATGGAGACGATCGTAGAGATGCTGGATGTAGTCCTGTGGAACGGCTTGCCATGCCATTTCCACCTGGCGCCTCAGTTGGACCAGCGTTTGTGCTGGACGTGCAGACCGCGTGAGACGACGATTCATCCAGTCCCAAACATGCTCAATGGGGGACAGATCCGGAGATCTTGCTGGCCAGGGTAGTTGACTTACACCTTCTAGAGCACGTTGGGTGGCACGGGATACATGCGGACGTGCATTGTCCTGTTGGAACAGCAAGTTCCCTTGCCGGTCTAGGAATGGTAGAACGATGGGTTCGATGACGGTTCGGATGTACCGTGCACTATTCAGTGTCCCCTCGACGATCACCAGTGGTGCACGGCCAGTGTAGGAGATCGCTCCCCACACCATGATGCCGGGTGTTGGCCCTGTGTGCCTCAGTCGTATGCAGTCCTGATTGTGGCGCTCACCTGCACGGCGCCAAACATGCATACGACCATCATTGGCACCAAGGCAGAAGCGACTCTCATCGCTGAAGACGACACGTCTCCATTCGTCCCTCCATTCACGCCTGTCGCGACACCACTGGAGGCGGGCTGCACGATGTTGGGGCGTGAGCGGAAGACGGCCTAACGGTGTGCGGGACCGTAGCCCAGCTTCATGGAGACGGTTGCGAATGGTCGTCGCCGATACCCCAGGAGCAACAGTGTCCCTAATTTGCTGGGAAGTGGCGGTGCGGTCCCCTACGGCACTGCGTAGGATCCTACGGTCTTGGCGTGCATCCGTGCGTCGCTGCGGTCCGGTCCCAGGTCGATGGGCACGTGCACCTTCCGCCGACCACTGGCGACAACATCGATGTACTGTGGAGACATCACGCCCCACGTGTTGAGCAATTCGGCGGTACGTCCACCCGGCCTCCTGCATGCACACTATACGCCCTCGCTCAAACTCCGTCAACTGCACATACGGTTCACGTCCACGCTGTCGCGGCATGCTACGAGTGTTAAAGACTGCGATGGAGCTCCGTATGCCACGGCAAACTGGCTGACACTGACGGCGGCTGTGCACAAATGCTGCGCAGCTAGCGCCATTCGACGGCCAACACCGCGGGTCCTGGTGTGTCCGCTGTGCCGTGCGTGTGATCATTGCTTGTACAGCCCTCTCGCGGTGTCCGGAGCAAGTATGGTGGGTCTGACACACCGGTGTCAATGTGTTCTTTTTTCCATTTCCAGGAGTGTATTAACACTAGTACTATCACATAACAATTTTCTTTTAATAACAGAATGTACCAGCAGAAAGAGGGCCTGGCTATGGGTAGCTGCCTTTAGGTTGCAGTATCACCGGATGTAATTAACATTTTACAATGCAACAAACAGCGCTGATTACGTATTTGTTTATATGTTCAGATGTGCTAGCAAAACTAACGTGGTTCCATTTAACAAAAACGTAGGTTTGTGTTAAAAAACATACTACCGTGCATTTTTGTATGGTTTGTATTAAACAATTACACTAGCCCCTCTCCTCACGTTCGGTCTGTGGAATCGGTTCGTCAGTTTTTTATGTGGTTTACGAAATATATCCAGCGGTAACGTTAGGTGACTCACCCTGTATAATTCGATCCGGGTTAGGAACTTGTAAAATGGCGCAAAATCTGATATTACCCTGCTGTTGCTCTGTCTTGGTCGGCGGTTGCAGCCTGACTCCTCAAATAAATAAATAGAACGCAAATATATGTACCTTATTTGACCGAAAAGCGTAAATCGGTATATCTCCTATCTGCCCTGTCCTTTCCCCTTAGGAACGGAATGAATACAAAAAGAATAATGAAATAAAAAGTATAAGAATGGCCAATTAAACCAGTAATTGTACCATTTGTGGTGTTTCTGAGAAATATGTATGCCTGTGGAAAAATTGTTTCGATGTTGTTGTATACAATCTTATCGTAGAGATCCTCGTGAAAATATTATACTAAAAGTGTGAAGACCTGTTCATGTAAGTTTTGCGAGATACTTACATTAAGTTAACAAAATAAAAAATTATAAATGGATTAATCTCGAAGTATATAACACCGAAAATGCTGGATGCATGGCACCTGCTACCGATATATAATTTTTTCTGAATTGTATGTAAATATTTGAAATTTAAATGCTGTCTTTTAATAAGTGAGGACATTACTTCAGTGCATGTGTAAATTGTATTTATCTGTGTCTTACTGTGAACCTTATAAGCTCTGGGAAAAAGCCAAAGCAATTGTTATTTGCATCGACTAGCAACGATAATAGCAGTGCTTGTGCGTGGTAAAATTTTTTGGTAGGGGGTTGTTGCGCACAGAGCGCGCAGAGAGAGAGAGACGGGTTCCAGCGCTTGTAGTGTGCGGAAGTGTGGTGTTAACGCTCTCGCAGTAGAGGGTACCATTTTAGGCGACATCATGTTTGCGCGCCGGCCAGATGTCTAGAGCAGGAGTATGCACAGTGGGCGGGCGGAAGAGGATGGATTAATTAAGATTGCCCGTTCCTATAACTAGCCGTGGCTCCACAATATGCTACCGTCTTCAGTTCCAGCAGTTCCAGCAACACAGTTTCGTCGTCGACTCCGAGTTTCGCTTATGCACAGCACTGAAGTAACACTGTTCATTGGTAGAAAGTATTAACAGCTAACCCAGCAGCACAACTGATTGTGATTTGATTGATAAGATTTATTTAAATATTAATCAGTTAATCTCAGGGCGATTGTGTCCTCATTGCCCCCAGACATTTTTAACAAGCAGGATCCTTGTTCGTTTCCTTCCTAATATGCTAAATGAGTATCATAAGAAACAAATTGAATAGTTACAGACAGTTTATTAATGAATAAATTCACTTTTAAGAATTTTAGCCTCAGTCTACTTTCAATTAACTGTTGTACAACAGAGGCTTCAGTATATGACTAAAGTAAACCAATTTCATTTTTCAAGTTTGAGAATCAATCATTGGAAAAAATCCAAATCTAAAGTAATGCACAAATTAAGAATGTGGAAGTTTTCTTTATTTTACATACAGCTTGGAGCACATGGCTATTTGGAATGGTACATATTCCAGTATTTAATTCTGTTCAAGTCAGCAAGAAAGGCTCAGTTGTTCAGACAATAATATGATATCCAATTTGCAAAATAAGTACGGCAAAGGAAAAAATGCTTGCTTTTTTTTCTAAATTTCTTTGTTGACGTTACGTTGAGGTCACTGAAAGTCATTGTTCACGGAACGAAGTTCAGTATTAACATACAGTTTAATTGCATAAGTCATTACTCGATTGCCTTTTTCAAAATTTAATGCCAAACATAACGTAAGAGTGACTTCTCAGTTTTCTTTATCATTACATACTCACTTAAAACTAGTGTAAAAAAAAACGTGACAACCTTCAGTTGCCACGTCAGTGTTTAATAATGCATGTTTTTCTTTCCCATCACCTTGTACAGGATTTCGAATGTAAAGTGCCCTAGTGGGCTGCGACCATTAACTACACTCCTGGAAATGGAAAAAAGAACACATTGACACCGGTGTGTCAGACCCACCATACTTGCTCCGGACACTGCGAGAGGGCTGTACAAGCAATGATCACACGCACGGCACAGCGGACACACCAGGAACCGCGGTGTTGGCCGTCGAATGGCGCTAGCTGCGCAGCATTTGTGCACCGCCGCCGTCAGTGTCAGCCAGTTTGCCGTGGCATACGGAGCTCCATCGCAGTCTTTAACACTGGTAGCATGCCGCGACAGCGTGGACGTGAACCGTATGTGCAGTTGACGGACTTTGAGCGAGGGCGTATAGTGGGCATGCGGGAGGCCGGGTGGACGTACCGCCGAATTGCTCAACACGTGGGGCGTGAGGTCTCCACAGTACATCGATGTTGTCGCCAGTGGTCGGCGGAAGGTGCACGTGCCCGTCGACCTGGGACCGGACCGCAGCGACGCACGGATGCACGCGAAGACCGTAGGATCCTATGCAGTGCCGTAGGGGACCGCACCGCCACTTCCCAGCAAATTAGGGACTTTGTTGCTCCTGGGGTATCGGCGAGGACCATTCGCAACCGTCTCCATGAAGCTGGGCTACGGTCCCGCACACCGTTAGGCCGTCTTCCGCTCACGCCCCAACATCGTGCAGCCCGCCTCCAGTGGTGTCGCGACAGGCGTGAATGGAGGGACGAATGGAGACGTGTCGTCTTCAGCGATGAGAGTCGCTTCTGCCTTGGTGCCAATGATGGTCGTATGCGTGTTTGGCGCCGTGCAGGTGAGCGCCACAATCAGGACTGCATACGACCGAGGCACACAGGGCCAACACCCGGCATCATGGTGTGGGGAGCGATCTCCTACACTGGCCGTACACCACTGGTGATCGTCGAGGGGACACTGAATAGTGCACGGTACATCCAAACCGTCATCGAACCCATCGTTCTACCATTCCTAGACCGGCAAGGGAACTTGCTGTTCCAACAGGACAATGCACGTCCGCATGTATCCCGTGCCACCCAACGTGCTCTAGAAGGTGTAAGTCAACTACCCTGGCCAGCAAGATCTCCAGATCTGTCCCCCATTGAGCATGTTTGGGACTGGATGAAGCGTCGTCTCACGCGGTCTGCACGTCCAGCACGAACGCTGGTCCAACTGAGGCGCCAGGTGGAAATAGCATGACAAGCCGTTCCACAGGACTACATCCAGCACCTCTACGATCGTCTCCATGGGAGAATAGCAGCCTGCATTGCTGCGAAAGGTGGATATACACTGTACTAGTGCCGACATTGTGCATGCTCTGTTGCCTGTGTCTATGTGCCTGTGGTTCTGTCAGTGTGATCATGTGATGTATATGACCCCAGGAATGTGTCAATAAAGTTTCCCCTTCCTGGGACAATGAATTCACGGTGTTCTTATTTCAATTTCCAGGAGTGTATTTCCTTTTCGTTCATTAGTGTAACTTTTGGATTCGTGAACAGTGTCATCCGTTTTCTGTCCAGTGTTGTTCCTGAGTGAATGCACAAAGTAACTGTCATTTTGGAAGTTATAGCCCTGTTTGATTTAATTACTTTTTATTTTTAGTAGACTTTCCATCAGAAGGGTCTGTTGTACACTTATCGGTTTCACTTCTTCGGGAAAGATTGCCTTATCCAGTCAGAAAAATTTCATTAGGCATACACGCGATCCACGATCATATTTTATATCCCTAGCAGGATAGGCCGATTAGTAAGGGGGAGATTACAAGTAGCTGTGAATCTACTGAGTACAATAAAATGACATTCAAATAAATGAATGAGATATAGGTTACAAAGTGCGTAGGTTCTATCTGGCAAACTGTAGATATGCTAGGATGACGAAAGTAACATCAAGGCACAGTGAATGTATTATAAAGAAAAAAATGCGAAGAGCATGAAATGTGGAACCTCTAACGTTCTAAAAGCACTTTCATACACAGTGCGTCTTCTACGGTATCTCTTAAGAACACACCTTTCACTGGTATTATATTCTGTCACTCATCAGCTTATGGTTGTATGTATGGAGGTAGCCTTGAGAGACGACGCATAGTAATTAATTTTGGCTGTGATCAGTACCTATGCTGAAATCCAGCCCTTCGACTGATGACGAGAATGAGTGTTTGAGGATGGTGTTGCTTCCCCTAAACTACTCTAAAAGACTGAAAAATAAATAAATACGACAAGGACAATTTGTAACAATGGTATGCATATTTCCTAGGTATAGTTTCACTCATGGTTAAACAGTTCGTGCACCAGTTCTAATTCATTTCGTCCGCCACATAATCATTTTACCCTTAAACAGGTGTTATACGAGGTGCACTCGAAAAGTTCCTAGCCCGAGATAGTTACCGTAATTTCTCGCACAAAGAACACCAACTGTTGTTATGGTGACCCTTTATGGGCATGCAAGTCAAATTTCGCGGTTCCAGCTTCGATAGATTTGCCGCTACGATGCGTTGTATACCGTAGTGTATGAAAAGTGGTGAACATAGAGAGAATCAAGAACAGTGCTATGATTGAATATCCTACGCTTGAAGGGAATAACACCCAAGTAAATTGAGGAGGACGTGCAGAATACACTTAGAGACAGTTCTCTGTCTTATGCAGCAGTGAAAAGTAAGTGTCCGGCTTCAAACGTGGAAGAACGAGTGTGAAAGTTGCGCCAAGGATTGTCTCCGTGGCCACTGATGAAATAATGGCTGCCATTCACGATACGTCTAATAATGTTGCAGCAAATACAGTTGTTGTACTTGGGATTCACAGTCATAAAAATTGTTTGAAGGACATCGTCTTTACGCCAGTGACTGTTATAAGTTTTTATTACACTACTGAAATTTCGGCCTTAGGCCATTATCAAGTGCTGACATTATCGCTTTAAGCCATGTCAACGTAATGTAAGCTGAAGAATTTGTGTGTCGTTGTCAATCCTGTTAAATACATTCGCTTCGTTACACAGTGCTAGCACACTTATACAAACATCGTAAAACAACGTAATCTGTAAATGCACATGTTCATTAACTCATCAATAGTCACACATGCGTTAGATTACATGTGTGACTAGTGATGGGTTAACGAACATGTGTATTTACAGATTACGTTGTTTTACGAAATTTGTATACGTGTGCTCCCACTGTGTAACAACGACACGAATGTATTTAACAGGATTGACAACGACACACAAATGTGTCAGCTTACATTACGTTGACATGGCTTAAAGCCATAATATGAGCACTTGATAAAGGCCTAAGTCCAAAATTGCAATAGTGTAATAAAAGATTATAACAGTCACTCACGTAAAGAAGATGTTCTTCAAAAACGTTGCACTACATTGAAACCACATTTGGAATCCCCCATGGTCGTGCTGATGACATTGCTGTGGATATTTTTTGGGAATGTGGAATCTCGGTGTGTCCCGAAAACTTGAATGTAGATCACAGACGGGAACGTGTGCAGTGTTGTGAAGATATCGTCCGCCAATTTGAAGCGGATGAAGATGGCTTTCTTGCAAGGTATGTGACAACGGACGAAACGTGGTTTCACCACTTTGATACTGAGACAGAACAATAGTCACAACAATAGGAACATCCTACATCTCCTAACGCAAGAAAATTCCTGGTGCTAAAATCAGCCGGCAAGCTGATGGCATCGGTCTTCTGGGATGCAGAAGGGGTAATTACGGTGGATTACTCGCAAAATGCAAGTGCATCATAATACTGCACCCTCCTGCGCCGTTTGAGAGAAGAGATAAAGAGAAAAAAGTGCGGAAAATTGGGGCGCGGACTTCTTATGCATCAGGAAAACGCACCAGCGCAAAAAGCCCTCGCATCTCCCGATTTGGATCCATCAGGCGTTTTTCTTTTCCTAAACCTAAAAAATATCTCACAGGACGACGACTTGACATTGATGATACAGTGAGTGGTGTTGTGAGCTCTTGATTGGACTCGAAATCGAAGACCTTTTATTTGAATTGTTTGCAGACGTTATCTGAGCGTGCCCGCAGGCGTATTTGTGTACAAGGGTATTATATTGAATAATAAATTGGTGTTATGTTAACTGTGCCGTCCGTAATTATTTACCTAGAAACTTTTCGTTCCTCCCTCTCATAGGGTCTTACAAGGAAATGGCCCAATCGCACACCTCGATATGTTAAGTGCACTGAAATTTTTTATAATGGAAGAATTTACCTAGAAACTTTTCGTTCCTCCCTCTCATAGGGTCTTACAAGGAAATGGCCCAATCGGACACCTCGATATGTTAAGTGCACTGAAATTTTTTATAATGGAAGAATACACCGAAAACACAGTCACGGACTTTTCTTGGCAAGATACACTGAAAGCATTTAAAAAATAAAAATATGTTGAAAGTTTCCAATTTCTTAGTCTGCAGCGCGGCTCGAGGCAACTCCAGCTCCACCGTTGCTGTAGCAGATAACTCTAGCGCAACAAAGTAGGCACACAGCCTAGACTGACGACGTACCGGTAAACAGAAAACACGGCAGAACTTGATCGTAATTGGAAATGTCGTGTGGCTAGGGCCTCCCGTCGGGTAGACCATCGCCTGGTGCAAGTCTTTCGAGTTGACGCCACTTTGGCGACTTGCGTGTCGATGAGGATGAAAGGATGATGAGAAGGACAACACAACAACCAGTCCCTGAGCGGAGAAAATCTCCTACCCAGCCGGGAATCGAACCCTTGCCGTTAGGTATGACATTCCATCGCGCTGACCACTCAGCTACCAGGGGCGGACATCGTAATTTATAAAGTATATTTCAGTTTCCATTGATAGCTTCAGTAGCAGAGTTTCTCACAGTTACTGTTGTTTCAAATTTGCAGCTCATTTAATACCCATAACAATTAGCAATTGCCTTTTGCGGTATCGCCAAGTGCTAACAATGGAGGTAAAACTGAATCAATTTTCTTCATGTTTTCTTGGTAGGTACTTGCTACTCATAAAAATGAGATGAGAAGAACGTGGTATGGAAACGAAGTCACCCACTCCTCCTAAAGACCTAAATACGTTATTTGCTAATTTCTCCGACATTCATTCGAATGGTGTCAACATTTCCTTATAAACTGTGGAAACATGAAAAGGAGGAAGTAGCTCTGACGATGGATGCTAAGGTACTTAAAGTCCAGAGCAAAAATACAGTACCTTCCCAGAGCAAATAAAACATGGAGAGTAATAGTTTTCAGTGGCAAAGGAAGGCCGTAAATTTGTTGGTTACAGGAAGAAGGAAGGAAGCAAACGCTTAAAGTTAAGGTGCCTGCAAAGCCGGTTTCTTGGAAGATTTACACGCAGTAAGGAATAAGCGCCAAAACGAAACTCACAGAAGGATGAAAGAAAAACTGTTCGGAAGGTGTAGAACAGCTCGTACGAGTCAATGCACTATTACCGAGAGAAATGTACGAAACTAGGCCCACTGAATTAAAAATGAGACGAACATTACAGATTTCCGGTCTGGTTGGGTGGTTAAACAGATTGAATATATACTCAAAAGTTTGGTTCAAGTAAACGTGTACAGATGTCATTAATAGGTAGCACTACAAACAAATTTGTAGCTTCTCGTTATGACCCAAAATTTTGTAAATGAAGCCAATCAGTCAGGTTTCGTAAAGGAACTGCATGTATACCACACTTTATCATTTCGAGCGAAAGAAGCATCGTTTACGAAGTCGATGAATGCTATGACACATTCGCATTCAACTGTGCCAATCATAAGTATAGGTGGATTAGTGTTTCAACAACTTTGTATCTGTCTTCGGGAACCTCAAAATAAATTAAGACAAAAAATTAAACATCCTGTAATCGACGTGAGAGAATATAGAGAAACGGGAGAGAATAATTATCAATAATACATATGAAACTTCTTCTTACCAGTAGCAGAAAATAATTCATTGATTTTTCTGGGCTCTTTGTCTGGAAATATTGATACCTCTTTGTTTTGGAGGAGAACGAAAAGATTGTTAATGTAAGTCGGATAGCACGCGGAACTAATAGTGTGATTCAGCCACACAATAAAAAGTTTTCGTCAGTGTAAAGCATTTTTCAGAAAATTATTGGACAGTATATTTTCTGATAGAGTTTTATCATTTCAGGTTGATCAGCGTAACAGTATTGCAAAAATTAGTAGCTCTTACATTGTCCGCTGTCATGATCACATTTAACGAATTTGTTCAAGTATGCCTGGTACGCAGCACAACACGCAGAACAGCACCACGACCATTTCAAATAAAACTGGTTACTGGGAAGTGCCTGAATGCATTAACTCTTCTTTTATCTGGTGTGCCTCATGTGAGGAAAATATTTTCATCGTCCATTACACACTTCACTTTTGTAACGACTACAGTGAATAAACAACTAACTGCTTAATTGTCTGTAAAACACACATTATTCAAGAACTATCACAAGAACTGTGCTACAGGAACTTTTATAAAATATTTCACGCCAACAAATAGAAGACCTGCGGCCGTCGCACGGTGGCGCTGGCAGCAGTCCACATACGTAGAGGTGTGTTGGTGCATGTCAGAGTACGGTGCAGCGAGTAAGTGTGCAAACGTTTTCAGACTTGCTAGTGGCGTGTGTGTATTGAAAATGGCTCAAAGAACGCATATTTATGTCGTTATGAAGGGTAGAATACTAGGGCGACTGGAGGCTGGTAAAATACAGCAGGTCGTAGCACGGGCCCTCCGTGTGCCACAAAGTGTGATCCGATTATGGTAACGATTCCAGCAGGCAGGAAACGTATCCAGGCACTACAGTACGGGACGTCCACAGCGTACAACACCACAAGAAGACCGATATCTCACCATCAGTGCCCGCAGACGGCCACGGAGTACTGCAGGTAGCCTTGCTCGAGACCTTACCGCAGCCACTGGAACAGCTGTCTCCAGACACCCAGTCTACAGACGACTGAACAGACATGGTTTATTTGCACGGAGACGTGCAAGGGCATTCCACTGACCCTGGTCACAGGAAAGCCCGTGAAGCCTGGGTTAAGAACACAGTACTTGGTCCCTGGAACAGTGGTCCCAGGTTATGTTCACGGACGAGTCCAAGTATAGTCTGATCAGTGACCTTCGCCGGATTTTCATCTGGCGTAAACAAGGAACCAGGTACCAACCCCTTAATGTCCTTGAATGGGACCTGTATGGAGGTTGTGGTTTGATGGTGTAGGGTGGGATTATGATTGGTGCACGAACCCCCTGCATGTCTTTGACAGAGGAACTGTAACAGGTCAGGTTTATCGGGACGTCAGTTTGCACCAGTATGTCCCCCTTTTCAGTAGTGCAGTGGGACCCACCTTCCTCCTGACGGATGATAACGCACGCCCCCATCGATCTGCCATCGTGGAGGAGTGCCTTGAAACAGAAGATATGAGGCGAATGGAGTGGGCTGCCTGTTCTCCAGACCTAAATCCCATAGAACACGTCTCGGATGCTCAAACCCCTACGACACTTCAGGAGCTCCGAAAGGCACTGGTGCAACAATGGGAGGCTATACCCCAGCAGCTTCTCGACCACCTGATCCAGATTATGACAACCCGTTGTTCCGTCTGTGTAAGTGCGCTAGGTGACGATCAGTTTGGCTTTAGGAAAAGTAAAGGGACGAGAGAGGCAATTCTGACGTTACGGCTAATAATGGAAGCAAGGCTAAAGAAAAACCAAGACACTTTCATAGGATTTGTCGACCTGGAAAAAGCGTTCGACAATATAAAATGGTACAAGCTGTTCGAGATTCTGAAAAAAGTAGGGCTAAGCTATAGGGAGAGGCGAGTCATATACAATATGTACAACAACCAACAGGGAATAATAAGAGTGGACGATCAAGAACGAAGTGCTCGTATTAAGAAGGGTGTAAGACAAGGCTGTAGCCTTTCGCCCCTACTCTTCAATCTGTACATCGAGGAAGCAATGATGGAAATAAAAGAAAGGTTCAAGAGTGGAATTAGAATGCAAGGTGAAAGGATATCAATGATACGATTCGCTGATGACATTGCTATCCTGAGTGAAAGTGAAAAAGAATTAAGTGATCTGCTGAACGGAATGAACAGTCTAATGAGTACACAGTATGGTTTGAGAGTAAATCGGAGAAAGACGAAGGTAATGTGAAGTAGTAGAAATGAGAACAGCGAGCAACTTAACATCAGGATTGATGGTCACGAAGTCAATGAAGTTAAGGAATTCTGCTGCCTAGGTAGTAAAATAACCAATGACGGACGGAGCAAGGAGGACATCAAAAGCAGACTCGCTATGGCAAAGAAGGCATTTCTGGCCAAGAGAAGTCTACTAATATCAAATACCGGCCTTAATTTGAGGAAGAAATTTCTGAGGATGTACGTCTGGAGTACAGCATTGTATGGTAGTGAAACATGGACTGTGGGAAAACCGGAACAGAAGAGAATCGAAGCATTTGAGATGTGGTGCTATAGACGAATGTTGAAAATTAGGTGGACTGATAAGGTAAGCAATGAGGAGGTTCTACGCAGAATCGGAGAGGAAAAGAATATGTGGAAAACACTGATAAGGAGAAGGGACAGGATGATAGGACTTCAGCTAAGACATGAGGAAATGACTTCCATGGTACTAGAGGGAGCTGTAGAGGGCAAAAACTGTAGAGGAAGACAGAGATTGGAATACGTCAAGCAAATAATTGAGGACGTAGTTTGCAAGTGCTGCTCTGAGATGAAAAGGTTAGCACAGGAAAGGAATTCGTGGCGGGCCGCATCAAACCAGTCAGTAGACTGATGACCAAAAAAAAAGTGTGCATGGTGATCATATCCCATATTGATGTCGGGGTACATGCGCAGGAAACAGTGGCGTTTTGTAGCGCATGTGTTTCGGGATGGTTTTCTCAACTTATCATCTAATCTAACTATGAAGTTACAGATCTGTGTCGTGTGTGTTCCCTATATGCCTATGGCATGAGCGCCAGTTTTGTCTAGTGCCACGTTGTGTGGCCCCACATTCTGCAGTTGTCCTTAATTTATGAGCATGAGTGTACTTCCTTGATTTTGTTTCCTCTGCCAGTCACTTGTTTGACAGTTAGATCTTCAACTGTTTAACTGGCAATACTAACTGCAATATATTCAAATATTAACGAATTGAGACATTTCGGAACGGTTTAACTGCTTAAAACTGGCGTGTGTGCACTTTGGACTTCTCGCTACATTCTCACATCACATCTGCGTCTGATTATTCGCCGGATCGCGTACTCATCAGGAAGGGCTGCACAAACCGCTGTTATAAGCGGTTCCTACAGCGGAAAAACTGAGCAACTTAAAAAAATGTTAAATACCTGCAGTGCACGTTACTAGCTAAAATTTTGACAGTTCATTTCTTCTGGTGTGTTCTTGCTGTATGAAAATTTGCAGAATATGTTTTGTCATGTCGGATTGGGCCGTTCCTTTGTTAGATAATTCTTGCAGTACTTTTCTCCTCTCGTCATGATTTTTTTCTGCAGCTAGTTTTCTGCAAATTATCGCTCTCTTTACACTATTAGTGTATCTGACTCTTTGATAGCTTCTAAGGTGCGGGCTATACACAATATCTGATGAAAAGTATCCAGAGACCCATGCGTAATGCCCTTGAAAGGCGTCTACTGGGGAACACGTGTATATGGCACCAGAATAAACTAAGAATATTAATAAATTAAAATCAAACTAGTATAGTATAAATTATGAATGTCTCTGATAGGCTCGATAATGCGGATCGCTGACTGCGCGACCGCAGAGCCAAAGATACTGCTTTGTTGGAGTTAGAGAGCTTTGGGCCCTCAGTTGTAGGAATCTCTCTGTGAGGGAACGAGTAGGCAGTTAAGTGGTGTGCTGTGAGAAGACACTAAGACTTAGATTAATGTGGGTATGTCAATATTGTTGAACATGGAGGCAGAAGTCTTCGTGCAAATAAGGTAAAGTTTTAAATAATTATGATTTCTGTTTTTGCCAGCACGTTAGTATAGATGAGTTGGCTGATAATAATTTGTAATCGTTGAGTAACTCCAGAATGAACGTAAGCTGTTTTGAGAAAATGACTAGTTACAAATTTTATTTTTGTAATGCTTTTAAGATTTGTTAACAGGGCTATGTGTAATTTAATGATTTGCGCTTAAGTTGGATTAATGAAGTTAGATAACACTTGCTGTTTAAATCTCATCGTTTGTGAATCAATTGTGAGTAGTGTAGCTTCAATTTTCAGATGTTTTTCAAAAGCGAAACTTAACTTTGAAAAAAAAAATAAGAAAAACAAAACTGAGGGTTAGGAATTCACAATAATCAGTATCGTCTTGCAATCCAACTGATATATTTTTTTAAAGAATTGGAATTTTCTGAAATGTTCTCGTTTATCATGCAAAAGAATTTCATGTGCATTTCAAGTGTTATGGCCAGCATTGCACACTGCTGAGTTTGTAGCTACCATTCATATTTTTTTGTGAGTGACCGGAATATACCGCGTTCCACCGTTGCTGCTTTAGAGGTAAGACAACTTAGTTTATTTGTTATGTGCACAGGGACGAAAGTTATCAGTTGTAAACGAGTCCAGATGACTCAGTGCCTAAGGGGATCAACGTATTCTGCAGTGACTGATTTCTTTATGGAAAATGGGAGTTACATTTTCCAATCGATTTGTGTAAAGCTTTGCTAACAATAACACAGGGCAAGCACACCACTTGCAGTTACAACACGCCACACGACAATGCGATTTTTGAATCCATTCCACAGATGAGACATCATTCAATATACAGGGTGAGTCACCTAACGTTACCGCTGGATATATTTCGTAAACCACATCAAATACTGACGAATCGATTCCACAGACCGAACGTGAGGAGAGGGGCTAGTGTAATTGGTTAATACAAACCATAAAAAAATGCACGGAAGTATGTTTTTTAACACAAACCTACGTTTCTTTAAATGGGACCACGTTAGTTCTGTTAGCACATCTGAACATATAAACAAATACGTAATCAGTGCCGTTTGTTGCATTGTAAAATGTTAATTACATCCGGAGATATTGCAACCTAAATTTGACGCTTGAGTACCACTCCTCCGCTGTTCGATCGTGTGTGTCGGAGAGTACCGAATTACGTAGGGATCCAAAGGGAACGATGATGGACCTTGGGTACAGAAGAGTCTGGAACAGCACATTACGTCCACATGCTAACACCTTTTTATTGGTCTTTTTCACTGACGCACATGTACATTACCATGAGGGGTGAGGTACACGTACACACGTGGTTTCCGTTTTCAATTACGGAGTGGAATAGAGTGTGTTCTGACATGTCTGGCCAATAGATGTTCAATGTGGTGGTCATCATTTGCTGCACACAATTGCAATCTCTGGCGTAATGAATGTCGTACACGCCGCAGTACATCTGGTGTAATGTCGCCGCAGGCTGCCACAATACGTTGTTTCATATCCTCTGGGGTTGTAGGCACATGACGGTACACATTCTCCTTTAACGTACCCCACAGAAAGAAGTCCAGAGGTGTAAGATCAGGAGGACGGGCTGGCCAGTTTATGCGTCCTCCACGTCCTATGAAACGCCCGTCGAACGTGTACCTCACCCCTCATGGTAATGTACATGTGCGTCAGTGAAAAAGACCAATTAAAAGGTGTTAGCATGTGGACGTAATGTGCTGTTCCAGTCTCTTCTGTTCCTAAGGTCCATCACCGTTCCCTTTGGATCCCTACGTAATTCGGTACTCTCCGATACACACGATCGAACAGCGGAGGAGTGGTACTCAAGCGTCAACTTTAGGTTACAATATCTCCGGATGTAATTAACATTTTACAATGCAACAAACGGCACTGATCACGTATTTGTTTCTATGTTCAGATGTGCTAACAAAACTAACGGGGTTCCATTTAAAAAAAACGTAGGTTTGTGTTAAGAAACATACTTCCGTGCATTTTTTTACGGTTTGTATTAACCAATTACACTAGCCCCTCTCCTCATGTTCGGTCTGTGGAATCGATTCGTCAGTATTTGATGTGGTTTACGAAATATATCCAGCGGTAATGTTAGGTGACACACCCTGTATACGTATATGGTTATGGTGTCTGTTCTTTCGGACATGTCTGAAAGAACAGACACAGTTGATGACTTGCAGCCTGTAATTTATATCAATTCATGTTTACACTAATGGCTTTCTAAAGATACGTAGATCGACGAAAATGGATGAACCGTTTAGATTTTGGAAATTCGTTGCTGGGTGTTACTTGTATAATTTACCATCAGATACTAAACTTTAAACTAATAAAGATATTGAAAATCTGATTACACCATCCGAATCGTCGTACAATTAATGGTAATGTTCATGTTTCTTTGTGAGGTATCATGATTCCTCTGGATACTATTAATTAATATATGAACTGTGAACTCTCTGCCATTAACATTTCACAAAGTCCGCCATCTCTGATACTCCCGGCATGGACATCTCCTTCTTCGACACAAAGCACCGTCCCCGTCACAGCGTCAACATGGAATTCCCAGCCACACCGCCGCTGGACCGCTCTTGTTTCGGCCAACGACCGGCACCACGTGGTCGGCTTGCCGAGCGTCCCGTACGGACACGCCAACTCCGAACTTAGCATATTTTCAGGGCGCCACAACTCGACAGTTACCTCACAGCAAAAAAATGTTCAAATGTGTGTGAAATCTTATGGGACTTAACTGCTAAGGTCATCAGTCCCTAGCTGGCCGGTGTGGCCGTGCGGTTCTAGGCGCTTCAGTCTGGAACCGCGTGACCGCTACGGTCGTAGGTTCGAATCCTACCTCGGGCATGGATGTGTGTGATGTCCTTAGGTTAGTTAGGTTTAAGTAGTTCTACGAGGTGCATTCAAGTTCTAAGGCCTCCTTTATTTTTTCTCCGGACTGGAAAGAGATAGAAACATGTGCATTGTTTTAAAATGAGGCCACGTTCATTGTCAATACGTCCCAGAGATGGCAGCACCGTACGGCAGATGAAATTTTACCGCCAGCGGCGAGAATGAGAACTGTTTTAAATACTTAAAATGGCGACGTTTTCCTTACTTGACCAGCATGCAATCATTCGTTTTCTGAATTTGCGTGGTGTGAAACCAATTGAAATTCATCGACAGCTGAAGGAGACATGTGGTGATGCAGTTATGGATGTGTCGAAAGTGCGTCCATGGGTGCGACAGTTTAATGAAGGCAGAACATCGTGTGACAACAAACCGAAACAACCTCGGGCTCGCACAAGCCGGTCTGACGACATGATCGAGAAAGTGGAGAGAATTGTTTTTGGGGATCGCTGAATGACTGTTGAACGGATCGCCTCCAGAGTTGGCATTTCTGTGGGTTCTGTGCACACAATCCTGCATGACGACCTGAAAATGAGAAAAGTGTCATCCAGGTGGGTGCCACGAATGCTGACGGACGACCACATGGCTGCCCGTGTGGCATGTTGCCGAGCAATGTTGACGCGCAACGACAGCACGAATGGGACTTTCTTTTCGTCAGTTGTGACAATGGATGAGACGTGGATGCCATTTTTCAATCCAGAAACAAAGCGCCAATGGAAGCAAACACATTCACCGCCACCAAAAAAATTTCGGGTAACCACCAGTGCTGAAAAAATGATGGTGTCCATGTTCTGGGACAGCGAGGGCGTAATCCTTACTCATTGCGTTCCAAAGGGCACTACGGTAACAGGTGCATCCTACGAAAATGTTTTGAAGAACAAATTCCTTCCTGCACTGCAACAAAAACGTCCGGGAAGGGCTTCGTGTGTACTGTTTCACCAAGACAACGCACCCGCACATCGAGCTAACGTTACGCAACAGTTTCTTCGTGATAACAACTTTGAAGTGATTCCTCATGCTCCCTACTCACCTGACCTGGCTCCTAGCGACTTTTGGTTTTTCCAACAAAGAAAGACACTCTCCGTGGCCGCACATTCACCACCCGTGCTGGTATTGCCTCAGCGATTTTCCAGTGGTCAAAACAGACTCCTAAAGAAGCCTTCGCCGCTGCCATGGAATCATGTCATCAGCGTTGTGAAAAATGTGTACGTCTGCAGGCCGATTACGTCGAGAAGTAACGCCAGTTTCATCGATTTCGGGTGAGTAGTTAATTAGGAAAAAAATCGGTGGCCTTAGAACTTGAATGCACCTCGTAGTTCTAAGTTCTAGGGGACTTATGACCACAGAAGTTAAGTCCCATAGAGCTCAGAGCCATTTGAACCAATCATCAGTCCCTAAGCTTACACACTACTTAACCTAAATTATCCTAAGGACAAACACACACACCCATGCCCAACGGAGGACTCGAACCTTCGCCGGGACCAGCCGCACAGTCCATGACTGCAGTATCCCAGACCGCTCGGCTAATCTCGCACGACAGTGCACCATGCCACAAACGAGCATCTTAGAGGCCACGTTTTGTGAACCACAACATTCTACAAAAGGACTGTCCTACCTAGAAGTCCCGATCTGGACTGAATGGAACACCTTTGGGTTGTGTTAAGAGGACGACTTCGACCCGTATCCCAGCTTCCAAATTTTACTACCTTCCCTGCTTTCGGCTCTTGAGGAAGAATAGTTTGCCATTCCTCCACAAACAACCAGACCCCTCATTAAATGATGCGAGAATGAGATTTTCACTTTACAGCGGAGTGTGCGCTGTATGGAACTTCCTGGCAGATTAAAACTGCGTACCGGAGCGAGAATCGAACTCTGGACCTTTGCCTTTCGCGGGCAAGTGCTCTACCATCTGAGCTACCCAAGCACGACTCACTACCCGTCCTCACGCCATATCATTTCTTCCAAGTGTGATAGTTCTGCAAGGTTCGCAGAAGAGCTTCTGTGAAGTTTGGAAGGTAGGGGACGAGGTACTGGTAGAACTGAAGCTGTGAGGACGGGTCGTGAGTCGTGCTTGGGTAGCTCAGATGTTAGGTAAACGTCCTGGGTTCGAGTCTGGGGCCCGCACACAGTTTTAATCTGCCAGTAAGTTTCACCTCATTAAATGTATCTCCAGTAGAGTTCAAGCCATAACAAAGGAGAAGGGTGACACCGCCTCCCGGCTCGAAGCCCGAGAACTCTTCGCCAGCTGTATACGCCGGGAAAGCATACATTCACAAAGGAGAAGGGTTTACACATCCAGTAATACTCTCGCCAGTAACTGCTCGGATAACAGCAGAGGAATAAGACTGTAAGCCAACTGCAACAAATGGTGGTTTTCAATTAACCTGATCCATGGTTTCACCAGATTTAAACACGTCTTCTTCAGAAGAACGAGAAACAAGCTTCACATTGGCAAACAGTCAGTTAGTAAAGCGATCTAACATCTCCACATGAAATATGTCGGCAACTATCTGTACATCCATTTCTAAAAATTAAGGTCCTAAAATCAAGAGCTTGTCACATTAGAAAATCAATCACATTAAATGCCAGACCACGTGTCGGCATGTAGCTCTTACATTTTAGCTTGTTTTTGTAGTTTCAAACTCCATTTCCCTCCATATATAGTTCTAATTACCTCCACTTTTTAAAGATAAATGTGGCATGCAAGGAATCCCTGGGCTAAAGCTCGACGTATGCTCACAACCTGAATTACAACGAACGCTTAGCTTAAAGGCTACTTCTTTCGGTAGGTGACTGTAAAGGAACACCGTGTCATTGTTCTCAGAGAAACTTAGACTTTACCTCAGGATAATTATGCAGACTCGGTAGGATGAGAACAAGTCGATTGTCACAGTTCATCTTCTTGCTAGAGTGAAACTGCTGTTTAGTTTAGTTATATCACGTTCCGTAAATCATTTTCACGATTATTTTATCCATATGACGTGGAAGAAGTCAGATTATAAGATATTTAAACACACACATGAATAGTGCTAATATTAATATTACTGAAATTTTTAGTTCTACACCTGCAACTAGATGTAGAGGTACAATTTTTTTTTCCAGTTCTGAAACAGAAACTCGTCCATGGAGTAGAAGGAGTTGTCAAAAAGAAATGTTTTTAAGCTAGATTTAAAACCTGATCTGCTACCTGCCACAAACTTTATGTTTTTGGGCAAGTGATCAAATATTTTGGTTGCTGAATAATGTACTCCTTTTTGAGCAACTGACAGTTTCAATAACGGATAGGAAAAGTCATTTTTTCCTCTGGTGTTGAACGTATGAACATCACTGTTCTTCGCGAATTGAGATGGATTATTTATAACGAATTTCATTAGCGAATACATGTACTCTGATGGTGCAGTTAAAATACCTATCTCCTTGAACAGATGCCTACATGACGTCCTTGGGTGAACATACCAATTATTCTCACTGTTCTTTTTGATGCAGTCAATACTTTATGTCTAAGTGGTGGTAAGTATGATTCCCATAAACGACATTTGAACCTACAGAATCAAGCTCAGGTGACTGTCACACATGGCAACCGCTCTAACATGGGTGATTGGTGACGAGATGATATATCGAAAATTATTTACACTGATGAGAAGAAACATTTGACCACTACCCACCGTGAGGCTGAATGCCACCTGGTGGCGTTGTCGACCCGTGACGCAGCAAGGATAGATTATAAGCGGAAGAGAGACGAATGGGCAATCATTATAGCAAAGAAACAGACAGAAATGCGGAAATCCACTGATATAAACTGTTCTGACAAAAAGCACATTGTTTTGGCGCTGCGGCTGGAAACGAGAATCTATGAAACGGCGAAGCTGGTCGCCCGTTGGCATACTGCTGTTGTGAGCGGCTATGGACAGTGGTTGAAGGATGGTGAAATAACGAGTAGCATGTGTGGTATTGGGTCACCATGTCTCACCACGGATCATAGAGGTCGTAGGGGGATCCTCCACCGTGTAATGCACGATAGGCAACGATCTGTTGCAGGTCTGTTGACAGTGTAAAATGTTGGTGCAGGCACAAGTGTTTCGAGGCACACCGTTATAGTGGACCCACAATATAAATGGAAATGCGGAGTGGCTAGGGCCCCCGTCGGGTAGGCCGTCCGCCTGGTGCAAGTCTTTCGAGTTGACACAACATCATCTACATCTACATCTACGTTATTACTCTGCTATTCACAATAAAGTGCCTGGCAGAGGGTTCAATAAACCACCTTCAAGCCATCTCTCTACCGTTCCACTCTCGAACGGCACGCGGTAAAAACGAGCACTTAGATTTTTCGGTGCGAGCCCTGATTTCTCTTATTTTATCGTGATTATCATTTCTCCCTATTGTTGAGTGGTACTTAAGTAAATAAATTAGTGAAATCAAAGTGAACTAGAAATTAGAATATAAATGAAAAACTTGGTTTAGTTTAGAGAGTTACAAACTCGCAAACAGCGGGCAGAACAGCAGAACAGAAGAGACAATGACCGTGAAGTCAGCAAGTTCCACATAAGCGGGCGCTGTCGATTCAGCCGTCAGGGCATCGCCCGACCGGCTCACGTGTTTCTCAGTTGTCGCATGTGAGCAAAGGCCCTCGCCTACATCCCAAGAGCCAATGACCGACGTTAAGAAGATTCTTGGAGAAGCTTTTCAACGTGACAGAAGAGGCAATGACCGGCTCACGTGTTTCTCAGTCGTGACATGTGATCAAAAGCCCTCGCCTACATTCCAAGAGCCAATGACCGACGTTAAGAAGATTCTTCGAGGAGCTTCTCAACGTGACAGAAGAGGCAATGACCGTGAAGTCGTTCACCTCCAGTAAACTGAAGTGAATAAATGCGCGAGATGCAGTGGGGAGACGGAGACGAAGACGGAGATGGGGACGGAGACGAAGACGAGAGACGAAGGAAGAAAAGAAGAGTAGCAGTAGCTTTCAGTCAGTTTCGGTGCTGAAGACCGTCATGCAAGAAGAGTCTGCATCGTGCACAGACGAACCAAGTCCGCCGCTGTAATGGAATAGCAAGCATCAGCCGCGGCGCCAGAAGACAGAAGTTAAAAGGTATTTGAAGTCTGATTTTTGCGTACCCGGGTGACTCGTGAGGACGGGAAGGAGATGGCCTCACCTCAGCAGTCACCTGTGAGCTGGGATGAAGACCTGACAGCCGAAGACTGGCAAGCGGGAGTCCGTGGTTCGAGTCCAGAACACTGGCCTTCCCCCGTCGCGCCGTCGTTCCGTTGGTCGACGCACAACACACGCGGCCGCTTAGAGAAGAGAAACACTGGGACGCCACATCCAAGGTATTACCATCCGATGCACGACTTCGCTCGCAATAATTAAACGGGCCACCTCGCGCTGCGCGTCTCCAGTCAACTGGGAGAGACGGCGACACGAGATACACACCGCTACGCGTAATCAGACGCCGCCGCCGCCGCCGCCGCCGCTGCTGCAGCAGAAGACTTCACAAACGACACAGCTGCCGCTCTCCGAACCAGAACATTCAGTAAGATACAGTTGTACAAATCTTCAATAAAAGTTATCTTATGTAAAAATGATGTTTCATGCGACCTCATACCCGAGCCAAGGAAGAACCCACCCTGCCCACATGTTGTTAAGAGAGAAAAGTTAATTGATTTAATATTTTCACCCTGACAGAATGCTTTAGAATGCTCATCCTGACAATTGACAGCATCAAAAGAGAAAACCCAGTTACATTTACTGACAGAAGTGTCACATTTAGTATCACAACTGTTACATTATATAGGTGGGTGCCAACAGAATGTTTTCGCAATCGGAGGAGAAAACTGGTGTTTGAAATTTCATGAGAAGATCCCGTCGCAACGAAAAACGCCTTTGTTTTAATGATTGCCACTCCAATTCACGTATCATGTCTGTGACACTATCTCCTCTATTTCGCGATAATACAAAACGAGCTGCCCTTCTTTGTACTTTTTCGATGTCATCCGTCAATCCCACACCGCACAGCAGTACTCCAGAATAGGACGGACAAGCGTGGTGTAAGCAGTCTTCGGTGACTTGCGTGTCGATGGGGATGAAATGATGATGATAAGGACAACACAACACCCGGTCTCTGAGAGGAGAAAATCTCCGACCCAGCCGGGAATCGAACCCGGGCCGTTAGGTATGACATTCCGTTGTGCTGATCACTCAGCTACCAGGGGCGGACAACTCACATTGATGTCTTGGCCAGTAAATGTGCTTGATCTGTGCCTACTGGAAAACATATCGGTCGCCAGCTGCGTTCCCGTAAACCACCATGCCGTTATTTGTAGGAGTTGCTTGACCTGTGCGTGGACATCTAGTGCCACCTACTTCTGGAACCCCACCAAGGACTTTTAGAATCCATACCAAGCAGAATCTCTGTCATATTTTGTTTGAAAAGTGGAACAACACGCTCTTAAACAGGTGGTCGTCATCAATAATTCACACACAGGAAGTCCAGGCAAAAGTACGTAGAAAGCTCCAATAAACATCTGTCCACATATTAACAGTTGTCAAGGTATAACACATTTTCTATTGCGGTTCATCAGTGTTCGGGAACGCATGGCATCTGTAAATGTTGAAGTTGGTGTTCGAAATGATCGTGTGTCTGAATGGAACATTAAACTCGTCTCTGAAATGAGTTACGAATCCTCTCAGGCAGCCCTGGGGAATTCTGTGAATGCTGGAAACATGCTTCAAGCTTCAAGCGTAATTCCTTAAGAGAGTTGACCTAGGAAGCGTAGACCATGCTTTTGACATGACCCCACATACCGAAATCCACGGCATTTAAACCCGGAGACTCTGGAGGCCTACCCAATGTTGACCATACGACCGAGTCAGAAGCCGGCGCACTCGTAAATCAAAATGTGCTGGAGCACTGCATGCATGAACAACATGACGAGGCGTTGGTTCAGTGGGACACCATCATGGACATCTGCAAGCACAGTCTGCAGAAACCGCACTGACTGCTGTCTAGTTAGTCTCTGTGGTAGGAAGTGTGGTCCAATTACGCCGTCTCCGATTAGCCCTTCCCAAACGTTCAACGAATAATGCTGCTCATGTCGTGGTACGTATATTGCATTAGGATTGACATCGGCCCTAATTTGAGAGTTATGGTGGTTAAAAATACCATCACAGGTAAATCCAGCCCCATTCGTGAACAGAATACTGCTTACAAACATGAGATTCAGGGCAGACTGTTGTTCCACCCATTGACAGAAATTGTCTCTAGCAGGGAAGTCTGCATTGTTGAGGGCTTCCACTCGCTGGAGATGATGTGGATAGAGTGCTTGCCGATGTAAAATCCGCCACACACTGCTATGACTCAGGATGTAGCAATCCTTGTTGAGGGACTCGCACTTTCCTATAGAATGCGTGATACCCTTTCCTCAATTTCGGGTGTTGTGGATCTCGTTCGACCTTCTCGCACATGGTGAGCGCAACTTTCGGTTTCCATAAGGCGCTCATGTAACAGTATAATGAACGTCTGGCTGGCTGCCTGCGGAGAGGAAAAGCTTCTTCATACAGTCGTGCAGCCTCAAGGGCACCGCCATACATGAAGAACATGCCAGCGTATTCTTCATTGGTGCCACCTCTGTCCATGGTGCCTTCACGTTAGTAATTGGTTGTGTGGCTGGTACGGCACAGTACACGTAGGGGGGAGTGGGAAGTAGTTGCGCATGCGTAAACAGGTAGTCGATCCCAAACATCGAGATACCTACGAAAATACCGCGGTCTCCAGTTTACAGTTTGTTCCCAACTAGAATTAACGCGATACCTCGGCAACGGTTGTAATTATTCTCTCCCTTTTTTCCATATTTTCCTACGTCGATTACAAGATGTTCACAACAAAACAGTCCTCGAACTCGTACGGGAACCGTGAGTAAAGAGGATAATTGGCAAGTGGTACTACATTAATTACTATTGTGGGGTAAGTTGAGAATTTGGGTCTCATGGGAGACGGCTGATGTGTCTGTAACTCCTTTATGTCATGAAGCTAAAATCTTGTCCGAACGATGGAAGTTGGAATTCCATAAAATATTCCAACAGGTCAATCATAATAATAACTAGAAACATCGTGCAACTAAAACGTGTGTATACGTATCTCTCCACTTTCGGGACTATCAATTACTCCCATGAAAGTCGATTATTGTTTCTCATTCCATGTGTCTAAAGTTAAAGATTTCATTCTATGCAATTTTAAGAAAACGTTAGGTTGCCTAGGATTTTACGAAAAGATTACGTTGCTTAGAAATTCTGCAACAAGGCGAAGAAATTTTATTCATTACTTGCTGCATTCCTTGAATTTTACCTCTACCCAAGTGGAACAAGTAAATGAAGCACGTCCTCCCCTTAATCAGCTAAGAGGAAAATTAAATTTATTCCTTTCAAGAACTGTGCGTCGCGTGAATCTCATTAACGAGTACGCTGATGGCGGGCTCTTCAGATCGTTTCAGAACCCCAGTCAGACGGTAATTCCCCTCTGGGGCCGAGGATTTCAAGTCCTCTTACCCACGCGGCTGAGGCAAGAGTAATTCATTTTTTCCACTAGATTTTTATTCTTTTAGTCTCGGAGACGGGGAACAGAATAACTGGAGTATTAGCGTTGATTAGTACCCGCACTGGAAAAGGCAAGACTGTGGATAGTGACAAGGGTTACAATAGAAACGTCAGCGATATATTACGACACGCTGGTATGTAAACGGAGACATTGTTTTTCTGTAAACCATATGAAAAGAGTTAATTTTCTTCTGCAGCTTCTTTGAGTCTCTTCAGTTTCTGAGACGGCACTGGGTAAACAATGTCTGAATGTTCTTGGCTAACATCTTCATTTACAGTTTCCTCGGTTTCTCTAAATCACTACATACGACTGACAAGAAGGTTCCTAAAAAAAAAAAAAAAAAAAAAAAAAAAAATTATGTCGCTAGACATAGATTCAAATTAGTTTTCTTCGGTTCTCTATAGAGCCGTCGGTTTTTATGAACCCAGAAACAAGCAAATTCGTACAGGTTAGTTATCTGCAGAACTACTTTTTGAGACAGCATTTCTGGCGGAAGACTCCCCATCGGACACGTGACAGGTCTGTCCACGGTTCTGATGCAGTGCAGTGCTCACAGTAGATAAATGTGATAAATGGAGTACAATATCGTAGTATTTTCACGCTAATCACGTAGATGGAATTAAGGAGAACTTGTAAATTGATTTTAACACGCAACTACCACAAGGAAGCTCTCTCTCTCTCACAAAAGAAACTGCTATTGAGGAAGTGATGTCCCCACCTCGTTACTAAATCGTGTGAAATCTGTCATCATCCTTACAACTTTTTCTGGCCATAGTACGACAAAAAATTATCATAAAATTCCTACTGATTCTCTCGCTATCTCGTGACCAAACACCACTGAATTCAAATTTATACCAAGAACATATGGTATGTCATCTGCTATTGTAAACTCCAGCAGTTTGCAAGCTCATATCGCATCTGAGTAGAGTCACCCGTGTTATTGCCTTCCACTAATGTCCCTGGTTTGATGGATACACTGCTAAAAATATAAAAAGACTGCTTCCGTGATATATTTATTTGAAAAACATTTTTTACATGTTCATGAATAATGCAGTTATCGGGAAAACCAAGCAGATGTTAGCATCTATCGCGAGATTTATTTAGTCCGTTCGTGGGTTGTTAATTTTGGTGGAAGACAGGAGATCACTATTTCTGATTCTGAACGGCGAACAATCTTCGGCAAAATTCGAGGCCCAGGAGATGGTGAAAGTTTGGCAGAGCATATGCTAACTGTTCGTGTAGTATAACAACATATCGGCAATATTTTTCTTCTGCTACTGAAACTACTTTTACTAAATATAATGAATTAATTGTGCACTGAGCCATTAATGACAAAGTATGGCGTCTTATTTATAAAATGTGAATGCATATTGTTTCAAAATCTGGAAGGAAAGGTATAAATTACAATATCTTTGTGATGTGATCTCTGTTTTGTTCTTCTGTCACTTCCTTCTTTACCTTTCTTTCTGCCGGCCTTGTTCTGTTAAGGTGTGTATATCACTGTAAACACATATACGTGCGAACAATTATTTACTTCGTTCATGTAAGGACCCTTGTTTTATTATGTATTAACATTTGTCTCTTTAATATGTTATTGATAGATTGCCAGCTATAAATGGGAGTGACACTTGTTGCATGAGTCTGAATAACCAGCACGGGCGATATCTGGTTAACCGCCATTGCAGCCATCTCATCGAGATAACTACTAATTGTAGCAATTACTTGCAACCTGGATATCACCTCATTAAAGGCGTCCAACTGCCAAGTTCGAATCAAATTAGCGCACTTAAGATATAGCAAATCTTTTACTGTCCCTAAAATACGAAGCCCGCATCTCGTGGTCGTGCGGTAGCGTTCTCGCTTCCCACGCCCGGGTTCCCGCGTTCGATTCCCGGCGGGGTCAGGGATTTTCTCTGCCTCGTGATGGCTGGGTGTTGTGTGCTGTCCTTAGGTTAGTTAGGTTTAAGTAGTTCTAAGTTCTAGGGGACTTATGACCACAGCAGTTGAGTCCCATAGTGCTCAGAGCCGTTTGAACCATTTTAAAATACGAAGCCAAGCCAGTTATTCCAAGAGAATAGCATTTTGTATCTTACATATTTTAATGCGCTCTGTTCTAATTAGAGTGAAAGTAGGTATTTGTATACTGGGTTAATCTATGCTCGACATGTACCAGTTTCATTATAGGTTTGCAAAAGAATTACAAAGCAAGATCGTATTTTTATGTTATATTATATCTCAAGGATAACGTTAAAGGGAAAATCTTTTACGTCATGTTCCGCGACAAAAAATGTCCGAAAATGTTCACTGTAAAAATTGTGGTGCAACAGAGTAGAAAGTGATATTCGTGACATAATCTATATTCACATTAACAAAAGGATGCTGAGCTACTGGAAAGTATGCTAGCACTGAAACAAGGAGCTTCCTATGAGAGACTTAAAACTGATGACTTAGTTCACTGCACATTTGTCGGTATTTAGTGATGGTGAATACCTATTTCCCCTTTCGTTATTCCAACGACTTGCCTATCAGAGTCATTGCTCCTCATAGCAGCTGATGTATGCAGGGTGGTCCATTGATCGTGACCGGGCCAAATATCTCATGAAATAATGGTCAAACGAAAAAACTACGAAGAACGAAACTTGTCTAGCTTGAAGGGGGAAACCAGATGGCCCTATGGTTGGCCAGCTAGATGGCGCTGCCATAGGTCAAACGGATATCAACAGCGTTTTTTTAAAAATAGGAACCCCCATTTTTATTATATATTCGTGTAGTAAGTAAAGAAATATGGATGTTTTAGTTGGACCGCTTTTTTCGCTTTGTGATAGATGGTGCTGTAATAATCACAAACATATGGCTCACAATTTTAGACGAATAGTTGGTAACAGGTAGGTTTTTTAAACTAAAATACAGACGTAGGTGCGTTTGAATATTTTATTTCGGTTGTTCCAATGTGATACATGTACCTTTGCGAACTTATCATTTCTGAGAACGCATGCTGTTACAACGTGATTAACTGTAAATACCACATTAATGCAATAAATGCTCAAAATGATGTCCGCCAACCTCATTGCATTTGGCAATACGGGGAACGACATTCCTCTCAACAGCGAGTAGTTCGTCCTCCGTAAGGTCTGCACATGCATTGACAATGCGCTGACGCATGTTGTCAGGCGTTGTCAGTGGATCACGATAGCAAATATCCTTCAACTTTACCCACAGAAAGAAATCCGGGGACGTCAGATCCGGTGAATGTGCGGGCCACGGTATGATGCTTCGACGACCAATCCACCTGTCATGAAATATGCTATTCAATACCGCTTCAACCGCACGTGAGCTATGTGCGCGACATCCATCATGTTAGAAGTACATCGCCATTCTGTCAAGCAGTGAAACATCTTGTGGTAACTTCGGTAGAACATTACGTAGGAAATCAGCATACATTGTGCCATTTAGATTGCCATCGATAAAATTGGGGCCAATTATCCTTCCTCTCATAATGCCGCACCATACATTAACCCGACAAGGTCGCTGATGTTCCACTTGTCACAGACATCGTGAATTTTCCGTTGCCCAATAGTGCATATTATACCGGTTTACGTTACCGCTGTTGGTGAAGACGTTTCGTCGCTAAATAGAAGACCTGCAAAAAATCTGTCATCGTCCCGTAATTTCGCTTGTGCCCAGTGGCAGAACTGTACACGAGGTTCAAAGTCGTCGCCATGCGATTCCTGATGCGTAGAAATATGGTACGGATGGAATCGATGTTGATGTAGCATTCTTAACACCGACTTTTTTGAGATTCCAGATTCTTGCGCAATTTGTCTGCTACTGATGTGTGGATTAGAAGCGACAGCAGCTAAAACACCTGCTTGGGCATCATCATTTGTTGCAGGTCGTGGTTGGCGTTTCACATGTGGCTGAACACTTCCTGTTCCTTAAAGAACGTAACTATCCGGCGAACGGTCCGGACACTTGAATGATGTCGTCCAGGATACCGAGCAGCATACAAAGCACAAACCCGTTGGGAATTTTGTTCACAATAGCCATACATCAACACGATATCGACCTTTTCCGCAATTGGTAAACGGTCCATTTTAACACGAAGCAAATACCGTCCGCACTGGCGGAGTGTTACGTGATACCACGTACTTATACATTTGTGACTATTACAGTGCCATCTATCACAAAGTGAAAAAAGTGGTCCAACTAAAACATTCATTTTCTTTACGTACTACACGAATATGTAATAAAAATGGGAATTCCTATTTAAAAAAACACAGTTGATATCCGTTTGACCTATGGCAGCTGTCTAGCGGGCGAACCATAGCGCCATCTGGTTTCCCCCTTCAAGCTAGACGAATTTCGTTCTTTGTAGTTTTTTCGTTTGATGCTTATTTCGTGAGATATTTGGTCCGATCTCTATCAATGGACCACCCTGTATAGGTTTTAAAGGTACCACTAGCGTACTTTATAACTGATTCTCAGATAAGATGGCTAGCAGCCGTAGCAGAACTAAAATCAAGACAACCCTTGAGATAGTCCGAACTGAGCCACAGACGTAAAAAATTTCTTTGATCAATTGAGGACTTGCTATTGTGCATCAAATGATAACACATCGACTTAATGACGACCGTTAATGAATAACAGAAATACAGAATGTGAAATGCGAAAAATTTCTTCAAACAGAACTATTTCAATCAAATGGGACGTATTCCGAAACAGGAAGAAGTATACGCATAAAGTGCTGTTGGTTATGGCACTCTCAATCAGGGTGACATGAGTAGAAACGCAGCATCAACTCTGAGACGGGATTATGACATACCCGAAAATCACCTCGGAATTCACCAAAGATGATTTACAGAATTGATGAAATTCTAGATCCAGTAGACACCTTCACTCCGAAAGAATGTGAAACGCCTCAAATACACTGAGGTGGCAAGTCATCGGATAGCGATATTCCCATATAAACGTGGCAACAGTATCGCGTGCATAAGATATAACAGAGCAGTGCATTCGCGCAGCTGTCATCTGATTCTTGTGAAAAGGTGTGCGACGTCGTTATGGCCACACGACGGGCTTTAATAGATATCGAACGCAGAAAGGTAGACGGAGCTAGACGCATGGGACATTCCATTTCGGAAATCGTTAGGGAATTCAATGCCCCGGGATCCACAGTCTCAAGAGTGTGTCGAAAGTACCAAATCTGGAGCATAACCTCTCACCAAGGACAACGCAGTGACCGACGGCCTTCATTTAAGGGGCTCCGGAACGCCCTATACTTGCAATGTTAAAATAACGCTTATAAATTACATCTTTCCTCACAAAGTATTTGAGGCAGGAAGTTGAACTTCTTACAGATTATTTATTGGAATATGGGCTACAACTTAACACAGGGATTTTACAAAATTTTAGTTCAGTTATTGACTGATGACTATAGATGTTAAGTCCCATAGTGCTCAGAACCATTTGAACCATTTTTGAAGTTCAGTTATTAAAGATGATTTTTTTTCAATTGTAATGAAAATTCACAACATTTTTTTTGCAATTTTTTTATATATTCAAAAATATACAGTTTTTTGGAAAAAGGCTGTGTTAAATTATGCAGAAGGTACTGTGTAACATTTACTGAAAGTTTGAAACAAATATGTTTGGAAGATCCTTAGAAAACATGTAATTAGTATGAGAAAATAAAAGTTTTGGGAATCGAGCGACAAAGATTGGATTAACTTTTTAGAGCATTCCAGGTCCATAGGATGGATTATCTTCATCCCCTGCAAACTCCTCCTCCAGCTTCCTCTTGTTCCTCCTCCTGTTTACTCTTGCTGGTATTTCTAGACTCTTTACAGCCCTGTCTGCAGCCCGAAGGCGTTCCTTGTCTAAAGCAAGCATCGCTCGTACCATGTTAGAACCTATCTTCATTCCCATATTTCTAAATACCTTGCACCTTACAATGTTGCCATCATTGAAAGTCGCAACAGCATCATACACACCAAAGTGAAGTGTTTCTATTCCAACAAATACAGTCTTTGGGATTCTCGACCATATAACACTATTTACACTTTCATTGGGGTTTTGAGTTTTTCCGTGAATACACTTTTTCAACAGTTCAGGTGCTGCTGAGTCTCTGAAAATAGGTTTTATCACCTCCAATATTGCATGAGGCAGACTATGCTTATGAGTGTACACTTCACCAGTTAGCAATCCTTTGTTATATTTACACCAACTGTCTTCTTCTTTGGGACACAAGCTATGTTGGGGATTTTTATCGTCTTTATTGTTTACACTAATAACACATACCTTTGGCTTTCCAACATTTCTCCTTTTCTTAAAAGCCTTCAGAGGATTTCTAATAACTTTAATTTTACTCATTATTGTTGTTTGTTGTTGTGGTCTTCAGTCCTGAGACTGGTTTGATGCAGCTCTCCATGCTACTCTATCCTGTGCAAGCTTCTTCATCTCCCAGTACCTACTGCAACCTACATCCTTCTGAATCTGCTTAGTGTATGCATCTCTTGGTCTCCCCCTACGATTTTTACCCTCCACGCTGCCCTCCAATACTAAATTGGTGATCCCTTGATGCCTCAGAACATGTCCTACCAACCGATCCCTTCTTCTGGTCAAGTTGTGCCACAAACTCCTCTTCTCCCCAATCCTGTTCAGTACCTCCTCATTAGTTATGTGATCTACCCATCTAATCTTCAGCATTCTTCTGTAGCACCACATTTCGAAAGCTTCTATTCTCTTCTTGTCCAAACTATTTATCGTCCATGTTTCACTTCCATACATGGCTACACTCCATACAAATACTTTCAGAAAAGACTTCCTGACACTTAAATCTATACTCGATGTTAACAAATTTCTCTTCTTCAGAAACGCTTTCCTTGCCATTGCCAGTCTACATTTTATATCCTCTCTACTTCGACCATCATCAGTTATTTTGCTCCCCAAATAGCAAAACTCCTTTACTACTTTGTCTCATTTCCTAATCTAATACCCTCAACATCACCCGACTTAATTCGACTACATTCCATTATCCTCGTTTTGCTTTTGTTGATGTTCATCTTATATCCTCCTTTCAAGACACCATCCATTCCATTCAACTGCTCTTCCAAGTCCTTTGCTGTCTCTGACAGAATTACAATGTCATCGGCGAACCTCAAAGTTTTTATTTCTTCTCCATGGATTTTAATACCTACTCCGAATTTTTCTTTTGTTTCCTTTACTGCTTGCTCAATATACAGATTGAATAACATCGGGGAGAGGCTACAACCCTGTCTTACTCCCTTCCCAACCAGTGCTTCCCTTTCATGTCTCTCGACTCTTATAACTGCCATCTGGTTTCTGTACAAATTGTAAATAGCCTTTCGCTCCCTGTATTTTACCCCTGCCACCTTCAGAATTTGAAAGAGAGTATTCCAGTCAACATTGTCAAAAGCTTTCTGTAAGTCTACAAATGCTAGAAACGTAGGTTTGCCTTTCCTTAATCTTTCTTCTAAGATAAGTCGTAAGGTCAGTATTGCCTCACGTGTCCCAGTATTTCTACGGAATCCAAACTGATCTTCCCCGAGGTCGGCTTCTACTAGTTTTTCCATTCGTCTGTAAAGAATTCGTGTTAGTATTTTGCAGCTGTGGCTTATTAAACTGATTGTTCGGTAATTCTCACATCTGTCAACACCTGCTTTCTTTGGGATTGGAATTATTATATTCTTCTTGAAGTCTGAGGGTATTTCGCCTGTTTCATACATCTTGCTCAGCAGATGGTAGAGTTTTGTCAGGACTGGCTCTCCCAAGGCCGTCAGTAGTTCTGATGGAATGTTGTCTACTCCGGGGGCCTTGTTTCGCCTCAGGTCTTTCAGTGCTCTGTCAAACTCTTCACGCAGTATCGTATCTCCCATTTCATCTTCATCTACATCCTCTTCCATTTCCATAATATTGTCCTCAAGTACATCGCCCTTGTATAGACCCTCTATATACTCCTTCCACCTTTCTGCTTTCCCTTCTTTGCTTAGAACTGGGTTTCCATCTGAGCTCTTGATGTTCATACAAGTGGTTCTCTTATCTCCAAAGGTCTCTTTAATTTTCCTGTAGGCAGTATCTATCTTACCCCTAGTAAGATAAGCCTCTACATCCTTACATTTGTCCTCTAGCCATCCCTGCTTAGCCATTTTGCACTTCCTGTCGATCTCATTTTTGAGACGTTTGTATTCCTTTTTGCCTGCTTCATTTACTGCATTTTTATATTTTCTCCTTTCATCAATTAAATTCAATATTTCATCTGTTACCCAAGGATTTCTACTAGCCCTCGTCTTTTTACCTACTTGATCCTCTGCTGCCTTCACTACTTCATCCCTCAAAGCTACCCATTCTTCTTCTACTGTATTTCTTTCCCCCATTCCTGTCAATTGTTCCCTTATGCTCTCCCTGAAACTCTATACAACCTCTGGTTCTTTCAGTTTATCCAGGTCCCATCTCCTTAAATTCCCACCTTTTTGCAGTTTCTTCAGTTTTAATCTACAGGTCATAACCAGTAGATTGTGGTCAGAGTCCACATCTGCCCCTGGAAATGTCTTACAATTTAAAACCTGGTTCCTAAATCTCTGTCTTACCATTATATAATCAATCTGATACCTTTTAGTATCTCCAGGGTTCTTCCATGTATACAACCTTCTATCATGATTCTTAAACCAAGTGTTAGCTATGATTAAATTGTGCTCTGTGCAAAATTCTACCAGGCGGCTTCCTCTTTCATTTCTTAGCCCCAATCCATATTCACCTACTACGTTTCCTTCTCTCCCTTTTCCTACACTCGAATTCCAGTCACCCATAACTATTAAATTTTCGTCTCCCTTCACAATCTGAATAATTTCTTTTATTTCATCATACATTTCTTCAATTTCTTCGTCATCTGCAGAGCTAGTTGGCATATAAACTTGTACTACTGTAGTAGGTGTGGGCTTCGTATCTATCTCATTATTATACTTCAACAAAACAGAGACTCAAGAAACAGAATTAATTACGAATATTTTCGAGATAACGACAGAGTAAATAAACATGAAACAATCGACAATCACACCAGCGATATATATTGAACCATAACGGGTTAGCCACAACACATAATTTATCTCACATCACTAAAATGTACCTGATGAACACGGACGTTAATAATAACACCATTTGACAGCAGTTTAACAGCGCCACAGTGGGTCACGCCCATGTAGAACACATTTCAAAAAAAATTTAAAAATAGTTGTAGTCTTCGGAATTGAATAAATTATATATCTATTAAAAGGTAATAGTCTGCAGATTCAGAAAACGCAAAAAAGTAAAAATTGAACTTTTCATGATTTTGAGCCTTTCCGGAGCCCCTTAGCGACCGACAGCAGCGGCGTGTGCGTAGGTTTGTCAGTGGTAACCGACAAGCAACACTGAGTCAAATAACCCCAGATATCAATGTGGGACATACGTAAAGGTGACCAAGTATGGCGAAATTTGCCGTTAATGGGCTTTGGTGGCAGATGACCTATTCGAGTGCCGTTGCTAACAGCACGACATCGCCCACAGCAGCTGTTCTGGTCTCTTGACGGTATCGTTTGGATCTGGAGAACTGTGGCCTTGTCAGATGAATCCCCATTTGAGTTGGCAAGAGCTGATGTTAGGGTTCGAGTGTGGCGTAGACCGCAAGAAGCCGTAGATCCAAGTTGTCTGTAAGAGATATTTGGTAATGCTCCTGTTTGGTTCGGGATTTCGTTTACTGGAAACACCCGACTATCACAGAGAAAACGGAAGTGACCTGAAGAAGACTAAAGCATAAATGCTTACATTTTGTTCGCTCAGCGCATTTGCTCTAAATGTCTTTTTTTTACCATGACATTTCTCCTTGCATCAGCAATATGCTGTCCACATTTAACAAAATTCTGAACAGTGGTTCTCTTTCTACAACATTTTGAAATTTTAATTGTGGACATAGGGTGTCCATAGTGTGTGTGTGTGTGTGTGTGTGTGTGTGTGTGTGTGTGTGTGTGTGTGTGTATGTGTGTGTGTGTGTGTATGTATGCGTGTGTATGTGTGTGTGGGGGGGGGTGATTTGAGGGGTGTAAGTGCATATATTTATTGGTGACTGAAGACAGTTTACTGAGGCTTGAGCACTATGGGACTTAACATCTTTGGTCATCAGTCAGACAGTTTACTGTTCAACATCATGTAATAGATGGGTGCCAGGAGGTGCTGTATTAAAACTCGTCCGAGCTTTTCAAATGATTTATTCGTTTCCACTACAGAGCGTCGTTCACCTCGGTCCGCGTCACAGGCCCCGCATTGCTGAGGCCACCGCCCCAGCGACCTGTGCAACGCAACGCTGTGTCGTGCCGGCCTTGTTCGCCAGCTGTAGAGTTCCGATTACGTCAGGATGGCTGCGCCAGCAGCCGTCTCAGCGGCCACCGTCCCTGTTGACTCCGCGCTGCTCCACCAGGAGCCGTAGGCCGGCTCCACTGCGTCTTCTTCCTCAGCTGGCGTAGCTGGAAACGCGGCGGCAACGACCGCCCCTGTTCCGGCGTCCGAACCTGCGGCCTTCGTCTTGTAAGTCTCCGGCGTGTGTTGGGAGACGAGACGACTGCCAGCGCTAGCGATCCGAAGAGTGACCCGCCATGGCAGGCTGGTCGAACCAACGACCCTCCGTGGACTGGGATGCTGCCATCCCATCTGTTGCCGTGTGTCGCCGGTAGTGTGAAACGCCCTACCGTCCAAGAGAGCTGCCACACTTGACTGAGTCTCGTTAGAAAAAGACACCTATTTATACTCAGCTGCACGCCTCTGTTTCACTAACACCTCAGTTGCGCCAGTGGGACCCTTCTGACTATTGCTTGCGACATGCTAACCACTGCATTTACTCTTTCAGCGGTTCGATGCCCCTGTGACCTCCATTCCACTGCGCAACCGCTGGTCAGCGTAACTGCAATCCGGCCCGCACCTGGCTGTAACTTGTGCGCTCCAAAATATTTCACCAAATCTAACTTCCCTATCTTAAATTGTGGTGCCGCTACATTTAAAACAGTTATTTTCTTAGACTACACTCATCAAGGACGTAGACAGGATTTTGTCAAGGGGTGGGGTGATCAGACCTGTTAAATAGAAGCTTAAAGAGAATCATGTTTTTCATTTATTCTGAACACTTCTATAAGAATCTATAAACCATTTTATTCGAGAATGATCTCTGAGTTCTCAGCAAGAGGAGGTAGTCTCGTTGTATAGGATTGCTGTATTTTGGCAGACCACTAAGAAGCAGTCATGCTCCAATCTCCCTTCACCTTCCAAGGTCATTTTACACTCTATTTCTTTCAGTCTGGATTTCAGCGGAGGAAGTGGTCTGGAATGGAGGAGTGCTAATTTTTTGGGACTCCATGGTTATTACTAACAGGGACCTGGAATAAAGAGTTCTCTGTTCCACAAAGAATCTAGAATAATTTTTGGTGGCGAAAATACGAATTGTTTGGAATTATTCAGCCTTACACTTTCCCAAATTTACTCATTTAAGTATGCATCTGTCAGTCCTTTGCAATGTAAGAAAGATCATTTTCTGCATTAAATGCTGTCCCGGGTACACAAACGGATGAACGTAAATGAGGTGAATTTGTTATATTATTTATTTATCACAGGTTTTTTAGTGCCGGTAGTCTCCAAAGAGGTGATCGTCCCACCTTCGATGCAGCTGTTTTCATGCAATTAGTGGGCTGCATCTTTAAGCGAATTGCAATCTTTCAGGGAAGATAAGTATTTGGAAATAATTGATTGTGGCCTATAGTAAGGGACCATCCCCGACATTTGCCAAAACTGAAAATGGGAAACCACAGAAAACCGTTCTCAACGTTGCCATGGGATGGTTTCAAACTACCTCACGTCCTGAATTCATGGATTACTAGCTCAGCGACTCAACACACAGAGCTACACAAAGTCAGTGTAGAATTTGATGAAACTGGTTCTTGTACACCGTTTAAAATAAAATGCATCACAACAGAAGTTTGAATTCTGGCGTACATTTTTTTCTTTAACTGCGCATGTCACTCATTTGATAGCGCATGAATGTGTGCATAATTTAAGATTTACTTGTGCTGGGAATTGATGGCTTCATTTACTATAGTATTACAAGAGTGTAAATAGGTTTTGGACGAAAGGGGAGGAAGGGATACAAGGTGCAGTAGGCTCAAACGAATTCAAGCCTACCGCTAACAAAATGTTTTAGAAATGAACGAACTGTAGAATGTGCTGTCATCACACACCCCTTCCGCTCTCCATAACCCCCACCCCCTCATATTTTTGCATCGGAAATTGTTTTCATAACTGAGTACCACCTGGCTGGCTAGACTGGACGATGTTTTGCCAAATGGGCTTTAAACAATAGAATACTGAGCAAACTCTTATACAAACGCAACAATCGCCGTTTGAACGGTATCTTTGTTGATGAAAGCTATTTTTAGGTGATTCAGACAGAAAAATCCAAATGTATTTTTGCGTTCCGGTGACTTATGAAATACTGCAGTATTCCAGTCTACAAATAACGATTCCGAAGTTAAAATTAACCTTACGTAATTAGGCTATTATAATAGTGTGCACAAATTTTAAACCTACCGTAACGCTAGTGGACGAATGTAATTTGGTTTTCCTCTTCTCTTGTTACTAATTTATCCATAATTAGAAACTACCACATCATCAAACAGCACAGAAACCAATAAACGGTAGTACATTAAATTGATCTGCAAGTAAGAACTGAACTAATTAACAAAACGTCATCTAAGATGGAGGCAAGCCAGCAACTGGTCTTGGCTAAAATAGGGATGGGCGATAGCCGATGGTGCTATGAATGAGTAAACGGTTTGAATCTATCATTGGCCTTGTTGACTGTCTATCATGCGTATTCGTTTTTGGTCATATGACTGAAAATTGAAATATCTTTCACTACAAGGCGGTTTGAATCTATCATTGGCCTTGTTGACTGTCTATCATGCGTATTCGTTTTTGGTCATATGACTGAAAATTGAAATATCTTTCACTACACGGCAACTAGGTCTTGCGTAATTAATTTACGGGGTGACAGTTATTGACCTATATGAAATAAAACCGTCGTAACCTCTGTTTGTTTAGACGTTAAAACTGCGCGGTTGGCCGAGGGGCATCGTGGAAATTAGTATGCGGATGAATGGTTTGGTTTAGCAACAGAACCCACTTTCATTTGGATGTTTCAAATTGTTCAAATGGCTCTGAGCACTATGGGACTTAACATCTTAGGTCATCAGTCCCCTAGAACTTAGAACTACTTAAACCTAACTAACCTAAGGACATCACACACATCCATGCCCGAGGCAGGATTCGAACCTGCGACCGTAGCAGTCCCGCGGTTCCGGACTGCAGCGCCTAGAGCCGAGAGAACACCGCCATTTCGATGGGTTCGCCAAGAAGCAAAATTGGCGCATTTGAGGGACTGATAATTCGCATTTCGCAAACGAGAAGTCTCTTCACTCTGAACGGGCGACTGTGTGGTGTGCAACGTCCAGTCACGGAATAACCGGTGTGGTATTCCTAACGGTACGTGAAGGTCTTTGAAGATGATTTCATCCCCATTATCCGAAGTGAAACTGATATCGACGAGATAATTGTTCAAGCAAGACGGAGTTCTACCCACAGAAGCAGGAGAGTGTTTGATGTCCTGGAGGAGCACTTTCGGGACCCCATTCTGGCTCTGAGGTAACCAGAGGCCACTGATACGGGCCTCGAGTGGCCGCCGTGTTCTTCGAATCGGAACACATGCGCCATCTTTTTGTGGGGCTACGTTAAAGACAAGGTATACAGCAATAGCCCGCCTGGTTAGCCGTGCGGTTTTCCTGATTGGGAAGGAGCTCCTGGTCCCCGCTACGAATTCGCCCGGTGGAGTTGTTTCGCGGTCCGGTGGGCCGACCAGTCTGTGGATGGGTTTTAGGCGGTTTTCCATCTGCCTCGGCGAATGCAGGCTGGTTCCCCTTATTCCGCCTCAGCTACACTATGTCAGCGATTGCTGCGCAAACAGGTTCTTCACGTACGCGTACACCACCATTACTCTACCATACAAACATAGGGGTTACACACGTCGCTTCACTCGTCTAGTGTGAGATGTTCCCTGGTTCCCTTGGGGGGGGGGGGGGGGGGGGTCCATCAGGGGCCGAACCGCACAGTAGCCCTGAAAGAGTGGTTCGTTCGGTGTGGGGCGGCGGAGGAGTGACGTGGACTGCGGTAGTCGTCGTGAGGTTGTGGACCACTGCGGCTGCGTCGGGGGCGGATATTAATGTTACGTGTGCCTCACTGGTTTTTTTCTTTAACTAATTTCTGCCTGATTTTATTGTTAGAAGCTGAGTAATGTATGTAAATACCGTAAATGTAAATGTGGTTCAAAAAGTACTTGAAGTGAAGTGAAGCGCAGCTGGACAGCAAGAAACTCTTTAGCACGCAATCCCCGCAACGATAGTATTAGAGAATCTTTGCGTATGGACTCTAAAAAAAAAAAAAAAAAGAAAATTGATTTTATTAAGAAAAAAGACTGTTAATCTGTATCTTGTGGAAAGAGGACGTGTTCCTTGGTCGTCGCTCAGAACGTATTGTTACATTTAACGAAAATTGATAATTTAGTGATAACACCGAGTAAAGTATGTGTAAGAGTTGCCAAGCATTTATGTATACAAATTTTCTGGAAGGAAGAATAGAAATATCTTGTTTTTGGAAAAGGAGGTGAACTTCACTGTCGTCGCCGTCTATCAATCGACAGAATTGTAAGTGTACAAAGTTCTCTAAAATACAGGAAAAGAAATGCATTCTCTATAGTTTTCATTCAATAGGTAACAACCTCTCATAATTTCTTAATTACAGTAATTGGATTATGTTCTTGTACAATATTATGGCGCTGAACTCCACCGCCCAATTTTGATGTAGCAAAACGTGTAGTTTGAAGCCGGCCGAAGTGGCCGCGCGGTTAAAGGCGCTGCAGTCTGGAACCGCAAGACCGCTACGGTCGAAGGTTCGAATCCTGCCTCGGGCATGGATGTTTGTGTTGTCCTTAGGTTAGTTAGGTTTAACTAGTTCTAAGTTCTAGGGGACTAATGACCTCAGCAGTTGAGTCCCATAGTGCTCAGAGCCATTTGAACCATTATTGTAGTTTGAAGCAAGTTTGTGTGCTAGGCAATCCCGTTTTCTCACGAAAAGTAGATTGCTGTTTGATCTTATTTGCTTACAACAGTGGTGCGTTAGGTATGAAAAGCTACGGGAACTTGGGCTCAAAGCTATCCGCAATACGGCCAAGTAACTAACACAGTCGTATTTTAAACCATAAAGAATAATAATTTCCTCCAAACTGCAATACGTGAACAACTGGTGCAGAAGTTGATCATTCAAGGAGGCAACAACCAAAATTCAGGTACCAGTTACGGCTTAAAGTAAAAATCTCAATCAAAAACCAATCTCTCTCTCTCTCTCTCTCTCTCTCTCTCTCTCTCTCTCCAAACACATGTATAAATAATGATATTATTATTATTTTAAAAATTCGTTTTTATAGGATCCTCTCCTTCGTTTCTAGGCCCTCGGTTATCATACAATACAATACAATACAGCAATAACTTCAAAACCATTGATGATCTGAAAACAGCCATTCAGAGAGTCATCGACAGCATCGATGGTCTGACACTTCAGCAGGTCATGCAGAATTCTCGTTCGCGCCACATCATCATCAATGATAGCAGGCGTGTTCAAAAAGGTTCATATGCCTCTGAGCTCTATGGGACTTAACTGCTGAGGTCATCAGTCCCGTAGAACTTAGAACTACTTAAACCTAAATAACCTGAGGACATCACACACATCCATGCCCGAGGCAGGATTCGAACCTGCGACCGTAGCGGTCGCGCGGTTCCGGACTGTAGCGCCTAGAACCACTCGGTCACTCCGGCCGGCAGCAGGCGTGTCGAACATGTCATGACCTGGGTCCCAATATCTATGGCGACGTTTATATGTTGAATAAAGTGTGTGCATGCCATAGTTTGCATGAAACATACGTTCTTTCCATATAGTTCAATAATTGCCATACAGTAGGTGATAGGAGGGTCCGGACCCTCAGGATCCCTTATTTCGCTACGTCTTTGCACTCATGAATTCGATGACGCTGCTTTACTCACAGGATAGCTTTTAAACATCACCTAAGAAAAACAGTTCTGCAAATAATAACTTCACGAATAACATGCTATGAAATTAAGGTACGCTGCAATGACATGTAGCACAGGTATGTGGATTACTATCAGTGTGAGGGGTAGCGGTTGCAATCTGGTCTGGATAGCGAGTCGTAGTTGAGGGTGTTTCTGTCAGCAGCAGCACACCCACTCATCTTCAGCCTCGTGTTCCAGGGGCCGTAAATCTCCGACGGACACCCATCAGCGTGACCGTCACCCAGCAATAAAAATTCTCTGTGGCGTGCGCTTCGTTGCTGATATTCGCGTGAATAGCGCCATTCCGGATAAAACTACGCCGCCTAGATCGTGGTAGTTACACTGCCCTGCGTCTAATTCCAGAATCTGGAATGAAACACGTGTGTTAGATCTAAGACTAACAAACGGGGTAATTATAAATGTCATTCTTCTTTCGACTTATATAACTGACAGGCTGGAATTTCTTATGTTTCTTATCGCTACCACTTCATTGTTCACATATTTATGAAAATTAATTTCAAATGAAATGATAATTAAAATGGACACCCTAGCTGCATACAGGCGTTGATGTAGTTCATTGGGGACATGTTGAAATTGTGTGCCCCGACCAGGACTCGAACCCGGGATCTCCTGCTTACTTGGCAGACGCTGTATCCATCTGAGCCATCGTGGGCACAGAGAATAGTGCGTCTGCAGGGACTTATCCCTTGCACGCTCCCCGTGAGATCCACATTCCCAACATGTCCACACCACTACATTCGGAGTGCGCCTAATAGATGTTTGCCCATCATACTCATTACTCGTGGCAGACTAATCTACCAAGTCCCGTACGAGTTCGGGCATAGCGTGTGCGTTCGCACAAGAAGGTCAATGACCGGGAAGCCATATTTTAACTATATATGACGATAGTATCCACGGTAACTGTTCTTTCGGGAACAGATACTACCGTCATATATTGTTAAAATTAACTTAGTTAGTTTTAATGTGTGGAGAACGTCAAGAGGAAGCTGCTTGAAACCTGGTAGTCAAGGAAGGCCGAAGTCTGTTACGATTGTGGACAAGGCCGTAATCAGTTACTGTTGGTTCCCTTTTGCAATTACACACATTTATTTAAAAAGGTAATTCCAGACTCAGCAATAAATAATGATATTAGACGTTATTAATGAAGGAATAAACAACTGTGTAATTAAGAGTGCTTTCAATGAGTTACAATTTACCAAATGAGCATAAAATACAGACACAGCAAATAATGTTATAAAGGATGTCAACACGATTCCAATTAGAATTTTAAGGCAAGTAACCACAGTTATGGCTGAAGGTTTTTAACTCCAAGAAAGGCAATTATAAAAAAAATTAACATACATACTGTAAAACAGCAGTGCAATAGCAAAGGTTAACTTAAAAATACAGGCAACTGATCACTAAACGGATGAGACAAAATGATGGTAAACTTGGTAGCACAACCATTTTAACCTGCTGTAACGCCTAGAATGGCAATTATATAAAAAATTTAAAAAACATACAATAAAACAGCAAATACAGTAATAAAACACAAGGGTCAGTCAGAGACGGTGCACCAGGAATCGACCTCTAAGTACGTCCGGTAAAAAACACTTTCACGACCGATGAGACTGGCAGCGAAGAGTTGCATTCACTTCACAAGATGGTAACTCAGACCAGTGGCAGTCTAACGAATGCCTAATGATAATCTTGCTGAGGCTACCTGACGTCCAGTAAACCAAATGCAAAGATGTAAAAATACGCCAAAGCCGGACCGGTGCTCTCGACCCTGCCCGCAGAATACTGTGCTTAGAGAACCCAGAATAAGAAAGGATTCACTACCACCAGAGTAGAACATTCGCCAACCAACCTACAATCAAGAAAGCTTTCAAAACTACATGCCTCACCGGACAGCATTGGCAAGTCGAGGAAACGTACACTGCCAGTACCTACTCTAACCCCCAGGGCAGGTAACTGGGGCGTTAGCGGCCACGAGGCAGAAAAAATAAATCTTGTTGAACTTAAAAAGTAGTAACAAACTGAATGCAGTAAATAGTAATTAGAAGTCCACGAAAGCCAGTCAGATCCACCTTCCCGAAGTACTCCACTCGCTGCTATTCGCCTCAGCAACACTACGAGCAGCAACACGAACCCAAGTCACTGGAGAATCGCAAGATCTCACAATGGTGGAGGTTTCTTTATTTGAATCCAAATGCACTCAAAGCTGATCCGGTTTACGACGAGGTCGTGCACCCTCGTGACCACAGGCCTTCGATCCGGCAGTCCATGCACGCCACCAGCAGTCCTGGCGTGTTCTCGCACTTCGTGAGTCCCGCACCGAACTGCACACTGACACGATCGGGAAGAGCAACAACGTCGCCCCAAAGATAGGGCCACAGTTACTACACATCGATAACCGCCACTGCTGCGACTAGCGGACAGGCAACGCTTGCGAAACCAAGTGGTGCCAGCCAACACGGGAAGAAGACAAACTACCACAACCATAACAAGTAAACGATACAGTCTGGCCTCCAACAGAGGACGGAAACCTACAAACAGCACAAACGCGAGCTGCAGCACAGCTCAAATCTATTAAACAGGGCGTAGTATTGCAGTGCTGCACACTGCCTCCTGTCCTGTTCAGTGCATACAGTCAGATGGCACAGACGAAGCTAGGGAGAAATTTGGGGCCGTAGTAAGAATGAAAATTCATGGTAAGAAAACAGACAGACTAAGATTCGCTGGTGCTATCGCAGTGTTAAGTGAACATGCTGAACGATTAGAAGCACGCCGAACAATTGGAAGCGGTGGTGGGCCCAATGGGTATATGATATAAAATAAAGATAAATCAAAAACTTTTGTGGTGAGCAGACAAAACACCGTTGTGCAACGCTCAATTAAACAATGAGCGGCTGGAGAATGTCGAATCCTTTGCCTACCTTCAGAGTAAAATTACGTCAGACTGAAGGTCAAGGAAGAGTAATGCGAGCTTAATTCATCAGACAAAGGCTGGTTTTAACATGAGAGGATACGTAATTCACATCCAGCAGCATGGACGAACTTCCCAGGAAAATGTTCGTTATTAATAACCGCTTCAGCTGTATTCAGTCCTTTAGTACTGGACACATTACAGTATCCCATAATGAAGGACTAAATACAGCTGAAGCGGTTATTAATGCCCAAAACCACTACTCACAGCTTTGGTTGTCTCATCTACAAGGTTGCCTGCATCTCAGGAAAAACCACATAAAAACTTTAATTTGGAGTGTGCTGCTGTACGGAAGTGAAACATGGACACTCAGAGCAGCAGAAAAACACAACATAATGGCCTTTGGGTTTGAGCACTTTTATTTTCAAAACGACGAACGTCAAGTGATACTGACGAGGTGTGTTAAATAGGAGAAGTGAATAATTTTACTAGAGGAAAGGTAACAAGCTCCGACGGAATTTCATTTAATTTCCTTCAAAGTACTATCCTTGGGTAGCACTGCTCTTTTGCCAATGTTGAATCAATGACTGGAAGGATTTCTGAAGGGATTCTTTTGGAAGGGCGTTCAGTTGTTCTGCCGTCGCCTTCTCGGAGTCGGAAATGAAGTTAAAATGCTTTACATCAAGCACGTTTTTAAATTTTTGGAAGACACAGAAGTTGTATGGTGTTAGATCTGTTGAGTAAGGCGGATCTGAACAGACAGGAACACTTTTTCACACCAAAAATACGCGAATCAAATGCGAAACGTGGCAAGGCGCGTTTCCGACATGAAGGAGGAAGCCATTGGCCCATTTTCTGGTCTCCTTCTTCGTACATCGTTCCGCAAACGTTGCAGCATGCCCTTACAAAATTTGGCGTTCACAGTTGTTCTCACTGGAACGAACAATGATCGCGCTATGTCCTCAGTATCGAAAACACAATGATCGTGAATCTGATTTTCGGTTTCGACTGACGTGCCTTTTTAGGGTGACGAGATTGACTGGTTTTCCAACGGGAACCCTGAATTTTCGTGTCACGGTCATACTCATAGACGCAAGTTGCATCTCATGTTACAACTTCGGACATGAAGTCCGAATCTAAATAAAGACAATCCCTCGTCACCGTGAAAACTGACACACAATTTTTCCTCTGCTGACTAATCAAAAGTCTGGGAACAAGCTTTGTATCCACTTGTCTCATTTTCAAATTATCGGTTAAAACGATTCGTGTGGACTCTTACGAAATATTAAATTCTTCTGTAAGGTCTCGAATAGTTATTCGCCTGTTTGAATGAACAATTTTTGCCTCGCATTGTACGTTTTCTTCTGTTCTTGAGGCTAAATCGCCTGATTATCGGACATCTTCCTTCTGAGCTGCCAGAAATTTGAGGACTTCATGTGACTAGTGCATTTATTCCAACATGGTACATAATAATAATACGAGCGAGTAGGCACTACAACAGTGTAGTAGGCATTTCGTAGTTACTATTGTGTTCTCATTTACTCCCCTCATCTGTAGGGAAGTGATTAATGAATAATTTCTGGTCTATTGTGAGAACCACCTAAAATTCGGAGAAGTCATTTTCGTGAGATATTTACGTATATGTGCTGTACGAGTGTATGCTTCAGATTTGCTGTCAAAGATGATTGGTACAAATTACAGAGTATGTACAAAGTACATGGGTTGAGTGAGTAAGATCATGTTCGTACATTAGAATCACAAGCTGTAACCTCCACTACAGTGTTTCATATGTTAAGGCTAGTATTTGAAAAAAGAAATGTAATTATAGGAAAGCAGCATTGCAGTCTTACGAAATAGTATTAATACACTCCTGGAAATTGAAATAAGAACACCGTGAATTCATTGTCCCAGGAAGGGGAAACTTTATTGACACATTCCTGGGGTCAGATACATCACATGATCACACTGACAGAACCACAGGCACATAGACACAGGCAACAGAGCATGCACAATGTCGGCACTAGTACAGTGTATATCCACCTTTCGCAGCAATGCAGGCTGCTATTCTCCCATGGAGACGATCGTAGAATGCTGGATGTAGTCCTGTGGAACGGCTTGCCATGCCATTTCCACCTGGCGCCTCAGTTGGACCAGCGTTCGTGCTGGACGTGCAGACCGCGTGAGACGACGCTTCATCCAGTCCCAAACATGCTCAATGGGGGACAGATCCGGAGATCTTGCTGGCCAGGGTAGTTGACTTACACCTTCTAGAGCACGTTGGGTGGCACGGGATACATGCGGACGTGCATTGTCCTGTTGGAACAGCACGTTCCCTTGCCGGTCTAGGAATGGTAGAACGATGGGTTCGATGACGGTTTGGATGTACCGTGCACTATTCAGTGTCCCCTGGACGATCACCAGTGGTATACGGCCAGTGTAGGAGATCGCTCCCCACACCATGATGCCGGGTGTTGGTCCTGTCTGCCTCGGTCGTATGCAGTCCTGATTGTGGCGCTCACCTGCACGGCGCCAAACACGCATACGACCATCATTGGTACCAAGGCAGAAGCGACTCTCATCGCTGAAGACGACACGTCTCCATTCGTCCCTCCATTCACGCCTGTCGCGACACCACTGGAGGCGGGCTGCACGATGTTGGGGCGTGAGCGGAAGACGGCCTAACGGTGTGCGGGACCGTAGCCCAGCTTCATGGAGACGGTTGCGAATGGTCCTCGCCGATACCCCAGGAGCAACAGTGTCCCTAATTTGCTGGGAAGTGGCGGTGCGGTCCCCTACGGCACTGCGCAGGATCCTACGGTCTTGGCGTGCATCCGTGCGTCGCTGCGGTCCGGTCCCAGGTCGACGGGCACGTGCACCTTCCGCCGACCACTGGCGACAACATCGATGTACTGTGGACACCTCACGCCCCACGTGTTGAGCAATTCGGCGGTACGTCCACCCGGCCTCCCGCATGCCCACTATACGCCCTCGCTCAAAGTCCGTCAACTGCACATACGGTTCACGTCCACGCTGTCGCGGCATGCTACCAGTGTTAAAGACTGCGATGGAGCTCCGTATGCCACGGCAAACTGGCTGACACTGACGGCGGCGGTGCACAAATGCTGCGCAGCTAGCGCCATTCGACGGCCAACACCGCGGTTCCTGGTGTGTCCGCTGTGCCGTACGTGTGATCATTGCTTGTACAGCCCTCTCGCAGTGTCCGGAGCAAGTATGGTGGGTCTGACACACCAGTGTCAATGTGTTCTTTTTTCCATTTCCAGGAGTGTAGTAAAGATTTCAAAAAACAATTTAGTTTGATGATCTACAAAGATTTTAATTTTTACCGCTCTTAAAATATCGCTTTACTCATAAAACAGTAATCACCCCCAGGTTGGGAACCATTGCTCCAATCGGAGACGACAGCGCACGCCTTCGGCTGCTATGAGCGACAACCATAGGGGCAGCTAAGCTCCGCAGTTGCAACAAGGAGGGCACTGCGCACTAGGTGGGGTGTTCATTCTGCCACCACAGTTTTGACACATGTGCAGAAAACTCACAGTGAGCTAATAAATTGTGAAGGGAGATACCTTGGCCTCATCCTCGACCATCACCTCAATTGGACCCCAATTTCCTGACCAACCAGCAGAAAGCCCATTCCTGCCCCCACCTCCTGAAACCTCTATGTGACATGGGGATTGCATCCTTCCCCCACATGACTCTTGCGTGACCTCTTCCCCTTTCCACGCCTCCTCCTTTTTCTCCAACATCTCTGCATCCTTTACACTATCCGCAGGCCTCATCCCCCCCCCCCCCCCAAGTCCCCGGTTTCCTCTTTCCTCTCCACACCACGCCCATTGCCATCCCTCTCTCCACCTCCACACCCTACATCTCTATCCTCAGGGCAATTCCCAGCACCTCACCTTCCCAGACGTTGAATTTGGCCATGGCCTCTACCCTTCCTACCAACTATAGCCTGTCCTTGTTCCCCCCCCCCCCTCCCCAGGGCCCCCTTCTATGTGTCCCCTCCTCCTCCAAGAGTGGATTTCCCTCCTTCCCCAAGAGCCCCCTGTACCCCCTCCTTGGCTGTTTTCCTCTTCCATCGCTTCCCTCCCCAGCCCGCATTCGGTGTGCCCACACTTCATCCCTCTTTCTCTCCCTTCCTTCTCGCCTCGTCCCCCCCCTCCCCCCCCCTGGCCAGATTCTCACAGGTTATTATTCATTATAAAGTGTGCAGCAGTTTTTGTGTTCAATGCCGTTATACAGTGGCATCAAGTGATGTGGTTTTAATTGTGTGCTCCACATGTATGTAGTCCATGATTGTGTGCTTTTTTATATGGTTGCCGACATTTAACTTGTTTTTGCCTCCAGTGTTTTTTAAGTGTGGTACACATTGCCATCTGTGTTCTTTTTAATTTTATGTCGACTTTTTAACTGTCCACCAGTGCATGTCCCCGTATTAGTGTATCATTTAATTCCCACCATCTCCATTTACAGTGTTTTTTATGTCCACTTATTTTATCCCCTTTTTATGTAAGAGTTCACCTTCTGCATTTGTAAAGCCCTTTGGCTGAAGAGCGATGGACTGTGCTGCTGCCAGCCTTCCCCTGCCCGTGTGCTGCAGGGGAATGAAATTACAGTCAAGAAAAAAAGAAAAAAAGAACGTATTCATCAGTCTTCGACGGCTCAGGTAAGGATCACTGGCGGGTGCCCAATCGAAATAATGTATAGTTCAAATGTTCACGACCCGAATAAAATTTTAAAATGCATGTATTTCCCCAGATGTTGTCTCAGCTTACTCAGAATAACTACCTCAGTTGAAAAAGTACCGCAGGCTACCGTAGACCATCATAAGTAATCGCAGACTACAGTAGCTTTCTTCGTGGCTGTGGTCAGTTAATGTCGTACCAGCTTTCCGTTAGATGTGTTGCATTCTTCTGGTGCTTTACTTCATAACGATCACATTCTTTAAGAGTACGACCAGGGTCCTGCTGGATTCCCCTAAAAACTGGAAGCTGTGACATGCCAGGAAACTGAGTGAGCATATATAAATGTCCGCGTGACCTACAAAACCTGTTTGGTCTACTTAGTTACCTCAACAGTATTTTTAGCAAAACAGAAATTGTCACTGTTTAATAAATTGTTAATTTGTAGCGTTAGAGAAACTAGTCGTGCAGCGCTACAAAACTCCACACCCTCAACAAAGAGGTAAAATAAGAAACGCGCGTAAAAAAATTATTAGTCATCCGTTTAATAATAAAAATATGTCGTTCATATTCATACACAACTTCCGCATTTATCGATAGTAACAGGGAAGTCTTGCCGTTGATTATAATGAAGAACCTTCTACTGAGTACGGAATAAAACTGTTGTTGTTGTTGTTGTGGTCTTCAGTCCTGAGACTGGTTTGATGCAGCTCTCCATGCTACTCTATCCTGTGCAAGCTTCTTCATCTCCCAGTACCTACTGCAACCTACATCCTTCTGAATCTGCTTAGTATATTCATCTCTTGGTCTCCCGCTACGATTTTTACCCTCCACGCTGCCCTCCAATACTAAATTGGTGATCCCTTGATGCCTCAGAACATGTCCTACCAACCGATCCCTTCTTCTGGTCAAGTTGTGCCACAAACTCCTCCCCAATCCTATTCAGTACCTCCTCATTAGTTATGTGATCTACCCATCTAATCTTCAGCATTCTTCTGAAGCACCACATTTCGAAAGCTTCTATTCTCTTCTTGTCCCAACTATTTACCGTCCATGTTTCACTTCCATACATGGCTACACTCCATACAAATACTTTCAGAAATGACTTCCTGACACTTAAATCTATACTCGATGTTAACAAATTTCTCTTCTTCAGAAACGCTTTCCTTGCCATTGCCAGTCTACATTTTATATCCTCTCTACTTCGACCATCATCAGTTATTTTGCTCCCCAAATAGCAAAACTCCTTTACTACTTTAAGTGTCTCATTTCCTAATCTAATACCCTCAACATCACCCGACTTAATTCGACTACATTCCATTATCCTCGTTTTGCTTTTGTTGATGTTCATCTTATATCCTCCCTTCAAGACACCATCCATTCCGTTCAACTGCTCTTCCAAGTCGTTTGCTGTCTCTGACAGAATTACAATGTCATCGGCGAACCTCAAAGTTTTTATTTCTTCTCCATGGATTTTAATACCTACTCCGAATTTTTCTTTTGTTTCCTTTACTGCTTGCTCAATATACAGATTGAATAACATCGGGGAGAGGCTACAACCCTGTCTTACTCCCTTCCCAACCACTGCTTCCCTTTCATGCTCCTCGACTCTTACATCTGGTTTCTGTACAAATTGTAAATAGCCTTTCGCTCCCTGTATTTTACCCCTGCCACCTTTAGAATTTGAAAGAGAGTATTCCAGTCAACATTGTCAAAAGCTTTCTCTAAGTCTACAAATGCTAGAAACGTAGGTTTGCCATTCCTTAATCTTTCCTCTAAGATAAGTCGTAAGGTCAGTATTGCCTCACGTGTTCCAGTATTTCTACGGAATCCAAACTGATCTTCCCCGAGGTCGGCTTCTACTAGTTTTTCCATTCGTCTGTAAAGAATTCGTGTTAGTATTTTGCAGCTGTGGCTTATTAAACTAATCGTTCGGTAATTCTCACATCTGTCAACACCTGCTTTCTTTGGGACTGGAATTATTATATTGTTCTTGAAGTCTGAGGGTATTTCGCCTGGTTCATACATCTTGCTCACCAGATGGTAGAGTTTTGTCAGGACTGGCTCTCCCAAGGCCGTCAGTAGTTCCAATGGAATGTTGTCTACTCCGGGGGCCTTCTTTCGACTCAGGTCTTTCAGTACTCTGTCAAACTCTTCACGCAGTATCGTATCTCCCATTTCATCTTCATCTACATCCTCTTCCATTTCCATAATATTGTCCTCAAGTACATTGCCCTTGTATAGACCCTCTATATACTCCTTCCACCTTTCTGCCTTCCCTTCTTTGCTTAGAACTGGGTTGCCATCTGAGCTCTTGATATTCATACAAGTGGTTCTCTTCTCTCCAAAGGTCTCTTTAATTTTCCTGTAGGCAGTATCTATCTTACCCCTAGTGAGACAAGCCTCTACATCCTTACATTTGTCCTCTAGCCATCCCTGCTTAGCCATTTTGCACTTCCTGTCGATCTCATTTTTGAGACGTTTGTATTCCTTTTTGCCTGCTTCATTTACTGCATTTTTATATTTTCTCCTTTCATCAATTAAATTCAATATTTCTTCTGTTACCCAAGGATTTCTACTAGCCCTCGTCTTTTTACCTACTTGATCCTCTGCTGCCTTCACTACTTCATCCCTCAAAGCTACCCATTCTTCTTCTACTGTATTTCTTTCCCCCATTCCTGTCAATTGTTCCCTTATGCTCTCCCTGAAACTCTCTACAACCTCTGGTTCTTTCAGTTTATCCAGGTCCCATCTCCTTAAATTCCCACCTTTTTGCAGTTTCTTGAGTTTTAATGTACAGGTCATAACCAACAGATTGTGGTCAGAGTTCACATCTGCCCCTGGAAATGTCTTACAATTTAAAACCTGGTTCCTAAATCTCTGTCTTACCATTATATAATCTATTTGATACCTTTTAGTATCTCCAGGGTTCTTCCATGTATACAACCTTCTATCATGATTCTTAAAACTACGAAAATTATGTGATCGCATAACTAAATCAATTGCTTTTGACGCAAGTACAGTTTACATCATCATCATCATCAAGAATCATGATGTAAACTGTACTTGCGTCAAAAGCAATTGATTTAGTTATGTGATCACATATTTTTCGTAGCTTGTAAAATGGAATATTTATTTTGCAAGGATTTAAAACAGACAATAGACTATCAATGAATGGTGTGCTGTTATATGTGCAAAACAAATCAGCAAACAAATAAATAACAAAGAGAACTTCTCGGCTCGAAGTCTCTCTCTTAAACAATTATTTGTTTCTTTCCCTACCAATTCTGCCAATACTAACGGTTATCGTACCATCAAATGCGTCACGTTATGCAGTGTACCAAAACTGCAGAACCGTAGCCCTGGTAGAGCGCAACTCTAAAATATACACATTCCGTATACTCGCTGCTGCTTGCATTATCAGCACGACACGACATAGCTCGAGGCGCCAAAAAAGACGCCTAATCGTTATGAAAAACGCAAGGTAAGGCGCCAGGTTAGCGCATGTTCCGTGAATGCGTACAAATTTTAGACACACTGTGCTCATTACTACGCACGTTACGATTCTGATATTGCGACTCCTCGCTCCAAGGAAGAAGATAAAAATTTAGCGTCCCGGTAACGAAGAAGACCTTACACGCCGATCAGAGACTAATGCTCATAAATTGAGGATAATGCTGATATATGCTGAAACAATGCTCTGGTTGGCGGTTTACTGGTTTAAATCACCTCGGGGTATGACCATGCGGTGCATTTAACCTGCGGCCGTCGCTCGGTGGCTCTGGCAGCAGTCCACATACGTAGAGGTGTGTTGGTGCATGTCAGAGTAGGGTGCAGCGAGTAAGTTTGCAGACGTTTTCAGACATGGTAGTGGCGTGTGTGTATTGAAAATGGCTCAAAGAACACATATTGATGACGTTATGAGGGGTAGAATACTTGGGCGACTGGAGGCTGGTCAAACACAGCAGGTCGTAGCACGGGCCCTCCGTGTGGCACAAAGTGTGATCTCAAGATAATGGCAACGATTCCAGCAGACAGGAAACGTGTCCAGGAGCTACAGTACGGGACGTCCACAGTGTACAACACCACAAGAAGACCGATATTTCACCATCAGTGCCCGTAGACGGCCACGGAGTACTGCAGGTAGCCTTGCTCGGGAACTTACTGCAGCCACTGGAACAGTCTACAGACAACTGAACAGACATGGTTTATTTGCGGGAAGACTTGCAAGGTGCATTCTACTGACCCCAGGTCACAGGAGAGTCCGTAAAGCGTGGTGTCAAGAACACAGTACATGATCATTGGAACCTTGGTCCCAGGTTACGTTCACGGACGAGTCCAGGAATAGTCTGAACAGTGATTCTTGCCGGGTTTAATCTGGCGTTAACCAGGATCCAGATACCAACCTCTTAACGTCCTTCAAAGGGACCTGTATGCTGTATGGGGGTCGTGGTTTGATGGTATGGGGTGGGATTATGATTGGTGCACGTACACCCCTGCGTGTCTTTGACAGAGGAGCTGCAACAGGTTAGGTGTATCGGGACGTCATTTTGCACCAGTATATCTGCCTTTTCAGGGGTGCAGTGGGTCCTGTTGGATGATAACGCACGGCCCCACCGAGCTGCCATCGTGGAGGAGTACCTTGAAACATAAGATATCAGGCGAATAGAGTGGCCTGCCTGTTCTCCAGACCTAAACCCCATCGAGCACGTCTGGGATGCTCTCGGTCGACGTATCACTGCACGTCTTCAAATCCCTACGACACTTCAGGAACTCCGACAGGCACTGGTGCAAGAATGTGAGGCTATACCCCAGATGCTGCTCGACCACCTGATCCAGAGTATGCCAAAACATTGTGCGGCCTGTGTACATGTGTATGGTGATCATATCTCATACTGAGGTCGGGGTACATGCGCAGGAAATAGTGGCTATTTGTAGCACATGTGTTTTGGGACGGTTTTCTCAACTTATCGCCAATACTGTTGGCTTACAGATCATTGTCGTGTGTGTTCCCTATGTGCCTATGCTATTAGCGCCAGTTTTGTGTAGTGCCACGTTGTGTTGCACCACATTCTGCAATTACCCTTAATTTATGAGCCTGAGTGTAGAAATTGGGTAGAAAAGGCCCGGAAAGGCAGTATCCTTATCCAAGAAAATATCCCGGCATTTTTATTAAGTGATTTAGCGGTATCACTGAAAACCAAGATAAGGGTGGCCGGAGCGGTATTTGAACCTCTGTGAGTGCAATGTCTCGCCAATGCCCCACCTTGTTCAGCGATTTTGTAACTAGAGACATCAAAAGCCCTTTGCCAAAGGATCGATGCACAGCGGAATGCAATAGCAGTCAGCGACCTACACAAGCATAGTACCAAGTTTTCAGTGGTTGTGATGATAAATGGCATGAGGCAGAACAGCCCCAATATTTGCGTGGTAGAGTAATGAAGGTGTACCCGTACGTGGAGAAAGTGTCTGCGCAGCAATCGTCGACATAGTGTAACTGAGGCTGAATAGGGGGAACCAGACAGCATTCGCCGAGGCAGATGGAAAACCGCCTTGAAAATCATCCACGGAATGACTGGCACACCGCACCTCGACACTAATCCAGGGACCGGCACGCATTCCCGCTCGGAAAGCGGTGCGTTAGGCCGCATGGCTAACCGTAAGGGCTTCACCTGACATTACTTTCGACCCGTTAAAGACATCTGTAATCTTTTTTCCGTATAACAGGGGTTCCCGTTTTTTTTTTTTTTTTTTTTTTTTTTTGACATCGACTTCTTCACAGAATGTTAGCTTCTTATCGACCCCTAGATTAAGCATGCAACAAAACATTATATCATTTCTTTCAGTCCCGATATTAAGCTATAAACAGACCCGCATAACAAACCAACGAACTTATTTATAGTTTCCACACCTTACAAAATCAACATTGTAGCATTAACAGAGAAAGGAAATATTTCCCACTGTTATTATGATCCTAAAATATAATAGCAAAATTTAGGAAAGATGAAAATGTTCCTATATTTACTAAACTATATGTGTCGTAATGCGTAAAGTACGCAACCGTACGCAATTATCTTTGAAAATGTAAGATATATTGAATGCAAAATCCTCTTCTGTCGTTTTGCTACTATTACTGAATACCAAAAAAATGTAAGTTAACATGGCTATTTATTAAAATAAGTAATATTAGTGGGATGAATTTGTCTGAAGAGAAGCAACAAGGTTATTGATATTCTGTCGAAAATTGGTAAGTTTTAGTCTAAGTAAACCTCAGTTTTTCAAGTTCACTCTGTTCCTTAGTTTTATCAAAATTTGATTCGTGTCATTAAAATCAGATTCAGCCATGTCTGTATCTGGGACTGCGTGTAAGAAAGGTTCGGCTTCTGATCTGAGCTAGAGTTAGACTTTAAAATGGGTTCTAAAATGCATTGGCTCATCCGTCCTGAGTTAAGAGCACATCAACCATTTCTTCGTCAGTAAATGGCACTGTACATCTGAAATAGTTTATGTATTACTAGTGAATCGATTATGTGAATGATTTTACCGAGCAACACACTGTAAATGAATTGCAGCATACGTCATAACAAACCTGTTCTACGTATACAGTCGTCGCATGGCACTACTATTAACTCCTCCGAAGGGCATCGCGCTGCCTATCGACGTATTTCTTGCCTTTATGACAAAGGGTTTATTTCAAACTCTCCTCTGTTACTACTATTAAATTAATAAATTATTCATTTGCTCTTTCTAGGTAAGGTAACACCAAGCATGTGCTGCAGCTCAGAGCAAGAAATCGAAACAATACTTAAAACTAAGCGCTGATGATCGTCGCCGGCCGAAGTGGCCGTACGGTTCTGGGCGCTACAGTCTGGAAACGAGCGACCGCTACGGTCGCAGGTTCGAATCCTGCCTCGGGCATGGATGTGTGTGATGTCCTTAGGTTAGTTAGGTTTAATTAGTTCTAAGTTCTAGGCGACTGATGACCTCAGTAGTTAAGTCGCATAGTGCTCAGAGCCATTTGAACCATTTTTTTATGATCGTCTTGGGGTTGAAGCTCCTTCTTTCCGTGTTTGCTTTAACTAATGTATGTTTTTGGATATGGACCGCCTTTAGCAAAACACAGTTTTGTTTTTTTAAAAAAAAATGTGTTTTGATAAAGGCGGACCCTACCGAAAAACATATATAAGCGCTGATATCTTTTTTCGTAGCTCTTCGTCGAAAATATGACTCGTTCAAAACACGGCTTGCTGAAAACAATAACAGTCTAGGAGACACGATCCAGTTTACTCTTACGATCACAACAGTACTGGTTTCTGCTTCTTCATCATTCCTTTTATTTTCATCATCTCTCATTTCAGTATAATTTCATACTTCGTTCTCACACAGTCCATTCATTCGAACACAGCAACTTCATATCAACTTCACCGTAATTACTTCTCACGCCATATCCGTAACAAGTACTTGCGCCATAAGAGACCACTTTCTACCTCATGAGAACTACTTAACAATAGATACAAACTCAACAAGATGTAAAAAGATGCAAGTAGTCGCAGTATGGCGCTGTTAAACGATATCGATTTTATATTCAAAGACATTAGTACACAATCACTTCTTTTAAAAGTATTGTCAAATTATTACTCAGAACACATTATAGAATAACGCTGTTATTTTCGAATATGATTACAGTATCCTATTAAATACGAAGTACAAAAATTTTTAAATAAATATAGTGAAAATTAAACCATATACTAATTTCATGTTTTATTTCTGTTTATGAAAAATGTAAGACTAGACTGTATCATCAAAACACCATAAATACGAAGTTACGGTTTCGATTCCGTTGGGTCGTGTCATGAGATTATTGCGAGCATCGTATTCTTCGATACGTGACAAAAATAGGCCCACTGATCAGTTACATTAAAGTTTACATCTCATTCAACGACCGCAGCAACACAAACTCCCTACATTCAGTTCATTTTTAATTGGATATGAGAGCAGGATTGATTAGTACTTTTGGAAGGGATGATGAATTCTCGCCGGTGTGTGGTACGAGTCGTGAACTCCGTTGTCATTCACGACCACGGTACCAAATGCAAATTCCAGTAGGATAATGCATTACCAAACACTGCCGTTAATACCAATAAAAGAGTTGAGAGATGTATTAATCCTTGACTGACCAACATGATACCATGATTTATCACCCATAAAGAATAGAATATAATTTGGAACACAGCATTCTATGGTAGTGAACAATAGACAGTGAACAAATCGGGAAAGAAGAAAACCTGAACGTTTCACATCTATTGCTACAGACGGATATTGAAAATGAGGTGCACTGTATGGTGTGAGGAGGTCCTCCGCAGAAACTGAAAGGGTGGAACATATGTAGAACATTGACAAGAAGGGATATGGTGACAGGACACTACTTAAGACATCAGTTATTAACTGCCATAGTTCCAGAGGCAGAAGGTAAATTGGTAGGGGATGACAGAGACAGGAATATATCCAACAAATGAGGACGTTTGGTGCAAGGGCTACTCTGAAATGAAAAGCTTCTTGAGATGAAATCGTTGCGGTCCGCATGAAACCAAGACACGGAAAGACAAAAAAGTCTAGTATGCTATGGTAAGATGAATGCTGTCATGCCAGGCTCAAACCAGCAGTTGTTAATAACTAGTACAACATGTGTGTCACACATCACACGAAATTCCTGAAGTTGAGATTTGGAGGCTGCTTTCATGCTACAGTGAGTAGAGGTGTGCATAACTGCCTGTGGAAGTCACACCTCACACTCATGTTGGTATTGGACACGAGTTCCGAAGAGAATGAACGTTGAGTCATATAAGACCCTTTGTCTGACGATCATCTGCACAAACTTTGATAAAAATCGGACTGGGGCTTCGTGGTTATACACTTTCCATTCCTGTAAATGTAAGCTAACGAATCAAAGGAAAACGCGAAAAGAGTGATGAAGGGACGAAAAATGGCACATGCAACCCGAATATTGGTAATCATGTACCTAACAGCGTGCCTGATGTTAATTCGGGGTTAAGGCACAAGTACAGCCCAGCGAACAGTGTAAATACGGCAGGCGCAGCAGTAACTTGCACCAAGCACGAATCATGTTGTGTTATTCTGTTTCTGATTCGAGATCTGTATATTCAGCCACTGTACAATGCACTTCCAGTGTAGTGATACGTACTTATTACAGAAGAAGCTCTAAACTGTCGTCGAAAACTGACAAATGGTATGACGTCAACAACTGATGCTCCTCCTTCGGGCATCCATCAACATCTACACTCAGTAATCCATTGTGCACGCCAGAAAGTAATCCCCACCATACCACATATTAGGGTTTGTTTGAGAATACAGTTGAGATGATTCATTCTACAACTGAGTGCTCGGGTTGTTTTACGACTACACAGAAGACCCACATTCAAAAGTTACTGGAATGGAGTCCTCTGAAGGTGACTGCGAAGATCCTTCAGGGAGAAGCATCTGCAACAATTGCGGAAGGCGACGACACCTTCGGAAAGTCGGTGTGCCAACTTTGCGCCTGTCCGGCTATTTTGTCCAGTTACATGTTTGACTAGATTGCATATCAGCTGTCGGTGTTAATAGGCTTGTCTTCTTACAAGGGAACCTCCCCATCGCACCCCCCTCAGATTTAGTTATAAGTTGGCAAAGTGGATAGGCCTTGAAAAACTGAACACAGATCAATCGAGAAAACAGGAAGAAGTTATGTAGAACTATGAAAAAAACAAGCAAAACCTACAAACTGAGTAGTCGATGCGCAGCATATGCAACTTCACGGACAACATGAGCGCTAGAGCGCCGTGGTCCCGTGATTAGCGTGAGCAACTGCGGAGCAAGAGGTTCGTGGTTCAAATCTTCGCTCGGACGAAAGTTTTAATTTTTTATTTTCAGACAATTGTTATCTGTCCGTCCGTCCGCTATATTTGCTGGATTCATATTGCCCACGGAATACATCTCACGTATTTAATGCACTCTCGTCCAAAGTAGCGAACAGTCAACTGCCAGCCAGGGAGCCTCGTTAGGAGGAATACTCTCTCTTCCGTGCGTTGTAGTCGACTGACGTCGTGTGTTTCGAAGTTTGTTTAGGTGTAGCGCCCCCATACTACGGCGCAGTTCCCTCGCATCGGACGGACAGATAATAATTGTCTGAAAATAAAAAATTAAAATTTGCACTCGAGGGATAATTGAACCAAAGACCTCTCATTCCGCAGCTGCTAACGCTAACCACGGGACCAAGGAACTCCTGTGTGGAGGTTCCCTTGTTAGCCTATTTCCAGATTTCTTACTTTAGTATAAGCGAGACCAGTACTGAGATGCCAGTCATACTCAAATGACATGCTCTACAAGAGAGGCATTGCCAATCACATAGAGATTTCTTCTTAAATTTTCGAGAGCGTACGTTCCAAGAAGCGACACACATAATGTTACTATCACCCACACACACCTAGCTAAGCGATCCCGAAGAAAAGAATCAGAGATGTTCGAACTTATACAGAGGATCCACCACTCATCTTGCGGAATGTAGATGTCCATTATTACATAAATAAAGATTAATTAAAGATCGTTTTTATAGCACAAGAGATGCGTAGTGAATTTTAATTTCTTACAGTACATTTCTTCCAGTATTTTGCTACTCTGGATAATGTAACTGCAGATTTCAGTCCCCATGAAATTTTGTGTTAAGTGAATCGGCTAGTATTTTGACAGTCAGTGCCTCACCACTTTGCTAACACATAGATTCTCAAATCTGTCATGGAGACGCGTTCCTGACGTGTGACTTGCCTTTTACATACAAAACGAGACAACAACTGTTCAGTACAAACTGACTGAGCAATTTGTTCGTAGTTCAGAGATAGCGTGTTACTCTGTAAGCTCGCTGCTGACTCTCCCGTTTCACGCCGTAAGTAATGGATGTCCGAACGGCGCTAATCCGGATTGACACACAGCGGCATCAACGCCCCGATACGCACGTCACTTGTCAGCGTCCATCGCGCTGCGACTGTTTGCTACGCTGCGCCTCGTATTGCCTTTGCTGTACAGTCCGCACGCACCATGCAATGTTGCGCTCTGTTGTGGCGTGCAATAGGAAATTTGTTGCAAGGTCTTATGGGACCAGACTGCTGAGGTCGTCGCTCCCTAAGCTTACACACTATTTAACCTTAAACTGACTTACGCCAAGGACGACACACGCCCCCATGCCCGAGGGAGGACTCGAAACTCCGACGGGGGAAGCCGCGCGGACCGTGACAAGGCGCCCGCGACCTAGCGGCTATCCCGCGCGGCTTGTGGTGTACACTTTAGCATAGTGGTTTGATAGGCCTCCACGGACTACAGCACACAACTCGTGTAAAAGTTTCTGTCCTACCGAGGTGGCTATGACTGACAATTATTGAGTGACTGTTCAAAGTTTACACTATTAATTATGCAATCAAGTATGTAAAATATCTAGCTCTGATTTAGAAGAGATCAGACACAAGTATCACTCTGAATCAAAGTCACATTCCACTTGGTAGTCGCTCAGAAGTCCTTTTATTTTCTTTATTGGATTTCATTCCCCCCCCCCCCCCCCCCCGCCCCACCCCCCCTGAAGGGGGCCGGGCTGGCAGCAGCACAATACACCGCTCTGAAGCCTACAGACATGTTAAAAACTAGGGGAGAGCAGAACAATAAAAGCAAGCGATAAAATAGTGCCTGTGAAAAACTGAAACATGGCGAAAAAGATGCGAAGAAAAATATAAAAATAAATACTCGGTGAAGCTGAGTAAAACACATAGTAAACAGACAGGCACAATTAATTAAAATACACGGCGACAGCCTGGTTTCTGTTCGCATGTGATAAAAAACACAACTAGCTACAGTATGGTAGCTGTTCGCAACACTGACAGGGGACTTAGAATTCCAATCGCGAAATGGTGTACTGGTGAAACAGCGGCGGCCTTCGAGGACTGGTTGCAGAATGTTGTTTTAAACTAACAGGCTGGGTGTTCGCTCCGGAAGTAGACTCGCCAATTGGATCTGTAGTGGACTGTACTAGTCGGGTTGTAAAGCGCACATAAATATCCTGCAAGCGGAATGATACCGAGAAACGCTCCAGTTCCGCCCTCATAACAGGCGATATAATGTAGGGCAGAAATAGTGGTGCCCTCTGCAGGCCTGAACGGAACTACGGCTTTACCAGTACGTCGTCCCGCCCGTTAACGCCTGCAGAACAGGCAACCCAAGTGATATTGCTGTAGCGCGTGGAGCCCCGTGGGATACAACACAAAACTTGTCCCAGACATATCATTTTTGACGATGCGTCACTTGCTGTCCTACAGTACCATTGGAAGTACGATCTGGCTGTGCGTCCCGTGATACCCATAAAGCGGTCAGTCCAGTTACGGGCCGGGACAAGGCCGACAAAACGAGATGCTTTCGCGGCGCTGGTTTGACAGTGCAAGATATACGGAATTCAGGATGCGATTTTACGATACGACGACCGCAAGCCACAAAAAGTAGGATCTCTCTCTTTAGCTGCTAAGTGAATTACTTATCCATTTACCTGATGATGGTGCCTGGATAACAGAAATAATGAGTTAGTGGGAAATTCAGTTACTCCCAGAAGGAATGATGAATATTCAGGGATATGATAGGAACGATCAATAGAAGCAAATACTTCTCGTTAACAAGAGCTCCAAAATGCAAAACGTAAAAGTTATCACAGTTTAATAAACCACGGCTGCAAAATACTAACATGAATCCTTTACAGACGAATGGAAAAACTGGTAGAAGCTGACCTCGGGAAAGATCAGTTTGGATTCCGTAGAGATGTTGGAACACCGAGGCAATACTGACCCTACGACTTATCTTAGAAAATAGATTAAGGAAAGGAAAACCTACGTTTCTAGCATTTGTAGACTTAGAGAAAGCCTTTTACATTGTTGACTGGAATACTATCTTGTAAATTCTGAGGGTGGCAGAGGAAAATACAGGGAGCGAAAGGCTATTTACAGTTTGTACAGAAACCAGATGGCAGTTATAAGAGTCGAGGGACATGAAAGGGAAGCAGTGGTTGGGAAAGGAGTGAGACAGGTTTGTAGCCTCTCCCCGATGTTATTCAATCTGTATATTGAGCAAGCAGTAAAGGAAACGAAAGAAAAATTCGGAGTAGGTATTAAAATCCATGGAGAAGAAAAAAAACTTTGAGGTTCGCCGATGACATTGTAATTATGTCAGAGGCAGCAAAGGACCTGTAAGAGCAGTTGAACGGAATGGACAGTGTCTTGAAAGGAGCATATAAGATGAACATTAACAAAAGCAAAACGAGGATAATGGAATGTAGTCAAATTAAATCGGGTGACGCTGCCGGAATTAGATTAGGAAATGAGACACTGAAAGTAGTAAAGGAGTTTTGCCATTTGGGGTGCAAAATAACTGATGATGGTCGAAGTAGAGAGGATATAAAATGTAGACTGGCAATGGCAAGGAAAGCGTTTCTGAAGAAGAGAAAATTGTAACATCGAATGTAGATTTAAGTGTCAGGAAGTCGTTTCTGAAAGTATTTGTATGGAGTGTAGCCATGTATGGAAGTGAAACGTGGACGGCAAAAAGTTTGGACAAGAAGAGAATAGAAGCTTTCGAAATGTGGTGCTACAGAAGAATGCTGGAGATTAGATGGGTAAATCACATAACTAATGAGGAGGTATTCAATAGAATTGGGGAGAAGAGAAATTTGTGGCATAACTTGACTACAAGAAGGGATCGGCTGTTAGGGCATATTCTGAGGTATCAAGGGATCACCAATTTAGTATTGGAGGGCAGTGTGGAGGGTAAAAATCGTAGAGGGAGATCAAGAAATGAATACATTTAACAGATTCAGAAGGATGTAGGTTGCAGTAGGTACTGGGAGATGAAGAAGCTTGCACAGGGTAGAGTAGCATGGAGAGCTGCATCAAACCAGTCTCTAGACTGAAGACCACAACGACAACAACAAGAGTAATGAGCACTTCTTCATCTTCGACTCTGTACAACATATCTGTTCTACTGCAAACCCTTTGCTTTGTGCGTTTTGAGAGCTGGTAGTATCGATAGAAACAAAATTTGTTTATCTTTCAGTCTCAGTTGTACAAATTTCACAGTATGACTAATTTCAGTCTCCCTGAATCGACTTCAGCATGGGCTCTACAGTGCTTACCTTAACAGCTATAAACACTTCATCTTCACTTATGTCAGACACATCTCATCTACTGAAAAAGTACTCATAGGTATTTCTTTTAGAGTCCGTATTTACTAGACCCGTTTTGCCCGCATCTCGTGATCGTGCGGTAGCGTTCTCGCTTCCCACGCCCGGGTTCCCGGGTTCGATTCCCGGCGGGGTCAGGGATTTTCTCTGCCTCGTGATGGCTGGGTGTTTGTGTGCTGTCCTTAGGTTAGTTAGGTTTAAGTAGTTCTAAGTTGTAGGGGACTGATGACCATAGATGTTAAGTCCCATAGTGCTCAGAGCCATTTTTGAACTAGACCCGTTTGCTTCTAATGATCATCTCTGTCATATGACTGGAAACTAACCATTCTTCCTGTGACAGCCTGTATACATCTCGAAGTCTACTAAAGGTGTCGATAGATTCTAACGTTGTTAGTTAATTAGTTACATGTGCAATGGATCACTTGAAAATTCTGATGTCTAATATGTATACATGATTAGTTATATAATGATAAGTTTTTACATTAATTAACATTATATTTTTCAGTCATTATCACACTATATACAAACAAGAGGCTAGATTTGAAACTTACTTTACAACCCGCCAGACATTTTATATTGTGGGGCAAATCACCAAAATCTATTCTTGCTGCATATCGAACTCATTTATGAACCATTGACTGTTTTAATAATTGGGTAATAAACATAACTATTCTTCCAGTGTTGCAGGTATGGACATTGTTATTCTTTTCAAACTGAGATGGAGTATTTTTGATGATTTTTATTAGTGAATATATACTGAAGATGCAAGTAAAATGCCTAACTCTTGGAAACCTTCCTACATGTATTGGGTGGAAATAAGCACAGTACTACTATCGATGAATCATGGTAGTATGGTGCTGATCCTGCAACAAAGCGGCAATCGCTATAGCCGACATACTCGTCGCGTGAGAATTCCCCAGTTCTGTCCCAGTTGCACAATTTTAACTACATGATTACTTTCTGTGGTGTCACCGCCAGACACCACACTTGCTAGGTGGTAGCCTTTAAATCGGCCGCGGTCGGTTAGTATACGTCAGACCCGCGTGTCGCCACTATCAGTGATTGCAGACCGAGCGCCGCCACACGGCAGGTCTACAGAGACTTCCTAGCACTCGCCCCAGTTGTACAGCCGACTTTGCTAGCGATGGTTCACTGACAAATTACGCTCTCATTTGCCGAGACGGTAGTTAGCATAGCCTTCAGCTACAACATTTGCTACGACCTAGCAATGCGCCATTATCAATTGCTATTTATCTTGTGATGCATGTACCGTCAGACCGATGTTCACCAATTATGGATTAAAGTTAAGTATTCCAGTAGTTACTTACGTTCTTTGCTACTATAAATTGCCTTACTTGTTCCAGACCTCACGCCAGCCTGCGTGAGCTTAAACGCGTGCCTTTCGGCTACCCGTCATTGTGGATTGGCGCTCTGGCCAGTCCACAAAACTTTCGATCTCCTAGGATCACCCTCAGGTCCATGTAGCTGCATCAGAAGCCTGTCTTGTGCGTAACGGAACTACACGTCCGAATATTGTAATCTGCAACGGAAACAATGGGTTGCTGACGTAACTACATTGACCTGAAGTCGATTCAGGTTCAAATGGCTCTGAGCACTATGGGACTCAACTGCTGAGGTCATTAGTCCCCTAGAACTTAGAACTAGTTAAACCTAACTAACCTAAGGACATCACAAACATCCATGCCCGAGGCAGGATTCGAACCTGCGACCGTAGCGGTCTTGCGGTTCCAGACTGCAGCGCCTTTAACCGCACGGCCACTTCGGCCGGCTGTCGATTCAGGGAGACTGAAATTAATCATCATGTGAAAGTTGTGCAACTGATACTGAAAGATATATAAAGTTTTGTTTTAAAAAATGCAATCTTCGTAGTGGAAGACACCAGCCTCTTTGCGTCCTAAAAAACAACGGCAAGTTCGTAACGCATGAACTGAATACTAAGGACTCTTTTGACATACATGGACTTTAAGAAAAAAATCAATTCTGGATCAGACCGATACAAAGAAGTTCTGCTGCCATGTTTTGACGAGAATGAGAGAGGATGTTAGACGTAAATCATCTGAGAGATGAGGACATAACGATTAGTCGACGTCTTGGCTACTAACAACCGCTTCAGCTATATTTAGTCCCTTATTACTGGGTCACTAAAAGCCACATCTTCAGTTAAACATATGGTTAAAACGTTAATTACAAGTTCACCTGAAGAACTGGCTTTTAGTGCCACGAAACCGATTGTGATACAGTAATAAAGGACTGAGTACAGATGAAGCAGTTATTAATACTCAAGATGGCTAGTCATACCTGTGGTTGCCCCACCTACAAGTTTGTCGTCAAAGCATCATGACAAAATACCTGCACACAATTCGTTCACTGTGAGAAAATTAGTGGTAAAGGACAGCGTGACAACTACAACTTCCTCAACGTATCTCAACATGTTCATCTTGTATCTTGGAATTTCTTCCTTTTCCCGATAAGTGAAATTGACGTGGAAAGGGCAGCGTTTTGACTCCATAAAGGAGATCCATGCTGAATCGCAACTATTTTTGAAGATGATTAAGCCAGCAGACTTCCAGCATTGCTTCCAACAACCGGGAAATCTTAAAATTTTGTACATGGCTGGAGTAGAAAGCGTAAAAGGAAATCTTGCAGAAATAGTAAATAGCCAGTCAGTTTCAAATTGGAAGATTTATCAATACCACTTTACCATGGTTTCAACGTTTATAAGAAAGTCTTCTTCTCAAGGAAAATATGGACAACTGGATTACATGTTGTGGCAGAGGTGCGTTGAAATATAGCTGAAAGGCTTCGTCAGATATAAAATGTAACCTGTATACTAAATTAAAACACGCACAACATTGTTGTTGTCACGTGGTACCTCTTCACCAATATACGGCTAGTGCTATGAAGCCGTGGACTTAGGTTATAAAACAAGGCACTGGGCAAGTTGCTGATGTTTCCACAACGGCGTGGGCTGCGTTTACAGAGAATGGACTGGGGTATCTGGTCCAGCTGAACCGATCATTGGCTGAAAATGGTTATGCGCGGCTATTTGGATACCATCTGCAGCCATTCGTGGGCTTCATGTATCCAAAACAACGATGGAATTTCTGTGAACGACAATGTGCCACGTTACTGGGTCACATTTGTTTCCGATTGGTTTGAACGAAACTCTGGCCAGATTTCACTACCCATCGAATATTTATGGGACAAAATCCAGCACCGGCAACCCTTTCGCAGTTACGGACGGCTATAGACGCAGCATGGCTGAATATTTCTGCAGTGGACTTCCAAAGACTTGTTGGTTGTGTAATGTGTCCAGCTGCTGCAGAACGTCGGGCAAAAGGAGGTCCGACACAATATTAAATGGTATCCCATGTCTCTCTCTCTCTCTGTCTTTTTTTTTTTTTTTTTTTTTTGTACCCAGCAGGGTAGCCAAGAGCAGTAACGCGCTGCTTCCTGGGCTCGGGTAGGCGCGCCGGCCCCGGATCGAATCCGCCTGATGGGCTAACAACGAGGGCTGGTGTGCCGGCCAGCCTGGGTGTGGTTTTTAGGCGGTTTTCCACACCTCACTAGGTTCAAAAAATGGTTCAAATGGCTCTGAGCACTATGGGACTCAACTGCTGTGGTCATTAGTCCCCTAGAACTTAGAACTACTAAAACCTAACTAACCTAAGGACATCACAAACATCCATGCCTGAGGCAGGATTCGAACCTGCGACCGTAGCAGTCGCACGGTTCCGGACTGCGCGCCTAGAACCGCGAGACCACCGCGGCCGGCCCTCACTAGGTGAATACCGGGCTGGCCCCCCCGTTCCGCCTCAGTTACACGACTTGCAAACATCTGAAACACATTCGCACTGTTCCATGGATTACACTAGACGTAGACAGATGGGGTACACACATTCCATCCCGGGGGGCTACGGGTTGCGAAAGGAAGGGCATCTGGCCACCCCTTAAAATTAACGCGCCAAATCTGGTTAACCATAACAGCAGAGCCCGCCAGTCGGGATAAATGCTTGGAAAGAGAGATCCCATTTCTTTTTTCTCTTCAGTTACTGCAGGCTTTATGAGAGATGTATAGCAAATTCATGTACCGGATGCCTCTCCACGCCTCTAGAAGTGCAAATCTTTTGTTGCCCATTAGACATATTACCATTCAAAAAATTACCAGGCACAACTTATACAAAGTTTGAGGTAGGCAAATGTCATGTAGTTTCAGGTCGATGGACTAGTGCCAGAGTTGCATGTATTGCTCTGTTGGTACATTGTTGCAAATGGAAGGGTCACAGCTGTGGTGTGGAACCGTTCCCATTAGCAGTCTGCCGGATGAGCCGGTGGTAATGACGGTAATCACTGGCGCCTCCACAACTCTGCAGCAGCCTCGCCCTCATCGCCGGCTCCGCTGCCCCCAACCCCCCAACTCGCTCCTCATTACTCATCCGCCACCGCCACCGCCGCCGCCACCGCCTCCAGCAACAGACAAAGGCCTCTTAATGGGCATAGGTAGCCGCCGTCAACACACCCACGTCTCCAGCCGGCAGCTTAGTCTCGTTATTTGGGAAGCAGGAAAACTCTGCACGTTTTTTGAACGTTATCGGAGCTTAACAGGTATCACGAGTTGCGATATAGTCTCAGCAAAATTGGCAGCACTCCAAGAAAGGCTTTTTAACATGAGGAGCTGTCAATGGGTAATGCAACGCAACAGTTCGCCGCTTTGAAAATGTCTCCCTCAGTCGGAGAGGAAACGATAGAAGAGCATCTTCTACATCTACCGTGGCCCGTAAGTTTTACGTAATGCAACACTTTTTTTTCTGAAAGCCAGATGGATTTATTCACGGCCTTGCCAGTGGTAACACCGGTTCCCGTCAGATCACCGAAGTTGTAAGTAGGCTGTTTAGGTTTTTATGTTGGTAACGCCACGTAGCGCTCTGTATGAAAATCACTGGCTGTGCTGTGTACAGTCTCTGGCTGGTTGGCATTGTTGGAATATTCGCTATTGTAGTGTGAACAGCGCGTAGCTTTGTGCAGTTGGAGGTGAGCCGCCAGCAGTGCAAGATGTGGGGAGGGAGATGGCAGAATTTTGAGAGCGGACGATCTGGACGTGTGTCCATCAGAAACAGTAAATTTGTAATATTGGATATTACTAACTAATTATATATATATATATATATATATATATATATATATATATATATATATATATATATATGACTTTTTAATATCATTAAGGTAAATACATTGTTTATTCTCTATCAAAATCTTTCATTTGCTAACTATGCCTATCAGTAGTTAGTGCCTTCCGTAGTTTGAATCTTTTATTTAGCTGGCAGTATTGGCGCTCGCTGTATTGCAGTAGTTCGAGTAACAGAGATTTTTGTGAGGTAAGTGATTCATGAAAGGTAGGGATTTTTGTAAGTCAGATGGCGTTGCGCTAAAAATATTGTGTGTCAGTTTAGTGTTGATCAGAACAAGTAAAGAGAGAAATGTCTGAGTACGTTCAGTTCTGCTCAGCTGTTTGAAAATCAAATAACGTAAGGGGTTTACCAGCACAGTAATTCATAAATGCGGCTGGTCCAGGTGAAGGTTCGAGTCCTCCCTCGGGCATGGGTGTGTGTGTTTGTCCTTAGCGTAATTTAGGTTAAGTAGTGTGTCAGCTTAGGGACTGATGACCTTAGCAGTTACGGAGCAAGGTGGCGCAGTGGTTAGCACACTGGACTCGCATTCCGGAGGACGACGGTTCAATCCCGTCTCCGGCCATCCTGATTTAGGTTTTCCGTGATTTCCCTAAATCGCTTCAATCAAATGCCGGGATGGTTCCCTTGAAAGGGCACGGCCGATTTCCTTCCCCATCCTTCCCTCACCCGAGCTTGCGCTCCGTCTCTAATGACCTCGTTGTCGACGGGACGTTAAACACTAATCTCCTCTTCCTCCTCCTCCGACGTTAGCAGTTAAGTCCCATAAGATTTCACACACATTTGAACAATTCATAAATTTTACAAAGGGCACGTTTCAAAGTTAGCGTTGTCGGGCTGGGTAAGCATTTGGATGGGTTACCATCTGGTCTGCAGAGCGCTGTTGGCAAGAGGGTACTCTCTGCCCTTGTGAGGCAAACTGAGGAGCTTCTTGATGAAGAAGTAGCAGCTCCGGCCTCGTAAACTGACATACGGCCGGGAGAGCAGGGTGCTGGCCATATGACGCTCCATACCCACATCCAGTGACGCCTGTGGGTGAGGATGACACGGCTGCCGGTCGGTATCGTAGGGTATTCTCGGCCCGCTCTGGCGTAGTTTAGTTTAGTTTATTTGCTTTTTTTCAGTATCCCAGTACACCATACTATTCCTCACAATTGTGTCTCCAAACCTCTGTTTTTCAACATAGTATCCGTTCAGTGCGGTAGCATTACGCCACACTACTAGGAGGATCTGTATGCCCGCATGTACCAGTCTACTGGTCGAATTTGGAGCCACCATCTTGCTGCATAAATAACCTCCCTATCGTCCAAGAAATCCTTCCCTTGGAGTGAATCCTTCATTGCGCCAAACAAATAAAAGTTGGGCTGTAGGTTAGATGAGGAAGAACAGTGCAATGAAGTTTGTGAGCTTCTCCCTGGTGTGCAGGCTTGTACGAGACCTTGCAGAGACAGAATTTCGATTGCATTTTTGTGGTGACGAGCAGGCTGCAGTCGTTTCTTCAATTTCCTGACGGTAGCACAACGCCCTTCAGAGTTGATCGTTATACCATGAGGGAGGACATCAAAGAGAATAACCCCTTCACAGCCCAGCAGACCGTGGCCATGACACTACTGGCAGAGGGTGCGGTTTTCAACTTTTTGTTCGGAAGAGAGCCGATGTAGCGGTCATCTATTAACTGCCGCTTCCGGTTCGAAGTGATGGACCCATGTTTCATCGCCTGTGTCAATGTTCGACAAAATATTATCACGACCAGGCCCGTAACGCAAACGCAAATTCCTCACAGATGACCATTCGTTGTTCCTTGTGATTGGATGCTCTGTTACGCTGAGTGGAATCCAGCGAGCTTTGAGTATTCCCATTGGTGCGCGTGTCTGTCAGCAGTACCAATACAGACGTCCACTTTACCGGCTTGGTGTCTGATTAAGATCCATCGACCACCTCGAAAGAGAGTGTTCGCACGTTCAGACATTGCAGGAATCATAGATGTGTGTTTCCTGCCGGCACGCGAGAGATCGAACAGGTTTGCGCGACCTTGTTGCGATGATGACAGGCGCCTCGCCCAACGACTCGCCGTGGTTTTGTTCACTGTCAGTTCTCCGTAAACATTCTGCAAGCGCCTATGATTATTTTCCGATGCTGTAGTTTTCCGCCGAAAGAAACTCAGTGACAACTCTCTGCCTGCTACGTACCTCCGCCACAAACGCCATTTTGAAAGCTACCTATAGCACCACTACCTATCGCAACTTCTTGAAACTACAGATGATGAAGCGGCAAAATCCCACAACGTTCCACAAAGAATTCTACATTTTTTTTTCAACCGAAATTGGCACAGGAAAATGATGTTGCATTACTTATTGAACGCCCATCATAAATATGATACACTCAGTCATTTCCTTCAGCAAGGTATGTAAATGATAACAACTGAGGCGAGGCATCAGTCATAAACTTGTGTATGGAGCTAGGATAAAGTCCAAATCTTGTGTGTTCCTGTTGAAGGGCTACATTTTACCGTCTGAATAATGCCTTCTACCCCATCCACAGTCTGTTCCTTTGCAAGTTCAAATGAAATATATCTACTAGGCACCGAACCATTCTTCCGCAGTTCAGTAAAATCACGAGCAAACACTTTTGAGATTTTTACTCTTTGGCTAGGGAATCGTCTACCGTATTCTATACAAGTAGCAACAAAGTTTCCGATACACAATCCGCGCACAAACTCTGTATCGGCATACTAGGCGTCTGTAAATACGTACGGTGTGCTTAAAAGATGCAGTAGAATTGGCCAGCAACACATGATAACAGTCGAAGAACTCAATTACGGAAAGTCAAATGAAACTTCACTACCTGAAAATCAAAACGAAAATGGCAATCGACGAATAAACCTTTAGCAAAAGAAGTACTTACAGATGGCATGAAATCTTATCTCTACCCGCTGTATCTCTGTAACTAATTACAACTTCTATGCTGTGTGCTTCATTCGAATTAATCTACACTATTACCTCTGAATATATTTACTATTATTTGAGATTTAAGAACAGTCTCCGTAGCATACTTATTTGATTTCAAAACCTTGTTTCGACCATTTTGGGGCACCATCAGATCATATAAAAGTACTTCCACAATCTGATGATGCCACAGAAGGTCGAAACGTGTTATTGAAATTAAATAACTGTGCTACCGAGACTGTTTCTCAACTTGAAATAATTCAAAACGGCTGCTGCACCACTTGCTCAGAATGGAATGGAATAAATTTTATATTTATCCTTTCTGAGGTGCCCTGTAGTACGGTGTATTGTATCGTAAACATAATATAGTACTATAACGAATTAATGATTACGGTACACGAAGTTTCTTGCCACTTATGTTTCATAAAATTCTAATTTAGAGATGCGCTGAATAACGTAAGATTCTTTTGCTGCATTTGGCATTTTTAGTACCATGGAGATAATATGGCGTGTCGTTTGCAGAAAGCAGTAACTGCCGGTTTATTACGTTTTTTCTATTCAACGTTACCTACGGACCACATATAACGAGGATCTTCAGCATTCAACGCTTCTCTGTCGTTTATATACAAGCTAACATGCACAGTGGAATTCCCTACTATTGTATGAACGTCCTTAACGAGACTCTTCTGCATGTCGAAGCAAATTAACTTCCAACATACAAACAGGCTACGAGTAGACCTCGTTAGACTGAATTTCCGTAGCCTATTCTACTTGCTGACGTCTGCAACAACGGAACATACTAGATATAACACTAGGTTTCTAAGACTTAACGGATTACACTATAGGCCCATCCGTATTAGCTTTCGTCAGGAGATGGGTAGTTAGATAATACAGCAAAATAGTTAGATAATACTAGCAAAAACTCTCAATATTGTACGATGGGCTTTAACTGAAACTAAATCATTGATGAAAATTAGTTTGAGTTGTATCAAATTACGTTGTACCAACTTGACTTCGCGTCAAAAATGACCTAATCGACGTGTTCCTTGGTTGATATTACGTTTTAGTTTATTGATTTCGGTAAGACGGTAGAATGAAACATTTTCACATGTAATTTACGAATTTTATCAATATAAATTCACAAATAACTTACTTACCCTGGCATGCAAGCGTCAGTGCCTGCTATTATTTTACGTCTTTGCTTTTCTTAGACTAACTGTCACTGCAATTGTACCTATTCTCTTCAAATTAAACATGAAACGTCTGATACACCGGAAATAAAAATATAAACAGGTTTACTGCGCAGATGTACCTGCTGTATTCTACATATTACGTGATTTAGCAATTTATAGCTTCTTCTTAGTAGACAGAATGCATGTACAGAATTAATTGATGAATATTTGCGTTTGTGTGCCAAAGAAAAGGGAAAGGAAATGTTACAACACTAAATAATCCCACCGATAACGAAGAAGAATTTATCTGAAGGGACGAACTGCTGTACAGCAGAACTGTTACAGACTGATACAAATGATTAACACTGAGTGACGCAAATCAAACCATCTGTAAAGGAATCAGCAGTATAAATCAAACTATTATTGAAAATTTAAATTCGACATATTGTTTTCAAACTTGATGTTAAGCGTGCGGAAGCCGAAATAATTACACCTTGCAACTTGAAATAAATATTTCTGTAACCAAATATTTCGTTCTATCTGCGATGCGTCTGTTATTAAATAACATCGAAGTTGAAATTGTTTCTTTCTGTTCCTGTTCCAATACGTTTATGTTATGTCGTTAATACTGCTTTTTTCAGTTCATTGACTAAATGTGCAACCAAAACTTAGTTATTAACACGTTTCTCCTCCATCACTTACTCCACATTTTAGTCACGAAGGTCAACCTCGATGATGTGACTGACAGAGTGATTCGGAAAGAAGATTCATATTTTGATTAATCCTTCAGTGCATTGTTACTTGCAAAGAGTCAGTCATAAGGATCAAAACTGCACTTCACATACACGTATATGTGCTGGGGCTCACAATGTTCTTTCTAAAACATGAAATATGGTTCACGAATTTCGTGCTCTCTTACAATATTGTGAAGTTCGAAACCATAGTTAGAGAAATACAGTTTAACTCTTGACTGTTGCAGATGCCCTTGTTACGCGCCGTCTTGAGTACTGACGTGAATCATTGTAGTCATTCTGGCTAAGTGAAACATCCTGTCCAGAGCGGTTTCATTGACGACTATTGTCGCTCGACAACGACAAAAAAGTTTATTAAATGCCAGTGATAGTAAACATAGTTGAAATTGTAAACTCCTAGTTTGGAATACCGAGTAAAAATTAATACTGCCGAAAATAGAAAAAGAAAAAGAGACCGTAGTAAATTCAGAGGAACAACTAGTCCCAAATGTATACACTTTTATAGAGAGAAAATACGAAATCAAAGAACGATTTTGAGAGCAAAATGTTTTAGCAACGAAAATGACGTAGTTCAAAACAAATCACGGAATACAGAAAATGGTAAAGATGGAAGAAGTATTTAATCTACAGATACAGTTATGAAGCGAGTCGAAAGTGTAGATTTCTCATCAGAATTACCAAATTCGCTCAAAGTTCTCGCTATGCTCTCGCAAAAAGCTTGTAAACAACATCAGAGAAGCGGTAATATTAACTAAGATAGAAAAAATCGAGTCACAATTTATAACAAAAAATTTCACGAATTACAAATAACTTAAAATTTAGCTTTAAAATGATCCAATTTCCGGCAAGATTAGTGTACAATATGACTATCAATTAAGGTAAAAGGTAAACAGTCAAATTTCTCGAAGTTAATTTAAAAGGTGAATATTTCTCGCACGGGTGGCTATAATGGCTAGTTAGTAATATGTACCATAGGTCATTCGAACGATTCTTTTCTGTACATAATGTGAAACGAGTCGGTTTACAGGAGACGTATATGTCACTGCTTTCAATATTAATGAAGATCTTATTTTAGGCCTACTCATGCAACGACACTTGAACACTAGACGCTTTTTCATTTTTATTATTTTTTAAGAAGCTACACGTTCGCATGTTGAGCGTACATAAAATTAACTCGGTATTGGCATCAGAAAAAGAAACACAAGGTGTATTTTGTAACGATTTATTTTGAATAAGTTAGGTGTTATGTTAGTGAGATATGTAATTGCACATTTTATACCAATTTATAAGAAACAGAGAAAATAGCAAGCAAAGAGGTTCCTTTCTCGGAAACTGTTAATAAAGTAACACTTCTTCAACTGTGATTCAAAAGAGAAAGGCAAGCAAGGATATCACCCACATTATCCAAGCAAAGAATAAAGCGGGATCGATGTGAGGAAAGATTAATAAACTTCTTAATTTTATCCATATTTTGATGCTTCAAACGTGACTGTACTCAATACACTCGAGGAATCAATTAAAAAACGCCTTCAGTCACAATTTTTCGTGTTTTTTTCTGTACACATGCATTTCGGATCCTGTGGGTCTATCTTCAGATGTAATTCGTCTTAATATATGCTTTATTTGGTCTCTTGAATGAGATGAAATGCATATTCCTGTCACAGGTTTGAAATTAGATTACGAATTTTGTAAGTCAGACGCGGAAAATATGTGCGAATTAGTGGAAAAGATTAATAGTATAAACCCTTGAAAATTCTTCACGCATGTTTTTGTACATGGCGTGGTCAAAGGTGAATTTTTCATAGTGCTGAAGATATATGCAGGAAATAACAGTTCCTTAAAATTACTGAAATAGCTGTGGTTTACGGAATCTGTTCGTTCATTTAACATAGATTCTGGATTTTTGATTTTGTGGAGATATATCTCCAGTTGTTCTAACCAGTTTAGAGTCTTACCATTGACTTCATTATGTAATACTACCAAATATTTTTCTAGATTGTTGATGACATGTCTCGTTTGCAACATATGTTGTGCAATAACAGATTTTTCAAAGTGGTTGAGCTGAAAGCATTTACATGTTCTTCAAAACAGGTTTTGAAGTTTCGTCTTTTTTCAAGGTTAGCCATTTTTTGTGATATGGGGCCAAGGTATGCGACACTGGCGAATATTTTCTCTTCTTTCATAGTGTTGTCATTCGTTGTCTTTCTTTTGTGTATTAGCCTGTCTAAATTGTCAATTTTTTTGGTTGTGTAGCCATTGCTTATGGCAATACTCTTTATTGTAACTCTTTCTTGAATGTGTTTCCTTCTAAATCAAGAGAGTGGAAAGAAACAGCCTCAAGAACGAGATAGATACAATAAAAGGCGTTGCCATAAGCAGTGGCTACACAGCTAAACCAACTGACAGTTGACAGAGATGTCGACCCTTCGTAATTCAGAAAAGGACACAGAAGAAGAAAAAGAAAACGAAGAAGAGATCAGTATCCATTAAAAACTGTCTTACCAATTCCGTAACTGCTCCACAGGAAGCAGCATTTTCTTTGCTCACTGTTTCACAATTTATACTTACTTTTCTTGAAGAAACAAATGTTTGTACGTCTTTACGTAGCAGCATATGAGACTACGTGTTTATCTGTGCCAGTCTGTCTGTTATAGTCACTAGCACGACGATCTTCACTTTGACACTATAGGAGTGATCGTAGCAGATCTATGACACTCTGAACGAACATGGGCTTTGTGGATCGACATAGAAAATTTCTGTGGAATACATAATTTCATAATATACCGTGTCATTATTCAGAGGAGTATTAAAAGGATAAAACTGTTGTATTTGCTTACTTTTTAATATGATCAGACTGGGGCGTTCAGGCCATCTCTTAAACTGGACCAGAGTTTTACACATACTCTATTTCTTACATCACAGTCATGTGAAGAATGAGAATAGTTTTAATATGATACTTTGTAATGAAATGGTAGCAATAGAACTGAAAATGATTTCTAATAAAATTAGAGGTTTATTTAATTTTATTTGGAATAACAGTACTGACTAAAAACTAGTAGCAACCTATGTTATTTAACAGCTCAGTATACCAGGTTGCCTTCTAATGGCTTTCAGGGAAAGAAAACATTCGATGTTCAGTATTTCATATAATATTACTGCCGCAATTTAAAAATTTCAAATGTTGTCATAATCTACCAGTTAAGAGGTTCAGTCTAATGTTAAAGGCTTAACAGAATAAGTCAAGTGTTAATGTTTAAAACCGTGTATATCTCTTGCGGTAGCGTAACTCAAGGCTCACAAATTACCCAGACTATAGTAATTCACTGACTGATAATGACAACAGTGAGAAACTTCGAACAAACTTCAAATGCAGTGTCAAAACACTTTCTAAACTTTATCGCTGTATGCTTATCTATTACGGATGTTTTATAAACCGTGACTGTTTATTCAGTGTAAATACATAAAACTGCAACTAGTTACTTTTTTGAAATGGTTATTTATTCGTTACATGAACCGATTTTTGAACCTTTTCAGGCTCATTTGTGCAAAGAGCCAGCACCAAATATAGTGCTTAAAATAGATATGTAACTTCTAGAAAACCTACTGAAGGTGAGCCTGAAAATGTTCGAAGACCGGTTCATGGAGTTTATAAGTAACTATTTTTTTTTAAAAAAAGGACTGGTCGCTGTTTTAAGTATTAACATAAACAGAAAATATTTGACGTATTACTTCATTTGTAAATTAATTCAACATTTGAATCTATTTGGCACATAGGAGCACGAGTCTTTACGGGATCAGGGGGTAGGGACTTAACTGGTAACAGCCAACTAGAAATACATCTACATCTACATCTAAATTTATACTCCGCAAGCCACCCAACGGTGTGTGGCGGAGGGCACTTTACGTGCCACTGTCATTACCTCCCTTTCCTGTTCCAGTCGCGTATGGTTCGCGCGAAGAACGACTGTCTGAAAGCCTCCGTGCGCGCTCTAATGTCTCTAATTTTCCATTCGTGATCTCCTCGGGAGGTATAAGTACGGGGAAGCAGTATATTCGATACCTCATCCAGAAACGCACCCTCTCGAAACCTGGCTAGCAAGCTACACCGCGATGCAGAGCGCCTCTTTTGCAGAGTCTGCCACTTGAGTTTGTTAAACACCTTCGTAACGCTATCACGGTTACCAAACAACCCTGTGACGAAACGCGCCGCTCTTCTTTGGATCTTATCTATCTCCTCCGTCAACCCGATCTGGTACTCATCCCACACTGATGAGCAATACTCAAGTATAGGTCGAACGAGTGTTTTGTAAGCCACCTCCTTTGTTGATGGACTACATTTTCTAAGGACTCTCCCAATGAATCTCAACCTGGTACCCGCCTTACCAACAATTAATTTTATATGATCATTCCACTTCAGATCGTTCCGCACGCATACTCCCAGATATTTTACAGAAGTAACTGCTACCAGTGTTTGTTCCGCTATCATATAATCATACAATAAAGGATCCTTCTTTCTATGTATTCGCAATACATTACATTTGTCTAAGTTAAGGGTCAGTTGCCACTCCCTGCACCAAGTGCCTATCCGCTGCAGATCTTCCTGCATTTCGCTACCATTTTCTAATGCTGCAACTTCTCTGTATACTACAGCATCATCCGCGAAAAGCCGCATGGAACTTCCGACACTATCTACTAGGTCATTTATATATATTGTGAAAAGCAATGGTGCCATAACACTCCCCTGTGGCACGCCAGAGGTTTCTTTAACGTCTGTAGACGTCTCTCCATTGATAACAACAAGCTGTGTTCCGTTTGCTAAAAACTCTTCAATCCAGCCACACAGCTGGTCTGATATTCCGTAGGCTCTTACTTTGTTTATCAGGAAAAAGGTGTTTAGTATTTCAGCTTTACGCGCGTCATCCTCTGTTTCAATGCCATCATCATCCCGGAGTGTCTGGATATGCTGTTTCGAGCCACTTACTGATTTAACGTAAGACCAGAACTTCCTAGGATTTTCTGTTAAGTCGGTACATAGAATTTTACTTTCGAATTCACTGAACGCTTCACGTATAGCCTTCCTTACGCTAACTTTGACATCGTTTAGCTTCTGTTTGTCTGAGAGGTTTTGGCTGCGTTTAAACTTGGAGTGAAGCTCTCTTTGCTTTCGCAGTAGTTTCCTAACTTTGTTGTTGTACCACGGTGGGTTTTTCCCGTCCCTCACAGTTTTACTCGGCACTTACCTGTCTAAAACGCATTTTAAGATTGCCTTGAACTTTTTCGATAAGCACTCAACATTGTCAGTGTCGGAACAGATATTTTCGTTTTGATCTGTTAGGTAGTCTGAAATCTGCCTTCTATTACTCTTGCTAAACAGATAAACCTTCCTCCCTTTTTTTATATTCCTATTAACTTCCATATTCAGGGATGCTGCAACGGCCTTATGATCACTGATTCCCTGTTCTGCACATACAGAGTCGAAAAGTTCGGGTCTGTTTGTTATCAGTAGGTCCAAGATGTTATCTCCACGAGTCGGTTCCCTGTTTAATTGCTTGAGGTAATTTTCGGATAGTGCACTCAGTATAATGTCACTCGATGCTCTGTCCCTACCACCCGTCCTAAACATCTGAGTGTCCCAGTCTATATCTGGTAAATTGAAATCTCCACCTAAGACTATAACATGCTGAGAAAATTTATGTGAAATGTATTTCAGATTTTCTCTCAGTTGTTCTGCCACTAATGCTGCTGAGTCGGGAGGTCGGTAAAAGGAGCCAATTATTAACCTAGCTCGGTTGTTGAGTGTAACCTCCACCCATAATAATTCACAGGAACTATCCACTTCTACTTCATTACAGGATAAACTACTACTAACATCGACGAACACTCCACCACCGGTTGCATGCAATTTATCCTTTCTAAACACCTTCTGTACCTTTGTAAAAATTTCGGCAGAATTTATCTCTGGCTTCAGCCAGCTTTCTGTACCTATAACGATTTCAGCTGTTACTACATGTAATAAAAATGTCAGTGTGGTCAATAGAAGTACAATATGTGTTTATAGGAGTACGAAAATGAGTGTCTATGGCCTACCTTGTTCTAAGGAAAAGGAATTTAAATAAACTGCACCAGCTAAGGAGTTCAGCAAATGAGGAGGGTCTCATGATAAAAAAGGGTACTTAGTTGTTATGGGGTACGGGATCAATACAGAGCAACTGCAGACGTTATTGGTGGTTTAGTAGATATGTCATTAGTTGCCTCTTGTAACTGAGGATGCTGTTTAGTTATCTGATGTCCCGAGGAAGATCAGAATCACGTTTTTGCTACCGAAAAAGGCCCTAGGGAAATCTGTTCAATGATGGAGTGGGACAGAAAAGATTTTGCTCCCTTGGTAACGAGTGTTCCTGCTTTGTTGCTTAGACAAAACCATGAAATTCGAGGAGATTGTTAAGAGTTGTCTGAGTTGATAAGATGGCAGAGGAAACAAGAGTGTGAGGAAACCTTGTGGGGGCATCAGAGATAAAATATTTCGAAAAGATTTGAAATTATGTGTGGAGTTTGTTGGAATTCGGTGAGTGTTTTCATTCTCAAATGGTGGAAGAATATAATCTGCGTGATGTGCGCACCATCAGTTACGATGCCCCAAGAGAAACACACAGTTCTAACCTTAAGTATCTTTATTTACTCTGTTAAAACTTTAACGTCAGATTATACCTCTTAATGAGTAGATTACGGCAGTATTCTAAGTTCTTAAATTCGATCAATGATTATAAGAAAATTAAACGTTCCGTTGTCCCTGGATGCCGTTAGTCAAAGCGCAAATTGAAATATACATCTCTTTGATGATATAGGTGTGACAGCATGATTATATCGCCTTTTTGTGAATAAGAACACACGACACAATAATGTTTGTAAGAGGATCACAGCATTTGATGATATAGGTGTGACAGCATGATTATATCGCCTTTTTGTGAATAAGAACACACGACATAATAATGTTTGTAAGAGGATCACAGCATTGCGGCTGGTTCCAGACAGTGTACTTTACGGCGAATCTACCCTGCAAATTGTGAGGTCCAGCTTTTCCGCAGAGAAGCTCGCTCCAGGCGAAAAGAGGTGCTGGAATCAACCCGCCCCCGCCGAAACTCGTCGACCGTTAATGGCCGCCTTGAAAGCCAGAACTTGATTTGAGATCAGCTCTACGGAATAGGATTTGGGGAAACAGTGGTGCTTGGAAAGGATTATATCGGGCTTTATCGATTGAAGCACACAATGGGTGAGTATATAGGCGCTATTGGTTCTCGCGCGGCTAATACCAATAGCATGTAAAACGGAGCTGCAGATTTCCTGCCCGAATTAGTAGCCACAACATAATTTCATGGCACCTACAGATTTGATACTGGTAATATGCCTGCCGTAAAGGAACACCCTCCGTTCGATATGAGCATGACAAAAGTTCCACGTATGGTTCAATCCTTTGCATACAGCCGAGTTAATTCCCTGTGAATTCTCTCTCTCTATAAGCGCACTTCCCCCATGAACCAAATATTTTGACATTAAAATATTAAGAGAACCAGAATGGAAGCCACCAGCATTCGAAGTAATGGAATAAATCATAAAACAATTAAAAATAACAAAGCATCTGAAAAAGACAACATAGTAGCGGAATTAAAGAAGCCCTCTGGTGACAATATGATAGCGTGCCTAACAGAAAAAATTCGAGGAAACTGAGAAACGAACGTCCTGCCAGCTTGAAGGACGTCTACATTTGTACATCCTCTATGAAAAAGAAAAACAAGATAATTCAGAACAATTATAGAGGAATCTCCCTTTTTCTAGGGGCCTATGCGTTCCCTTCAAAGTAAGCGGAGCTGAAACAATACTTGATCCACTGTGAGCGGAGTATGAAGGAGGGGTCTGGAGGAGCAGGTTATGTGCAGAACAAGTCGTAAACTAAAGCACATCTTAAAACTTAGTGAACTGAAAAGCCTGATATATGTGGTAACATATTTAGATTTTAAAAAGGCATGTGATTCTATTGAAAGATATACATTACTCACCATTTCAAAAAATGTTGATGTTGATAACCGAACTCCAGAAATAATTAAAGCCACTTACAGTATCTAATATGAAATTTGAGAGAGAACTGACAGAAAATTATGAAATAAAAGCAGGGTTAAGACAAGGAGATAGCTTGTTGCCCTTAATTATTAACTGTGTATTAAAAAATGTGGTCATACAATAGAGGAAGGCCACAGATACTAAGAAGACGCAACTAGGAAAGAAGACAAACGACGTCACTGTATCCAGAATGAGATTTCCACTCTGCAGCGGAGCGTGCGCTGATATGAAACTTCCTGGGGGATTAAAACTGTGTGCCGGACGGAGACTCGAAATCGGGACCTTTGCCTTTCGCGGGCAAGTGCTCTACCAACTGAGCTACCCAAGCACGACTCACGCCCCGTCCTCACAGCTTTACTTCCGCCAATACCTCGTCTCCTACCTTCCAAACTTAGCAGAAGCTCTCCTTTAGATAGTCTAGCTTTTACAAATGGAAAGACACTTACTACAGACTCAGTTGAAAGTGCAGAGGAAAAAAATACAGGACTTTAACATCAAGCAGGGTTACAAACATCATTTGAAAAAAACGTATTTAATGACAAACGTTCGTAAAGCCCCTCAAAAGCTTAAAAAATGACAAACTTTTTAAGGAATACTGATTTCAATATCTATGAGAATGGATATTCAACAGCATGAAGTCAGTAACAGAGACAATAATACTTAAAATGTTGAGGTCTTTTGTAATAACAAGAAACATATTACCAAAAAATCTTTATGCTGGCACATCGAACTGAAACAATTTGAAACCGTGGTCAGACCAGAAATACTCTGTGCAATCTAGACTCTGAAACTAACTACGAAGGGTGTGCTCGAAAAATTAGCAAAAAATTAAACGAACAATATAAAGAAAAGTACTAGGACCCAAAGATGGCAGTTAATCGGGTTGCAGATTAGGATCTAATACAGAAATACATCTCAAAGTGAAAAAGTTTACAGATGTAATGGTGAATAGAAATTTGAAGTTCTAGGGACACAGAGGCAGGATAAATAATGACAGATTAAATGAGGAAATATTTGACTTAACTGTTTAGTTATAAACCCAAAATCATAAGGTCGAGAACAGTAGGAAAAAAATATAGAAAATATGAGAGTCGACATGGATACAATAATAAACAGAACACTTTTTAAAGAAGCTATAGAGAAGTCAGGCATTCAGGACAGGAATAAAGGAACAAGAAAAGGAAGAAAGTGGACAAAAGAAGAGAATTAACAACACTGTGAAGAATGAGAAAACTGTGGGCATGACGGAAACCTTAGTTTAAAACAAAGAGTCGGAAACAATGTTGATACATCTTATTCCTAACAGAGTTATTCGAAATAAAAAACCGCCTTCACTCAAAAAGTTTCATTGTTACACTTCAAGTTTCATAAAGAATATCAACTATCAAAGCACAAATACCTATATGTTTTACATATAAGTATTGTGTCACTGAAAATGCACAAAAGTGTCGCTGGAAATATTAGCAGTTGACAAAAGAGGAACAAACAATATAAGAGCTACAAAAAATCATCTGACGTTAAATCCACTGGAGTGTACACAGCGCAGACTTCTTCAAACGCTGAAAATTTATCATCCTGATGAAGGAAGACCACTTCCAACAGTGGCTGCAATGTTTGTCTATAAGACTAAATGTCGACGTGGTAACTAACCTGAAAAACTTCGTTCAAGACGAAGTGACACGTTTTGAAGTACATCGTGCTGAAATAAACAGTGTTTGTGGACGACTCCGCATTTAATTTACCATTGCAGTGTCAATCGCATCCAAAGTCTTAAACATTCCAGTCGTGGAGAAAACAAAACAGAGAATACCATGATGCGCATATTTTTTTATTTGTTATTATTTTGAAATTCGATGCATCCAGCTATGACTTCCTCTCCTGAGAAAATCTGTTGATCTCAGATGAGCACTAACACCCAATTTCCTCTGTCTTCGTATTCGGTTTTTCCATTCTACGGCTTCTTCTAGTACCGAGGGTAAGAACTGCTGTAGTATTAGTCATTTAGTGTAACGGATGGTGTGCCAGATGGGTGACTACCGTAACGACTGTTTATGAGCCCCACTGATCCCACTTTATGCTTATGACCATTGTACATATTTTCGTAGGCTGTAGTGACTTCAATTTCCGAAAGCATGTTCTTGAAATGTTAGAAACAGTCATGTGCCTGATGCATGAAGTTTCTGTCATAGAGTCTCTGTCTGCAGTTTGATGAACATACAATCTTCACGTCAAAACGTGTCGAGCAGCTTGTACCTGGTGCCAATGCCACAGTCTGGACTGCTAACAATACTCATTTACAACACTAAAAATTTTGCAAGAACTTAGCTACTCGTGTTGCACATGTGCTATGTTGCAACACTTCCCGTTCTGTCTGTACAAACTTGTAACATAGCGAACATTTCTTCTCTGAAAGTTCATAACCTCTTCCGTCAGTGTCATTACGTAAGGACAGAAGAAAACCATGCTATGAAATCGAAAAATATAAATGAAGATCAAAAAGTTTCGATCTAAGGTCGTTGCTTCAGCGTACATGCAACCCAGCGCGACTCCAACGCGCATATATAAGCACCATCATGTAGGAAAGGTGTTAGTGTGGCATCCTTATCTTTCCAATGTGCATGCGGTAAATATGGAAACGTGATCTATGGAGATATTATTTCCAAATGCGTCCAAACAGGACTAACGTGTTGCTTCTCGTTCCTTGGCTGCAAAGGGATATGACATCAGTAGAAATCAATCGGAGAGTGAAAAAATGTATGTGGGAACATTGTTGTTGTTGTTGTGGTCTTCAGTCCTGAGACTGGTTTGATGCAGCTCTCCATGCTACTCTATCCTGTGCAAGCTTCTTCATCTCCCAGTACCTACTGCAACCTACATCCTTCTGAATCTGCTTAGTGTATTCATCTCTTGGTCTCCCTCTACGATTTTTACCATCCACCCTGACCTCCAATGCTAAATTTGTGATCCCTTGATGCCTCATAACATGTCCTACCAACCGATCCCTTCTTCTAGTCAAGTTGTGCCACAAACTTCTCTTCTCCCCAATCCTATTCAATACCTCCTCATTAGTTACGTGATCTACCCACCTTATCTTCAGCATTCTTCTGCAGCACCACATTTCGAAAGCTTCTATTCTCTTCTTGTCCAAACTGGTTATCGTCCATGTTTCACTTCCATACATGGCTACACTCCATACAAATACTTTCAGAAACGACTTGCTGACACTTAAATCTATACTCAATGTTAACAAATTTCTCTTGTTCAGATACGCTTTCCTTGCCATTGCCAGTCTACATTTTATATCCTCTCTACTTCGACCATCATCAGTTATTTTGCTCCCCAAATAGCAAAACTCCTTTACTGCTTTAAGTGTCTCATTTCCTAATCTAATACCCTCAACATCACCTGACTTAATTCAACTACATTCCATTATCCTCGTTTTGCTTTTGTTGATGTTCATCTTATATCCTCCTTTCAAGACACTGTCCATTCCGTTCAACTGCTCTTCCAAGTCCTTTGCTGTCTCTGACAGAATTACAATGTCATCGGCAAACCTCAAAGTTTTTATTTCTTCTCCATGGATTTTAATACCTACTCCGAATTTTTCTTTTGCTTCCTTTACTGCTTGCTCAATATACAGATTGAATAACATCGGGGAGAGGCTACAACCCTGTCTCACTCCTTTCCTAACCACTGCTTCCCTTTCATGCCCCTCGACTCTTATAACTGCCATCTGGTTTCTGTACAAATTGTAAATAGCCTTTCGCTCCCTGTATTTTACCCCTGCCACCTTCAGAATTTGAAAGAGAGTATTCCAGTTAACGTTGTCAAAAGCTTTCTCTAAGTCTACAAATGCTAGAAACGTACGTTTGCCTTTTCTTAATCTTTCTTCTAAGATAAGTCGTAAGGTTAGTATTGCCTCACGTGTTCCAACATTTTTACGGAATCCAAACTGATCTTCCCCGAGGTCCGCTTCTACCAGTTTTTCCATTCGTCTGTAAACTAAATGTCCATCGAAAATCACCGTTGTGGAATGGTGTGCCAAGTTCTGTGCTCGTCGCGATTCGACACACGACGCCAGTCGCTCTGGGATGCCAGCCTCATCCACTACAGGCAGCAATAAGCGGGCGCTTTATGATGCGATTCGGGTGGACCAGCGCATATCCATTCGTGAACTAACATGGGATCTCAACATCAGCTAAGGAAACGAACAACAAATTATTCAGCAGTATTTAGGTTACTGTGAGGTCTGCAGCCGATGGATACCCCAGACACTGGAATGCCAAACGAAAAGCAAGCCGGTTGTCTATTGGCCTGATGCAGCAGATGCATTTCAACGTTCAAGGCAACACGCTCCTTGAGCGTACTGTTGCAGGAAAAGAATGCTGATGCCACCACTTGGAACTGGAGCCGATAGTGTCAACTATGCACTGGTGTCATCCGTCGTTCCCTCGCACCAAAAACGTCAGGAGTCAGCCATCTGCTGGAAAAGTGATGTTCACGCTATTCTTTTATTAGTGGGCCCATTGACTACGGCTTTCAATGAACCCGGTGTCTCCATCAATCGTAACGGTACAGCACAAGGCTGGAGAGATGCGTCTTGCAGTTAAAGGCGACACATCACAGATAACTGCGGTAAGGTGTGGTGCTGCTTCAAGATAACGCAGGTTCCCATATGGAAAATGTCGTAATCAAGAAGTTACGCCAACTCAAGTGGAAGCCACACCACAAGCATCTAGCCTACAGTCCCGAACGGCCGCGCGGAGTGGACGCGCGGTTTGAGGCGCCCTGTCACGGATTGCGCGGACCCTCCCGCCGGGGGTTCGAGTCCGCCCTCGGTCATGGGTGTGTGTGTGTGTGTTGTCCTTAGCGTAAGTTAGTGTGTAACTCTAGGGAGCGATGACCTCAGCAGTTTGGTCCCTTAGGAATTCACGCACACACATACACACACACCGCGCTAGGTCTTTTTAAAAAGGCCTTGATAGGTCGACGATTCATATCGGACGAGGAAGTGCAGCAGGCAGCTATGGACTTCTTCACACAGCAGGACACAGTGTTTTACCAAACGGGCATCTTCTGCTGGGGGCAACGGTGGGATGATCGCCTCAGTGCTCACGGTGATTTTGCCTGATTCGCGTATCGCTTCTGGACTGTACAGCCTTCGAAGTGAAACTTTTTAATCGCCCTTATACACTGAAGAGCCAAAGGAACTGGAACACTTGCCTTATATCGTGTAGGCCCTCCGCGAGCACACAGAAGTGTCGCAACACGACGTGGCATGGACTAGACGAATGTCTGAAGTAGTGCTGGAGGGCTGTCCATAAATCAGTACGAGTACAAAGGGGTGGAGATCTCTTCTGAACAACACGTTGCAAGGCGCCCCACATATGCCCAATAATGTTCATGTCTGGGGAGTCTGGTAGCCAGCGGAAGTGTTTAAACTGAGAAAAGTGTTCCTAGAGCCACGCTGTAGCAATTCTGGACGAGTGAGGTGTTGCATTGTCCTGCTCGAATTGCCCAAGTCCGTCAGCATGCACAATGGAAATGAATGGAGGCAGGTGATCAGAAAGGATGCTTATGTACGTGTCATCCGTCAGAGTCGTATCTAGACGTATCAAGGGTCCCATATCACTTCAGCTGCACACATCGCACATGATTAAGTACCTCCACTAGCTTGAACTGTCTCGTGCTGACAAGCACGGTCCATGGATTCATGAGGTTGTCTCCATAACAGTGGACGTCCGTCCGCTCGATACAATTTGAAGCGCGACTCGTCCGACCAGGCAACATGTTTCTAGTCTTCAACAGACCAATGTCGGTGTTGACTGGCACAGGCAAGGCGTAAAGCTTTGTGTCATGCAGTCATCAAAGGTACACATGTGGGCCTTCCATTCCGAAAGTCCTTATCCATGATGTTTCTTTGAATGGTTCGCACACTGATGGCCAAGCTTTGATATCAGAAATTTGCGGAAGGGTTACATTTCTGTCACATTGAACGATTCTCTTCAGCCGGCCGCTGTGGCCGAGCGGTTCTATGCGCTTCAGTCCGGAGCCGCGCTGGTGCTACGGTCGCAGGTTCGAATCCTGCCTCGGGCGTGGATGTGTGTGATGTCCTTAGGTTAGTTAGGTTTAAGTAGTTCTAAGTCTAGGGGACTGATGACCTCAGATGTTAAGTCCTATAGTGCTTAGAGCCATTTGAACCACTATTGATTCCCTTCGGTCATTGTTGGTCCCGTTCTTGGAGGATCTTTTTCCAGCCGCAGCGACGTTGGAGATTTGATGTTTTGCTGGATGCCTGGTATTTACGCTACACTCGTGAAATGGACGTACGGGAAATCCCCATTTCATCACTACCTCAATATCCTGTGTCCCATCTCCTGTGTGCTGACTCTAACACCTAATTCAAATTCACTTAAAGCTTGATAACCTGCCATTGTAGCAGCAGTAATCGATCAAACAACTGCACCATTTTTTTCCTTTAATGTTATTTTGAAACCTTTACAGAAAGGTAGGCCGGCAGCGGCCTATCTATGCCACTGTCCGGCCATACAAATGCATACATTAAACAGGAAGACACAACAAACATACACGGACGATAAAAAGAGGAGACATACATATTAAAATAAAGGAAGGCGTTCACGGACGCACTGGTTGTATGAAAAGTTCAGCACTGTATACAAACGGAGACACAGAGTTGCACACGTGAATGTAGGAGCACTGAAGGAGACACTGATGAATTAATGATGGGAAGAGAAACACTAGCACAGTGGTGACGAACTTCGGCGCACTAAAACAAACTGGTTGCACGAAAAAGTCGGGCCTGCCGTAGGGAAGAGGGTAGGGTAGGATGGAGGGGGGGGGGGGAGGATGACAGCGGGAGAGAAGAAAGGGAGGGGGTGGGGAGAGGGTATCGGGGTGTGGAACCCCAAGAAGGGGGGAGAAGAGGGAGAGAGGAGAGGGCAGGAAGTGAGTAGGGACAGAGGGGAAAAGAGGGAGCCCTGAGGGAAAAACACAGATTGAGGAAGGGAAGATCAAAGCTGGTAGGAGGGATAGATGGAGGGGATGAGGGCATCATCAGGGAGGGGGAGTTGGCGGAAGTCACCTTGGGCGAGGGTGTCGAGTGTGGTAAGATGGAGAGCAGGTGGGATGCAGCAGTACAGGTGCAGCAGCAGATGGGGGTGGGAAAGGATGGAAGAGACAAGTGGGTGAGGGGTTCAAGTTTACTGGAGGTCTAAAGGATCTGTAACCGTTCAAGGAAGAGCAGTAGGTAGGAGGGTGAGGGGGAAGGAATTAAGTCATAGAAGATCCGTGTGGGAGAAGAGAGGTGGATGCGATAGGCGAGGTGGAGTGCATGGCGTTCCAGGATTTGAAGGGGCCTGTAGAAGGTAGGAGGGGCGGAGATCCAGATGGGATGGGCGTGACAGAGGATGGGACGGATGAGGGATTTATGTGTGGAGCATGGTTGAGGGGTCCAGACACCATGGTCAGTCAGAGAACTGCGCCACACACTGGTCTTATGTAGGTGTTGCCGACCGCAGCGCCGTATTCTGCTTGTTTACATATCTCAGTATTTGAATATGCGTGTCTATACCAGTTTCATTGCACTTCAGTGTGGTTTGGTACGGGACGTAATGAACGTTAGCTTTTTGATAGCTCTTATAGGTTTTTATGCGATGTAATGAATCTATGGTACGTGAGCCACAACATTATAACCATTGCCCATTGTGATATTGAATGCCACCTGGAGGCGTTGAGGGCAGAGACATATCTGAAATAATTGTAGCAACTATACGTGGCGAAAATGGGCTTTGATAAAGGGCAGAGTGCTACGTTCCGACGCTGGGTACAAGCAACTCGGAAACGGCGAAGTTGGTCGGCTGTTAGTGACCACTGACTCAAACGGATTGAAGGACAATGAAACCATAAACAGGCGACACCATGTTTGACATCGACACCTCATCACATAACGTGGGCTTCGGAGGGTTGTTCGTCCCGTAAGGCAGGGTAGGCAGAGATCTTTAGCCGATCTGACTACAGAGAGCAGTGTTCATTAAGTCAATATTGAAATATACACGAAGAAATAGATACTGGACCGTCGATCAACGAAAACGCGTGTCCTAGTTGAGTAAATCACGTTTCTTGTTACACTAAGTAGCTGACAGTGTTTGGTTACACCGTCATCCAGGCGAACGGCTGCAAGAAACATGCACCATGCACAGACGCAGGATGGCCGATGCGGTTTTATGTTACTGAGAATATTCACGCTGATATCCATGGGATCTGTGGTAGTTACCGAACGAAAAATGACAGCTCTGCACTGCCGAGAGGTCTAAGGCGCTGCAGTCATGGACTGTGCGGCTGGTCCCGGCGGAGGTTCGAGTCCTCCCGTGGGCATATGTATTTGTCCTTAGGATAATTTAGGTTACATAGTGTGTAAGCTTAGGAACTGATGACCTTAGCAGTTAAGTCCCATAAGATTTCACACACATTTGAACACTTTTTTTGAAAATAGATATTGTGCCCTGACGACGTTTATGATTGTATCATAAGAAGTGATTGTGTCAAACATAAACAAAAGTTCGTAGTAGCTCATCGTATTTCCTCCATTAACTATAACGTATTGTTAGTTTGCGAGATGCTGGTGAATATCGACACTAGGAATATACTGAATTAATGAAATATAGAAAATAAGAGGGAGAAAGAAACATTTAAACATATCAGAAATGCTTAGTGAACTATTCACATCCCGGGACTATCCACGAAATTATCTGATAATTACATTGCTATTCCTCATGTGCATTACTATTTAAAAAATGTTTATACTGAACAGTGGTTTGTCTGTTGGTGGCGACTACTTACTTACGATGTGTACAGCGTGTTTCAGGATGAATAGTAAAAATGTTAGAATTGATTTTGTTGTTGTGGTCTTCAGTCCTGAGACTGGTTTGATGCAGCTCTCCATGCTACTCTATCCTGTGCAAGCTTCTTCATCTCCCAGTACCTACTGCAACCTACATCCTTCTGAATCTGCTTAGTGTATTGATCTCTTGGTCTCCCTCTACGATTTTACCCTCCACGCTGCCCTCCAATGCTAAATTTGTGATCCCTTGGTGCCTCAAAACATGTCCTACCAACCGATCCCTTCTTCTAGTCAAGTTGTGCCACAAACTTGTCTTTTCCCGAATCCTATTCAATACCTCCTCATTAGTTACGTGATCTACCCACCTTATCTTCAGCATTCTTCTGTAGCACCACATTTCGAAAGCTTCTATTCTCTTCTTGTCCAAACTGGTTATTGATAATGTAGACAAATTCGAATGAAATGTTCCTTATAGCATGTGCACAATTTTTATTGTTTATAGACATGCAGCTGTGACAACGTATCCAATATAAATACAAGTGGAGTTAAGTTCGATAAAACAGGTAAATGGGTAGTCAAATTATATTAATGAAATGCAGCTAAATGCCCCTAGGACTCCAGCCACGAAGATCAGTCACAAAAAAGTGCACTAACAGTGATGATAATAATAATAATAAAAGAAAAGCTGCGATACACATGCAGTGAGTGATGCGCTCACAATTAATTCCATTACAAAAAACGATGTGTAATGGTAAGCCATGCACCATCTACTTAAATTTTCTCGTAGCATTTTACTACGATCCCATAATTTCTACAATGACACTTCATGACAAAAAAATTAATCATCTCGAAGGGGAGGAAGAGATGAAATGAAACTTTGATAGTTGCGTCTTAAGCTGCACTTTCATTTCCACCCAAAGCTTTTGATTTTCTTAATATCGGACAGAGTCATTGCAGTGTTCAGCAAAGGTATAAAGTGATCAGGTCCCATTAGTCGTGCAAACTCTTTGCATTGTCTGTTTATGGCACCGTGGAAGCGAGTTTTCATCTTTGGCTTGCTGCTTGGGCCTCCAGCCAATCTGGGACACTGCCAGATGTCCGCGCTATAAGGCCAAATATATTATCGTAGAACAGGGAACAGCGTTCCGGAATTCTAAGCTAGGCATGTCTCAGGCAACGTCTGCAGTGTTGGCCGTTAAAGTAAGATTCGCTTCTGCTATTTTTCCGTGGTTGTTCATAGGTGATGAACAGAGCATTTCAATCATGTGACACAAATATTTGCTCAGTTTGGTGAAAATAACAGTCTAGATTAAAATGATATTTATTTACTATACTGGTTCTAGGATGAATTGATTGTTGGTGTTAACAACGATCATCCTCCTTTACCCCCTGTGGGGCGGCGGGTGGAATTATGTTGCTGTTATATAAAATTTGTTTGCATGTAGAAACACTGCATTTCCCGGCCGATTAACCATATGTACGGCGGCGGGTGGAATTATTGTTGTTAAAATGTTCCTATTATTTATGCTGTTGTTTATGCTGTCTTTCGCCGTTCTCAAAACTGGATTTCTAACTACAATATTGGCAACCAGAAAGTGATTAGCAAAACGTGATGCCTGCAATTAGAATTCCTAGTGCCCACTTCATCTTAGAAACACACAGCTGCAGCTTATAGCTCTGAGAAATTAGGAGATTGTCTAGGATTCATAATCAAAAACGATTTTGATTAAAATAGTTCAGTATATTCTGAAAGTCACAGATGAAAACAAAAGAATCCACACAATCCAACTAACAGAGCAGTACAGAGTCTAATGCGCTGATGCCACTATAACTGTCCAAATTAAATGTTTAAATGAATGCTCGCCATAATTTGATGATTAGTTTCATCAAATGCCACGCTAAATAATTGGTAGAATGTCTGTCCCGCGGCGGCACGTGAAAATACGACAATACGCAAACTGGAGATCGATAATTAAAGTCATCCCAGAATTAACACTTCACTCGAAAATGATTTCATGGTTACGCGTATCTCGAGTAACTTAATACGGCATCCGAGGCTGTTTGTAGCAATGATACCATACCGACGCGACGCGACTCCCGACACAGATGGGCCCGCATCTCGTGGTCGTGCGGTAGCGTTCTCGCTTCCCACACCCGGGTTCCCGGGTTCGATTCCCGGCGGGGTCAGGGATTTTCTCTGCCTCGTGATGGCTGGGTGTTGTGTGCTGTCGTTAGGTTAGTTAGGTTTAAGTAGTTCTAAGTTCTAGGGGACTGATTACCATAGATATTAAGTCCCATAGTGCTCAGAGCCATTTGAACCATTGACACAGATGGTGTGTTATTCAGCGTCTGGAGAGAACTGGGGCCTTGCTTCCTCGCGCAGCGTTCTTATATATAAAGCCGCGGTGCGGACGGCTAAGGGAACGCCTGATCAAATCTGCTCTCCCGACTAGCCGCTGGGCTAGTAATGCACCACATTAAGTTACCGAATAAATCATAGCTTCTTTTGCTGATGGCCGATGAAGCTCTTAATTTAAATGTGCATTTAGCACACAGGAAAGTAATCATAATAAAAGTTTGACGTGGCTAAGTTAATTATTTTGGGCGAGAGAATTAATTTAATTACACTGCACGCAGTAGACGAGCTCTGAGCTGGCCCTTTGGAGATACGCTATCGCTATAGTTTTATAGTTATTCAAATGAAACTTCTCACATCTTTATGGTTACAGCGGATCTCCATTCTACTTAAATATAAACATCCTAGCCTTATTTATTAGCCTACTTAATCTATCTTGCTTCCTTAAATTTAAAGACAAAAACCAGAAAATCATGAATTTCCACTAAAATTTTAATTTGTGAAACCCAAAGTACCGTTTTTATTAAATGATTTTGAAAGATGAATCTAAATATAAATTTTTAACTTTCTAGCTCTTTTCTGTTGCGCCAATGATTTTTACAGAAAAACGTCCAAATTTCGAAAATGGTTAAGTTATCGAACTGATATTCAACACATATTAATTCAGTATTACTCCTGACATGCTAGAAACATTTCTGGTTATTTATTTGATTTTTAAAATATTGCGCAACATTTATGACGTCAGAGCTAGTTACAGCGGACTGGCTGGCACACAATGGAAAGACTGATGTGAATTTACTACGGCGTGAGTAGGCTGCTTCCCTACACTCCTCTGCATTACTACAGATGACGTGTCACTGAGCACATTTGTTCTGTGCATGTGGTACACGAGAGGCGCCTAGTTGTTTCCACCGCACTGTGTGGAATACGAAGATTCTGTTATAGTTCACTAACCTGCTGTCTTCAAGTTGATGTCCCCAGCGCAGAAAAGAGCACGCAGGTCGTATGTTCTGTATCTTGAGGCTGAAACTAACTTTTAGCTAGGGTCTGTTCTGAAATAGTGTATCACTTATTTGGGATGCCACTCGCGTATTTTAGTATAGCCACACGGGAATACTACATGATCTTAATACAACACCTTCTGATATAGCAAAGTACACGATCAAACAAAATGTTTTCGAAAATGTATCTTTACACTATTTGTGACACGTGTCTGTGCCTCATGACTACCGGAGTGAATCTTTTAATACTGAATACTGGTAAACACATCCCGCCACAGACAACATGTCTGTTCTTCTCGACTGCCTAATCCAGAGTGACGAACAGAAACTTAAATAAAAATTGGAAACACATCCTACGACAGACAACATGTCTGTTCTGGCTAAATGGTTCAAATGGCTCTGAGCACTATGGGACTCAACTGCTGAGGTCATTAGTCCCCCAGAACTTAGAACTAGTTAAACCTAACTAACCTAAGGACATCACAAACATCCATGCCCGAGGCAGGATTCGAACCTGCGACCGTAGCGGTCTTGCGGTTCCAGACTGCAGCGCCTTTAACCGCACGGCCACTTCGGCCGGCTCATGTCTGTTCTTCTCGACTGCCTAATCTAGAGTGACGAACAGGATCGTAAATAAAAATTGGAAACATATCCTACGACAGACAACAAGTCTGTTCTTCTCTGGTCTTGGCGGAGGTTCGAGTCCTCCCTCGGGCATGGGTGTGTGTGTTTGGCCTTAGGATAATTTAGGACAAGTAGCGTGTAAGCTTATGGACTGATGACCTTAGCAGTTGAGTCCCGTAAGATTTCACTCACATTTGAACTTTTTTTTTATTCTTCTCGACTGCCTAATCCAGAGCGACGAACAGGAACTTAAATAAAAAATTGGAAACACATACTACGACAGACGACATGTTGTCTTCTCGACTGCCTAATCCAGAGTGACGAACAGCCCGAAACACTTTGCGCGCCATACCAGAAAAGGCGTCACCCGAACGCTTCCGAAGTGCTCCGTCAGCAATTTCGTCAGTCTTTTGTTTTTGATTGAAATTGTTTTTAATAATTCTAAAATGACTGATTGATAGCCAGCTGTTGAGAGATATTTATATTAAAAAGTGAAGTCACTCCAATGAGTAGTTTAACTAATAATAATAACTATACTTTATCGTTTTGGCGCCCTTGCTCCGAACACAGTAGCCAATCACAGAGCAGTAGCAATATGGAGGCGGTCTTTCTCAGTGAATGGTACCGAATCTAATATCTGTCACAGGTACCTCACACCACATTTTGTCATCTATATACTTCTTGCAATTCCACTGCTCTGGGAACAGCTTCTTGGTGGCCGCTACGGTCGCAGGTTCGAATCCTGCCTCGGGCATGGATGTGTGTGATGTCCTTAGGTTAGTTAGGTTTAAGTTGTTCTACGTTCTAGGGGACTGATGACCTTAAAAGTCCCCTAGTGCTCAGAGCCATTTTTTGAACAGCTTCTCGGAGCCTAATATGATGGCTGAGTAAGCCAGAAATATTACATGGTTTCGACTTTAAGTTAAAGTTACCTTCATGATGTGACACCTCAGTGGCTGGCGTTGGTGGCTCCACGGGTGTTCCTGTGGTAGCACAATGGTAAGTGCTACCAAGAGAACAGCAGAGGAGCCGTCGGCACGATGAAACAGCTACCATGACAACAGCCGAGAAGCTGTCAACACGATCGTAATTGCTACAACTTGAACAATCGAGTAGCTCCAAGATTGATCGTAAGTGCTTCCACGGAAAGAGCTAAGGAGCCGTCAGCAGAATAGTAACTGCTACCACGACAACAGCTAAGGAGCCTCCAGCAGAATCAGAACTGGTACCATGAGAACAGCTGAGGAGGCTCACGTTCTGAAGATTAACTTAAAGTCGAAACTGGTGAGAATAAATAAATATCACTGGGATGTACGATGTTCTTGAAACGAAATTATAGTGGCAGATCGCTGTTCTCCTACGGACAGTGTTGTCTAAATTCATTTGCACAGTTATTTTCAAATAATTTCAAGTGCAGAATTTGTAATGAATTTTAACGTGATTTGGTATCCAACCGCATGGTATTACAAAGTCTTCATGATCACTCATTATTCACAAGCTGAAGGTTATATTTGTTCTATTCGATACTTTCAGCGCTCACTCTCATCACCCTCTCTTGCATTAATGTTAGTTTATGGCTTTGCTAGAAGACGTACGAGGTGTGGCTAGAAAAAAACCGGACTAGTACTGGTGAAACAATAAAACGAATGCAATAAGGCTGAAAGTCGCGTGGCCTGTCACGTGACTCTCGCTCCGCCTACTGCTCGAGTTTCATCTGCCTCCTGCATTCAGTCTGCCCGTGGCGTCTGTTTTAAGTAGTTGACGTTTTGTCTGTGCGTCGGAACAGCGTGTTAACATCAAATTTTGTTTCAAACTAGGAAAATCTGCAAGTGAAACGTTTGTAATGTTACAACAAGTGTACGTCGATGATTGTTTATCACGAACACAAGTGTTTGAGTAGTTTAAACGATTTAAAAATGGCCGCGAAGACACCAGTGATGACACTCGCACTGGCAGACCATTGTCAGCAAAAACTGATGCAAACATTGAAAAAATCGGCAAACTTGTTCGACAAGATCGCCGTTTAACAATCAGAGCAGTGTCTGAGTTAACAGGAGTTGACAAGGAAAGTGTTAGGCAGATTCTTCAAGAATGTTTCAACATGAACAAAGTGTGTTCAAAAATGGTTCCAAGGTGTCTCACAATTGAACAGAAGGAACGCCGAAGAATGATTTGTTCTGACATCCTGGAAAACATTGAAAGTGAAGCTACCTTCTTACAAAATGTTATTACTTGCGATGAATCGTGGTTTTTTACTTACGATCCCGAAACTAAACGCCAATCGATGCATTGGAAAACTCCTGGTTCTCCACGACAAAAAAAAGCACGAATGTCAAAATCGAAATTCAAGGCAATGATGATTGTTTTTTTTTTTTTTTTTTGACATCAAAGGGATTGTGCACATTGATTGGGTACCAGAGGGACAAACAGTGAATCAGCATTACTACATTAGCGTCCTGGCTACCCTACGTGAGCGAGTACGGAGAAAACGGAACGATTTGTGGAGAAAAAAGTCATGGATCCTTCACCAAGACAATGCCCCAGCTCACAGTGCGTTGTCAGTGAAGACGTTTTTGGCAAAACACAACATTCCCATCTTAGATCATCCACCCCACTCACCTGATTTGGCCCCCTGTGACTTTTTTCTTTTCCCTAAAGTCAATTCAGCTTTGAAATGAACTAGATTTGAGACTGTTGAAGCAGTAAAAGAAAAAGCGACGGAAGTAATGTATGGACTTACCGAAATTGATCTGCAGCATTGCTATGAACAGTGGAAAATTCGTATGGAGCGGTGTAGAGACCGAGGAGGAGAGTACATTGAAGGAGATAACATGAAATTGTAAATAATTGTAAATAAATGTTTTTTCCAGCATCAGTCCGGTTTTTTTCTAGCCGCACCTCGTATAGAGAGGATACATATTTTCTGGGACTTTACCAAAACTTCGATTCATGTAACTTATACTGAGATTCCATGTTGATTACATCATCTGTATGCACAATTTGAGGACAATATAGACACTGTATTCAGTATTCTAACTGTTGTTGCACTTCCTATGCCGTTCACTTGTTACTGAATAAAAAATAGATGCACTCATGGTGTGACACATGTTTCTAGGATCTCTTTTGGTCTTTTTAATGAGTAATCATTGTATGAATGATCGAATGGTAAAATACTACACAGTTTTTCCACTTTCATAGCAGTAAATACTTTTATCTGTACATGAGTGTATTTGATGATGAAGATGAGGTCCCATACTCCAAGGAGCGTAGGGGACAATGCGGGAGACCCGCACCGCCGACTAGGCAAGGTCCGAGTGGAGGAGGCTTGCCACTGCCTTCCTCCGACCGTAATGGGGATGAATGATGATGATACACAAAGGTAATTTTGCAGGCTGCATCCATATGGCTGATTGCTGTGAGAGCGTACGTAGTGTGTTAATTCGTGTAGTAAGAAGATATTTTGAGAGTACCACATGGTGATGGTATTTTCCCCATTTTCAATAGCGAATGTACAGGGTGTTTCAAAAATGACCGGTATATTTGAAACGGCAATACAAACTAAACGAGCAGCGATAGAAATACACCGTTTGTTGCAATATGCTTGGGACAACAGTACATTTTCAGGCAGACAAACTTTCGAAATTACAGTAGTTACAATTTTCAACAACAGATGGCGCTGCGGTCTGGGAAACTCTATAGTACGATATTTTCCACATATCCACCATGCATAGCAATAATATGGCGTAGTCTCTGAATGACATTACCCGAAACCTTTGACAACGTGTCTGGCGGAATGGCTTCACATGCAGATGAGATGTACTGCTTCAGCTGTTCAATTGTTTCTGGATTCTGGCGGTACACCTGGTCTTTCAAGTGTCCCCACAGAAAGAAGTCACAGGGGTTCATGTCTGGCGAATAGGGAGGCCAATCCACGCCGCCTCCTGTATGTTTCGGATAGCCCAAAGCAATCACACGATCATCGAAATATTCATTCAGGAAATTAAAGACGTTGGCCGTGCGATGTGGCCGGGCACCATCTTGCATAAACCACGAGGTGTTCGCAGTGTCGTCTGAGGCAGTTTGTACCGCCACAAATTCACGAAGAATGTCCAGATAGCGTGATGCAGTAATCGTTTCGGATCTGAAAATTGGGCCAATGATTCCTTTGGAAGACATGGCGGCCCAGACCAGTACTTTTTGAGGATGCAGGGACGATGGGACTGCAACATGGGGCTTTTCGGTTCCCCATATGCGCCAGTTCTGTTTATTGACGAAGCCGTCCAGGTAAAAATAAGCTTCGTCAGTAAACCAAATGCTGCCCACATGCATATCGCCGTCATCAATCCTGTGCACTATATCGTTAGCGAATGTCTCTCGTGCAGCAATGGTAGCGGCGCTGAGGGGTTGCCGCGTTTGAATTTTGTATGGATAGAGGTGTAAACTCTGGCGCATGAGACGATACGTGGACGTTGGTGTCATTTGGACCGCAGCTGCAACACGGCGAACGGAAACCCGAAGCCGCTGTTGGATCACCTGCTGCACTAGCTGCGCGTTGCCCTCTGTGGTTGCCGTACGCGGTCGCCCTACCTTTCCAGCACGTTCATCCGTCACGTTCCCAGTCCGTTGAAATTTTTCAAACAGATCCTTTATTGTATCGCTTTTTGGTCCTTTGGATACAATAAACCTCCGTTGAAAACTTCGTCTTGTTCCAACAACACTGTGTTCTAGGCGGTGGAATTCCAACACCAGAAAAATCCTCTGTTCTAAGGAATAAACCACGTTGTCTACAGCACACTTGCACGTTGTGAACAGCACACGCTTACAGCAGAAAGACGACGTACAGAATGGCGCACCCACAGACTGCGTTGTCTTCTACATCTTTCACATCACTTGCAGCGCCATCTGTTGTTGAAAATTGTAACTACTGTAATTTCGAAAGTTTGTCTGCCTGAAAATGTACTGTTGTCCCAAGCATATTGCAACAAACGGTGTATTTCTATCGCTGCTCGTTTAGTTTGTATTGCCGTTTCAAATATACCGGTCATTTTTGAAACACCCTGTAGATTCTGTCTTTGAACTTCTTACGTTATTTGGTTGCATTGCTGAAGCATTCAACTGATAAATCTTTCCGACTCTCGGATCCATACGGACAGGTATGAGGAAACATCCTAATTGCTCTGCGGGAGGCTATAAGCTGAACATACTCATATTTCATCATTTTTGCTAAGGTTTTATGAATACATAACTACTGTTTGATGTTCGAATACACAGCTAAGTAAATTACCTTTACCGTTGCGAAAATGTATGTACTGCTAAGTACCTCTTTTTTGCGACAAATAATTTCAATTACTTTTGAACTGAATGCTGCGTTGTGAACATTCGTACATTACGGAACAGCTTCATAAATCATGGTTTCATCTTACTAGTCGTGATAGTAGGTTTAAACATACACCTTACAGCTTTACAGGTTGAGGTCATGTTATTTCAGTGTTTGCAAAATCGAGTCAAATTTATAAACTAGGGGCACTGGGACTGTGTTGACACCGAGATGGACCCACACACGTTCTATCAGGAACTGATAATGAGACTCTTGCTGGCCATGAGAGTATCTCAACATCATGCAGAAAGTTCGCAGTGACACGTGCAAAGTGTCTACAGGCATCGTCCTGTTGAAAAATAGTGCCACAATAGTGTCGAATGAGAGATAACAGATGAGGAAGAATGATGTTGGTGATTGACCACTGTGCCGACAAAGACCATCAATCACCACCAGCCGAGATCACATCTGGTGGCTCTCCACCTTGACACCAGAAGAGTTGAATATCTATGTTGGTTCTAATGCGCTACACGGATAGTTTTACTTTGTTTACATTTCCGACATAACTAGCCAAGCCATTCTTTCTATAAGATCACTGTGACGTCACAAACCACCCCCATTATCTTTGACGTCACAAACCAATGTGGCTTCCTTTTGCCACACCTAGTGAAAGTGGTTTCATTATCACAACGAACAGATGACTTCATCAAGCTGGGAAATTTAAAAATCCTTTATGGCGATGGCGCGAAACTTAAAAACCAAGATGGTGGTATTGTGAAATTTAAAAAATTCAGTTTTATGGTAGATGAGTTTTGTGGTATTGGTCTTCTCCCTCTGAAATACGGGGTGATTCAAAAAGAATACCACAACTTTAGGAATTTAAAACTCTGCCACGACAAAAGGCAGAGCTAAGCACTATCTGTCGGTGAATTAAGGGAGCTATAAAGTTTCATTTAGTTGTACATTTGTTCGCTTGAGGCGCTGTTGACTAGGCGTCAGCGTCAGTTGATGCTAAGATGGCGACCGCTCAACAGAAATCTTTTTGTGTTATTGAGTACGGCAGAAGTGATTCGACGACAGTTGTTCAGCGTGCATTTCGAACGAAGTATGGTGTTAAACCTCCTGATAGGTGGTGTATTAAACGTTGGTATAAACAGTTTACAGAGAATGGGTGTTTGTGCAAAGGGAAAAGTTCTGGACGGCCGAGAACGAGTGATGAAAATGTAGCACGCATCCAGCAAGCATTTGTTCGCAGCCCAGGAAAATCGACTCGCAGAGCTAGCAGAGAGCTGCAAATTCCACAATCAACTGTATGGAGAGTCCTACGAAAAAGGTTAGTTATGAAACCTTATCGTCTGAAATTGGTTCAAGCACTGTCTGCAGCTGATAAGATTAAAAGAATCGATTTCTGTGATTTTATCCTTGCTCAAATGGAAACAGATGAATCTTTCGTTTCAAAGATTGTGTTTAGTGATGAAGCAACTTTCCACACTAACGGGAAATTCAACCGTCACAATGTCTGTATATGGGGCACTGAGAATCCGCGGGAAACAACTCAGTATGAACGTGACTCGCCTAAGGTGAACGTTTTCTGTGCCATTTCAGCCAATAAAGTTTTTGGTCCCTTTTTCTTCGAAGGTGCTACTGTAACTGGACTACAGTATCTGGAGATGTTAGAGAATTGGCTGTTCCCTCAGCTCGACCAAGAAGCACAACAATTCATATTTCAGCAGGATAGAGCGCCACCACATTGGCACTTATCTGTCCGTAACTACCTGAACGTCAACTACCTGAGGCGATGGATCGGCCGCCAGGCAGCCCGTGACAGAGCACTTCATCACTGGCCTCCAAGAAGCCCTGATCTTACCCCCTGCGATTTTTTCTTATGGGCGTATGGTTAGGATATGGTGTTTCGGCCACCTCTCCCAGCCACCATTGATGATTTGAAACGAGAAATAAGAGCAGCTATCCAAACTGTTACGCCTGATATGCTACAGAGAGTGTGGAACGAGTTGGAGTATCGGGTTGATATTGCTCGTGTGTCTGGAGGGGGCCATATTGAACATCTCTGAACTTGTTTTTGAGTGAAAAAAAACCTTTTTAAATACTCTTTGTAATGATGTATAACAGAAGATTATGTTATGTTTCTGTCATTAAATACACATTTTTAAATTTGTGGTATTCTTTTTGAATCACCCTGTAAGACACCCCATTGTCACACATTAGCAGTTCCACAACGTAACGAAAACACAAGTATCCTGTAATTGTTTTACATTTATCAAAGCACTGTCCATAAGTCTCCATCCTTTCCCACTGGCTTTGTCAGAGATTAATACACAATGTCGTGTTATCCATGCTTAGGACCTGAATCTCTGATTCTGTCAACTTAGAGACCTACTTCCTACCTACAGTATAAGTAATGTGCTGGCACCGTTGATATCTTAAACACGAAAGTGGGTTTGTACAGCATACATCGATTTCTTATAACTTTTATGATATGTATAACGGTGATTATACTGTATCAACTGTATTCACTTGATACAATAAAAGAACCCTAATATGACGTAATGAAACAGCTGACTCAATTGCAATGAAACTGAGACCTATAAATACAACTGAACGTGTCATGCTTACTACACAAAGAACTATTTTTAAAGTCGACAATGAGAGCAATGGTGATCTGGTACTTGCATAAGATCGCCGTGAGATTGTCTTGTCAGTTGTGCAACTTTCGGAAACTTATATGAACTGAAAATCTTGGTCAGGAAGCCCGTATATAGTTCTTTTATGAAAAGGAATGATATTTGTTATTCAAATCGAAATAAAAAGTCAATAAATCGTTTGTGAAAGACAGAGTGCCGGAAAACACCTATGCTGTTTTCGTTTCGACGTGTAATTATTTGTAACCTATTGACTGTTCAACTGTGTGTGAAATCTTATGGGACTTAACTGCTAAGGTCATCAGTCCCTAAGCTTACACACTACTTAACCTAAATTATCCTTAGGACAAACACACACACCCATGTCCCAGGGAGGACTCGAACCTCCGCCGGGACCAGCCGCGCAGTCCATGACTGCAGCGCCTTGGAGTGCTCGGCTAATCCCGTGCGAATAACAAAATTTAAATGGGGATGTTGATCTTTCGTGAGTGATTTAACAGAAATGTCCCACTGACTACTCATGTCTACCAATTTGATTTCAAGAGATAATAACAAGCTGGAAACAGTTGCTTCAAATACGAGGCCTGTTCAGAAAGTAAGCTCCGATTGATTGCCAAATTGACACCACAGTGAACATCAGAAATGTTTTACTTGTAACAATTAGCTACACCTTTCAGCTACTTCTCTACGTAGTCGCCGTTCTGACTTAGACTCTTGTCATAGCGTTGTACCAACTTTTCAATAGCCTCATCATAGAAGGCAGCCGCCAGTGCTTTCCGCCAATTCTCCACGCTGGCCTACACCTCGTTGTCTGTGTCAAAATGTTGTCTTCAAAGACAGCGGTTCATGTGACCAGAGATTAAACTCAGGGGGAGACAATTGCGGACTGTATTGTGGGTAATCTAACATTTCCATTTGAAAACGATGCAGGAGCATCTTCATTGCCCCTGCAGAATGCGGCTGAGAATTGTCTTGAAGAAGAAACAGCACGACAGTTATGTAATGTTAGCTGCATAGCTTCAGGCGAAATTTCTCACCAGGCCCTCGTACTTGGCGGCAGACACTATTTTCTAGACATCTTTACGCACTCACTGCGAGCTCAGAAATGAGAAGAGCGACGTGATGCTAACTGGGGTTACACTAGACACACTACCCAACACATCTGTGCAAAGCTTTATCGGATTTTCATAGTCGTTTCCATTTCGCGACCGATCGGAGCTTACTTTCTGAACGCCCCTGTATGTATCTTTGTACAATTTCCAAGATAGAGATGCTTAATATGTGGTACACAAAGTTAATTAGTTTTAAGGAGTGTTACACTTGACTGGTATATCTAATTAGATGTATCCAGCACCGGAACACGTGAACTAGCAAAACAATGGTTTCCTGTTATATTAACGGTTTCATGTGACATAATTAGTCAGTTAATCAATCATTAAGGTTTAGATAATTCTTGTGTTGTATTACACTTGATCACAATCTATTTCACAACAGATTACCAGTATTTTTGTGGTAAACTTGAAACTATCCATTAATCTTTCAAATTTGTGGTCATATGTTGTTTCGATAGCAATATTAATTTCAGGTAACAGTAATTGCACATTAACTGCCTTTGTCTTGTGGACGCTAAAGAGATGCTACTAATGTCACACATTACATTTAACACTTCACACGAATAACCATTACTAAACTAAGTTCAGTAATGCTTCAGTAATACTTTCACCGGTCTAAATCTGATCTACATCTACATCTACATCTATACTCCGCGAGCCACCTTACGGTGTGTGGCGGAGGGTACTTATTGTACCACTATCTGATCCCCCCTTCCCTGTTCCATTCACGAATTGTGCGTGGGAAGAACGACTGCCTGTAAGTCTCCGTATTTGCTCTAATTTCTCGGATCTTTTCGTTGTGATCATTACGCGAGATATATGTGGGCGGTAGTAATATGTTGCCCATCTCTTCCCGGAATGTGCTCTCTCGTAATTTCGATAATAAACCTCTCCGTATTGCGTAACGCCTTTCTTGAAGTGTCCGCCACTGGAGCTTGTTCAGCATCTCCGTAACGCTCTCGCGCTGACTAAATGTCCCCATGACGAATCGCGCTGCTTTTCGCTGGATCATGTCTATCTCTTCTATTAATCCAACCTGGTAAGGGTCCCATACTGATGAGCAATACTCAAGAATCGGACGAACAAGCGTTTTGTAAGCTACTTCTTTCGTCGATGAGTCACATTTTCTTAGAATTCTTCCTATGAATCTCAACCTGGCGCCTGCTTTTCCCACTATTTGTTTTATGTGATCATTCCACTTCAGATCGCTCCGGATAGTAACTCCTAAGTATTTTACGGTCGTTACCGCTTCCAATGATTTACCACCTATGGCATAATCGTACTGGAATGGATTTCTGCCCCTATGTATGCGCATTATATTACATTTATCTACGTTTAGGGAAAGCTGCCAGCTGTCGCACCATTCATTAATCCTCTGCAGGTCTTCCTGGAGTACGTACGAGTCTTCTGATGTTGCTACTTTCTTGTAGACAACCGTGTCGTCTGCAAATAGCTCTAATTTTACACAGTTCATCATTACTATATGAGTTATCCTAAAACTAACAAGACAAAATCTATGTCCATATGTTTAGTACAGCATTCGAATTACTGGTTTGAGCTATGTTCTGCCACCTTCTGATAATTAGTTTTATTTTTTTATTTTATTGGCTCTGAGCACTATGGGACTTAACAGCTGTGGTCATCAGTCCCCTAGAACTTAGAACTACTTAAACCTAACTAACCTAAGGACATCACACACATCCATGCCCGAGGCAGGATTCGAACCCGCGATCGTAGCAGTCGCGCGGTTCCGGACTGCGCGCCTAGAACCGCGAGACCTCCGCGGCCGGCGATAATTAGTTCACTAACACCTTCAGCACGATACATAAAAATTCAAGTTGTGCACTCTAAACATCGCCAAACGGTACAAATTATGCCAATGAATTACACATCACGTCCTTAGTTTTAGCTACGTACAACTATCTTCTGACAATTAATTCACTAACAGCTTCAGCACGATACATAAAAATTCGAGTTGTTCACTCTGAACATTGTCAAATGGTACAAATTATGTCAATGAATTACACTTCATGTCCTCCCAAGATAAATGAGACAAATTAAAACATTGCCATGTGTTCCTTGTACAGCGCTTACGGAAGACAGGGGCGCGGAGAATGGTGGGGATGAGGCAGGTGGAGGGGATGAGGGAAACTAAAGCCGTAGGCTATGCGGGGGACATAGTAGTGCACTTCGTATCCACTTCGCTATATTCATTTTTAAAGGCATTCTCGTACTGTTGACCTATATACGTAGGCAGGAACCTAAATAGTGGCAACACTGCTATGGAGACACTACGCAATGGAATCTACTATTGTCGCTGATAGCACACGTTGTTGACATACCTACCCTACCTCCGAGCAAATGGACTCGCTCATTCCACGTCACTGGCGTGCGCACGATCGTGGGAAACACAGTCACTTGTGAGTGAGCTGTCTAACGTAACGGTGTCACTGTGTTTTCGAAACAGGAACTACGGAGTTGGATCAAGTTTAAATGTGCCAGCACGACAGTGTCATGAAGGTTTTCAAGAGGCGTGCGGGGAATCGGCATTGCCGTACAGAACAGTGGAAATTTGGGCAAAACAGCCTTCAACGAATGTCGGCAAACTATGGCAGACATACATCGGGCAGGTCGTCAGAGCGTGTACTACTGTGTTGGTGTAAATCCCAACGCACTACGTTCCTCCACGGCAGACCGTCAGTGCTCAGTATTACTGTTCGTTTTTGGAGCATCACCTGTGACCAGCTTTGCGAAAGAAGCGGCGAGACTTTCTGCGCAACCAACCCATCATTTTGCACTATACTGCGCGGGCGCATACTTCGCAAGCCGTGGCTGCTCTGTTCGGTCGACGGGACTGGGAAGAACCGTACCACCCACCATACGCCCCAGACTAAAGTTCTTGTGACTTTGATTTGATTCCGAAGAACTGTTCCAGAGATTTGACAGGCAGTAGAACGCTCCATTCGCACCATCAATAGAACAGGCTCTGCTAACGGTATACTATGCCTTTCACATCGCTGGCAACGGGTTCTATACAACGCTGGTGACTACTTTGAAGGACAGTAAAAGGTGCAAATATGTAACTATTTGTAACGGTTGTGGTTCAAATGGCTCTGAGCACTGTGGGACTTAACTTCTGAAGTCATCAGACCCCTAGAACTTGTTGTTGTTATTGTGGTCTTCAGTCCTGAGAATGGTTTGATGCAGCTCTCCATGCTACTCTATCCTGTGCACGATTCTTCATCTCCCAGTATCAACTGCAGCCTACATCCTTCTGAATCTGCTTAGTGTATTCATCTCTTGGTCTCCCTCTACGACTTTTACCATCCACCCTGACCTCCAGTACTAAATTGGTGGTCCCTTGATGCCTCAGAACATGTCCTACCAACCGATCCCTTGTTCTAGTCAAGCTAGTCACGTTGTACCATAAACTCCTCTTCTCCCCAATTCTATTCAATACCTCCTCATTATTATCTGATCTACCCATCTAACATTCAGCATTCTTCTGTAGCACCACATTTCGAGAGCTTCTATTCTCTTCTTGTCCAAACTATTTATCGTCCATGTTTCACTTCCATACATGGCTACACCTCATACAAATACTTGCAGAAACGACTTCCTGACACTTAAATCAATACTCGATGTTAACAAATTTCTCTTGTTCAGAAACGCTTTCCTTGCCGTTGCCAGTCTACATTTTATATCCTCTCTACTTCGACCATCATCAGTTATTTTATTCCCTAAATAGCAAAACTCCTTTACTACTTTAAGTGTCTCATTTCCGCCGGCCGGAGTGGCCGAGCGGTTAAAGGCGCTACAGTCTGGAACCGCACGACCGCTACGGTCGCAGGTTCGAATCCTGCCTCGGGCATGGATGTGTGTGATGTCCTTCGGTTAGTTAGGTTTAAGTAGTTCTAAGTTCTAGGGGACTTATGACCACAGCAGTTGAGTTCCATAGTGATCAGAGCCATTTGAACCATTTTTTTGTCTCATTTCCTAATCTAATTCCCTCAGCATCACCCGACTTAATTCGACTACATTCCATTATCCTCGTTTTGCTTTTGTTGATGTTCATCTTATATCCTCCTTTCAAGACACTGTCCATTCCGTTCAACTGCTCCTTTGCTGCCTCTGACAAAATTACAATGTCATCGGCGAACCTCAAAGCTTTTATTTCTTCTCCGTGCATTTTAATACCTACTGCGAACTTTTCTTTTGTTTCCTTTACTGCTTGCTCAATATAGAGATTGAATAACATCGGGGAGGCTACAACCCTGTCTCTCTCCCTTTCCAACCACTGCTTCCCTATCATGTCCCTCGACTCTTATAACTGCCATCTGGTTTCTGTACAAATTGTAAATAGCCTTTCGCTCCCTGTATTTTATCCCTGCCACCTTCAGAACTTAGAACTTCTTAAACCTAACCTAACCTAAGGTCATCACACACATCCATACCGAGGCAGGATTCGAACCCGCGACCGTAGCGGTAGCGCGGTTCCAGACTGTAGCGCCTAGAACCGCTCGGCCACTCCAGCCGGCCTGTAACGGTTGTGAATAAATAGTTGCTACTATTTAAGTTCCAGTCCTCGTATACAGGATGTTTATCCTAAGAGCTGTCAGGCTCATTTTCTCTGGTGATTCGGCAGATATATGCAGTTTCGTTTTTGCAACGTCTAGCTGAAGTCAGCCCAAACAAATACTGCTCGTCATTTGCTTCATGCGATGGCCAGCGTCGATGGAAAGTGTCAGCTTTTTTCCACTTACAGAAAAATTATGAGTCCATTTGGCAGTGCAGTCTCAAATTAGTCTAGTGTGATAATCGTTTTATCGATATGTGTTAACAGGGACAGCAAAACACGAAGAATAATCAGTATTCCAACAGTGACAGCACTGCCCTGGCTCGCACAGCTGCTACACCATGCAGAAACACTGCACACTTGCTGCTGGAGGACTGATTATTGTTCGTGTTCTACTGTCCCTGTTAATACATATCGATAAAACTAGACTAATTTGGGACAGCTGTATCGAATGGGCACATAAATTTAAGATTTTAAAATAATTTTCTTTGTAAGGAGAGAAGCAGGATTTGGATTTGCTTGGGTTGGCTCCCGCTTTTCTTTGGGAGCGGTGGATGGGGGGGGGGGGGTTGTAATAAGTTGTCCGACTGGTTTGATGCGGCCCGTCACGAATTCCTCTCCCGTGCCAATCACTTCACCTCAGAGCAGCACTTGCAACCTACGTCCTCAATTATTTGTAGGATGTATTCCAATCTCTGTCTTCCCCTACGGTTTGTACCCTCCACAGCTCAACCTCGCATCATGGAAGTTATTCCTTTATGTCTTCTACTTGTCACTTTTCCACGTATACCTTCCGCCACAGATTCTGCAAAGAACCTCCTCATTCCTTACCTTATCGGTCCTTTTCATCATTCGTCTGTAGCACCACATATCAAATGCTTCGATTCTCTTCTGTCCCGGTTTCCTCAGTCCATATTTCATTACCATACAATGGCGTGCTTCAAACGTACATTGTCAGAAATTTCTTTCTAAAATCAAGGCCTACGTTTGATACTAGTAGACTCCTCTTCGGCGAGAATGCCAATTTTGGCAGTGCTAGTATGCTTTTGATACCCTCTTTGCTCCATCCATCATGGGTTATTTTGCATCCTAGGTAGCAGACTTGCTTAACTTCATCTACCTCGTGACCACTAATCCATCAGTGCTGATGTTTTCTTGCTGTTCTTATTACTGCAGTTTCTCATCGCTTTCGTCTTCGTTCGATGTACTCTCAACCCACATTCTGTAAACATTAGACTGTCTATTCCATTCAGCAGATCCTGTAGTTCTCCCTCATTTTCACTGAGGATAGCAATTTCATCAGCGAATCTTATCATTTACATAATTCACCTTGAAGTATTTTAATTCAACTTTTGAAACGTTATTTTATTTCCGTCATTCCTTCTTCTGTATACAGATTGAATTAGGGGTGAAAGACCACGTCCCTGTCTTAAACATTATTTTATCCGAATCCTTCGTTCTTGGTCTTACACTCTTATTATTCGCTCTTGCTTCTTGCGCATGTTGTATATTACCCGTTACTCGCTACAGCTTACCCATTTCGAACATCTTGCACCATCTGACATTGTCGACCGGTTCTTCCATGTCGACAAATTCAATGAGCGTGTCTTTGTAATTCTTTAGTGTTGCTTCCTTTCTCAACCGCAAAGTAAGAACTGGTGCCTTTATCGTTCCTAAGACTAAACTGATCGTCATCTAATCTTTTTTCCATTCTTCTGTAAATTATTCTTGTCAGAAATTTGGATGAGTGAGCTTTTAAGAGCATTATGCGATAATTCTCGCACTTCTAAGCTCTTGCATTGTTGGAATAGTGTATCATATTTTTCCGAAAGTAAGATGGTATATCGCCAGACTCATACATTCTACACACCAACATGAACAATAGTTTTGTGTCACTAATAATTTTAGAAACTCTTATGGAATGTTATCTATCCCTTCTCCCTTATTTGATCTTAAGTCTTCCACAGCTCTTTTCAATTCTGTTTCTAATGCAGGATTCCCTATCTCTGCTATATGGTCTCATGTTTCTTCGTCTATCACTTCAGACAAGTATTCCCTCTCATGGAGGTTTTCAATGTATCTTTCCACCTATTCGCTTTCTCCTGTACATTTAACAATGAAATTCCCATTGCAATCTTAATGTTACCACTCCTACTTTTAATTTCACCGACGGTATTTTTTTTGGCTTTCCTATATGCTGAGTAAGTCCTTCTAACAATCATTTCTTTTTCGATTTCTTCATTTCCTTCATGAAGCCATTTCGTCTTAGCTTCTCTGCACTTCCTATATATTTCATTCTTAAGCGACTTGTATATCTATATTTCTTAATTTTCCTGAACATTTATGTACTTACTTCTATCACCGATCAACTGAAGTACTTCTTCAGCTAGTCACGTTTCCATCGCTGTTACCTTCTTCGTACCTGTGTTTTGCTTTCCAACTTCTGTGACTTCCCTTGTTCGAGATATCCATTCCTCTTCAACTGAACTGCCTACTGAGCTACTCCTTACTGCTGTATCTATATCTTTACAGAACTTCAGGCGAATCTTGTCATTCCTTAGTACTTCCGTATCCGACTTCCTAGCGTACTGACTCTTCCTGACTAATATATTCAGCCTACTCTTCATTACCACCAAATTATGATCTGAATCTGTTCCTGGGTACGCCTTACCGTCCAGTATCTGATTTAAGAATCTCTGCCTGAAAATGATGTAATGTAACTGAAAAAAAATGAAATGAGAGTGTGGCATCGTTGGCCGTGGAAGTCTTATTTCTGGTGGCACCATATTTGACGACTTGCGCGTCGGTGATGATGAGATGATGAAGAGGACGACACAATTAAAGCGGAGAAAAATCTCCAACCTAGCCAGGAATCGAACCCGGTCTCGCTTCAGGGTACGCAAACACGTTACCACTCAGCTAAGCAGGTGGACAATATAACAGAAATCTTCCCGTTTTTCCTTGCGTGTTCCAAGTATACCTCCCCCTCTTGTAACTCTTGAACAGTTTATTCACTATTACTACCTGAAATTTATTTGCAGAACTCACGTTGTCTACCTCCTGACTCATTCCTAGTACCAAACCATTTTCTTCTACTCCCTAACCTTCAATCGTATTCCATTCCGCCATGACTACTAGATATTCAGCTCCCTTTACGTGCTGAACTACCCGTTCAATATTCTCAGATACTTTCAGTCTTCATCTTCAGCTTGCGACATCGGCGTGTATACCTTAACTATCGTTGTCGGTGTTGGTTTGCTGTCAATTCTGATGAGAGTAACCCTTTCACATGACTGTTTACGGTAACACTCTCTCTGCCCCATCTTCCTATTCGTAACGAATCCTTCTCCCGTTGTACCGTTTGCTGCTGCTGTTGATACTACTCTCTTCTCATCCGACCATTTGACTTCACTGACACCAACTATATCGGGATTGCGCCTTTGCATTTCCATTTTTAGATTTTTTAGCGTCCCTACCACGTCTTCAAATTTCTGACAATCCACGCTCCGACTCGTAGGACGTTGTCCTTTCGTCGGTTATTCAATCTTTTCCTCATGGTCACCTCCCATTCGACAGTTCCCTCCTGAGATCCGAATGAGGGCCACATGTCCTGTATATACACATTATGTGTTTTTAACGCAGCGGTTTCGATTGCCTTCTCATTCCTCATACCGTTGATTATTGTTGATTCTTCAGCCTTTGGCGGCAGTTTCCCACCTCAGGGGCGAGAGTGTTCTGAACCAATTCTCCGCCTTCTTTGACGAAGCCTTCTACATCCGTACTCCGCAAGCCACCTGACGGTGTGTGGCGGAGGGTACCTTGAGTACCTCTATTGGTTCTCCCTTCTATTCCAGTCTCGTATTGTTCGTGGAAAGAATGATTGTCGGTATGCTTCTGTGTGGGCTCTAATCTCTCTGATTTTATCCTCACTGTCTCTTCGCGAGATATTCGTAGGAGCGAGCAATATACTGCTTGACTCTTCGGTGAAGGTATGTTCTCGAAACTTCAACAAAAGCCCGTACCGAGCTACTGAGCGTCTCTCCTGCAGAGTCTTCCACTGGAGTTTATCTATCATCTCCGTAACGCTTTCGCGATTACTACATGATCCTGTAACGAAGCGTGCTGCTATCCGTTGGATCTTCTCTATCTCTTCTATCAACCCTATCTGGTACGGATCCCACACTGCTGAGCAGTATTCAAGCAGTGGGCGAACAAGCGTATTGTAACCTACTTACTTTGTTTTCGGATTGCATTTCCTTAGGATTCTTCCAATGAATCTCAGTCTGGCATCTGCTTTGCCAACGATAAACTTTATATGATCATTCCATTTTAAATCACTCCTAATTCGTACTCCCAGAAGCCCTTGCCAGAATGAGAGATGAGAGTGAATTACTATGACGGAACTTTTCAGCAGCCATTGATGACGATTTTTATTCAAAATTGAAGCAGTGACGCGTTTAGATCCCGGGACCGAGGACTTTTCTTGATTAGTAATCAAAGAAGCCATCCCTAGGCCATGGATCACAAAACAGAAATTCAAATAGCTGCAGAAACACCATAGTAAATGCGACTGACGGCTCATGGAAGAGACAAACTATTTATACAGGGTGAGTCACCTAACGTTACCGCTGGATATATTTGGTAAACCACATCAAATACTGACGAACCGATTCCACAGACAGAACGTGAGGAGAGGGGCTGATGTAATGGTTTAATACAAACCATACAAAAATGCACGGAAGTATGTTCTTTAACACAAACCTACGTTTTTCTATATGGAACCACGTTAGTTTTGTGAGCACATCTGAACATATAAACAAATACGTAATCAGTGTCTTTTGTTGCATTGTAAAATGTTAATTACATCCGGAGATATTGTAACCTAAAGTTGACGATTGAAACATTGTCCTCACTTCATTGCAGGGGCCCAAACAGCTGCAACATATTCGAGTTTCTACAGAATGATCTGCCAACGTTGCTAGAAAATGTCCCACTGGAAACGCGTCGACGTATGTGGTATCAGCATGATGGTGCACCTGCACATTCCGCAATTAACACTAGGCTGACCCTTGACAGGATGTTCGACGGGCGTTTCATAGGAAGTGGAGGACGCATAAATGGGCCAGCCCGTTCTCCTGATCTTACACCCCTGGACTTCTTTCTGTGGGGTACGTTAAAGGAGAATGTGTACCGTGATGTGCCTACTACCCCAGAGGATATGAAACAACGTATTGTGGCAGCCTGCGGCGACATTACACCAGATGTACTGCGGCGTGTACGACATTCATTACGCCAGAGATTGCAATTGTGTGCAGCAAATGATGGCCACCACATTGAACATCTATTGGCCAGACATGTCGGGACACACTCTATTCCACTCCGTAATTGAAAACGGAAAACACGTGTGTACGTGTACCTCACCCCTCATGGTAATGTACACATGTGTCAGTGAAAAAGACCAATAAAAAGGTGTTAGCATGTGGACGTAATGTGCTGTTCCAGTCTCTTCTGTACCTAAGGATCATCACCGTTCCCTTTGGATCCCTACGTAATTCGGTGCTCTCCGATACACACGATCGAATATTGGAGGAGTGGTACTCAAGCGTCAACTTTAGGTTACAATATCTCCGGATGTAATTAACATTTTACAATGCAACAAACGGCACTGATTACGTATTTGTTTATATGTTCAGATGTGCTAACAAAACTAACGTGGTTCCATTTAAAAAAAAACGTAGGTTTGTGTTAAAAAACATACTTCCGTGCATTTTTTTATGGTTTGTAGTAACCAATTACACTAGCCCCTCTCCTCACGTTCGGTCTGTGGAATCGATTCGTCAGTATTTGATGTGGTTTACGAAATATATCCAGCGGTAATGTAAGGTGACTCACCCTGTATATTACAGCAGCTGGTGTACACATATTTATTGCAACATTTTATTAAATTACAATTTTACAATAAAGAATTACGAATTGTTTGTATTTTTTTTTTGTTTTCACTCTTTTAATGCTTTTAAAGTATTGCCTTCAATTGGGTATAAAGCGTGCAACTATGTACCCTGTTCCGCCTTTATCCTCCAGTCTCCCCGTCCCCCTACAAGATTTCCCTTGCCCATCTTTCAGTAAGTCGTCTTTTGTTCCATGTGACAACATGACGCATAATCCTTTGACGTATTTCATATCCTTTTATGACATTCAGAGAACATAACCTGAATTCTTAAATGCTATGACGAAACTGTTAGTCGGAGAATTATCAGATCTAAAGTGGACAATATATTGCTAGGCGCATTACTGTGAATATAGTGGTAATTAGGAGATCCAGGTGTAATAAGGTGGTATGTAAACAAGTTCGAAGGTTCTGTTTGAAAAATTGTGAATTCTAAAATAATATCCACACAACCCGAAGAAAGGTAAAGCAAACAGGATGGGAGGAGGTAACAAAATGGAACTTCACAGGTTCAGAGGGCATGCGATGCTATTTCAGTAATTAAAAAATGGTGCCAGGTTCACCAAGAACTAGGCGCTATGATCCAAATTATCAGTAGGAGTTCGCATCCTATCTGGCCATAATCCATGGGAAGTGTTTCCTGAGGCAAGTTGGCCCACGACTCTTGCAAAAGGATACTGTTATTGGGACGGAGTTGACGTCCTCGCCGGTTACAGACGTATTCTGTCGGGTACCAATATGGGGAAGTTGCTAGCTACAGGAGTATGTACATTAAAGTCACTCAGGTGGTTCACAGGGACACGTACCATGTATGGTGTGTGGACGAGAACTGCCCTGTCTAAAAATGGCTCCATGATACTGTCGGATGACGGGCAACATATGAAGTTGCACGATGTCCTGGACGTACTGTTGTGCCATCAGAGTTATTTCAACCACTCCCAGCCGACACGTGAAGTCATAAACAGAGGCTAAAAGGAAAGGAAGAAGGATTGGGTTTGACGTCCCATCGACTTCGAGGTCATTTGAGACGGAACACAAGCTCGGCGTGTGAGAAGGTTGGAGAGAGAAATAGGTCGTACCATTTCACAGAAACCATCCCGGAATTTGCCTGGATCGATTTAAGGTAATCGCGAAGAAACTGGATCTGGATGGCTGGAACTTTCGTCCTCCAAAAGGCGAGTCCAGTGTGCTAGCCACTGCACCATCTCGCTCGGTTACCCAATGGTTCTCCACACGATTGCGCCAGGAGTAACACAGCTGTGCATCTCCAAAGTAATGGAATAATGGGATCTCTCCCCAGGTAGCTCATATACTCGTCCACGTTGGCATCTAGGATAGTTCAGAACCGCTATTCAGCGCTGAGCACAATGCAACGCCATTCGTCAGGAATCCATCCACACCTATCACGGCACCACTGCATAGGCATGTAACACCATGGCTCTAATGCTCTACTGATTTAGTTTGCCGTTTTGTTTTATTTAAAATTACATCGTTGAGCTTCTGTAAATGTGTTTGATTGACTAGATAACACCAAATTGTATACTCCTTTCTTTATTAAAACTTTGATGTTATGATTTGGTTCTATGCTGTGTAGTATATCTGTCCTTTAAATTCTTTGTCCCATTTGGAGGGAACAAAACTTACTACATATAATTGTAATTTCTGTGTGAATAATTTTTTGTAGAAATGTCAATATGTGCAAATGTTCTGTTTTATTGAATGAATTTGGTTGCTGTTATGTAAACTGCTGATCCTCACTTAGGATTCTTAGTTATTCTGTTTGTAAAAGTTGTTGTGGTTCCCCTCGGGAACGGAACTGTGTAGCGCGCGCAAATTGTGGCTGGCCTATGTAGAAAAGGTGGAACTAATAGTCAGTCGGGGACGAGCCACCAGTCGGGGAGGAGCTACGAGTCGGGGACGAGCTACCAAACTGTGAACTGCCGTTTAAAGGTAGCGTATTGTGCTGGTACCGTGAGAGGCTTTTTCTGCCAATTGTCCATGCCACGGATGGATGGATAAATAGATGGAACTATTCTGGAATTTGTATCTATCATCGCCACCAAGAACTGACAGAGTCCAGCAATTCTACCTGCAATTCCACCTACCAACATGCAGTTGCTACCACATTGCGCAATCATTGCATTGGAAAGCTACAATGATGTACAGCGAAGGATCAGCTTAATGGATGTGTTAGTGTGCTCAAATATAAGGTAATTTATATCTGAATTTATATACCAACCTTGATTTTTCTCCTCATCATAACACCTCTCAGGTTCCTCTCCGTTTGAACTAAAGTAATTACCGAGTGTCCCTACTGAAAGAACATTTATGACCAATGTTATGCTAATTGATGCCTCTTGAACATAGTAAAAAGAAAGTTAAAGTTAATGTGGCAAGAGAGTGGGTTAAAGTTGATGATGCTTGCTGAAAATAATTTTCCTAGTAAAACTGCTTATTAATGTGTTGTTGTCAACTTCAAATTAAAAGTTCTTAAGACTGAGGCTTATAAAGTTTTGCTTAGTAAATGATCACATTACTGCCTGTTGTAAATCGCAGAAGGTGAGTCAGTATCTTACATATATGTTAATTTTGTGTCTCACGGTTGTAAAGTGGGAAACTGCAGTTGTGAAAAGTTATACTCATGTTTGCTAAGCGTTTGTCTCTTGTGTATTAGAAGTGCATAATAATAGTATAACCGGATCCACAGTTTGTCTAGTGTGTTAATGTTCGGTAACAAGTAACGGAAAGACCACTAATTATGAAAACCATAATTTCTTTATTCAAATGACAGTGGGAAGCAAACTGTTAGTGGATTACAATTAACTTTCATTTTTAAATAGTAAAGTATTTAACTGAGAGAGACTTAACCTATGTCCAATTTATGATCCTGCAGTGAATGTTAATAGTAATGTTATAAAGTCCGTTCAGTTTGAACAAGCCCTGAAGGTAATAGTGTGTTTCGGTATCTGTTATAATTTTACAAATAGTTTGTGCTGCTCTAGCCGTTTGTTCCAACATTAACGTTAACATATGCAGGTGTCAGAGTTCATTGCACTCGCGTGTGGCCAAGTGTAGGTTGTGTTTGTCTGTTAAAGTTACACATACCTACTTTCTTAAACGAGAACGTTAATCTTTCTCTTGCCTAATTAGGCTGGCGACCGTTTTCCTTTTTCTTTAAACAGTGTAGATAGGCAAAAATATTGTTATTTACTGTTCAAATATTTACGTAATTCTGACTTTCACTTCCGATAAGCCACCTCCGTTAGGTACAATACGGTCAACATAATAAAATTCCTCTCAGAGGGTAACAATGCTCTGTTGCGTTATACCATAATTACTCTAACAAAATAATTCTGTTTTGCAAACTGCCTCCAGCTTCGAGGTTATGGTACAGCAGTAGCAGACAGGAGTGTTATACGTGGCTTTTCCGTGACAGGACTAATTGTTCTGTTGGGGCACCGTATGTACTAAGCCAAACTTGGTATTTGACTGAATAAGCTACGTAAATGCTGCTGCAGTGTTATAGGCTGCCGTTTATTTTGAGATATTAACGGCGGCCTATGCGTGAGCCAATAATTCCCTAGTGGGGCTACTTCCAGTCTCCGATCAGTTGTCTAAAATGATGCATAATGTAGCTGGAAGTCCATTACTTGTGCTCGGATGGTGAGTGCAGTTGTCTAGGGATACGAGGTGCACGGTGCACATCACGGCGATCCTCGCCTGTGGTGGATGATTGGCTGGTTGATTTGATTTAGGGAAGGTGACAAAACAGCGAGGTCATCGGTCACATAGGACTAGGGACGAATGGGGAAGGACATCTGCCGTGCCCTTTCAAAGGAACCATCCCGGAATTTGCCTGAAGTGTTTCAGGGAATTCATGGAAAACCTAAATCTGGATGGTCGGACTCGGATTTGAACCGTCGTCCTCCCGAATGCGCGTAGAGCTTGCTTGGGGTGATCAGACGTGGTAGACGAGCAGTTCGACGTCGAATTTGTCTACCTTCACGTTCCCATACCGTCGAAAATGGTACAACTGTCACATCTGCATGCCCCTTAAACCCACATATGGAACGGTTTGGCCAGTCTACCAAATGCAGACTCACAATAAGGTCACTTTTAACACTGTGAGGTGCTGATAATGCCGTCTTACATGAGTACACAGCATCTCACTGTCTTCGACAGTGATCACTCAACATAAGACGCTGTTCACGCGGAAGACTTACTGGCCTGGTAACAACACTAAACACCAATTCACTTTGGTTGCCATTCTATCAGTAACAGAGAATTTAAGATATATTCATTAGACACCCACCGATGGTGTGTACATGTACCAAATTCCATTGACGTTAGACCATGTGTTATTGGTGACTCAATTTTTATGTCCGGCAGTGTAATTATTTCAAGTTTCTTTTTACATTTTTACTATTACAAATGCTTTTGCCGATGACGTGATGTTATGGGGAAATTGCGAGAAGGAGGTGCAAGAGCAGTTAGATGTATGGGAGGCAACGGCAGCACAATATGGAATGCATTTCTCTGCAAAGAAAAGTGAAATAATTGTCACAACAAGGAAGAAGAATAGGCCAAATGTGGATATAACTTGTGGAGGGGAAAAACTACAAGTGGTAGAGAACTTCAAGTACCTGGGAAGCATGATTGAAAGTAAGGGAGGAAACGCAATGGAAATAAATGAAAGGTGCAGAAAAGCAGGGCAGTTCTACAAATGCATTAGGGGGCTTATTTGGAGCAAGGAGGTGCCACAGAAATCCAAGGGAATTATATACCAAACATACTTTGTCCCCATATTGACATACGGAAGTGAGACATGGGTAATGCACAAAAGCGACAAAAGTAGAATACAGGCTAGTGAAATGAAGTTCCAGAGGAGCAGGTTGAGTGTAACAAGACGAGACAGATTGCGAAATGTGTATGTGAGGGAAAGACTAAAGGAGGAACCAGTACAGGACAGGATAGAAAAATCAAGACTGCAGTGGTATGGACACATGAAGAGAATGGATGAGGGAAGAATTCCAAAGAGGATGTTTGATCTGCAACTGGAGGGGAAGAGGCCCAGAGGAAGACCAAGAGATAGATGGGTGAAGGGAGTGAAGGAATGTGTGACGAGAAGAGGAGAGAACTGGACGAAGGTGGAAGAGGGGGAATGGTGGAAAGACAGAACACGATGGAGAGGCTTGTGTTCCCGACAGACCCAGCCAGTGGCTGGAAACTGTCCAAGATGACGACTATTACAAATGCAATGTAGACGGCTCTTATTATGAAGTGAAATCATATGACTGCAGGACGACTGGCTTTGTTGCTTTATATAGCAGGACGTGTACAGTCCCTAAAGCAGGTACGTCCACCGCCATAAAAAGGGAGCTTATGACTGCCAGCGTTCGCAGAACTGTTGTAAATATTTGTCCTCCGCTGCTGCTGCTGATCCTTTTAGAAGCACGGGATAACGGTGCCCAGGCGAGAGCCCGCTAGCTGCTGCTTTGATGTTGTGAAAATGTTGCCAGCTCACTGTTAATTAAAAGGCAACACACCAGCCTTCTATTGCCCGAATGCTTTAATCATTTGCGAACTTTGCAGCGCTCTCACGTTTTGCTCTGATTAAAGGGAAATCTTATTTTAAAATGTCCCTGATGTTAGTTTACAGTCCTAATTTTAGAGAAAACGTCTGAAGGAATCTTGTAAGAATAAGTGCAGAGGATTCAAATACACTGAACGGGCTAGAAATTGCAACACCAAACAAAAATTAATGTAGACTTATTACAAGGCCTCGTTTAATTTCAGTGAGTTCTTGATAACGGCGTCTTGGTCGCCTTAAAGCCATTCTTGATTAACGTCAACTTATCTAGTCCTATCTCAAAAGTAACTAAAGCTCAACCTGATTTGCATCGTAATACTTGCGCTACTGCACCACTAGTATGCGACTGGTGCGAAAGTGGAAGAGGTATGTACTCGTGGAAACAACACCTTTCGTTTGTATGACATAACTTCTTCTTCGTGTGGCGATTTTTTTTCGTCACTGTAATTTGCAGGCCAGAAAACATATTCGAAGGAGTGTACGATGAAATAAGCTGAGAGGAGACGATTTAGTATGTGCCAACAATACCAACAAGTTTATAACATCTTGAAACTCGCTAAAGAAATCTTCGCAGTTGTTATATCTACGTCACTTTTAGAATTACAGATTTTATATCTTGAGCGAGATTACGCTATGATTAACACCTTGGATTCGTGTAAGGGCGGAATGAAATCAATGAGTACGTTCCTCATAGCAGAGGCAACGCAACAGAAAATGGAAGTACCATGGACAGTAAGAAAGGAAGTTCAGTGATTGCTGTATCTATTAGTGATGATGTCTTTGACTTTCAATCCGATTGAGAAACTGCTATCATTGTTGTTGTTGTTGTTGATGTGGTCTTCAGTCCTGAGACTGGTTTGATGCAGCTCTCCATGCTACTCTATCCTGTGCAAGCTTCTTCATCTCCCAGTACCTACTGCAACCTACATCCTTCTGAATCTGCTTAGTGTATTCATCTCTTGGTCTCCCTCTACGATTTTTACCCTCCACGTTGCCCTCCAATACTAAATTGGTGATCCCTTGATGCCTCAGAACATGTCCTACCAACCGATCCCTTCTTCTAGTCAAGTTGTGCCACAAACTTCTCCCCAACCCTATTCAGTACCTCCTCATTAGTTATTTGATCTACCCATCTAACCTTCAGCATTCTTCTGAAGCACCACATTTCGAAAGCTTCTATTCTCTTCTTGTCCTAACTATTTACGGTCTATGTTTCAAATCCATACATGGCTACACTCCATACAAATACTTTCAGAAACAACTTCCTGACACTTAAATCTATACTCGATGTTAACAAATTTCTCTTATTCAGATACGCTTTCCTTGCCATTGCCAGTCTACATTTTATATCCTCTCTACTTCGACCATCATCAGTTATTTTGCTCCCCAAATAGCAAAAATCCTTTACTACTTTAAGTGTCTCATTTCCTAGTCTAATACCCTCAGCATCACCCGACTAAATCCGACTACATTCCATTATCCTCGTTTTGCTTTTGTTGACGTTCATCTTATATCCTCCCTTCAAGACACTATCCATTCCGTTCAACTGCTCTTCCAAGTCCTTTTCTGTCTCTGACAGAATTACAATGTCATCGGTAAACCTCAAAGTTCTTATTTTTTCTCCATGGATTTTAATACCTACACCGAATTATTCTTTTGTTTCCTTTACTGCTTGCTCAATTTACAGATTGAATAACATCGGGGATAGGCTACCAACCTGTCTCACTTCCTTCCCAACCACTGCTTACCTTTCATGCCCCTCGACCCTTATAACTGCCATCTGGTTTCTGTACAAATTGTAAATAGCCTTTCGCTCCCTGTATTTTACCGCTGCCACCTTCAGAATTTGAAAGAGAGTATTCCAGTCAACATTGCCAAAAGCTTACTCTAAGTCTACAAATGCTAGAAACGTAGGTTTGCCTTTCCTTAATCTAGCTTCTAAGATAAGTCGTAGGGTCAGTATTGCCTCACGTGTTCCAATATTTCTACGGAATCCAAACTGATCTTCCCCGAGGTCGGCTTCTACTAGTTTTTCCATTCGTCTGTAAAGAATTCGCGTTAGTATTTTGCAGCTGTGGCTTATTAAACTGTTTGTTCGGTAATTTTCACGTCTGTCAACAGCTGCTTTCTTTGGGATTGGAATTATTATATTCTTCTTGAAGTCTAGAGGGTATTTCGCCTGTCTCATACATCTTGCTCACCAGATGCTAGAGTTTTGTCATGACTGGCTCTCCCAAGGCTGTCAGTAATTCTAATGGAATGTTGTCTACTCCCAGGTCCTTGTTTCGACTCAGGTCTTTCAGTGTTCTGTCAAACTCTTCACGCAGTATCATATCTCCCATTTCATTTTTATCTACATCCTCTCCTATTTCCATGATACTGTCTTCAAGTACATCGCCCTTGTATAGATCCTCTATATACTCCTTCCACCTTTTTGCTTTCACTTCTTTGCTTAGAACTGGGTTTCCATCTGAACTCTTGATATTCATACAAGTGGTTCTCTTTTCTCCAAAGGTCTCTTTAATTTTCGTGTAGGCAGTATCTATCTTACCCCTAGTGAGATAAGCCTCTACATCCTTACATTTGTCTTCTAGCCATCACTGCTTAGCCATTTTGCACTTTCTGTCGATCTCATTTTTGGGCCGGTAGTATTCATTTTTGCCTGCTTCAATTACTGCTTTTTTATATTTTCTCCTTTCGTCAATTAAATTCAATATTTCTTCTGTTATCTAAGGGTTTCTACTAGCCCTCGTCTCTTTACCTACTTGATCCTCTGCTGCCTTTACTTCATCCCTCAAAGCTGCCCATTCTTCTTCTACTGTATTTCTTTCCCACATTCTTGTCAATTGTTCCCTTATGCTCTGCCTGAAACTCTGTACAACCTCTGGTTTAGTCAGTTTATCCAGGTCCCATCTCCTTAAATTCCTACCTTTTCGCAGTTTCTTCAGTTTTAGTCTACAAGTCTGGAAATGTCCTACAATTTAAAATTTAGTTCCTAAATCTCTGTCTTACCATTATATAATATGTCTGAAACCTGTCATGATCTCCAGGCTTCTTCCATCTATACAACCTTTTTTTATGATTCTTGAACTGAGTGTTAGCTATGATTAAGTTATGCTCCGTGCAAAATACTACCAGGCGGCTTCCTCTTTCATTACTTACCCCCAATCCATGTTCACCTACTACGTTTCCTTCTCTCCCTTTTCCTACTATCGAGTTCCAGTCACCCATGACTATTAAATTTTCGTCTCCCTTCACTATTTGAACAATTTCTTTGATTTCATCATACATTTCTTCAATTTCTTCGTCATCTGCAGAGCTGCTTGTCATATAAACTTGTACTACTGTAGTAGGTGTGGGCTTCGTGTCTATCTTGGCCACAATAATGCTTTCACTATGCTGTTCGTAGTAGCTTACCCGCACTCATATATTTTAATTCATTATTAAACCTACTCCTGCATTACCCCTATTTGATTTTGTATTTATATTCCTGTATTCGCCTGACCAAAAGTCTTGTTCAAATGGTTCAAATGGCTCTGAGCACAATGCGACTCAACATCTGTGGTCCCCTAGAACTTAGAACTACTTAAACCTAACTAACCTAAGGACATCACACACATCCATGCCCGAGGCAGGATTCGAACCTGCGACCGTAGCAGTCGCGAGGTTCCTGACTGAGCGCCTAGAACCGCTAGACCACCGCGGCCGGCAAAGTCTTGTCCTCCTGCCACCGAACTTCACTAATTCCCACTATAAGTTTAACCTATCCATTTCCCTTTTTAAATTTTCGAACCTACCTGCTCGGTTAAGGGATGTGACATTCCACGCTCCGATCCGTAGAACGCCAGTTTTCTTTCTCCTGATGACGACGTCATCTTGAGTAGTCCCCGCCCGGAGATCCGAGTGGGGGACTATTTTACCTCCTGAATATTTTACCCAAGAGGACGCCGTCATCATTTAACCATACAGTAAAGCTGCATATCCTCGGGAAAATTACGGCTGTAGTTTCCCCTTGCTTTCAGCCGTTCGCAGTACCAGCACAGCAAGGCCGTTTTGGTTAGTGTTACAAGGCCAGATCAGTCAATCATCCAGACTATTGCCCCTGCAACTACTGAAAAGGCTGCTGCCCCTCTTCAGGAACCACACGTTTGTCTGGCCTCTCAACAGATACCCCTCCGTTGTGGTTGCACCTACGGTACGGCTATCTGTATCGCTGAGGCACGCAAGCCTCCCCACCAACGGCAAGGTCCATGGTTCACGGGGGGAGGCTACTGTCATTATGGTAGCGATATTGACGAGGGCTACGAGTAACAACATGACTTCACAGAGAACAAGAAACAAATTGTACTCGTACACGCGATTCGGACTGAAAGACTGAGCTTTAACTTCATGCGCTAAACTGTTTGCAGCCCGAGATGTTCAGTCTTAAAACGATTCTTGCATGCCCCAATATCGTCGTCATCTAGGCCGAAATGATTTTGTATACGATTATCATTAAGAAAGTCGTCTCTACAGAAATGTATAGTCATGGTTTCGCGAGGGGAGATACACAAGTCTGTACACTCATTTATAGATGGCTAACAGGTTAGCATAGCTTTCCCAGGGGACTTTTAATTTGGCGCATTAACATGGTGGTTCACCTGAACACACTTACGAAAACGAAATTATTTTAATGCTCAATCCTAGCGCTAGGTATTCTAGGCCATCTAATGACCTCCTAATTGGAGCGTCTTCTTCCACTCCCCCCCCCCCCCCCCTCTCCCGCTAGCCAGCCGATGTGGCCGAGCGGTTCTGAGCGCTACAATCTGGAACCGCGCGACCGCTACGGTCGCAGGTTCGAATCCTGCCTTGGGCATGGATGTGTGTGATGTCCTTAGGTTAGTTAGGTTTACGTAGTTCTAAGTTCTAGGGGACTGATGACCTCAGATGTTAAGTCCCATAGTGCTCAGAGGCATTTGAACCCACCCCCCTCTCCCTCCTTTTTTTTTTTTTGTAGAAATGAACCATAATAAGATACACCATTCCGTACGCAAACAACGCATCGTATGAAGCCACCGCTTTATTTAATGGTGACGATTTTAGGCTTCTCCTCAGATCAAGACGCGTCTACTGCGACTTTGGTAGCTAATGAAATCGTCTTGCGTGGACCTACAGTTCAAGTACATGTTCGCGTTCCCATTAGAATCTCTTCTTTTAATGTGGCTGTAAACAGGAACCTTCTCACCATACCCCGTATTCGCTTAATACCGCACTTCCACAGATACGAGGGTCTACAGTATTCGGATACAAACACAAGAAAAGAAATGGCAGAATTGAACTTATGTCGAAACCTAGCCCAGTCAATTTACGTCAATATAAGTATTATAAATTCAAGACAGCACCTAAATGATCCGTCGTCTATTATCTCTTGGAATAGATGTAAAGCCATGAAAAATATTTAATATAAAAAATCATCGCCCAGTAGTATGCATAGCAGTGGATTGTTATTTTAAAGTTGAAAAACATAACTATGCAGGATGAACATCAGTAAAACAAACAAACTTACTGAAAATGGAGGAAAGAAGTACTTATGAACATGTGTCCGCCCGCATCTCGTGGTCGTGCGGTAGCGTCCTCGCTTCCCATGCCCGGGTTCCCGGGTTCGATTCCAGGCGGGGTCAGGGATTTTCTCTGCCTCGTGATGGCTGGGTGTTGTGTGATGTCTTTAGGTTAGTTAGGTTTAAGTAGTTCTAAATTCTAGGGGACTGATGGCCATAGATGTTAAGTCCCATAGTGCTCAGAGCCATTTTTGAACATGTGTCCGGAAACGTATGGTTGGCATGGTAGATGGAGCTGATGAATGACAGTTCCTCTGTGTGTTCCTCGTGTGTTGCAGGCTGTGTGATTGACGCAGCGTACTGTAGGGAGCAGAAGGGTCCGGTATTCATGTCGCGAACAGGCCGGGATGGTGTTTGTTTCAAGCGCATGGAAACGGTCGGGAGGCAGCACACCTATATAAAAACAAGCACCTTCACAGAAATCAACCACATCAGACAACAAGCCGTTTTTCGGCGTTTGTGTGTTAATGGGTTCTTTCAGACGTGCAGGGAGACAGCGGACTGTCCATACATCAGATTTGGAAGACTGGGTTCTACAGCATATTGAGACAAAACCTAGTGCAAGCTCCAGGCAAGTGGACCACCAACAAGGTGTGAGCCAAAATACGGTTATGTGCACCCTGCATGACAACAACTACTATCAGTGGCGGCCACCGTGAACATCCAGTGTGACGCGGATGCAGTGGAGCTCTGTACTCCATGAGGACGAATTGTTGTCACTGCAAGCACACTGTCCGTTTCCAGACATATGTTCATAGCACCTTTTTTTCCTCAATTTCTAGGCAGGAATCCGTCCCTGCAGTTTGTCAATTTTATTAATGTTCACCCTATACAGGTGGTTAACATCAAATCCCATACTGTGCGATAGGAAACTGGAAGAACCTGAAGATATACGATATTGCAGTGCCTGTGTTATTCTGATTACGATGCAAAGGTCCTTTTGACATGTATGCAGGTCGCAGAAACATGCTTGATGACATGTGGGAGTTTGGGTCTGTCCGTGAGTCGTCCATGGATAGCCAAATGGTGAGGCATCCACTCGCGATCAGCAGAAAATCCGTGTTGGGGTCCCGGTCCGGCACAAATTTTTATTGTCGGCAAGCAGTTGTACAGCTGATGGTTGTCCTCATTCACAACTGCGAATTCACTGAATGTACCTGAAGATATACAGGGTGATTCAAAAAGAATACCACAACTTTAAAAATGTGTATTTAATGAAAGAAACATAATATAACCTTCTGTTATACATCATTACAAAGAGTATTTAAAAAGGTTTTTTTTCACTCAAAAACAAGTTCAGAGATATTCAATATGGCCCCCTCCAGACACTCGAGCAATATCAACCCGATACTCCAACTCGTTCCACACTCTCTGTAGCATATCAGGCGTAACAGTTTGGATAGCTGCTCTTATTTCTCGTTTCAAACCATCAGTGGTGGCTGGGAGAGATGGCCGAAACACCATATCCTTAACATACCCCCATAAGAAAAAATCGCAGGGGGTAAGATCAGGGCTTCTTGGAGGCCAGTGATGAAGTGCTCTGTCACGGGCTGCCTGGCGGCCGATCCATCGCCTCGGGTAGTTGACGTTCAGGTAGTTACGGACAGATAAGTGCCAATGTGGTGGCGCTCCATCCTGCTGAAATATGAATTGTTGTGCTTCTTGTTCGAGCTGAGGGAACAGCCAATTCTCTAACATCTCCAGATACTGTAGTCCAGTTACAGTAGCACCTTCGAAGAAAAAGGGACCAAAAACTTTATTGGCTGAAATGGCACAGAAAACGTTCACCTTTGGCGAGTCACGTTCATACTGAGTTGTTTCCCGCGGATTCTCAGTGCCCCATATACAGACATTGTGACGGTTGACTTTCCCGTTATTGTGGAAAGTTGCTTCATCACTAAACACAATCTTTGAAACGAAAGATTCATCTGTTTCCATTTGAGCAAGGATAAAATCACAGAAATCGATTCTTTTAATCTTATGAGCTGCAGACAGTCCTTGAACCAATTTCAGACGATAAGGTTTCATAACTAACCTTTTTCGTAGGACTCTCCATACAGTTGACTGTGGAATTTGCAGCTCTCTGCTAGCTCTGCGAGTCGATTTTCCTGGGCTGCGAACAAATGCTTGCTGGATGCGTGCTACATTCTCATCACTCGTTCTTGGCCGTCCAGAACTTTTCCCTTTGCACAAACACCCATCCTCTGTAAACTGTTTATACCAACGTTTAATACACCACCTATCAGGAGGTTTAACACCATACTTCGTTCGAAATGCACGCTGAACAACTGTCGTCGATTCACTTCTGCCGTACTCAATAACACAAAAAGCTTTCTGTTGAGCGGTCGCCATCTTAGCATCAACTGACGCTGACGCCTAGTCAACAGCGCCTCAAGCGAACAAATGTACAACTAAATGAAACTTTATAGCTCCCTTAATTCGCCGACAGATAGTGTTTAGCTCTGCCTTTTGTCGTTGCAGAGTTTTAAATTCCTAAAGTTGTGGTATTGTTTTTGAATCACCCTGTACTCGGATATCAATGTCACTTTGTACACGTTCTCACCATAGGTGGATTTGTAAGTGATCAGAATTTGCAATTCTCTGTCACAGGAAAAATGGCTACCAGAGTGTACTGGCGATCTTCGTATTACCAAGCCTGGTGGGGGAATATAACGACCGTGAACAGTGTCATATGTTGAGTGATCACTGTGAAGGACGCGGAGATGCAGCGTATTGGCTCTGAGCGCTATGGGACTTAACTGCTGAGGTCACCAGTCCCCTAGAACTTAGAACTACTTAAACCTAACTAACCTAAGGACATCACACACATACATGCCCGAGGCAGGATTCGAACCTGCGACCGTAGCGGTCGCGCGGTTCCAGACTGTAGCGCATAGAACCGCTCAGCCACTCTGGCCAGAGTTCTCGAAAGGAGTTTCCGAAAATTATAAAACCTTGTATTAGAGCGGATAGTGTTCAAATCAGCAGAGAAGCAATAAAACAATACGTGTATATATAAGTGGATGAACGAACGTCGTACAACAGTGACAATTCTATAATCTGTGGGAAAGCTTGTCAGTTCATAAGTAAACTAGTCGTCATTACAGCAAAAATTCCGCGTTATCAATTAATCCCGTAATGCTGTATAATCCTTCCACTCTTACTTTTGTAGTCAGTTTCGGGTGGTGAGATCCATTCGAGGTGCACACCAATGTCCTTATAAGCAAACTTAGCCGTGACGAAGTCGCGTTGGAGGTATGTGATCATATTGAAACATATGTGTAGTCTACAAAATGCTGGATAGGTCGGTGAGGGAAAATTGACTGGCTGAATGCAAAATGACTTTGATACAATATTATGCGTTTCGGCATTTGCAGTCATCATATACCCTGAACTTCAAGTATAGAGTGGATATAATAATTACATGCTTTAGTCATATCACCCTGCTCATGTTTGTTAGCATTACAGCATGTAACACTATACCCACTGGCTACTTTAAGTTCCATGATATCTGATGATGGCAAATGCCTATACAAGTAATACTAATTTAATAGTCATTCTGCATTCAGTCAACGATTCTTCCCTCAGCGATGTATCCAGCATTTTCCACACTACGCTATGTCTTTACAAGCATCTCTTGTGCATATACAGATCCTAACTATAATATAATTGTGTTCTCCACTTGTCGGGACGGGTTTGGAAACATTTTTCCACACCAGTTACCGCTCTCCCACCCTTATCGTCTTCCCCACTAGACTCTCACCCTTTCAGTTTCCACTCCTAATTCTGATGATACGCACTGAATACAAAGCCCAAGAAGCCGCTACTATTGTGATACTCCTGTTCAGAAATTTTACAGTTGTAGCGCCTCTGGCAATCCTGTGGGCCTTAAACCGGAGCTGCTTGTAGTTTGCTGTCAGCATACGCTAGTCTGCGAGTCTCACAGTGCGGAATCTTTGGCATGCCGCGTGTCTCTCCTCGGTGGTGGAAGTTCTGTCGAGCCGCACCGGCGAGCGGTCTCGGATTGTGGTTTCTTTCGCAATTATGGGAAAAAGTTTTTTGAGGGACGTTTTGAGGAAACAGAAACCCGAGGAAATCTGGTACAGAAAATTTGGGTACCAGGGAAACTGGGGAAGCATTTTATCCACTTAGTCCTACTATGCTATCTCTGATGTTTTAGTTCAAACAACACAAAAATGTTTGTAGAATGAAATTTTCACTCTACAGCGGAGTGTGCGCTGATATGAAACTTCCTGGCAGATTAAAACTATGTGCCGGACCGAGACTCGAACTCGGGACCTATGCCTTTCGCGGGCAAGTGCTATACCAACTGAGCTACCCTAGCACGACTCACACCCCGTCCTCACAGCTTTTCATTCCGCTGGTACCCCGTCTCCTACTTTCCAAACCTCACGGGGTACAGCTCTTGCCCTTGAAAGGCAAAGGTCCCGAGTTCGAGTCTCGGTCCGGCACACAGCTTTAATCTGCCAGGAAATTTCAACACAAAAATGGTTCAACTGGCTCTGAGCGCTATGGGACTTAACATCGGACGTCATCAGTCCCCTAGGACTTAGAACTACTTAAACGTAACTAACCTAAGGACATCACACACATCCATGCCCGAGGCAGGATTCGAACCTGCGACCGTAGCGGTCGCGCGGTTCCAGACTGTAGCGCCTAGAACCGCTCGGCCACTGCAGCGTATTCGTTCGAGGCCACGTTAACAGCACCCTACAGAGTTTGAAATTGGGTCATCGTGGATCTTCATGTGGCCAGATCGCCTAATCTTGCTACATCCAGATTTGTGGGGTATCCAGACAGTGGCATGATGCTGGACTGCATGGAGAGATGAGGGCAAAGGCACTCATCGTCAAAAGTAAGGTGGACGACACCTGACCACCAAAGGGGAGGATTATCGTTTTGTATAGCTATCGGCGCCTCTGTGTATCCCATGCCATTGACTGTAGACTAGATGCAGCTAGACAATGGAGTTACAGTTCCAAACATCGGCTGCCGTTAACGCCACAGCATAAACGGCTGCCCTTGCTGTGGAGCGGTGACAGGGAGGCATGGGTCCCTAATCAATGGTGTTGCATTGTGTTCAGAGTTGAATCGCGGCCCTACACTACCACAAATGACGATCGTCGGCGATTATGGCTGCGGCCTGGGCAGAGGTCTCATTGTTTCAGTGATTTGGAGAGGCACAGCCGTGTTACTCCTCTTGTCAGCGTGTGGAGTGGCATCAGGTCACGGCTGGGAGTCATTAAGGGAATGGTGATGACACGGCAGCACATCATGGACATCCTACAATCTCATGTGCTAACTCTCTTCCGACACTACTGTGGTGCCATCTTCAACAGACCAATATCTAAGAACTGTCTCCGTGATGTTGAGATACCCACACTGGCAGCAAGATCCCCCCGAAGCGTCCATGACAGAACAACCTGCTCAAACCTAACTCCATCCCTGGCCCAGTATCCACGATATAAAGACCAGTTACAACGGTTAGGGGCCAGTTTGCCTACGGTGAGGATATAACGGCGTTTTGGCACTCTTGCCATCCGAATTAGTGTATGCATCCAGGCCAGTGGCGACGCGGGGGTGCTACGTCATACTGTCAGGGGCTTTATTCTGCCTACTTCTTCCTCTTCGGCACTACAGCCTTTCTTGGATCTTGGCCTCCTCATCAATCTTCCTCCATATCTCTCTGTTCTCGGTTTTTTTCTTCCATCCACGCATCCCCATCTTGGCAAGGTCAGCCAGCACATTGTCCATCCATCTAGCTCTTGGCCTGCCCTTCCGTCTGGTGGAATACAGTCTGGCATTCATTATTCCATTACGCATCTTATCTTCCGGCGTCGTCCTATCCAACATATTCTTTGAGAGCTGATAAATGTCATTATACCTTTCCCTTGTATAAGCTCTTGTATTTCATGGTTGTATTTCACTCTCCAACCTTCTGCCTCTCTCACAGGCCCATGGATTTTTCGTATGATTTGCCTTTCAAATTCCCTTAGGCCTTTAATTTCTGTTTCTGTTTCTGTTTTTGACCATGTTTCTGATCCGTATGTCGCAGCAGGTCGCACAAGGGAATAGCACACTCTCAACTTCCCTGTTACTATTGCTAAGTCTTTTGTCCTTTTTCCTTGCTGAGGTCGTGTTTTTTGTGCCTCATCCATCACCCGAGGCTCTTGTTCAGGTTCCATAATATGCCATTTTTACATTATGGGGTATCGGCCACACAGCCAACCACCATCTTGGAGGACCTGCATTTCTTTAGGGTTTACTCTCTGGAGAGGTTGGCTTCCCTACGCCTACAGACCCCCATCCCCCCTCCACCCCCCTGCCCTGTGTTGCGGGACACACTTCGTGTGGCTCCTCAATCGAGCCCAGTGCGGCTTGGGTGACCCTGCCAGCAGCTAAGCTACTGCCGGCATAGCTCTCGACTTCATCGAGTCACGCAAACCCTCGGCAGTGAAGGTACCTATGATAAGGCGGTATGCCTTGGGAGGACTATACTGCCGAGTTCTTTGTAAATTTTATTCGATTTTGTAATCATTGAAATAACATCACATATCCTCTCAACCTATGAAGTTTCAATGTGTTTCCTGATGTACACATGTGAGCGAGCCCATGGAAGCAACACAGCTGATTATGAAATTGTTGAAATTACTACAGTTACGAGTAAACCGAAAGATATTGTGCAATAATACTGCTCATTGTTTAATTACAATATATATATATATATTTATATCATGGCTCCCATTGCTAAATTTTGAAAACTTAGTAGGAACAATATATATATATATATAGAGTTGTGTCTTTTATATCATGGCTCCCATTGTTAATTTTGAAAACGTAGTAGGAACAATATATATATATATATATATATATATATATATATATATATATATATATATATATATATATATATATATATATAGTTGTGTCTTTTATATCATGGCTCCCATTGCTAAACTTTGAAAACTTAGTGGGAACAATATATATATATATATATATATATATATATATATATATATATATATATATATAGTTGTGTCTTTTATATCATGGCTCCCATTGCTAAATTTTGAAAACTTAGTAGGAACACACACACACATATATATATATATATATATATATATATATATATATATATATATAGTTGTGTCTTTTATATCATGGCTCCCATTGCTAAATTCTGAAAACTTAGTAGGAACAACATAGCCAAACATCTCTGACGCAATTAAGTAAACAGCCACTGAGCTATTCATGCGAAGGTCTAGATTATTTAGATTATTTCAACAATTCAAAACCTGGTGTACGATTTGATCGCAGCCTCGAATAGTATGCTGTCCTCTTCCGTCCAGTACATAACAGTAAATACTGGTCACAAGTGTGTGCGCAAGTCCTGGTCTAAATCACCTGGTTAAACAGTTTGTCTTTAGTCCACCGACACCAGACAGGTGAACGCTTCAGTCAGCAAACGGTCCTGCGTCACAGGCACTAGGTAAATTAAAACGTGATATATTCCCTTCTAGTATTAACACTTCTATGTCGATAACACTAAACATTAAATGTGCTGCATGAAAGATAAATGACTTCCGTTATCTATCTTGATAAATTGAAATTTGATATTGTCAGGTAAAACGAGCAATATGAAACTGACAGAATTTCAGTATTAAAAACATACGTTATAGAACTTGAGCCTATTTACAAAACGTATTTGAAACTACTTTAAGTGCAGTGATAGAGTTTTAAAAATTTCTGAAAGATATACAACAGACACATTACCGGATGGACACGGATAGTACTAGCTGCGTCCGGACAATTTGTCTGACGTGACGGTAATAAATTATAAACACAAACTCTCCTGGTGAATAAGTTTGCTTATTCGTGAAAATCTTGAGAATGGTCTGAACATACAGACAGAAACCACAGCGGCGAACTTTAATTTAAAATATGTTGTTGTTGTTGTGGTCTTCAGTCCTGAGACTGGTTTGATGCAGCTCTCCACGCTACTCTATCCTGTGCAAGCTTCTTCATCTCCCAGTACCTACTGCAACCTACATCCTTATGAATCTGCTTAGTGTATTCATCTCTTGGTCTCCCTCTACGATTTTTACCCTCCACTCTGCCCTCCAATACTAAATTTGTGATCCCTTGATGCCTCAAAACATGTCCTACCAACCGATCCCTTCTTCTAGTCAAGTTGTGCCACAAACTTCTCTTCTCCGCAATCCTATTCAATACCTCCTCATTAGTTACGTGATCTACCCACCTTATCTTCAGCATTCTTCTGTAGCACCACATTTCGAAAGCTTCTATTCTCTTCTTGTCCAAACTAGTTATCGTCCATGTTTCACTTCCATACATAACTACACTCCATACATATACTTTCAGAAACGACTTCCTGACACTTAAATCTATACTCGATGTTAACAAATTTCTCTTCTTCAGAAACGATTTCCTTGCCGTTGCCAGTCTACATTTTATATCCTCTCTACTTCGACCATCATCAGTTATTTTACTCCCTAAATAGCAAGACTCCTTTACTACTTTAAGTGTCTCATTTCCTATTCTAATTCCCTCAGCATCACCCGATTTAATTTGACTACATTCCATTATCCTCGTTTTGCTTTTGTTGATGTTTATCTTATATCCTCCTTTCAAGACACTGTCCATTCCGTTCAACTGCTCTTCCAAGTCCTTTGCTGTCTCTGACAGAATTACAATGTCATCGGCGAACCTCAAATTTTTACTTCCTCTCCATGAATTTTAATACCTACTCCGAATATTTCTTTTGTTTCCTTTACTGCTTGCTCAATATACAGATTGAATAACATCGGGGAGGGGCTACAACCCTGTCTCACTCCTTTCCCAACCACTGCTTCCCGTTCATGCCCCTCGAGTCTTATAACTCCCATCTGGTTTCTGTACAAATTGTAAATAGCCTTTCGCTCCCTGTATTTTACCCCTGCCACCTTCAGAATTTGAAAGAGAGTATTCCAGTTAACATTGTCAAAAGCCTTCTCTAAGTCTACAAATGCTAGAAACGTAGGTTTGCCTTTTCTTAATATTTCTTCTAAGATAAGTCGTAAGGTTAGTATTGCCTCACGTGTTCCAACATTAATTTAAAATATATAGAACGGACACAGCGTCTACGAGGTAGTGATGAAGGGGGGATTTTACCGTACTATCATTTCATTAGAATATCGTGAATATCAGGAATCCGGTACTACATCAAATCTCCGACATCGCTGCGGCCGGTAAAACATCCTGCAAGAACGGGACCAACGACGACTGAAGAGATTCGTTCAATGCGACAGAAGTGCAACCCATCCGCAAATTGCTGCAGATTTCAGTGCCGAGCCATCAACAAGTGTCAGCGTTCGATCCATTCAACGAAACACCATCGATAAGGGCTGTCGGAGCCGAAGGCTCACTCGGTTACCTCTTGATAGCTGCACGACACAAATCTTTATGCCTCGCGTGGAAATTGTATCGAGCGGATGGACGTGTACGGGTATGGAGACAACCTCATGAATCCATGGACCCTGCATGTCAGCAGGGGACTGTTGAAGCTGGTGGAGGCTTTGTAATGGTGTGGGGCGTGTGCAGTTTGACTGATATAGGACCGCTGATACGCATAGATACGATTCTAATAGCTGACACGTAGATAAGTATCCTGTCTGATCCCATACATCCATTCATGTCCATTGTGTATTCTGACGGATGTGAGCGATTCCAGCAGGACAGTGCGACAGCCCACACGTCCAGAATTGCTAAAGAGTAGCTCCAGGAACGCTATTCTGAGTTTAAACACTTCCGCTGGCCACAGAACACCCCAGACGTGAACATTATTGAGCATATCTGGGATGCTTTGCAACGTGCTGTTCAGAAGAGATGTCCAACCCCTCGTATTCTCACGGACAGCCCTGCAGGATTCATGCTGTCAGTTCCCTACAGCACTACTTCAGACATTAGTCGAGTCCATTCCACGTCATGTTGTGGCCCTTCATCGTGCTCACTGGGGCCCTACACGATATTTTTCAGGTGTACCTATTTCCTTGGCTCTTCACAGTAGTTTGTAACGTAATTGCGGGATTGATAGTCACCTAAAACTATTTCAGACGCAATAAAGCTCAATTAATTTAACTTTAAATTTTAATGCAAGTACACTCCAGGAAATTGAAATAAGAACACCGTGAATTCATTGTCCCAGGACGGGGAAACTTTATTGACACATTCCTGGGGTCAGATACATCACATGATCACACTGACAGAACCACAGGCACATAGACACAGGCAACAGAGCATGCACAATGTCGGCACTAGTACAGTGTATATCCACCTTTCGCAGCAATGCAGGCTGCTATTCTCCCATGGAGACGATCGTAGAGATGCTGGATGTAGTCCTGTGGAACGGCTTGCCATGCCATTTCCACCTGGCGCCTCAGTTGGATCAGCGTTCGTGCTGGACGTGCAGACCGCGTGAGACGACGCTTCATCCAGTCCCAAACATGCTCAATGGGGGACAGATCCGGAGATCTTGCTGGCCAGGGTAGTTGACTTACACCTTCTAGAGCACGTTGGGTGGCACGGGATACATGCGGACGTGCATTGTCCTGTTGGAACAGCAAGTTCCCTTGCCGGTCTAGGAATGGTAGAACGATGGGTTCGATGACGGTTTGGATGTACCGTGCACTATTCAGTGTCCCCTCGACGATCACCAGTGGTGTACGGCCAGTGTAGGAGATCGCTCCCCACACCATGATGCCGGGTGTTGGCCCTGTGTGCCTCGGTCGTATGCAGTCCTGATTGTGGCGTTCACCTGCACGGCGCCAAACACGCATACGACCATCATTGGCACCAAGGCAGAAGCGACTCTCATCGCTGAAGACGACACGTCTCCATTCGTCCCTCCATTCACGCCTGTCGCGACACCACTGGAGGCGGGCTGCACGATGTTGGGGCGTGAGCGGAAGACGGCCTAACGGTGTGCGAGACCGTAGCCCAGCTTCATGGAGACGGTTGCGAATGGTCCTCGCCGATACCCCAGGAGCAACAGTGTCCCTAATTTGCTGGGAAGTGGCGGTGCGGTCCCCTACGGCACTGCGTAGGATCCTACGGTCTTGGCGTGCATCCGTGCGTCGCTGCGGTCCGGTCCCAGGTCGACGGGCACGTGCACCTTCCGCCGACCACTGGCGACAACATCGATGTACTGTGGAGACCTCACGCCCCACGTGTTGAGCAATTCGGCGGTACGTCCAGCCGGCCTCCCGCATGCCCACTATACGCCCTCGCTCAAAGTCCGTCAGCTGCACATACGGTTCACGTCGACGCTGTCGCGGCATGCTACCAGTGTTAAAGACTGCGATGGAGCTCCGTATGCCACGGCAAACTGGCTGACACTGACGGCGGCGGTGCACAAATGCTGCGCAGCTAGCGCCATTCGACGGCCAACACCGCGGTTCCTGGTGTGTCCGCTGTGCCGTGCGTGTGATCATTGCTTGTACAGCCCTCTCGAAGTGTCCGGAGCAAGTATGGTGGGTCTGACACACCGGTGTCAATGTGTTCTTTTTTCCATTTCCAGGAGTGTAGTTTGAATACCAAACGCCCGATAACTTCCTACGAACTTACAGATACTGTCTCTAAGTTTGAGTTAAGCGGCCTTTGTTTGCTGGGTATTTAATAGCTGCTACTGCAATGCTGTTTGTCATCGAATGAACCAGTGCCTGTCAACGGTGAACGAGGGGGATGGACTTCAAGAAACGGGTAGAGGTAGGTGGACTAAATTATCTGCACCGAAATTACACACGCGGACTTTTGGACCGAACAGTGATCAGTGGAAAGATCCATCCTTCCGCAAAGTGATGTGCAAGCAGTGAACTGTATAAAAAGACATGGTGAATATAAAGCCATATCACTGACGAGAGTATGAAACATAAACGCAGCAGGCTGTTGTGATAAAGGAAACTTACTACATTAGGGAGTAAGCGGTTCGAATTACATTGCCGTTAGTCACCTACGAATAAAACGTACCGTGTGAAATATTGCAATCAATCGCTACAAACAAGAGAAATTTCTTGGAAAGAAAACGAATTGACTATCACAAAAACAAATACTATGAAACTATTTCTTTTAAATAAATGGTAGCTACTTTCGAAAATACACTTTAGCTAGGCAGCTAAAGACGAGACAGTGGAACGCAGTTTCGAATACATGCAATTTTCAACAGTAAATCGAAAAGATTTTGAGGAGAGATAATTTAAATATTTGTCTGGAACAAAACTGATTGAGTACCGGATAAAAGCCCTACATCAGTAATTGGAATCTCCATATGCAGTACGAATTAAAAGCAAATAATATTTATCGCGAGGATAAAAAGATGAATGAATTAAATATCATAATTCCCTACGAAACACAAGACACAATATTTTGTTTTTCATACACAGCAAAGATAAAAAAGTATATTTTCTCTCGAAATCAACGTAAACACTGTAAGTAGGCCGTTTTGGTTTTTATGTTGGTGACGCTATGTAGTGCTCTGTATTAAACTCGTTGACTGCGCTGTGTTGGACGCATTGTCGGATTATTCGCTACTGCAGTGTTGCGCAGTTGGATGTGAACAGCCCGTAGCCTTGGGCAGTTAGAGGTGAGCCGCCAGCAGTGGTGGATGTGGGGAGAGATGCCAGAGTTCTGAGATGTTAATATGAGCGGACGATCTGAACATGTGCCCATCAGAAAAAGAAAATTTGTCAAACAGGTGTCAAGAATATATATACACTCCTGGAAATGGAAAAAAGAACACATTGACACCGGTGTGTCAGACACCATACTTGCTCCGGACACTGCGAGAGGGCTGTACAAGCAATGATCACACGCACGGCACAGCGGACACACCAGGAACCACGGTGTTGGCCGTCGAATGGCGCTAGCTGCGCAGCATTTGTGCACCGCCGCCGTCAGTGTCAGCCAGTTTGCCGTGGCATACGGAGCTCCATCGCAGTCTTTAACACTGGTAGCATGCCGCGACAGCGTGGACGTGAACCGTATGTGCAGTTGACGGACTTTGAGCGAGGGCGTATAGTGGGCATGCGGGAGGCCGGATGGACGTACCGCCGAATTGCTCAACACGTGGGGCGTGAGGTCTCCACAGTACATCGATGTTGTCGCCAGTGGTCGGCGGAAGGTGCACGTGCCCGTCGACCTGGGACCGGACCGCAGGGACGCACGGATGCACGCCAAGACCGTAGGATCCTACGCAGTGCCGTAGGGGACCGCACCGCCACTTCCCAGCAAATTAGGGACACTGTTTCTCCTGGGGTATCGGCGAGGACCATTCGCAACCGTCTCCATGAAGCTGGGCTACGGTCCCGCACACCGTTAGGCCGTCTTCCGCTCACGCCCCAACGTCGTGCAGCCCGCGTCCAGTGGTGTCGCGACAGGCGTGAATGGAGGGACGAATGGAGACGTGTCGTCTTCAGCGATGAGAGTCGCTTCTGCCTTGGTGCCAATGATGGTCGTATGCGTGTTTGGCGCCGTGCAGGTGAGCGCCACAATCAGGACTGCATACGACCGAGGCACACAGGGCCAACACCCGGCATCATGGTGTGGGGAGCGATCTCCTACACTGGCCGTACACCACTGGTGATCGTCGAGGGGACACTGAATAGTGCACGGTACATCCAAACCGTCATCGAACCCATCGTTCTACCATTCCTAGACCGGCAAGGGAACTTGCTGTTCCAACAGGACAATGCACGTCCGCATGTATCCCGTGCCACCCAACGTGCTCTAGAAGGTGTAAGTCAACTACCCTGGCCAACAAGATCTCCGGATCTGTCCCCCAATGAGCATGTTTGGGACTGGATGAAGCGTCGTCTCACGTGGTCTGCACGTCCAGCACGAACGCTGGTCCAACTGAGGCGCCAGGTGGAAATGGTATGGCAAGCCGTTCCACAGGACTACATCCAGCATCTCTACGATCGTCTCCATGGGAGAATAGCAGCCTGCATTGCTGCGAAAGGTGGATATACACTGTACTAGTGCCGACATTGTGCATGCTCTGTTGCCTGTGTCTATGTGCCTGTGGTTCTGTCAGTGTGATCATGTGATGTATCTGACCCCAGGAATGTGTCAATAAAGTTTCCCCTTCCTGGGACAATGAATTCACGGTGTTCTTATTTCATTTTCCAGGAGTGTATATTCCAGATCGTCCGCTCATATTAAGGTTTTTAGAACTAAAATATTGTATGTCACTTTTAAAATGATCAGAATAAATAAAGAGAAAACTGTCTGAGTACGTTCAGTTTTATTCAGCTGCTTCTGTATCAAATGACGTAGACGTTTACCAGCACTGTCATTCTCTACATTCAAAGAGGAAGTTTCAACATGACAACTAATAGCACTAGAAAGAACTAGACACCAAGATGAAACGTTACAGCTGGCACTATCATTATATCAGTGATGAAATACGATGGTTTGTGTTACATATTTTTCTGACGTCCTTTGAAATACATGTCAGTCAGATGCCTCAGTAATTTTTTAGCGGTGGTAAACCTGACGTAACATATACCATGCGACTACTGAAAGCGATTGAAAATATGCTAGACTGATTCCCCACGCAGATTGACTCACCACACTGTCTGCAGATGGGTTTCTGATTAATGGCATAGAGCGACGCCTAAAGTGATCCCTCACAATGCTTACTGATGGGCGCTTTCAGCGGTGTGACGTGGACGGCTAGACAGGAAATGAACTTTCTCAGTCAGTTCTCACCAAGGTGTAATTAAGGGGTCTGGAAGATCATTTTAAGTGACCAAAAGGAAACGAATAGCTGCAGCAGGTGTGACAGGTGCCTCCATGTTGTTTGCCTTGTGATGGAAGCTCTCTTTTGATGTGTATCTGCTATGAGATCCACCACTACGGAAGTATGGTTCTGCCTTGAGTAAGCACAAATTCTACTTTTTAAACGCCCAGACCTGTCCGGTGAAGTTTCACCATCGTTGGTAGGTTCATTTACATATAACTAGAAACATAATAAAATTTTGCGTGACAGTAAATGTAGTTTTAAGGTTATGGTATTTATACTCACAACATGATTAACAAAAAACTATATTACAGCATCAAATACTGATTTACATGTGGCTGCCTGTGATTTGCAGTGAAGCTGTTATGTTGCACCAGTTTGTCATCTGAAATTAATCAGGGTGTCTCAATAGATATTACGTATATTTACCGAAATGACAGTTCTAAAATAAAACATTTTTTTTCTCTCTCTGCTTGGCTAATGTCAGATTACACCGCTGTCATTATACTACATCATTATATTACGTTCAGCTCTAAATAAAGTCGTTATTTATTCTTTACATATTGTTCGCAAGGTTAATGCGATAGCTTTCGAAACTATTGAGAGGATCTTTTATACGTAAATTGTTGAGTGGGCTAATGGAGGGGGCTGTGAATGTACACTATTGGCCATTAAAATTGCTACACCAAGAAGATATGCAGATGATAAACGGGTATTCATTCGACAATTATATTATACTAGAACTGACATGTGAATACATTTTCACACAATTTGGGTGCATAGATCCTGAGGAATCAGTACCCAGAACAACCAGCTCTGGCCGTAATAAAGGCCTTCATACGCTTGAGATTTGAGTCAAACAGAGCTTGGATGGCGTGTACAGGTACAGCTGACCATGCGTCTTCAACACGATACCACAGTTCATCAAAGGCAGTGACTGGCGTATTGTGACGAGCCAGTTTCTCGGCCACCATTGACCAGACGTTTTCAGTTGGTGAGAGATCTGGAGAATGTGCTGGCCAGGGCAGCAAGCGAACATTTTCTGTATCCAGAAAGACCCGTACAGGACCTGCAACATGCGGTCGTGCATTATCCTGCTGAAATGTAGGGTTTCGCAGTGATCGACTGAAGGGTAGAGCCACGGGTCGTAACACATCTGAAATGTAACGTCCACTGTTCAAAGTGCCGTCAATGCGAACAAGAGGAGACTGAGACGTGTAACCAGTGGCACCCCATACCATCACGCAGGGTGATACGCCAGTATGGCGATGACGAATACACGCTTCCAATGTGCGTTTACCGCGATGTTGACAAACACGGATGCAACCATCCATCGTGATGCTGTAAACAGAACCTGGATTCATCCGAAAAAATGACGTTTTGCCATTCGTTCTCCCAGGTTCGTCGTTGAGTACACTATCGCATGCGCTCCTGTCTGTGATGCAGCGTCAAGGGTTACCGCAGAAATGGTCTCCGAGCTGATAGTCCATGCTGCTGCAAACGTCGTCGAACTGTTCGTGCAGATGGTTGTTCTCTTGCAAACGTCCCCATCTGTTGACTCAGGGATCGAGACGTGGCTGCACGATCCGTTACAGCAGTGCGGATAAGATGCCTGTCATCTCGACTGCTAGTAATAGGAGGCCTTTTGGATCCAGCACGGCGTTCCGTATTGCCCTCCTGAACTCACTGTTTCCATATTTTGCTGACCATGCCGAGCAGAAATGTCGCGATATGATAAACCGCAATCGCGATGGGCTACAATCCGACCTTTATCAAAGTCGGAACCGTGATGGTACGCATTTCTCCTCTTTACACGAGGCATCACAACAACGTTTTACGAGGCAAGGCCGGTCAACTGCTGTTTGTGTATGAGAAATGGGTTGGAAACTTTCTTCATGTCAGCACGTTGTAGGTGTCGCCACCGGCGCCAACCTTGTGTGAATGCTCTGAAAAGCTAATCATTTGCATATCACAGCATCTTCTTCGCGTCGGTTAAATTTCGCGTCTGTAGTACGTCATGTTTGTGGTGTAGCATAGTTAATGGCCAGTAGTGTATGTGTATCTACGAGGGTTGCCCAGAAAGTAATGCACAACATTTTCTTCTTCAACAAGTCTGTATTGAACAAAACGAGTATAACACACACGAAAGAATGAATGGTGATTCATCTACACACCATATTTTTCCACGGTATCTCCAACCCTCCCTATACCATTCCTCCAGCGCGAAACAAGGGCGCGTATGCCCTGTCAATAGTAATACTTGTCCTGGTGTCGGAGTCAGTGCTTCACTGTGTGAATCACCTCCTCTTCGCTGGCACATGCGGCGCCAACTGCCGAGTCGTAATGCGTCTGTCCTCGCGAATGACATCACCTCGCTGCAGCATGTCACACGTGACAGCCGTGGATGGTCTCCCCGACCGCTGCAAATCGTGGAGCTCCGCCGAACCACATTCTGATGACCTCATCCTCCGTGCCCAGCGACTAACTGAAATTCTGTCGACAGCAGATGCTCCATAGACTTTGTAGAAGCGTTTGTCAGTATTCCCCAGTTTCTTTCTCTGCAGTGAGAAATTCAAAGACGGCACGTTGCTTGTGACGTACATCACCCACAGACGCCATTTTGAAACCGTCCCGCAGCTACGCTATCTGTCGGTTGTGACACAAACTTAGCATGCTCACTCAGAAGACTTAAAATAATACATAAGTAGCGTTTCATATTCTTGCCATTGTTTTCGGCTGAGAAAAAAAAATGCGGTGCATTACTTTCTGGCAACCGTCACGCTTACTTTTTGTTGCTTCCACCTGTAGGTATGTAAACTATATTTCATAAGATGCACTGTGTCACCGTTCATTAGATATTCACCGGTTCAGCCATTTTGTGCTCTGGTCGGGAATTTCAAAATTTGCAATGACAGTAGGCTCTGAGGGGTATCTGTCCCTCTTTCTCTATCACCCACAGACGCCATTTTGAAACCGTCCCGCAGCTACGCTATCTGTCGGTTGTGACAGAAACTTAGCATGCTCACTCAGAAGACCTAAAATAATACACTCCTGGAAATTGAAATAAGAACACCGTGAATTCATTGTCCCAGGAAGGGGAAACTTTATTGACACATTCCTGGGGTCAGATACATCACATGATCACACTGACAGAACCACAGGCACATAGACACAGGCAACAGAGCATGCACAATGTCGGCACTAGTACAGTGTATATCCACCTTTCGCAGCAATGCAGGCTGCTATTCTCCCATGGAGACGATCGTAGAGATGCTGGATGTAGTCCTGTGGAACGGCTTGCCATGCCATTTCCACCTGGCGCCTCAGTTGGACCAGCGTTCGTGCTGGACGTGCAGACCGCGTGAGACGACGCTTCATCCAGTCCCAAACATGCTCAATGGGGGACAGATCCGGAGATCATGCTGGCCAGGGTAGTTGACTTACACCTTCTAGAGCACGTTGGGTGGCACGGGATACATGCGGACGTGCATTGTCCTGTTGGAACAGCAAGTTCCCTTGCCGGTCTAGGAATGGTAGAACGATGGGTTCGATGACGGTTTGGATGTACCGTGCACTATTCAGTGTCCCCTCGACGATCACCAGTGGTGTACGGCCAGTGTAGGAGATCGCTCCCCACACCATGATGCCGGGTGTTGGCCGTGTGTGCCTCGGTCGCATGCAGTCCTCATTGTGTCGCTCACCTGCACGGCGCCAAACACGCATACGACCATCATTGGCACCAAGGCAGAAGCGACTCTCATCGCTGAAGACGACACGTCTCCATTCGTCCCTCCATTCACGCCCGTCGCGACACCACTGGAGGCGGGCTGCACGATGTTGGGGCGTGAGCGGAAGACGGCCTAACGGTGTGCGGGACCGTAGCCCAGCTTCATGGAGACGGTTGCGAATGGTCCTCGCCGATACCCCAGGAGCAACAGTGTCCCTAATTTGCTGGGAAGTGGCGGTGCGGTCCCCTACGGCACTGCGTAGGATCCTACGGTCTTGGCGTGCATCCGTGCGTCGCTGCGGTCCGGTCCCAGGTCGACGGGCACGTGCACCTTCCGCCGACCACTGGCGACAACATCGATGTACTGTGGAGACCTCACGCCCCACGTGTTGAGCAATTCGGCGGTACGTCCACCCGGCCTCCCGCATGCCCACTATACGCCCTCGCTCAAAGTCCGTCAACTGCACATACGGTTCACGTCCACGCTGTCGCGGCATGCTACCAGTGTTAAAGACTGCGATGGAGCTCCGTATGCCACGGCAAACTGGCTGACACTGACGGCGGCGGTGCACAAATGCTGCGCAGCTAGCGCCATTCGACGGCCAACACCGCGGTTCCTGGTGTGTCCGCTGTGCCGTGCGTGTGATCATTGCTTGTACAGCCCTCTCGCAGTGTCCGGAGCAAGTATGGTGGGTCTGACACACCGGTGTCAATGTGTTCTTTTTTCCATTTCCAGGAGTGTACATAAGTAGCGTTTCATATTCTTGGCATTGTTTTCGGCTGAGAAAAAAAATGCGGTGCATTAGTTTCTGGGCAACCGTCACGCTTACTTTTTGTTGCTTCCACCTGTATGTATGTAAACTATATTTCCTAAGATGCACTGTGTCACCGTTCATTAGATATTCACCGGTTCAGCCATTTTGTGCTCTGGTCGGGAATTTCAAAATTTGCAATGACAGTAGGCTCTGAGGGGTATCTGTTCCTCTTTCTCTATCGTACCCTGTGTGTGTGTGTGTGTGTGTGTGTGTATGTGTGTGTGTGTGTGTGTGCGTGTGTCTTTCACTTATTACTTATTTCAACGTTCTTACTAGTACGATCTCCCTCACCGTATTATGTGAGGATGGGAGTTATTGCTCTAATTCTATGTCTCTTACATTTTTATGTTTCATTATACGTAAGTAGGCTTTCCATACATTCTGCATTTGGCGTGTTTTCTGGAGGGTCTGAGTTCCTAACATCCTTTATAAATAAAACTTTTTCTTGTTAATTATAATATTTGGTGTATTAACTGTTAAGCATTTCCAACGCGTTATTACGCCCTCCATAGTGTTTCGTATTCCAGTGTCTTTGTATCATTATTTTACGTATCTCAACTGTTTCTAATTTTAGTATCTATCAGTTGTATTGGTTCCATTTCCTGACCCTGTGAGTGCTTCTTTTCGTGTCGCATATCACGAATGGTGTTTTCCTCTTTTTTGACACAGAACTTTCATATTGAAACGTCCCCTTTTGAACAATTTACACGACTGTCCTTAACCTGACACACAATATTTATAGCGCAACGCAATCTGACTTTCCACACACAATATTTTGTTAACGCAACGCAATCTGACTTTCTAAATTCTCTACAAGAGAATGGCCCTGACTAACATTAACCTGTACTTTTCAGAAATCACTTACCTCACAAAAATCTTGGTTACTCCCACTACTGCAATACAGCAAGCGCCACTACTGCCAGCTAAATAAAAGATTCAAACTATGGAAGGCACTAACTACTGATAGGGATAGTTAGCAAATGAAAGATATTAATAGAGAACAAACAATGTATTTACCTTGATATCATGACAAATTACAAAACTCCGCCATCTCTCTCCCCACATCCACCACTGCTGGCGGCTCACCTCCAACTGCCCAACGCTACGCGCTGTTCACAGCCAGCTGCCTAACACTACAATGGTTGAGTATTACAACAATGCAAAGCAGCCACAGACTGCACACGGCACAGCCGGTGATTTTCATACTGAGGTGGCGTTACCAAAAAAAAAACCTAAACAGCCTACTTACATAGCCCCCATGCTCCCCACAAAAAATTTTACAAATCGGGTTGGGCAGTGCCCAATACAGATTTGAAAAAATTATTCATAATTACAATAACTAAGAAATCAAATGCACACACTTATTGATACAATGTTGGTCAAAAGCTAAAATTTTCTCACAGTCCATAAAGACAGTCCTGATCATTCATCACATTGCAGTGTTTTTCTCAAAGTCTGAGCAGTAAAAGAAAATGCACACGGAAGTAGTGGATTTCCCTGCAGTCTTGAAGAAGTATCGTTGTCCTTCCAACGGAAAGACAGTGCTGACTCTTGACATGCTGACAGGTAATGGGCCACAACAGAGCAAACCCACAGCGGAGTCAGTCGAAGTTTTGAAGAGTATTGGTGGGTAGGTCATCACATAGCAGACCCACTGTAGTCCTGGTAGAGATTACGGTATTGGTGGGCCACCAGAGGCGCAGACCCACTGTAGTCCTTGTAGAAATAATGGTACTGGTGAGTCATCAAAGGTGTAGACCCACTGTAGTCCTTGTAGAGATGGCCAGCAACCATCTGTTGTGACTGTGCAGGTGCACAATCACCATCGAAGAGTCTTGCGGATAATGTAGCAAGTCCATAACCACCACTTGTGCACTCACAAAGTTTTTGGAATTGTCCTCAGAACCAGCAATGCTGTTATCCAGTCCCTTGCTGAATCATTAAATCACATGCAAACACTATCACTCCCTACTTCTCACATATTGTCCATATACTATGACCAACAGAAACGTGTGCAGTGAAATGTAACTTACAAGTTACTTAATTTGATGACCTGGTGTCAATTACAATTTTATAGCATAAGAATACAATTACAAGGGTACAGAAAACATCATTAAAAACATAATAGTAGAGATAACATTCGTAGTAATAGGGGCTTTACAAAAGAATAGAAATAAACATATACATCAGTGTTACAAAAATAATGACATAAGTACATACATAATGATCAGAATAACTTTTGGAATATCAACTTCACACATGAGCATTAACACAAAACAGAATAAATATTGACTAAACATCTTTACAAAGTAAATAACATATTATTAATGCCAATTGTAATTGAGGATAACAGTATTCCTCATCATAGTGAACGTAACTTAGTATTAGAAGAGAAAAAAGTTCTATGAAACAGTACACAGAGACAGGAAGAAAACAAATACACTAGGGTACACCAACACATATAGTGGGATAACACAAAAGGAAAGGACAGGGTTCGTTTTCAGTGTAACTTTTGGTACTGCAGTCCAACCCAAAACTTCATTCTATAGATCTTTCTTCTTATTTCAACATTTGTTTCCACCAAAAAAATCCTATGAAAGCATGCTTTCTGTATTTATATGTTCACCTATTTCTTACCTCATTATTTATTTTCCATTATCTTACCTCATAATTTATTTCCAAGAAAATCCTACCTAAACCTGTTGTCCCTAAACCCTACTTTTTTGGTTCATATCCTCTTTCAAAATACTTTTTTGGCCAAACCATTTTCTTTAAGCTTCTCGGAGATCTCCCTTCGTTCCTCATTATTTCCAAAAGTCCTATCTATACTGCTTTCTGTACTTTACTCGTATAGCTTCTCAATGCATTTTTTTTTTCAATTAATCGCTACTCATTATCTTATAGGCTACCCCCTCTTAAGCTAACTTATATCTACTGAGCTCAGATGCTAAACTAAGGGACGAGGCAATGCAGCATCACATAAAACAATTAATATAAACAGCAATGACAAAAAAAGTGCAGATTTGCAAAGGAAGCAGCATTTTAGAAATTAGCGAAGCAATAGCAATATTACAACTAATATAAGGCAATGTGTAGCAAACAATAAATATATAAAAATAAATCATTAGTAAAACTGGCTTAACAGCGTAATACAAAGTCAAATTCACTAACACTATGCCTGGCAAACAGCAGAAGCAAAAGCAATAAATTATATCTAAACATGACAACGCTCAAGCAGAAAAATATTACAGTAAAGACAACAATGCAGATAAGGGAAATGTATAATCACATCTTAATGTCTAAGTAATTAAAGTGGTGCACCACAAAAAGTTATTCTACCAAAATTACTAAGTACTAGAAAAGAAAATTATGTATGCAGTTCCTGTGAAGGTAAATGATTGATTTTTTTTCTGCTCCCTCATTTTTTTTTTTTAAATTACCCAGTAGTTGAAAAGAAAATTCCGTATGCAATTCCTGTGAAGTGAAATATTTTTTTTATGCTCCTTCGTTTTTTTTTTATTTACTCGATCTGTAGACAGAAAATATTTACATTAATACATCTATAAAATTTTATTTTTACCAATGCTGCAGTGCAGCTAGAAACTAGATATTAAACAAAATGGGCAAAGCAAGGCGTGAAACGTCATTCACTAGCCATATGGCATTTCTCTCAATTAGCACGACAATAGCCGTGAAATGTTTCTCATCGTTTTCAAGTTCGACCCTGTCGTTTTTGCGATGCTCTCTACAAAGGAAGGTTAATGGCCTCCCTTTTTTTTTCTACCTGTGCCGCTGAAAAAGGGGCTCGCAATAATGGCCCCTTTTTTTTTTTTTTTTTCAGGCCTCTGACTCAGCTGTGTGCCCGCGACGCATTACGTGCAGGTGGTCACTTAACTTTCGTACGGAAATATTTACGACAGTAGTTTTCACTACAATGGCAGTCTTATATTACAAAAATTCACAGGGTGAGAATTTGCGTTACCAATCTGTAGAAACAAAATCTTATTGATATAACAGTGTCCAAAAAAATTTTCGTCGGCATTGTGATACATTCACGCATTTACACACATTTCATAACTCTTAAAGTACGATCTTGGTTTCCAACAACCTTTTCCACAAATCAGAGTGCCCTAATCACTATTCATTATTCCTTACCTTATTACACATATATAAATTCGTCGACGCTTCTTCAATACTTCATCATTAGATACATAGCATAATCAAATTCTTCATATAACATTAGCTTATTAATCATAAACATACCTCAACAGCATAATACACATCGTCGTCGTAAAAATAACATCATAATACCTCAGTCAACTCTCAAAATCGTCGTAGCTTCCTCCAACAGTTTCAAAACCTAAAAAAATTCTCTGCTCATGTCAAAAGTGTCATCTACCTCAAACGTACCTTAAAAATCATGATCTCATACCAAATACATCATTCAACGCTCTCATAGTATCACAATGGTTCTGAAAAAGTATGAACAGTTGACAAAGTACAGACAAAATACAATTTCGTAAGTGTGAAGTTATCCAACGGTGTAATTACGTAAACATCTGTCACTAATGTTGTAAAATAAATGTTTGTCTCTCTCAGGTAAATAATCAGATAGCTGTGTAATTCTGTGTTAGAGAAATATGGTACCGATGTGTAAAGTTGTATAAGCAAATACCATATTAGCTAGGGCTCCTTGTGCGTGCTAAACACATGATACACAAAGTAAGCGTGTACCCCCCTGAGGATAAATGTAATTATACCCTCAGGTGTTACAAATTACAGCAATGGAATGAAATGTATGACGGAAAACTTTCTTTGCAATTTAAAAATCTTGAAAAATAAATGGCTTAAGTACAAAATTAATCTCTCAAATGCGTGTCCTGTAGCGCTAAATGTGCGTCTTGCTGTAAGATAATTCTGTGGAAGTGTCGTAGTTGTCGTCCTCCGAAATCTAAGTTCTGCAGAAGTCAATGTACTTACCTCATGATACAGAAAAGTGAAATGCTTTGCGTATAGATATCTTAGTTATTACGCTTATTGTTGTGATGAAGAAAGTACTGTACTCTAACGTATTGTTGTGCTACGGAAAAGGCTGTCTCATTGTTGCTATACCACAAAATTTACTACTAAAACATGTTTTACTTTTCAGAATAATACAGAAAAATTGTGCAGATATGAAACAGATACACCGCAAAAGCAACAAGGTGAATTGTGTCACACATTAGTAGCGTCGTGATATAGTCGTGTAGCTGTCAAATAAACTAACCACTGTGTCACCTGGTATCTCTCAGAAAGCACCTTGAATCCATAATGTATTTGCAAGTAAACCAAAATGTTGCATTAAAAAAAAGCAGATTATCTTTCAATAAACGGTTTTACATGTGAAATGTGGTGTAAACCTTTGCTCTTCATAGTACTCAGAGTTTGAACAATGCAATTAACATGCGGTATACGTCGTTAAAGAATACTGGAATTTTTCTCAAGGTTAGCGTCAATGTTATTTTTCTCGGAGCCAGCCGGCGCAGGTGTCTGCCTGCTGTGCGGGTCAGTGCCTGCCGCTTTGTTGGCGCGCGTCGTTAATGGGATTCGGAGACCGAACCTCCACAAATTCGCCCCGACGAGATGGCCCAGCTCTGCCACAATCCCGCCAGTTCCGATGAAATTCATGTCTGTCGTTATGTCGGCAGTTTACATAGTTTCCCGTTTGTCGGTCATGTGGTGGAGAATTTCTCCCGGAATCGCAACCGCGCGCCGAACTGTTGCGTCTGAAGTCCTTCTGCCTCCCCTTTTTTTTTTTTTTTTTTTTTTTTCCAACAGCTTATAGTAAAAATCATTGTGTCGGCGAGTAGCATATCGGTCATTGCTAGGTCGCGTCGGCGGTTCCATCTCAAAATTCGGCGCACACCGCCAACCTCTTTCATAACTTCCGAAATGCCCTGTGTTATTATGTTGCGGCTTTTCCGTATTTCTAAGTCCCTCTTCCCGTGTTGGAACGCGAGTGTCCTCTGAAATTTGTAATTTTTGTATTACTTGTGCCAACTGATCTTGTACTTCCTGGATTTCTCTTTTGTACTGTATATTGATTTGATTTTGATTGAATTTCCTAATTTGTTCGCACTTTTCTGTGTCATTAAAGACTACCGGTTTTGTGTCATTCAGATTATCATCTACCTTCGTAGATAAATTAGTGAACTGATCTGAAAGTTCGGCTACTTTATCCGATAGTGAACACATCTCCTCAGTGTGTTTTTCTGAACCACGTTTCAGAGTATTTACTGTGTCCTTTAAGCCCTCCTGAGCCCCTGCAAGTTGCGCAACCGAATCGGCAGATGCAACTGAGTCAAATCTAGCTTGCAAGGTCTCATGATTTTCATGAACAGCAGTTTGCAGCTCTTTCATGGCTGCCTCGCGACTCTGCAGTGCATCTTCATGACGCGAAAAAACAGGTTGGAAACGCTCACAAATTTGTGTTTTCACGTCATTACAGACTTCTCGACATTTCGATTCAATGGGATGCAACTCAGTAGCCAAATCTTCACGTGTTTGTTCAAGTGTGGTGTCTAACTTTTGAAGATTTTCTTCCATTGTGTCGAACCTTTGAAGATTTTGCACCATTCCGTCTAACTGCCGCTGTATTTGTCCCATTTGTTGTATTAATTGCAATAACAATGTATCAGTGTCCGGAATCTGCTTCTCCATGCCTTTTGGCAGTGCACTCTCACCGGCAACATTCACATTTTGACAAGCAGAAAACGCGTCTTGACCTATTTGAGAAAACGGAGAGGACCCAAATCCCGAATCCACAGTATTTGCGAGATCGCGTCGTGTCATTTCGGATTCCCGAGCCGAGCCGTCGCCGACCGATCGGTCGATAATGCTTCCCTGTTCTCTAATTGTTTCGCTGTCCACACCATTGTTTGACGCCTGCTCCATTTCCCTATGCACAATTACCAAATTACTACTTTGAATATTAGTTAATTCATTACACGATGGCGCTAACACACTGCTTTCGTCTTCGCTGTCATTTCTCAATTTACTTTGGAGCCTAGTGTTACGTTTTTCACACGCCATTATTGTCACAGTATTTCACACGACAACACAGAAAAAACACAATTTGAAGAGCAAAAATAAGAGAAGACATTAACATAGCACTGAAAATAATATCTAGTTAATTGCAAGCGCAGCTGCGAAATACTTGGTGCAAATCTACATGCATGCCACAACTGTTTTACTGTACAACAATGAAAAACTACAACTACAAAGGAAATTCTCTCTATAATTACGCGCTAGCAATAAACAAAATCTACACTAATTACACAAACTACAAGGAAAAAATCAGAAGATTCCAGTGAGGTATCCTCGGCTAAGGGTCGACATATGAAACGTCCCCTTTTGAACAATTTACACGACTGTCCTTAACCTGACACACAATATTTATAGCGCAACGCAATCTGACTTTCCACACACAATATTTTGTTAACGCAACGCAATCTGACTTTCCAAATTCTCTACAAGAGAATGGCCCTGACTAACATTAACCTGTACTTTTCAGAAATCACTTACCTCACAAAAATCTTGGTTACTCCCACTACTGCAATACAGCAAGCGCCACTACTGCCAGCTAAATAAAAGATTCAAACTATGGAAGGCACTAACTACTGATAGGGATAGTTAGCAAATGAAAGATATTAATAGAGAACAAACAATGTATTTACCTTGATATCATGACAAATTACAAAACTCCGCCATCTCTCTCCCCACATCCACCACTGCTGGCGGCTCACCTCCAACTGCCCAGCGCTACGCGCTGTTCACAGCCAGCTGCCTAACACTACAATGGTTGAGTATTACAACAATGCAAAGCAGCCACAGACTGCACACGGCACAGCCGGTGATTTTCATACTGAGGTGGCGTTATCAATAAAAAAACCTAAACAGCCTACTTACAATATATTTTTACTGTATATCACTGCGAGGTATGACAAACTTTATACGCCTATTCTGTTGATGGCATTTTACACCAATGTAAAAATTGTTTTACGGTGTGTTGTTTAGTTTCTTCCCTTGTATACTCTTTTGAAAGTCATGTTTTGTGTTCAAAACTTTTTACGTAAATAAATTAAAATTTATTATTCTGTTCTCGCCGGTATGCGGTACTACCTATGAATGCTTCACCGCCCTCTGATGGCGTAAATTGTCTACGTAGAAAGCATGATGTAGTTCTGAGATTAGTCTGCCATGACTGCTGTATCAGTTACATATCTTTATGCATCTGAATACCTAGAGGATCATGGTCTGTATGTCAGCTCTCAACATGACGAAACTTTTTAATGCTTGTACTCTTGCAATGTTGCTCTGTATATCTGGTATATTTTCTGTCATTTGTGTTTTGCTTTCCAGACCATCCGATGATGGGCATCTCCCGAAACGCGTCAAATGGTTTCACTGGTCTTGTAACTAGTAGAATTTTATTTAGCGACCAATTCAGCAATTTTGCAGCACTCATACTGGTATATCTGGATCTTCTGATACTTCTATTAGAGGAGAGAACATTGTTGCATTGTAGAGTGCTGTATATTATTTTTCCTTTTCCTTCTACTATGTCTTCTTGTACATGGTACTTTTCTTTTGTTATAACTTGTAGCTTCGCAACACTTGACAAGAAATTTCTGACAAGAAACATTAAATTATATTCTGGCATTAGAGCACACAATTAACCACACTCCTAGGTTTTGTAAAATGGAAACTTTTATGTTTTTTTTTCTCAGTGCATTTTGTAGAATAAGAAAAATCAGCCTACTGCGCGAACGATCTATGGCGCATATTTCATCGACGCTATTGCTCGCTACCCCAGAATAATGGCGGGCACCTTCTTCATGCCGGAAATTCCCCAGAAGAATATTCCTTGGTTTGTTGACACATGCCGTACCAACAGAACCAGGTATTTCCTCCAGATACTTCTCCACTTCGGCGGTCAAGTCTACATAATCTTTCAGTGGCAGAGATACGTTCTCTACGTGTTGAACTGCAACAAGTAGCTGTTGGACATGAGCTCTCAAAAATGCCAAGGATGCAACATTCCTATTATTCTAAAGGACCATCTGGGCTTTATCAATGAAATATGGAACACTGCAGTCGAATATGTCTTCTACGTGTCTGGGTCTCAGGTAGTCTCAGCATAATACAAAGATGCCAAGAGCCAGGTGCACCAAGGTGTAATTATGGGCCGGCCGGGGTGGCCGAGTAGTTCTAGGCGCTACAGTCTGAAACCGCATGACCGGTACCGTCGCACGTTTGAATCCTGTCTCGGGAATGGACGTGTGTTATGTCCTTAGGTTAGTTAGTTTTAAATAGTTTCAAGTTCTAGGGGACTGATGACCTCAGATGTAAGTCCCATAGTGCTCAGAGAGATTTGAACCATATTGTAATTATGGGTTAAGGTGGAAGGGATTTCCCAATTCGGTTTTACAAAAAATGCTGTACGACATTGGTCCGTTACTCAGCTTGTATTTAAGGCGAATATCTCGCTCAAGGCAAAGTCCCAAGCCACTGGATAAAAGTGCCATTGACTGCTGTACATGAGAAGGGGGGAATATTACAGACCAAAATTGGTTTGCTGCAAAATTCTAGAATACGTTCTGAATACGAACATAATAAATTTCCTAGTGACCGGAAAGCGTATGTACACGGTTCAGAATGGTTTCAGAAAGTATTGCTTATGCAAAACTCAGCTCTTCATTTTCTCAGATGATATACTGCGAAATCTGGACGATTACTACCAGGCAGAGTCCGTATTCCTACATTTCGGAAAAGCATTTGACAGGGTGCCCCACTGCAGATTGTTAAGCGAGGCAAGAGCACAAGGAACGGATTCACGGATACGTGAGTGGCTCGCACACTTCCTAAGTAACAGAACCCAATATGTCTTCCTTGACGGCGAGAGTTTATCAGAGACGAGGATACCGTCAGGAGTGCCCTAGGGAAGTGTGACGGGACAGCTAGTGTTGTCGCTATACATAAATGCTCTGGCAGACTGGGTGGGCAACAAACTGCGGTTGTTTTTGCTGATGATGCTGTGGTGTACGGTAAGGTGTAGGAGTTGAGTGACTACATGAGGATAAAAAATGACTTCAACAAAATTTCTAGTTTGTGAGATGAATGGCAGCTAGCTCTAAATGAAGAAAAATTTAGGTTAATGCAGACGAGATGGAAAAAGAAACCCGTAATTTTTGGATACAGAATTAGTAGTGTTACGCTTAAAACAGTCACGTCGTTTAAAAATCTGGGCTCAACGTTGCACAGCGATATGAAATTCAAATGCAACGAGCACTTGAGGATTGTGGCAGCGAAGGCGAATGGTCGACTGAGGTTTTCGGAAGAATTTTAGGGAAGTGTGGTTGATCTGTAAAGGAGATCGCATATAAGACGCTAGTGCAACCTATTGTCGGATTAAAAGAAGACATCGAAGTAGTTCAGAGGCTAGATGCTGGGTTTTCTGCAGGTAGATTCGAAAAACATGCAAGCGCTACGCAGGTCCCATTGGGATCACTGGAAGAAAGACGACGTTCTTTTCCAGGAACTCTATTGAGAAAATTTAGAGACCCGACATTTGAAGCTGACTGCGGAAGTATTCTACTGCCGCCAACGTACATTTCGAATAAGCAACACAAAGATACGAGAAATTAGAGCTCATAGAGAGGCATACAGACAGTCGTTTTTCCTCGCAGTATTTGCAAGTGGAACAGGGAAGGAAATGACTAGTAGTGGTACTAGGTACCCTCCGCCACTCACCGTGCGGTAGATTGCGGAGTATGTATGTAGATGTAAATGAAGCTTGGGATGTTTGGAGCTGTTTCCTTTGTAAGTGTCTGTCCGAAATACGCTGAGTTGCAGTCTAGACATGTGAGTTGATTGATGTCAAATGTATTGTACCTGTATGTGCTAGTGTTGGTCAGTTTCTGAGCCGTGTTGGGCTCATGTTATGCATTGGTTTAAACCTTTGTTCCTATTCTGTGTTTGGTTTCCTGCGCTTATTGCAATTATGCTGTTGTTTTCTCTCTCTGTGAGAGGCAACAGCGGTGTGTATCGATATTCGCACCTTGTACTACTTTTGGTCTTGTGCTTATACACTGCTGGCCACCGTAAATGCAGCACCAAGAAAGACAAGAGGTAGCACAACAAAATTTATTTTGTAGATAACATGTTGACCAAGTATCAAATGATTACGTTTACAGAAGTCTGTGACATGTGGTTCCTGCCAGAATCAGTAGCCAGAGTAGCCGCCATTGTTGGAGATCACCGCTGCCACACGTCTCGGCATTGAGTCAAAGAGACGTTGGATGTGTTCCTGGGGTACAGTAGCCCAAGCAGCTTCCACACGTTGCCAAAGATCATCTGGTGTGGCAGCTGGGGATGTAATCTGGGTCACTCGTTGAGCAACCATGGACCACATGTTTTCTATCGGCGAAAGATCCGGAAAGGGAGCCGGCCAGGGAAGCAATTCAATCAGGTTATTGACGAAGAACCTTTGGACAATTCGTGCCACGTGTGGTCGCGCATTATCCTGTTGAAATATGGCTGTGGCCGAGCCCTGACGGTAAGGAAGGACAACTGGCTCCAGCACCTCGGATATGTAGCGCCGGCTATTTAAAGTACCGGCAATGCGCACTAGAGGCATGCGAGAGTAATATCCAATACCGCCCCATACCATAATACCCGGTGCAAGACCAGTGTGGCGGTGCATAATGCAGCTGTCCAGCATCCTCTCTCCACGGTGTCTCCACACTCGAATCTGACCATCGTGGTGCTGCAGACAGAAGCGTGCCTCGTCAGTAAAGACAATGTCATTCCATTCTGCCGTCCACATCCGTCTGTCATCACACCATTGGCGAGGAGACGTCTGTGGTTCTGCGTCAATGGTAGACGAAGCAATGGACGTCTTGCGGACAGACCACTCTGCTGTAAACGGCGTCGAATGGTACTCGCAGACACTGGGTGTGCTGTGCTATGGTTCGGGATGTCACTGAGCGATCCGTCACTGCCATGCGCACAATTTGCCTATCAGCACGTGCAGTGGTGCACCGAGGTGAATGCGATCGACCACGTCAGTCCGTCGTACCCTCCTGTATCCTACGGTCACATATACGCATTACAGTTGTTTGGTTTCTTCCAACACGACTAGCGATTTCTCTGTATGATAATCCACAATCTCGGTAAGCCACTATCCTTCCTCTGTCGAACTCGGATACTTGATTAAACGATGTTCGCTGTTGTCTACGAGGCATAATTGATTGTCTTGTGAAACAGCCACAAGGTAAACACACGTGCCGAACGTACACTCGTCGAAATCGCCAAGCCTTAAATGGCGCTATGAGGTGGCGCCACAGGCGCGCGTGATGTGCGTCTGCGCTGAAATTCTAATCAGTTGCATATCTCATCGCTGCAAACTCATGGTGTAAATTTCACTTGATTCGGATGCTTCCTTCAGGGTGTTGCATTTACGGTGGCCAGCAGTGTAGTTTCCGGCTGTGCTGTGTGCGAGCAGTCGGTCGGTTGGCGTGGAACAGCGAGGAAATCTCCGCGGGGCATAGTCTGGCCAGGTCCGGTGGTGGTCTCTACGCAGTGTCGGAGTGTGAGGGGCTGTTCCCAGTGCTACGAGGTCCATGGCTCACCGTCCCTGGACACCGTCAAGACTGATCACATTGTGCTGTCTGGTTCTCGTTGTTGGCTCTTGCGACATTCCCACGAGCAACAACGTGTGTTCGAGTTGGCGAAGGTTTAGCCACCTTCTGGTGGAGTCTAATTGTATTTGGTTATTTGCAATTGAAATGCACCAGTGGAATTTTCTGCCTTGTGGCCGTTAACGTTCTGGTTACCTGCACTGGCCGTTGATGTAAATTTAGGCAGTGTCCTTTCCTCACCATGTTGTCGCTGTCCAGCACGGTGTATAGTTTGGCAGCTTAACGTATGCTTGGTCGTGGGCGTCCATTCCTTGTACGTTTTGCATCGAACTCCCGGTTGTGTGCTGGTCGTGTGGAGGCCAATTTACCTTGTCAGTGGGTCCGTTGACTGTTGGCCGGGTTGTCGTCGGATCGAGAATCGTTGGGCCGACTGCCTGTCTCATCTAAGTGAACGTTAGTATTTCAAGTGCTGACCGACCCCCCCCGAACCGGTAGCTGCACTGCCTTTTCTAATTTTCTGTTGTGTGTATGTGTGTTTCCCTTAGCCGATGGTTTAGAATTAAAGTTGAATTGTTCTTAGTGGTGTTTTATGTCATGGGCCTTCCACCGATTTAAAATCAAAGTTCTTTGCCTTTTAAGTGTTATATTGTTTAGGCCTTCAGCCTGATTAAAATATTGTTTAAAGCCTTGGGCCTTCTGCTTACTAAGATTTTAGCTTTGTTTTAAGTCATGGGACTTCAGCCATTTTAAAATTAAAATGGATTGGTTGTCAAGTGTTAGATTGTTTGGGGTCTTCAGCCTAATTTAAGATAAGGCTTTGTTGTTTAAATTTATTTTACCTTGCGTTTTAAGTGATGGGGCCTTCAACCGTGGCGGCCGTTGTGGCCGAGCGGTTCTAGGCGCTTCAGTCTGGAACCGCGCAACCGCTACAGTCACAGTTTCGAATCCTGTCTCGGGCATGGATGTGTGTGATGTCCTTAGGTTAGTTAGGTTTAAGTAGTTCTAAGGCAATATTAACCTTACGACTTATCTTAGAAGGAAGATTAAGAAAAGGCAAACCTACGTTTCTAGCATTTGTAGACTTAGAGATAGCTTTTGACAACGTTAACTGGAATACTCTCTTTCAAATTCTGAAGGTGGCAGGGGCAAAATACAAGGAATGAAAGGCTATTTACAATTTGTACAGAAACCAGATGGCAGTTACAAGAGTAGAGGGGCATGAAAGGGAAGCAGTGGTTGGGAAAGGAGTGAGACAGGGTTGTAGCCTCTCCCCGATGTTATTCAATCTGTATATTGAGCAAGCAGTAAAGGAAGCAAAAGAAAAATTCGGAGTAGGTTTTAAAATTCATGGAGAAGAAATCAAAACTTTGAGGTTTGCCGATGACATTGTAATTCTGTCAGAGACAGCAAAGGACTTGGAATAGCAGTTGAACGGAATGGACAGTGTCTTGAAAGGAGGATATAAGATGAACATCAAAAAAAGCAAAACGAGGATAATGGAATGTAGTCAAATTAAATCGGGTGATGCTGAGGGGATTAGATTAGGACATGAGACACTTAAAGTAGTAAAGGAGATTTGCTATTTAGGGAGTAAAATAACTGATGATGGTCGAAGTAGAGAGTATATAAAATGTAGACTGGCAATGGCAAGGAAATCGTTTCTGAAGAAGAGAAATTTGTTAACATCTAGTATAGATTTAAGTGTCAGGAAGTCGTTTCTGAAAGTATTTGTATGGAGTGTAGTTATGTATGGAAGTGAAACATGGACGATAACCAGTTTGGACAAGAAGAGAATAGAAGCTTTCGAAATGTGGTGCTACAGAAGAATGCTGAAGATAAGGTGGGTAGATCACGTAACTAATGAGGAGGTATTGAATAGGATTGGGGAGAAGAGAAGTTTGTGGCACAACTTGACTAGAAGAAGGGATCGGTTGGTAGGACATGTTTTGAGGCATCAAGGGATCACAAATTTAGCATTGGAGGGCAGCGTGGAGGGTAAAAATCGTAGAGGGAGACCAAGAGATGAATACACTAAGCAGATTCAGAAGGATGTAGGTTGCAGTAGGTACTGGGAGATGAAGAAGCTTGCACAGGATAGAGTAGCATGGAGAGCTGCATCAAACCAGTCTCAGGACTGAGGACCACAACAACAACAACAAGTTCTAGTTGTAGACTGACGACCTCAGATGTTAAGTCCCATAGTGCTCAGAGCCATTTGAACCATTTTGAACCTTCAGCCGTTTTTAAATTAAAGATCTTGGTCTTTCGAGCATCAGACTGTTTGGGGCCTTCAGCCTAATAGAAGATAAGGCCTTCTACCTTGTGATTTTTTATTTAATTTTACCTTAAGTCTTAAATCATTGGGATTCAGCCAATTACAGAACTCACTTAGCATGAGGCCTTCTGCAGTCTAAATATTCCTTTTGCCGTCTGAATTTTCAGCTAGTGGCTCTTAGCCTTTTTTTTTAAATTAAAGTGGTTGTGCCCCTAAGGCATAAGTTAGTGTGGTATATTCAGCCGATAACTAAGTTCTAGAATTTGTACTGTAATGCTTGGTCAAATAAATAAAGTTATATGCTTTCGAATGGAACTGATATCCGCTCATTTTGGCCCCTTTCCACAGTTCCAACTACCTGTCCTGTCCTGCCGCGCGGGATTAGCCGAGCGGTCTCAGGTGCTGCAGTCACGGACTGTGCGGCTGGTTCCGGCAGAGGTTCGAGTCCTCCATCGGGTATGGGTGTGTGTGTTTGTCCTTAGGATAATTTCCACATCTGCATCTACGTCTACATACATACTCCGCAATACTCCATACGGTGCGTGGCGGAGGGTACCTCGTACCACAACTAGCATCTTCTCTCCCTGTTCCACTCCCAAACAGAACGAGGGAAAAGTGACTGCCTATATGCCTCTGTACGAGTCCTAATCTCTCTTGCCCGCATCTCGTGGTCGTGCGGTAGCGTTCTCGCTTCCCACGCCCGGGTTCCCGGGTTCGATTCCCGGCGGGGTCAGGGATTTTCTCTGCCTCGTGATGGCTGGGTGTTGTGTGCTGTCCTTAGGTTAGTTAGGTTTAAGTAGTTCTAAGTTCTAGGGGACTGATGACCATAGATGTTAAGTCCCATAGTGCTCAGAGCCATTTGTCTTATCTTTGCGGTCTTTCCGCGAAATATAAACTGGCGGCAGTAAAATTGTACTGCAGTCAGCCTCAAATGCTGGTTCTCTAAATTTCCTCAGTACCGATTCACGAAAAGAACGCCTCGTTTGCTCCAGAGACTCCCACCCGAGTTCCTGAAGCATTTCCGTAACACTCGCGTGATGATCAAACCTATCAGTAACAAATCTAGCAGCCCCCCTGTGAATTGCTTCTATGTCCTGTCTCAGTACGACCTGATAGGGATCGCAAACGCTCGAGCAGTACTCAAGAATAGGTCGTATTAGAGTTTTATAAGCGGTCTCCTTTACAGATGAACCACACCTTCCCAAAAATTCTACCAATGAAGACGACTATCCGTCATCCCCACAACTGTCATTACATACTTGTCCCACTTCATATCGGTCTGCAATGTTACGCCCAAATATTTAATCGACTAGACTGTGTCAAGCGCTACACTACTAATGGAGTATTCGAACATTACGGGATTCTTTTTCCTATTCATGTGCATTTATTTACATATATCTATATTTAGAGTTAGCTGCCATTCTTTACACCAGTCACAAATCCTGTCCAAGTCATCTTGTATCCCCCTACAGTCACTCAACGACGACATCTTCCCTTACACCACAGCATCATCAGCAAACAGCCGCACATTGCTATCCACCCTTACCAGAAGATCATTTATGTAGATAGAAAACAACAGCGGATCTACCACACTTCCCTTGGGCACTCCAGATTATACCCACACCTCCGATGAACACTCACCATAGAGGACAACGTACTGGGTTCTATTACTTAAGAAGTCTTCGAGCAACTCACATATCTGGGAACCAATCCCATATGCTCGTATCATAGTTAGGAATCTGCAGTGGGGCACCGAGTCAAACGCTTTCCGTAAGTCAAGGAATATGGAATCCGTCTGATACCCTTCATCCATGGTTCGCAAGATAACATGTGAAGAAAGGGCGAGTTGCGTTTCGCAGGAGCGATGCTTTCTAATTTAGGTTAAGTAGTGCGTAAGAGACTCATGACCTTAGCAGTTAAGTCCCATAAGAATTCACACACATTTGAACATTTTTGTCCTGTTCTGCGGGCTTAGCAGGGCGTCTCAGTTTCTTTTGTAAGCAGTTACCTGTAGTAATTTTCAGTCCTTGTATTTTTGAATATGTTGTCAGGCCTGTGAGCACGCGGTATACTGGGAGTTTTGTCAGGCAGTAACCTGAGACGCAGACAAGCTCGGGTATCGGAAGCATTCGAGTGCAACGCCTTGTCACAGCAGCGCGCAACACCGCCTTGGACACGTGGCTGTAGTGGTCGGCGGTACTGGCTACCTGCTACGAGCTACCTGCTACCTCTGCGGTTCGTCCCACTGTGGTCCACGGCCAAGAGTCGCCACTTGCCGCCCCGTGCATTATGGATGCGACGATTCCGCCGCTGCTCCTGTGGGGTCGCTTCATCGGACCTTCCCCTGACGCAACAGTTAGACGCTGTACTCCCCCAGGGGCCCGCGAATTCTCTGCGCTGGCCAGTAATCGCTTCACATTAGATTTTCTACATATGCCACTGCTGCATTTGCACTCTGCGCTCCGCCTTTCGGTGTGTCTAAAACGATTCAAAGTCGAACAGCACCACCTCCTCCCTCACCCTCCCCCCAACCTCCCCCACCCCGCCACCCCGCCACCACAATAAGTGACCTGTTCCATTCGCGCAAAAAAGCAACAAAGCCTCTCCATCGGGTGAATGAAAAAGAAAGAACAGACTCTGTTGTTTATTAAAGACAAGATACGAAAGATAGAAATACACGGCGCATGTCACTGGATAGAGGAGATTTCAAAGTTTTGACATAGCTACGCCGGTGTTTGTAGCAAAAGCCACAAGCGAAATCATTTTTGGAATTTGTGTTAAGTCAATCTACATCTACATCTACATCCATACTCCGCAAGCCACCTGACGGTGTGTGGCGGACGGTACCTTCGTATTGTTCGTGGAAAGAAGGATTGTCGGTATGCCTCTGTGTGGGCTCTAATCTCTCTGATTTTATTCTCATGGTCTCTTCGCGAGATATACATAGGAGGGAGCAATATACTGCTTGACTCCTCGGTGAAGGTGTGTTCTCGAAACTTCAACAAAAGCCCGTACCGAGCTACTGAGCGTCTCCCCTGCAGAGTCTTCTACTGGAGTTTATCTATCATCTCCGTAACGCTAAATTATCCTGTAACGAAGCGCGCTGCTCTCCGTTGGATCTTCTCTATCTGGTACGGATCCCACACTGCTGAGCAGTATTCAAGCAGTGGGCGAACAAGCGTACTATAACCTACTTCCTTTGTTTTCGGATTGCATTTCCTTAGCATTCTTCCAATGAATCTCAGTCTGGCATCTGCTTTACCAACGATCAACTTTATATAATCATTCCATTTTAAATCACTCCTAATGCGTACTCCCAGATAATTTATGGAATTAACTGCTTCCAGTTGATGACCTGCTATATTGTAGCTAAATGATAAGGGATCTTTCTTTCTATGTATTCGCAGCACATTACATGAGATTCAATTGTCATTCCCTGCACCATCCGTCAATTCGCTGTAATCCTCCTGCATTTCAGTACAGTTTTGCATTGTTACAACCTCTCGATGTACCACAGCATCATCCGCAAAAAGCCTCAGTGAACTTCCGATGTCATCCACAAGGTCATTTATGTATATTACGAACAGCAACGGTCCCACGACACTCCCCTGCGGCACACCCGAAATCACTCTTACTTCGGAAGATTCTCTCCATTGAGAATGACATGCTGCGTTCTGTTATCTAGGAACTCTTCAATCCAATCACCCAATTGGTCCGACAGTTCAAATGCTCTCACTTTGTTCATTAAATGTCTGTGGGGAACTGTATCGAACGCCTTGCGGAAGTCAAGAAACACTGCATCTACCTGGGAACCCGTGTCTATGGCGCTCTGAGTCCCGTGGACGAATAGCGCGAGGTGGGTTTCGCACGATCGTCTTTTTCGAAACCCATGCTGATTCCTAGAGAGTAGATTTCTAGTCTCCATAAAAATCATTATACTCGAACATAATACGTGTTCCAAAATTCTACAACTGATCGACGTTAGATATATAGGTCTATAGTTCTGCACATCTGTTCGACGTCCCTTCTTGAAAACGGGGATGACCTGTGCCCTTTTCCAATCCTTTGGAACGCTACGCACTTCTAGAGACGTACGGTACAGCGCTGCAAGAATGGGGGCAAGTTCCTTCGCGTACTCTGCGTAAAATCGAACTGGTATCCTATAAGGTCCAGCGGCCTTTCCTCTTTTGAGCGATTTTAATTGTTTCTCTATCCCTCTGTAGTCTATTTCGATATCTACCAATTTGTCATCCGTTGTTCAAGCGCAACGTGCATTCAAAATGGTTCCAATGGCTCTGAGCACTCTGGTACTTAACATCTGAGGTCATCATTCCTCTAGAACTTAGAACTACTTCAACCTAATTAACCTAAGGACATCACACTCATCCATGCCCGAAGTAGGATTCGAACCTGCGACCGTAGCGGTCGTGCGGGTCCAGACTGTAGCGCCTAGAACAGCTCGGCCACCGCGGCCGGCAACGACGTGCATTCCATCGTAGATTCAGCGAGAAGTCGACTCTGCGAAAGAAAATCTATCACTGAAATACAGAATGCTTGGAAATTGGTTGCACATGCAAAGGGAACAGTGCTGGCCGGCCATGAGCGTGTAATGAAGATTTCGAGCGTCTCCGAGATGAATTAAAGCGGAGCCCTCGGAAGTCCACAAGACGAGATGGCCAGGAACTTCAATTTTTTCAAACAATGGTATGTCGCGTTGTGAGACGACGCCTTCATACGAAGCCTTACAAGTTGCGGCTCCTGCAGCGCAGCGACCATAACAAAAGGTACGAATTTTGCATCCCAGTCCTTCAGGATATGGCAGAAGGCACTTTTCTCCGAACGACTCGTCTTTTCGGACGAATCGACGTTTCATACGGCGGGTAAAGAAAAGCGCTGTAGCAGTCATCGAAGATGAAAGAGATTCACGGAAACCGAATGAGTTCTGTGCCGATTCACTTCAGAAAGTATACGGATTTTTCTTTTCTTCTGTGGAAACTGTGACAGGAATGGCATTCCTGAACGTGTTGCGAGACTCGTTATTTCCTCAACTTCATGAAGATCTGAATGATCTCGTTTTTATGCATGACGGCGCTCCGTCTCACTCTTGCTTTGTGGTGCGGCGTTATCTTAACAACAACACCATTCCACAACATTGGGATTCGAAGATGTGGATAGCAAGATCTTTTTCATTGCATTTCTGCTTCCCAGGTCACCAGACTTTACACGTTGCAAATTTTTTTCTGTGGAGATATATGAAAGAACAATCTTTGCCCCACGCGTGGCAGCTACACTTGAAGGGCTGATTGTGAGAAATCTAATTGTTGAAGCTGCCGATTCAATAAACAGGGACCTGTTGTTTTTTGTGCGGAATGAAAAGGACTAACGTTTAGATGTTTCTCGAGCAACGCATGGTGCTCCTCGTATTGCGTGTATTACATAGCGACTGTGCGAACATAAAACTCTGAACGTTCCTCTTTCCAGCAACATGTGCAGCGTGTTTCTGTCTTTCGTAGTTTGTCTGCTATGAACAATTGAAATCTGTTATTTCTTTTGAACCACCATGTATTTTGAGTGGCGAAGTTAGCTCTTCAGATATACACTATTTCTAATTTCTCGTAGCGTACTACTGCTGCCTTCTTTCTTGGATTTAGAGCTTGAATGAGCAGTTTGCTACAGATGTTAAAATGGTTCAAATGGCAGTGAGCACTATGGGACCTAACATCTGACGTCATCAGTCCTCAAGAATTTAGAGCTGCTTAAACCTAACTAACCTAAGGACATCACACACATCCATGCCCGAGGCAGGATTCGAACCTGCGACCGTAGCAGCAGCGCGGTTCCAGACTACGGCGCCTAGAACCGGGCTACAGATGTGACACATACGAGACATGACTTATGCAGCGACGTTTTGCACTTACCAAATATGTCCACACGTCTGTATATGTTTGTTGTATAACTGAAAACATTTCCGCATTTATGTTTCGGACCTTCATCACATTTGTCTTTTTGCTGAAGCAGGAATACATTTGTAATAAACGTCTCCACCACCGCCAATGTTACGATGAGACAGGCTGACAATAACTGACGTCAGGATGTTCAGGACCAATAGGCAGCGGGAAGGCTACCTTTCTGTGAAGATATCGAATTTTTTCGTAACGTCTCTCTGCTCTGTGCTAACGACGTATGGAAAAGCAGGCTAGGTGATGTTCTTGCAGTTGATGAAGTTTCTTGCAGCTATTTGTACCTTTGTGTAACCATACAACTAGTGTGCTCTTAATTCTCAAACGGTACACTATATGGCTGTTCTTCATTAAGTCATAAGTGTTTTTAGTAAAATTATGAATTCTGGGCAATTCCTGCCTTTTTTAGCTTCATGTGACTCGAAGAACGCTTCTGCTTAATACAAATATGTCCGTTTGATCGATTAAACTTAACAGTCATTTGAAAATAGCTATGCACTCGATATGGTCAGGACGAACAACATAAAGGAGAAGTAAAGAGTTAAATAGCTACAATGAAAAATGAGAAAGCAATAGTTATAGAAAGTAAGTCAAGAGAAATACTAAAACGCTTAAATCAAGAAGGAGTAAGAGAAATACTGAGATTATGTTACGAAATACGTGACAGGACTTTCTGACAATATTGATGGTTCCAATGCCAATAAAACAAGCAATCAACAAAAGCTCTGACCGTTAGCCTCATTTCATGTGCTGCAAAAGCTATGTTAAGAATCATTAACAGAAGACTATAAAAGGTAATGGAGAAGAATTTGGCTGAAGAGCAATTTGGTTTTGACGGAACAGACGCCCAAGAGTTGCAACAGAAGTCTTGAGAATTTTGGGAGACCGATTTATTGAATAAAAAAGTGACTAACATAAGTTAAGCTTATCCACCACAGATGTTATACAAGCCGTGACTGTTTAATCAATGTAAATACATAAAATTACAACTAGTCAAGTTTTTGAAATAATTGTTTATTCATTCCATGAACCAGTTTTCGAACCTTTTCAGGTTCATCTTCGGGTGGTTCTCAAGGAGTTACGTAGCTATTTTAAGCCTAACCCTGGCTGCTGGCTCTACGACAAGAAAATGGAACATGCTTAATGCATCGCCATGAGTATTATTTATATGAAAATTTAGATCCAAAATGTAGTTTGCACTCACTGCGACAGTAAGACCGGCTTTTGTTATTACCTATGCGCCTGCTTCCATTTCGATGGCCAGTTGGTACCGCCTCACTAACAGTTTCTTGTTGCAAAGATCTTGACACAAAGATATGACATACGTCTACTCTGCTCAGAGATATTATTTGTTTTTGTGTGCATGTATTAAAGTCGATATACGAGCTAGTTAATCAAAACTAGTGTTAAAGTGAAAGCCCAAATAAAATAAATAAATAAATTACTACAAAGACAACCTTCAAGTGATATCTTATTTCTATTCGTATATTAATGTAAAATACGGTCAGTTTATGAGCAAATGCTTCATTAAGATTGGCATCAACATGACTGCCCAGGAATAAAATATTACATAGCTACAGTATTTGCAATGAAATGTAACTCTCTGTATGACCATGAACTTTATATTTAATTTTAGAACCTAGAACAAAACTTCAGATAAACTTTACTAATATTCCAGATCGTGTTAATGTAACAACGGAAATAAGTCAGCAGTTCATTTGATAACATAATAGTTGCCAGCATGAAGTTGTTACTGTATCCAAGGTATTTTACCCTGGAAAATTTATCGCCTAGATAACTGTTAAGTACAAACTAAGCTATTATAAACAGTAGCGCTATTAAGAGTGTGACTGCGCCGATACTGCGGCCTATTTTACACCAAATTTTAAATATGTAAGGTTTCAAAGCTGATCTTTTGAGTATTTCGTAACGATTCCACTATGGCTTCATGATATTAGGACATGTAGTAGAACAAATCTGAAGATGCTCATTTCTAAATGAAGACCAAATCTTTTGTGAACATTGATGGAAATAAAAAGAAATTTACTGTAAAATATGCTACTCGTTTTCTTCTTTAACATTACAGACCATTCCTTCCCATATATGCACATCTTAGCACAGTTCCCACACTTAAATAATCATGATGTCAGTTCCAGGTATACTTCATAAGCTTAGAACAAGTCTCGACTTGTGTGTGTTGTCAGGCGGACTATGCTATGTATGTGTACTTAGCAAGCTCACAGAGGAGTTACGGAGATGAAAAATGGCTTCAGTTGGTGTATACTGAACAAGATGGCACCTGTGAGATACATAGTTCAAAAATGGTTCAAATGGCTCCGAGCACTATGAGACTTAACATCTGTGGTCATCAGTCCCCTAGAACTTAGAACTACTTAAACCTAACTAACCTAAGGACATCACACACATCCATGCCCGAGGCAGGATTCGAACCTGCGACCGTAGCGGTCACGCGGTTCCAGACTGAAGCGCCTAGAACCGCACGGCCACACCGGCCGGCGAGATACATAGTGATTGGCTGATTTATTTTAATTGCTGGTAAAATACTGGGCTGTGAGTGGTGAAGAGGTGGGGATAGTGCGTGTGTGTGGGGAGGGGGGGTTATGAGAGGAGGTTGAGAGAGATGGTGGACAGGAAGGGACTTGCCCTGAGAGAGTTTACTGGGTGGTGGTGGGTGGGAGGGGGGGCCAGCAGAGATGCGTGACGCCAGCGTTGTGAAGCCTATGGTTCACGATTATTGATGACATCACATGTTGAAGGTCAACAAAAGGTCAAGCATCGTTGCCCTGCTCCTGCACGTCGGAAACCCAGACATAAAAACTCACATTTGTCCTCAAAGATACACTGCTCTCCTACTTATTTCAGTTGTAGTTTATTAGTTGCACCAAATGGTGGAAAACTGTGTTGTAGATCATAATCTTCACTTCATTTGTAATTTTAGAAACAACCTATGCTCATGTCTACCCTCTGTTATTGGGAAACCACTAAGTAACTCATTAAAAAAGTTTGTGATGGCTTGCACTGCATGTGGGATGTATAATTCTGTAATTTACAAGTTACTGACAGATTAGTATACTGATAGACGCCTACCTCTTCTGTCGGTTGCCAACTTGTGTAATTTATTTAGTTTGTCAATGTTACTTTTTGTGTGGTGGGTGGATATCAAATGAACTACTTTCAGAGTTGCTATGCACATAATACTCATTTATTGACTTCATTCTTAAGCTTCACAAACGTTAATACATTATATTAACTGACTGTTCCGTCTGTTCTTGCAACAATATTTTGTACAGGGTGAAAGAAAAAACAGGGGACACTGGTGTAGTATTCCACAATACTGTAGAATATCATTCAAGTGTAGCGTGTTTTTTCATTCATAAAATACAGTTTTGCTTTATGACACTAGTGCCCTTCGATGTTAATCTACATTTGGTAACAAATTTAAATGCGGCAGCACCAACGAAAGAACGTTTTTAACTTGTTCTGCAAACCGAACAATAGCAGTTTACATTTACTCATTATACATCTAAAATAACAGAATAGTAAAGTTCAACATTTAATTTCTTTCACCCATAGTCTTCGCTATGATAACCTTGACAGTACACTTACCCTACAGAAATAACGAAGAAAGGTTAAACACCTGGTTAATATCAGTATCACTGTAGTTGTAGTGCAAGCTCGGACAGGCCAGTAGTGAGCCGATAGTGATTTAGGGAACACATACACAAGTATAGTGTCTTAAATGTTATTCCACCTTGGCCGGCGCTCTTACGAAATAGGAAGGGGTAGCTGAAGTTACAGTATTACACAACAAGAAATTGAAGAGAAAAATGAGTTCAACTGTATATGATGTTGCTCGCAGACGAAATCGATAGTCTTTGAATATTTATTTTGAAATAAGGTATCCTACAAACATGATAAATACTTCTCTCACTCTCCACAGTCGTGTGTCTTCAAAAATATAGTTTCATGACCACCATGAAATCCGTCGCTTACGTTGCTGGCATAGATCTTGAGCGCATCTCACCTGAAAAGAAGAAAGACAAGTGTAAGTTTCATGATGAGAAAAAATGGTAATACGGCACCATACAGTCGGCTGAGTTACAAGAGACTTGCTAATATTAGGTTGAAGCGTCTGATTTGATAATGAAGTCTGAGACAATACTCGCTCACCAGAGCTGAATTAATTGTACTATATACACATCAAAAGACTCGCTTACGTGCCACAAACGGTGCACCTGCAATTCCTCCGCATATTGACAATCACAATAACGAAAATTTACTTCATTACTGTTGGTCACTTTATTTTGCCTGGTGTAGATTTGAAGGAACAATAAAATTCGTACCAAGAAATGTTTCACGGGAAAAAAATTTCGAAATATAAAGGAAAAGATGAACAGTCGGAATGGAAGCCGTTGTTAGTGTGGATATGCAGAAGAGTTGTTTGTGAAACATGTTAATCATTGATGAAATGTTTATTTTGACTTGTGAGATTCTGCGTTATCGTATAGCACTAAGACTCTATGCGATACTCAGTAATCGGGACCGTTAAAATTGTTTGTTTGTTGTCATCATGAGAGGAGACTAAGTTCAGAATTATTTACTCTTTGTATATGTTAAAATCCAAATAAACGGTTGTTTTACCCGTTAACAGACTAAATATGTGGTGTGTCAAAGGCAGTCTTCCAGTCAGTAAAGACACGAAGCTTTCAACAGAAGTTCGGTTAAGAACAGAAAGAAACTTCACATTTGAAAGAGAAGGAAAATTCTCTTTCCTCGTTATAGGGAATGATCATTAGAAACCAACATATTTGTGTTTATTTCCTGTACGCGGCAATATGATGTATAATACAATGAGGTGCCAAAAGTTATGGGACGGTGATATGCTGATATTCATATGGCAGTTGTATCGCGCACACCAAGTATAAAAGAGCATTGATTTATCGGAGCTGTTGTTTGTACCCAGATGATTCTTGTGGAAATATTTGTAACGTGATTATTGCCACACGACGGAATTAACAGACTTTGAAGGCGGAGTGGCAGTTCGAGCTAGACGTATGTGACATTCCATTTCGGAAATCGTTACGGAATTCAATATTCCGAGATCCACAGTGTCAACAGTGTGCCGGGAATATCAAATTTCAGGCATTACTTCACACCACTGACAACGATCTAGAGCAGCGGCACTGGCAAAGAGTTGTCAGCGCATCGGACAAGAGACACTGCGTGAAATAACCGCAGAAATCTATTTGCCACTTTCGGAGAACGTATCTATTACGACCGTGCGGCGAAATTTGGCGTTAATTGGCTGTAGCAGCAGACGACCGAAGCGAATGCCTTTGCTAAAACTACGGCATTGCCTGCAGCGCCCACCCTGCACTGTCGACCAACTCGGCTGGACCCTAGACAACAGGAAAACGATAGCCAGGTCAGATGAGTCCCGATTTCAGTTGCTAGGAGCTGATGTTAAGGTTCGAGAGTGTCGCAGACCTCACGAAGCCATGGACCCATGTTGTCAACAAGGCACTGTGTAAACTCTTGTTGGCGCCATAATGGTGTGGGCTGAGTTTACGTGGAATAGACTAGGTCCTCTTGTCCAACTAATCCGATCTTTGATGGGAAATCATTATGTTAGGCTACTTGGAGATCACCTGCAGCCATTCATGGACTTCTAGCTACCAAAGAATGATGGAATTTTTATGGATGACAATACGCTATGTCAGAACATTCTGGACATTCGAGCCAATGATTCGACCACCCACATCGCCCGACATAAATCCCATCGAACGTTTATGGAACATAATCCAGAGGTCAGCTTTTTCGCAAAATCCTCCACCGACAGAAGTTTCCCAATTGTGAGTGGTTGAAGAGGCAGCCTGGCTCAGTAGTTCTGCAGGGAACTTCCATCGACCTGTTGAGTCCATGCCACATCTACACTACTGGCCATTAAAATTGCTACACCACGAAGATGACGTGCTACAGATGCGAAATTTAACCGACAGCAAGAAGATGATGTGATATGCAAATGATTAGCTTTTCAGAGCATTCACAGAAGGTTGGCACCGGTGGCGACACCTACAACGTGCTGACATGAGGAAAGTTTCCAACCGATTTCTCATACACAAACAGCAGTTGACAGGCGTTGCCTGATGAAACGTTGTTGTGATGCCTCGTGTAAGGAGGAGAAATGCGTACCATCACGTTTCCGACTTTGATAAAGGTCGGATTGTAGGCTATCGCCATTGCTGTTTATCGCATCGCGACATTGCTGCTCACGTTGGTCGAGATCCAATGACTCTTAGCAGAATATGGAATCGGTGGGTTCAGGAGGGTAATACGGAACGCCGTGCTGTATCCCAACGGCCTCATTTCATTAGCAGTCGAGATGACAGGCATCTTATCCACATGGCCGTAATGGATCGTGCAACCACGTCTCGATTCCTGAGTCAACAGATGGGGACGTTTGTGAGACTACAACCATCTGCACGAACAGTTCGACGACGTTTGCAGGAGCATGGACTATTAGCTCGGAGACCATGGCTGCGGTTACCCTTGTCGCTGCATCACAGACAGGAGGGCCTGCGATGGTGTCCTCAACGACGAACATGGATGCACGAATGGCAAAACATCATTGTTTCGGATGAATCCAGGTTCTGTTTACAGCATCATCATGGTCGCATCCGTGTTTGGCGACATCGCGGTGAACGCACATTGGAAGCGTGTATTCGTCATCGCCATACTGGCATGTCATCCGGCGTGACGGTATGGGGTGCCATTGGTTACACGTCTCGGTCACCTCTTGTTCGCATTGACGGCACTTTGAACAGTGGACGTTACATTTCAGACGTGTTATGACCCGTGGCTCTACCCTTCATTCGATCCCTGTGAAACGTTACATTTCAGCAGGATAATGCATGACCGCATGTTGCAGGTCCTGTACGGGCCTTTCTGGATACAGAAAATGTTCGACTGCTGCCCTGGCCATCGCATTCTCCAGATCTCTCACCAATTGAAAACGTCGGGTCAATGGTGGCCGAGCAACTGGCTTGTCACAATACGCCAGTCACTACATTTGGTGAACAGTGTTATCGTGTTGAAGCTGCATGGGCAGCTGTACCTGTACACGCCATCCAAGCTCTGTTTCACTCAATGCCCAGGCGTGTCAGGGCCGTTATTACGGCCAGAGGTGGTTGTTCTGGGTACTTATTTCTCAGGATCTATGCACCCAAAATGCGTGAAAATGTAATCACATGTCAGTTCTAGTATAATATATTTGTCCAATGAATACCCGTTTATCATCTGCATTTCTTCTTGATGTAGCAATTTTAATGGCCAGTAGCGTAGTTGCCGCTGTACGCCGGGCAAAAGGAGGTCCGATTGGATATTAGGAGTTTACCCCAGTGTGGTCTACACTGAAGACCACACGTATGGCCCCCGTGGAATTTCTCCTCTACTCACGGTAACTGACAATTCCAAAATAATCAGAAGGTCGATCAGGAAGTAAATTTCGAGATGACAGATATATAAAGCCGTCGACGTCTGCAACAGTGGCCCACATTTCATTTCCTCATAGATAATGATTTACCATTACTCAAGAGAAAGTGACAACACACAACAGCACCAGCATCATCACCAGTAGAAACAACACATCACCGGCAAGACTTCTATTCATGCCTATACCGCCACAATAAGGTCATCTGCTTTGATATCATCAACGTTATAATTAAATGTCAATGTTATTTTTAAAACCCTTTCTTAATAAATTTATATTTCCGAAGAGAGAGTCCACTACTAGTTCATGTCCGCAGAAAAAAATAGTTCAAATGGCTCTGAACACTATGGGGATTAACTTCTGAGGTCATCAGCCCCTAGAACTTAGAACTACTTAAACCTAACTAATCTAAGAACATCACACACATCCATGCCCGAGGCAGGATGCGAACCTGCGACCGCGGTTCCAGACTGTAGCGCCTAGAACGGATCGGCCACTCCGGCCGGCCCCGCAGAAAAAAATATAATCAAACGACAGACACGAAAACAAAAATTCAGTTTCGTGCGCCATTAAAATGCATTATAAACTTCTCCTTGCTTTCAGAATTAGTCTTTCCCTAAGTCAATTGTGACACTTTCTTTGAGATATTAGATAAACACTAGTGGAATCTGTTTATTTTTCTATTATTATTTGTTTCTAGGGATGCACAGGAGACGGACCTTAGTGAGAAAATAAAAGGTAACATTTTTGGTGAGAAATTATTATACTACTGATGTGTGCTTTTTCTAATAAATGAATCTATTTTTTCAATTATAGGTACAGGAAGTACTTGAATAATATGATTCGTTGTACAAAATATCCTTATGGTGAATGTGTGATGCTGAAATAGTAATTATTTGGGTCAAACCAAATTTAAGAGCTCTATGGCAATTACAGAAGCACTTTGAATTTCCTCATCGGACCCTTGAAAGACGTAGTTCGAGAACAGCTTTCGTAACTGACACATTAGTGTTGCTCCTCAGTTCGGGTCCCTTACCAGAGACGTTTTATGGACAGTACACAGACTAGATTACGATTTCTTGCTTCAATAATATGGCTCGAGGTAATTTTCTGATACAGTCGTTGCACTTCAGCAGACGCTATCGACAGCCAACTGCTTACTTTAGATAGACCGAAACTGATTATTACAATAAGGAAATTTTCTTTGTATGAACTGTGGTTTGGTCATATAACTACAAAGCAATACCACTAGATTCTCCTGGCGACATAATGTTGCGTTTCTGGCAGGTTCACAGAGGAGCGTTTCATCATCACAGGTTCGTTTATAAATACACTCCTGGAAATTGAAATAAGAACACCGTGAATTCATTGTCCCAGGAAGGGGAAACTTTATTGACACATTCCTGGGGTCAGATACATCACATGATCACACTGACACAACCACAGGCACATAGACACAGGCAACAGAGCATGCACAATGTCGGCACTAGTACAGTGTATATCCACCTTTCGCAGCAATGCAGGCTGCTATTCTCCCATGGAGACGATCGTAGAGATGCTGGATGTAGTCCTGTGGAACGGCTTGCCATGCCATTCCCACCTGGCGCCTCAGTTGGACCAGCGTTCGTGCTGGACGTGCAGACCGCGTGAGACGACGCTTCATCCAGTCCCAAACATGCTCAATGGGGGACAGATCCGGAGATCTTGCTGGCCAGGGTAGTTGACTTACACCTTCTAGAGCACGTTGGGTGGCACGGGATACATGCGGACGTGCATTGTCCTGTTGGAACAGCAAGTTCCCTTGCCGGTCTAGGAATGGTAGAACGATGGGTTCGATGACGGTTTGGATGTACCGTGCACTATTCAGTGTCCCCTCGACGATCACCAGTGGTGTACGGCCAGTGTAGGAGTTCGTTCCCCACACCATGATGCCGGGTGTTGGCCCTGTGTGCCTCGGTCGTATGCAGTCCCGATTGTGGCGCTCACCTGTACGGCGCCAAACACGCATACGACCATCATTGGCACCAAGGCAGAAGCGACTCTCATCGCTGAAGACGACACGTCTCTATTCGTCCCTCCATTGACGCCTGTCGCGACACCACTGGAGGCGGGCTGCACGATGTTGGGGCGTGAGCGGAAGACGGCCTAACGGTGTGCGGGACCGTAGCCCAGCTTCATGGAGACGGTTGCGAATGGTCCTCGCCGATACCCCAGGAGCAACAGTGTCCCTAATTTGCTGGGAAGTGGCGGTGCGGTCCCCTAAGGCACTGCGTAGGATCCTACGGTCTTGGCGTGCATCCGTGCGTCGCTGCGGTCCGGTCCCAGGTCGACGGGCACGTACACCTTCCGCCGACCACTGGCGACAACATCGATGTACTGTGGAGACCTCACGCCCCACGTGTTGAGCAATTCGGCGGTACGTCCACCCGGCCTCCCGCATGCCCACTATACGCCCTCGCTCAAAGTCCGTCAACTGCACATACGGTTCACGTCCACGCTGTCGCGGCATGCTACCAGCGTTAAAGACTGCGATGGAGCTCCGTATGCCACGGCAAACTGGCTGACACTGACGGCGGCGGTGCACAAATGCTGCGCAGCTAGCGCCATTCGACGGCCAACACCGCGGGTCCTGGTGTGTCCGCTGTGCCGTGCGTGTGATCATTGCTTGTACAGCCCTCTCGCAGTGTCCGGAGCAAGTATGGTGGGTCTGACACACCGGTGTCAATGTGTTCTTTTTTCCATTTCCAGGAGTGTAGTAAGCGTGGAAGCTTCACAGAGATGTTCGTCCAAATCTACTTACAGGGCTGGAAGAGAGATATCAGTTTACGATTATCTATTAAAATTATTACTGCCCTTCACCGCAGGGTCAAATGCCTGCCGCCTGGTGTCATTTCCGGTACATGACGCAGTAATAAAAGTATACAAACGAAGTAAAGACGAATGGGGAATAATTCCAATGGTGATACGCGGTGCTAGTGGGGAAATCCACTGACTACCTCGATTTTGCCGAAGTGCAGATTATGACCTGTCGTCTGGGAACAGCGAAGACCGTCGTCTGCTCGCGGGATTTCATCCAGCCACTTGACAAGGGCCATTCTTGTGGAGGATTGCAAACAAATTTGGCAAACTAACGGAAACAGCTGGAGTGACATTACATACCATCAGTGATAAACATGATCTGTATTATGATATTAGAATTACAACTTAGAGCAAAGAGTAGTGATTTTCGTCTTGAATGTGACAGATTTCCTGTTACTCGAGGAACTGTGGATTGTGCTTCATAACATATTCACATGTATTACGACGAAAACGTGCCTTATCCTAGCGCGGATTTCATTATACTACTTTTATATCGTTAACTTAGAGTGTAGAGCCATTTATAATAATCAGTACATGCACAGAGAAGCTGTGGGTGCTTTACACGATAAATGGACACTCCAGCGATGGGTTTGACAAACACTCGGTTTTCGTGTATGTAGCAGCGTTGTCAGCGGCGTTGATAAACCGACAAACCTACAACTTTCTTATTGATATAATCTAACTGCTTCTAACATAATTTCTAAAGGCCTGGACGAAGCAACTAGAGATCACTGTCCCAGCAGATCTAAATCTGTTCCGTTCGTAATTATCATCTGAGCATATTTATACTGCAAACTATTCTGAACAAAGAGCAAAAAGTATGTTCAGAAACGTATCGGACAGGTTAGCGTGTAGCAGCTGTCGAACGTTGATGAGTGTTCACGATGCAATAACATCGTACTAAGCATTGTAATTTACGTTGTTATATTTCGATAGAGATGGTGGATCATTATTTGTACACTTCGAAAACGTCTGTAAGTGTTCAAGCAAGCGAGATAGTGATGACTGTTTTCCACTCTTGTATCCGTCTCTACGTGTTAGCCTCAGGTAGAGCTGGTACCTTTTCTGGCCCGTGAGCTCACTAGTGTACTGAGATGTACTGAGACGTCAAAAAGTGTTTAGATTACTCCCGCCTAGAGCGCATGTGGAGATATTCAGCAGTCGACGCTTTAAGTATTGAGCCACCTTTAATTATTCTGGGTTAAGTTGACGGATACCAAATGTTTCTGTACGGTCCAGCAAGTAGTGAGCGTTCAGGATACTACTTTGATAAAAACATTATTATTATTATCATTTATTATTAGTAGTAGTAGTATTGAATGTTTACTATTTAATTTTGGCACTTGATTGCTCGGAAAAACAGCCAGCACATCATTGTTGGAATTTAATCTATTTTTAATTTATTAATGACTATTTATAAATTTTTGTCAATATTCAGTTTATAGCATACGTGACTGTAGGCTTTCCCGCCGTAAACTGTTGATGAAGGTTTCTCGGGTCTACAGCCCGGTGGTAGCGTTGATATCTCGCGACGTTTCGGTAAGTGTCATACTACCCATCTTCTGGCTAAGATTGTACGATAAAGAGTGATCCAGCTAGGTTGTTAACTTCATGTAGTTGCTGAGCAGTGTAAAACATAGTAATTCTGTTTTCAACCGAATGAACTCTGAAAAAGTCATCACTAAGTGTCAGGTACTGTCGCAGCTATATGAATTGGATATCGGCATCAACATTGCTGTTTCAAGTGGGGCTACATTAATTTTTGTTACTAATATCGTTGTTCTTAAAGAGACTAATTTAACAGTGTTTCATCCTTCAAAATTCTATTCCTAGATTCTAGCAAATTAGTTCTTTGCTGGATTACTCATCAGGGGTCACAAGATTTTTTATTATTATTATTAAAAGGAATCAATGACAAGACAACATAGTGCAGAATGGGTCTATGAAGGCTGGCCAAAGAAGCTGCGAAAGTGACGCCTGAATTTTATGATATCTCAAAGACATGTATTTTATCAATGACGGACGCAGTTGAACTACGTAACTGTTAGTTTACATGGTGTAGAATAATACGATTTAGCAGTCACAATAGAAGGTGATTTTATTTAAAACACGACACGTGTGGTTTACATTCATGGACATGTTTCCGTACTCAGTGTTGGAAATAACTGTTGAAATCAAAAACAAGTAATGTGATTATGATAATGAATACAGGACGAGGCAATGAATTAAAGTTTGTAGCGAGGCTAGGGTTCGAATCTTGGTAAAAATTTTAATTCATTGCTCTGCCTAGTATTCATTATCACAGATAAAGTTGAGACTTAATATGTCTGTGGAACATGTCATTTATCTGATTAAGGTGATGATGACTAAATAGACACAAATGGGACACTCTGAACTGGCTAAGGTACAGGTGTTGTAAAATATTACAGTGCTTACATTTAGCTGGTGTATCCTAAATAAGAACTTTTCTGACAGTTGTATTAATGGTCGGTGTGTTGTACTGAAGTGGAAGGAGGCTATATAGATCAACTCAAGCATTATTTGTTATTAAATCAGTCTCGAAACTTTTTGTGAAGACGGATCACTTTCTGTTGGTTCGTGAAAGACATTTACTCGTATTTTTTGAAAGTAGCCACAACTCAACACATGCAGAAAGAATGGAGGCTACATATGCTCCGAGCCTTTATAGCCGTGTCACGGCGGTGCAAGATTCATTTCTTCCTTGTCTGAAGTGACGTATGTTCTAATTTGGACATGAAATCAACGAACTTCGCGTAAGACAGCAATCTGTTTATGTTCTAAACAGATAAATCCTGTGTTTTGAATATGGCGTCATCGCATTTTTACAAGTGAATTGTCATTGAATACGGCTCTTTTATTAGATCTACGATGCTGGCAGCAAAAACTACTATAGTCCATTTGCAAAAGCGATGTTGATAGCGATATCTCCGTATTTAATATAGCTGTGGAAAGACTATATGTCGCTTAGAGGGAATTTCTCACATTTCATCTGGCTGAAAACGGAATACAGTCAGCAGTGTAGGGGTACAGGTCCATTTCTCATTTCACCCAGTATACCACTTTCTTGTGGAGGCTTTAGTGACTCTGGGGATTAATTGGCCACTGACCGCATTTCTGATCCGCTGAAATTAGTTTTACGTGCTTCCATTTGTTGGGGACAATTCTCGTTAACAAAGGTCTTCCATCGTAACGTTTATTATACGCAAGGTCGTTGACGACATGTAGATATTACTGCATTGGCCTACTTTTGTTGCAGTCCGTAATTAACAATCCTGAGAAGATTTAATGCGGCGCTCCGTTCACTGGACCGCTGAAAAGAGGGTCAGGAGACAATGGTGGTACATTACTAGGTGTCCGTAATTAGTAACGTTGTCCCTGAATTCTACTACAGCGAAATTCCGTGGGGGCGGCAGTCTTGCTTTTGTGTGACGCGAAACTTGAGCAGAGCGTTTAATCCCTGAAACGTCCGCATATGTGCGTTCCTTGGCGATGGTGGCTTGTTTAATATAGGGTGACCAAAGCGTTGCAGGCCCAGGAGTTGCACAGAACATTCATCATTAACATTATAGAGCGACTGCTCAACGTACTAACGAGGGTTGTCTTCTGCATAACGGAGCGGATTCGGTGAATCACCGAAAGCTGAACACAGCCTCATCTAGGTACATAAAAATCTAACTATCCAAATTCCCCGATACCGCACTTTTTTCACAAACCACTGTTAAGTGCCAATCAAATGCCGGTTAATGGGAAAGTCTTAAATCCCACCACAAAAGAAAACCTTTAAGGATGAAAGTGTAGGTAAGTTCACACGACGTTCCCACGTGGCACTTCTTTAATACCACCTCGCTTAATGAAGCGACGTTGCGATCTTCTCACACTTTTCTACACGATATTATTCACATGAGGAATGTTTTCTGATGCCCGGGGATATCGTAAGTGGACATTAAAATTCAACCTTCTTTTTATCTCGCCGTTTCAACCTACACAAGATTTCAACGTTAAAGAAGGTCAATAAGTTTGACAATGCAATGAATACATTTGAACGGACACGATTTGCAGGTAATTTATCACTCTTACCTCTAAAAATAAAGCATATATTGAGCATGCACCGTGTCATGAATCACTGGATGGGTCGCAGCTAGTGCTCGGTTTCTGAACGACAATTGGAGCCAAAGACTACCGGTGCCTAAATTCAACCTAATTCTGCTAGCGTCCTAGTCAAAAGAAGTTAGAGGAGTTGGAAGATGTTCAGTGAACCCTCTTGTCTTTGAGGAGAAATAAAACTGGCAATAAAGACGGATAAATCAGCAATGATTCACTATATGTGGATGCAGAAGGCAACGTAAAACACTGCGTTTAAGATATAGAACGAGCACATCTATAAAATATCGCCCAAAATGGAAAAAGTGGCGAGGTGCTAGTAAGGCTCGCGCACTCAGTGTTCCGTACAAATTAACCTACGTGTATAGACTGCTGATTAAATCCCGGAATATCGAACATTTTTGCCTTTTATCACCATTGATACTGGCAAGATACTGCTCCCATGAATACCAAATTCGTCCGCCGATGGACCGCGCCGCTCGAACTGTCAACACAACTGGCAGTGCTAAGAGTATCCTACGACTTCCACATCGCTGGCAACGGGTTGTACACAATGCTGGTGACTACTTTGAAGGTCAGTAAAACTTTGAAACACTTATTAATTTTGTACGAGCTATAAATAAATAGTTGCCACTATTAAAGTTCCGACCCCCATAATTACAAGCCGCTTGTGAAATACAGTGTCAAATGCTTCCTGGAAACACAGAAATACGGGATCAATTTGAAATACCCTGTCAACAGCCCTCAGCAGTAATGTGGTAGCTGTGTTACACAAGAATGATGTTTCCTAAATCCGTGTTGACTGCGTGTCAATAGACCGTTCTCCCAGATCATTCACAATGTTCGGACACAACATATAATCCAAAATCCTGCGGCATATCGTAGTTCATAATATGGAACTGTAATTTAGTCGATTACTCCTACTGCTTTTCTTGAATACTGATGAGAATTATGCAACTCTCCAGTGGGTACGGATCTTTCGTCAATCGAGCGGTTATATGTGATTGATAAGTATGGAATTATTGCATCAGCATGCTCTGAAGGAAACCTAACTGATATACAGTCTGGATCGGAATACTTGTTTTCGTTAAGTGATTTAAGTTGATTCACTATTCCGATGATATCAACTTCTTCGTTACTCATGTTGGCAGCTGTTCTTGATTTGAATTCTGGTTACTTCGTCTTCTTTGGTGAAGGAATTGGGTGGGGGGGGGGGGATGGTTGTGTTTAGTAGCTCTGCGTTATCAGCACTGGCATCGATAGTATTTCCATTGCTATCGCACAGAGAAGTTATTGAGTAAGTCTTGCCACTGGCATACTTTACATACGATCAGAATCGCTTTCGATTTTCTATCCATGCTTCGGGAGAAAGTTTCGTTGTGGAAATGCATCTTACATTGAAGTCCGTGCTGAATTTCGAGGTTCTGTAAAAGACATTGCGTTCGTAATTTGGCTTGCTTTTTTCGTTGTTCCTCCAACAGCGTTCTGACCCGTTTTGTCTACCAAAGGGGATCAAACTTCTTAGCGTGTTAAATTATTTGGTGTATTTCTCTCAAGTGCTGTCGATGCTATTTCTTCGAATCCAAGTCACAACTATTCTACACTTACATTGTTAATTTGTTACAGTATTCAGTCTCGCTACGACAACCCTGTCTTCACTAAACCCTGTCTCTGTTCTGATGCACATTATTAGCTCAGGATTATGTGTATCTAATCTAGGAAGTCAAGTTTGTTTTCACGAACGTTTTTTATTCGAATGGGCTCAAAGTAACTACTCGAAATAATTTTTAGAGAATGTGTTTAGCACAATTTCGGATGATGTTTTATGCGTACCTCCGGATTAAAACATGTATATTAGCCAACATATCGAGGGTAAAATTGCATAAGCCGGATACGTGTTTGAAATTAGACTAGAAATTATACTCGAATTTTCTTTGAACCTTCCAGCAGTTGTGTCATCTGAGTTGGGAGGTTGGTAAAAATTATTTCATTTCGTTTGCCAAAAATGTCCACTACCCATACTAACTCACAAGAACTATCTGCTTCAATTTCGCTACAAGATATACTTTTAGCAGCAACACGCCACCGTCAACTGTATTTAGTCTATCCCTTCTGAATACCGTTAGGTTCTTCGCAAAAATTTCGGGTGAACTTATCTCCGACTTTAGCCAGCTTTCAGTTCCTATAACGATTTGAGGACCAATGCTTTCTATTAGCGCTCGGAGCTCTGGTACTTTCCCAACCAGCTGCGACAATTAACAGCTGTTATACCAATGGTTCCCGGGTCTACATAATTCCAGTGTTCAACCTGCAGACTTTGAGACTGAAGCCCTTTTCGTATTTCCCAATAGTCCTAAAAAGACGCCCAGTCCACGCCACACAGCCCCTGCTACCCCTGTAGCCGCCTCCTATGTGTGGGAGCTCCTGTCCTATTTAGCGGAACTTGAAACCCAAACACCCTTTGACGCAACTCCAGATAAGTGCAGCGTACACTGTCTCCGAACAGTCTGCCCCTCTGATTCAGACCCTCCACTCGGCTGTGTGCCAAAGGTCTGCAATCCGTCCTGTCGACTATGCTGTAAACGGTGATCCCTACTTTCCTCTCGCAAGCAAGACTAACAGCATCTACCGCTTCTGACAGCCGCTCAAAACCAGAGAGAATCTCTTCCGGTCCGAAGCGACACGAATCATTGGTAGCGACGTGAGCCACCACCTGCAGTTGGTAGCACCCTGTGCTCTTTACGGCATCTGGAAGGACCCGTTCCACGTGTGTAATGACTCCACCCGATATGCACGTGGAGTGCACATTGGTTTTCTTCCACTCCTTGGCAGCAGTGTTCCTAGGGGGCCCATAACGTGATTTATGTTGGAGATCCTAACTACCAATAATTCCACCCACTGTGACTCCCAGATCTTGCTGGCTGAGAGGTTTGCTCTGAAACAGGACAAGTGTCTGCATATGGCTGAGGGACAGAGACAGCCACAGATCGCCTTACGTTCGGCCTCTTTACGAAGTTTAACACCGCCTGTCACTCCCTGATGCGACCTCCCACTCGACGACGGTAAGGGGTAAACTCAGTGAAAGCAGTAACTGGGCTGGCCACCGGGGCGGACGGATCGGTGGACTCAGATGTGCTGGACGTCCGTTGGATCACCACAGCTGACCTCCAACGACGCCCATCCACTGGAGCTTCAGTCTGTGTAATGGAGGTCATCACAGCCTGTAGCTGACGGCGAAGTGTCATCGACTCAGCTCGCATCTGCACACAGCAGAGACAGCCTCTGTCCATAGTAAAGACTGTGAAAACCACATTACAGGCAAAGGAGTATCGACACGCACTACAAAACTCTACTGTAGACACTGAGGTAAACGCAAAAACTGAAAAAAAATTGAATTACAACGCAGAGATTCAGAAAATAAACTACCAAAGCACTCAGGTGAGACTACATAATTCGCCCTGTAAGGAACTTAAAATAGATCACAAATTCGATTTACTTACCGACACAAACGGAAAAGGGACAACAGAGTCTATTAAATATTAAATTAACGCGTGGAAATTCAAGAAACTAAATTGCCCAAAGAGACAGTTGAAACGATAAAATTGCTCCTTGTAGTAACTTTTAAAATGCCACAAAATTCGTTATTTATTTCTCGTTCAGCTACAGGCAAAGCGTGATACACTTACAAACATCAACATAAAAATTTAAATTATCATTAACAATGATTTACAATAAAATTTTCAGGGTTTCCAGCCACAAAAGTGCTTGGTCACTTATCACATGTATGTCCATCAGATTTCCTCCCTTAAGTCCGTGTACGTCGCACTCAACTATATGCTGCATGGTTTGACTCTCTCCGCACTCACAGATGGTGACAGCCTCGACGTGGCCTACCCCCCCAGTATCGTGCCGCACAACGATCGCATTGCGAGAAGAAAATCAAAATGCTCAGAACGAGCTGCGACACGAGAAGCAAATGTCACCACCAAACGGCGGCCGGACGTAGTAATACCTCCCGGCCCTCACAGGCGAAGTTACGCAAGAGAGCGAGACAAAATTCGTTACTTTCTTGTTGCTGAAATTTATTACAAAACTCAATTAGTCTTTCCCCTCTCCCATTCCTAGTACGATGCATATATTCGCCCGTAATCCTCTCTTCTACTCCTTCCCCTACCACCGTATTCCAGTCGCTCATGACTATTAGTTTTTCATCTCCCTTTACGTATTGATTTACCCGTTCAGGATCCTCATGTAGTTCTCCTATCTCTTCACCTGGAACTTGTGACGTCGGCATGTATGTCTAAATTATAGTTGTCAGCTTGGTTTGCTGTCGTTTCTCATGAGAGCAAGCCAGTCACTGAACTGTTCATAGTAAGTCACTCTCTGCCCTACCTACGTATTCATTACGAATCGTAGACCTTTTGTATCGTTTTCTGCTGCTGTTGGTATTATCCTATATTTATCTGACCAGAAATCCTTGTTTTCTGGCCATTTAACATCACTGACCCCCACTATATCTGGATCAAGCCTATTGATTCCCTTTTCAGATTTTCTAGCTTCTCTACCACTTTCAAGCTTTCGGCATTCATTTCATTGGTTATTCAATCTTTTTCTCATAGTCACTTCTCCTTTGGCAGTCGCCTCCCGGATATCCAAATGAGGGAATGGGGGCTATTGCGAAATCTTTTGCCAATGGAGGGATCATCATGAAACTTTTTAAATTCCAGGCCGCATGTTCTGTGGATACACTTTAGGTGTCCTTAATGCAGTGGTTTCCATTGCCTTGTGCATCCTCATGCCGCTGACTATTGCTGATTCTTGTGTCTTTAGGAGCAGTTTTCCGCCCCTAGGACAAGAGAATGCCCTGGACATCTGTCCGCTCCTTCGCCATCGTTGGCAAGGCCATTGGCAGAATGAGGGTGACTTCTTATGTTGAAAGTCTTCAGCCGCTGCTCTCTTTTTTCAAATTTAAGGGATGGCGGGATTCGAAACCAGGACCAAGGACTTCTTCATTATCAATCAAACACGCTACCCCTAGACACTATTCAATGCAAAGAAAAGCGGCGATTTGTGAGGAACTCCTAATATCTTCTGGATACACTGAATTACCCATATAAATTCCATTTGGATAGCTTAAAATTACATGAAACTGCATTTGATTCACAAGACACATAATAGTGACGCAGAGCTTGTTCGACGCCATTGGAATGACGTCTCAAACCAGTAAAATAAAAACAGTATCCTATGCTGTGGAGGGGGAAGGGGTAGCACACATGAGCGGTAGTGGTGAAGAGTGCTAACAGGAAATCGGTGGCCGTAACAAACAGATGTTTTGACAGTTAGAGATGTGTGTATTTTATCAATATCACATTGTAAATTTCGCGCAGCACGGAGGTGTCAGTGCTGATCTAGCGTGGTAATTGAGTACATCTGGCTTGTGTTGTGGTTTTAATTATGGAAGCTAAATAAACATTGACCTTCATACGAGTTTGTTGTTTTGGAAAAAAAGAAAATAGCGTGAAGGCGTGACCTGGAACCTGTATAACGAACAAACACAAACAACAGTATAAATATTGTCATGGCAACTGTGTATTTGGCATCCTGCATTATTAATGGGGGGGGGCATTAATCCCATATGAAATAATACATTGAGGGAAAAAGAATTCGCAGCACCAAGAAAGTGTTGTGTGACACGAACAAAAGTTTGTAGGTGTGCTTCCGCATCTGAAAGATGATGCCTATTAAAAATTTTACTGTCGTCGAGTAAGAGCGGAGCAAATAGTTGCACAATGAGGATGCAAATCAAATTTGCTTTAAATACACGGTGTACCGGCAGTGTGCGTTAGTTGTCTTTGAGACTGGACGTGTGTAACCTTCCCCTCACTTATCGACCTTAATGACAGTGAAAAATTAAACCGCGTGTACCTAATGGAAATTTGGAAAAAAGCAATCGTCACCGAAGTTAATTTGTCGGTAAAGAGGGAGGAAAGGGTTACATCTTAATGAAAGGAAAAATGCAAATGAAACTGATGGAAATTAATTTTGAAAAGGGGTAAAGTTAATAAAGAAAGTAAATGTGCGGCCGTTACATTAACGATTACCTAGCGGTAATTAGATATTTGAGATTTGGGGGAAATTACGGTCGCCAGTCCTATGGAAAATTACTATAGTAACTGAAAAAGAAAGGTTATTACACATAATTAGCACTAGAAGCGTGGCAACTGAAGATTGACACGTGTAGCGTGAAAACTGAAAGTTTGTCAGAAGTAATAAATTTCGCTACACTCTGACTTAATTTAGCAAAAGAATTAATAAAACCGGAAAATTGAAAGTTAATTTAGTGACTGAAATTGATAGTGAGCCTTGTTTCTGAAGCACATCGAAATTCAGTAAAATATGGTTAGTCTTGGGCTACCTCAACAATAATTTCAAAAGCTACTTGAATCTATGCAATTTAGAAATAAGAGATTTAATTTTGAACTTGAATTTAATGATTCTGAACAATTAACAATAGTAAAATTTAGCACGTACCAAGCTGAGCTCCAGTCACGTGTAAGCTAAAATACGGTAACAAAACTCGCACTCTTAATTTGTGCGTGTGTAATCTAAATATTGTAGCCAGCTATGAATACGTTAACTGAACTTTGAAATTCAAGCAGCGAAATCGAATGATATTACTTTAATGCTGGCGTCTGAATTTCAACGACACTCGGCTTCATTCCGGAAAAGAAAGGGACCCTGCTTGGCAATGCAATTGGGACAATGAGCAACAAAGATTCATGCTACGTTGCTGTAATTTAGTTATGAAAATGGAACAGTTTGAAAAGCTGAGCTCTGCCATACAGTTCTAAAACTATACGTGCTTCCAGTCTTCCTTGTTGGTTGATTGAAGGTTTGAAGCCGTCGATCGAGGAGGTGGCGACAATCACTCATTGTCGGCCGACGCTGTTGCAGAAGCTGGATGTTGGCACGCCTTCTTCTCGACACGGTCACCAGGCGAAACGGGCTCTTGATGTGCGCCAGTTAATGCTTCCCGTCCGCGACACCGTGTCAGAAACTATCATAGCAAGTCGAGCGCAATTACATGCTGCCCAACCCCGAAAGCGCGGCAACTCGCGGGAGCGTCACACAACACCTGCACCACTGCACCACCGCAGCCAGACTCTCTCTGCCCGCGCTCCACGCGACAGAGTTAACACTACCAAAGATCCTAAACACTTTCGTTCTTCACAAGACCTATCGATGTATTCGTTCGATAGCATAGTTTTCCCTAGGCAAGACCCAGCGTAAAATACAAATAATATTTACAAAACAAACCAATTATACATCGACGTAAATGCATATATATATATATATATATATATATATATATATATATATATATATAGTAAAAGAATTACAATATATAAAGACACAGAAATGTCATATCTTGAGGTAACAAAACAAGGAAAAAAATTATAGTACAATAGATGGAAATAGGAGGATATGCATTTCCGGCGTTACACGTGGTGAGTCGAAGTTAGTCACTCCTGTAAGACTACAAAGACGCCATTATCAACACCTCACTGCGTTAGAGGTCTGTAGCAGGGCTATGAGAAGCTGAATGGTCCCTCTGCGATATTGCAAGAAGACTTGACAGGGATTTAGCTACCGTACATGATTGCTGGCGGCGGTCGCCACGAGAATGTACAGTCGCAAGATGGCCGGGCACCAGAAGGCCACGTCACACTATCGAGAGGGTGAAACATCCTCTTAGAAAAATTATGAAATACGAAACGTCCCCTTACAAATAATTATGAATGACTGTGATGGAAAAACTCTTATGTTATTTGATTTTCAAACAGCTGAGCAAAACTGAACGTACTCAGACATTAATCTCTTTACTTATTCTGATCATCACTAAAAGGACACGCAATATTTTTAGCGCAACGCAGTCTGACTTTCAATAATCCCTACAAAAGAATGGCCCCGACTAACAATAACGTATACCTTTCATGAATCACTTAAGTCTCAAAAATCTTCCTTACTCGAACTACTGCAATACAGCGAGCGCCAATACTGCCAGCTAAATAAAAGATTCTAACTACTGAAGGCACTGACTACTGACAGGCGTAGTTAGCAAATGAAATATTTTGATAGAAAACAAACAATGTATTTATATTAATAATGTTCAAAAGTCATCATATATATATATATATATATATATATATATATATATATATATATATATATATATATATATATATATATATACAGGGTGAGTCACCTAACGTTACCGCTGGATATATTTCGTAAACCACATCAAATACTGACAAATCGATTCCACAGACCGAACGTGAGGAGAGGGGCTAGTGTAATTGGTTAATACAAACCATAAAAAAATGCACGGAAGTATGTTTTTTAACACAAACCCACGTTTTTTTAAATGGAACCCCGTTAGTTTTGTTAGCACATCTGAACATATAAACAAATACGTAATCAGTGCCGTTTGTTGCATTGTAAAATGTTAATTACACTCGGAGATATTGTAACCTAAAGTTGACGCTTGAGTACCACTCCTCCGCTGTTCGATCGTGTGTATCGGAGAGCACCGAATTACGTAGGGATCCAAAGGGAACGGTGATGGACCTTAGGTACAGAAGAGACTGGAACAGCACATTACGTCCACATGCTAACACCTTTTTATTGGTCTTTTTTAGTTACGGAGTGGAATAGAGTGTGTCCCGACATGTCAGGCCAATAAATGTTCAATGTGGTGGCCATCATTTGCTGCACACAACTGCAATCTCTGGCGTAATGAATGTCGTACACGCCGCAGTACATCTGGTGTAACGTCGCCGCAGGCTGCAACAATACGTTGTTCCATATCCTCTGGGGTTGTAGGCACATCACGGTACACATTCTGCTTTAACGTACCCCACAGAAAGAAGTCCAGAGGTGTAAGATCAGGAGAACGGGCTGGCCAATTTATGTGTCCTCCACGTCCTATGAAACGCCCGTCGAACATCCTGTCAACCTAGTGTTAATTGCGGAATGTACAGGTGCACCATCATGCTGATACCACATACGTCTCCGCGTTTCCAGTGGGACATTTTCGAGCAACGTTGGCAGATCATTCTGTAGAAACGCGATGTATGTTGCAGCTGTTTGGGCCCCTGCAATGAAGTGAGGACCAATGAGGTGGTCGCCAATGATTCCGCACCATACGTTTACAGTCCACGGTCGCTGTCACTCTACCTGTCTGAGCCAGCGAGGATTGTCCACGGACCAGTAATGCATGTTCCGTAGATTCACTGCCCCGTGGTTTGTGAAACCCGCTTCATCGGTAAACAGGTAGAACTGCAACGCATTCCCTGTTAATTCCCATTGACAGAATTGCACTCTATAATTAAAGTCATCACCATGTAATTGCTGATGTAGCGACACATGAAACGGGTGAAAGCGGTGACGATGCAGTATGCGCATGACTCTACTTTGACTCAGTCCACCGGCTCCCGCAACGTCCCGTGTACTCATGTGTGGGTTCATGGCAACAGCAGCTAACACACCAACTGCACCCGCTTCTCCTGTGACGGGCCTGTTACGGACCCGTTTGCGTGCTACGACCATACCTGTTGCATACAGTTGGCGGTAGATGTTTTGCAATATGCGGCACGTTGGATGCTCTCTGTCCGGGTACCGTTCTGCATTCACTCTGCAGGCTTCAGCTGCATTTCGTCGAAACTCGCCATAGATGAGTATCATCTCCGCCTTTTCAGAGTTCGAATACACTATGGTCATAGTTCCTACAACACTACACTATCACAGACGTCTGGTAACACGGTGTACTGTAGTTGGTCTGCGTGCGGAGACGAATGCAGAATAACAATAGCAGCAAGCGCTACATGCGGACACTGCGACAGCTAGACCAAACCACAACAGTGCACTACAGCCACACTCGTAAACACGGTCGTCTTCGTAAACATGTCCCTGCAGATGCTGCTCGCCGACCGTGGCCCGTGTTTGTTACAACACGCAACTGAACGTCGGAGGTTTCAAGCGTCAACTTTAGGTTACAATATCTCCGGATGTAATTAACATTTTACGATGCAACAAAAGGCACTGATTAAGTATTTGTTTATATGTTCAGATGTGCTAACAAAACTAATGTGGTTCCATTTAAAAAAAAACGTAGGTTTGTGTTAAAAAACAACTTCCGTGCATTTTTGTATGGTTTGTATTAAACAATTACACTAGCCCCTCTCCTCACGTTCGGTCTGTGGAATCGGTTCGTCAGTATTTGATGTGGTTTACGAAATATATCCAGCGGTAACGTTAGGTGACTCACCATATATATATATATATATATATATATATATATATATATATATATATATATATTCAATTAAACAAATGTCCTTTTTCTGACGGACGCACGTCCAGGTCGTGCTCACATAGTAATCTCTCAAAACTCTGGCATCTCTCTCTCCCCACATCCACCACTGCTGGCGGCTCACCTCCAACCGCCCAACGCTACGCACTGTTCACATCCAACTGTCCAACAATACCCAAGCGAATATTCCAACAATGAGTCCAACCAGCCACAGACTGCACACAGCACAGTCAGCGATTATCATACAGAGCGATACGTGGCGTTACCAACATAAAAACCTAAACAGCCTACTTACAAGGGAAAACCATCGCGTTCGGTGTATGGGTCTGGCGCACAGCACTGCATCTGTTGGAGCAATTTTAGCATCATTTGGAAATACAGTAACGAAATTCTTCAAGCCTGTTACATCAAGAACAGCTTCAAGCTAATCTCTGTGAACCGTGCATTCCAATAACCCCAATAAAATGCCATCTGTAACTTCAGTGGCGTCAAGCCAGAGCTCACTGAACGGCCGGATAGACGTCTGTTGTGTTTTCTGATGAAAGCTGGTTCTGCCTCGGTATAAGTGATAGTCGCGTGTTGGTTACAAGGAGGACAGTTGAGAGTTTGCAACAAACATTTTATTCAACAGTGAAATTCGCCAACAGCCGTCCAATTGACGTGTTATTTTATTTTAACTATCAGTTTCGCATCCTGTTGTGCACCGTAATGGGGCCTGAAGATGACATAATGGAATGCCGGAGTCCATAGTTATAATAAAATAACACGTCAATGGCACAGCTGTTGGCGAATTTCATTGTTAAATATTTGACCAGTCACTGTCCCATGTCCACAGTGAATCGTAGCAGATTGCAACAAAGTTGTCTGCATGCTACACGCATTCGACCTACACTTGTACTTATAGTCTTGGGTGCAATTTCATATGACAGCAGGAGCTCTCTCGCGGTTATCCACACACCGTGACAACAAATACGTAATTCACTCTAGTGATTAGATCTGTAGTTCTGCCATTCCGGTTGGTATTTTCCAGTAGGACAAGGCTCGCCCAGAAACCGCTCTTCTAACTCCACATGCTCTACAGAATGTCGTTATGTTGCCTTGGTTTGCTCGATCACCAGACCCATCTCCAGTCGACCACATTATGGGACATCATCGGACGAGAACTCCAGCGTCATTAACTGTCCTTGTACTGACCGACCACAGGCCTGGTACTCCACTCCACAAACCGACATGCAGCACCTGTAAAACACGTTGTTTGCACGTTTGTAAGCTTGCATTTCAAATTCTAGCAGTTACACTACTTATTAATGGACCAGAATTCCACTCTCGCAATCGCTTATATAGCACTTACGTTAACCTGTGGTCTTGCAATTTTGGTCACTGAACTGTGTTACGTAGGGCAATGTACGAGGGTAATCCCAAATGTATGGTCTCCTATTTTTTTATAAGTACATAGACCTGTTACTTCTACAATGGTTTACATCAGTTAAAAGCTTGAACATTTAGATATTTTCGATATAATCACCATTTATGTCACTGCAGATTTGTAGACGCTGTGGCAGTTTTTTATGCCCATGTCGTACCAGCTCGCCGCCACGCTGTTCAGAAAGTTATGAACCTCTTTCTTCACCTCGTCGTTGGAGCTGAATCGCTTTACGGCCAAATGTTCTTTTAACCTAGTGAACGGGTGATAGTCACTGGGCGCCAAGTCAGGATTATAAGGTGGGTGGCTGGGTGATTATGTTCCACTAAAACTGTTGCAGGAGAGCAACGGTTTGCCGAGCGATGTGTGGGCGAGCGTTGTCACGGAGAATGTGTACCCCTTCGCTCCACATTCCTATCTCCGGTTCTGAATCGCCCGTTTGAGTTTTTTTAGAGTCTCACAGTACCTGTCAGCGTTAATTGTGGCCCCGGCGAATCAGCGCCGACGACGAGGTGAAATAAGAGGTTCATAACTTTCTGAACAACATGGCGGCGAGCTGGTATGACATGGGCATACAAAAACCGCCACAGCGTCTACAAAAATGCATCGACAGAAATGGTGATTATGTCGAAGAATAGCTCAATGTGCAAGCAGTAAACTGATGTAAACCATTGAGAAAAAAACAGGTCTATGTACAGTACTGACCATTAAAATTGCTACACCAAGAAGAAATGCAGATGATAAACGGGTAATGACGCGTATTGTGACGAGCCAGTTGCTCGGGCGCCATTGACCAGACGTTTTCAATTGGTGAGATATCTGGAGAATGTGCTGACCAGGGCAGCAGTCGAACATTTTCTGTATACAGAAAGGCCCGTACAGGACCTGTAACATGCGGTCATGCATTATCCTGCTGAAATGTAGGGTTTCGCAGGGATCGAATGGAGGGTAGAGCCACGAGTCGTAACACATCTGAAATGTAACGTCCACTGTTCAAAGTGCCGTCAGTGCGAACAAGAGGTGACCGAGACGTGTAACCAATGGCACTCCATTCCATCACGCCGGGTGATACGCCAGTATGGCGATGACGAATACACGCTTCCAATGTGCGTTCACCGCGATGTCGCCAAACAAGGATGCGACCATCATAATGCTGGAAACAGAACCTGGATTCATCGGAAAAAATGACGTTTTGCCATTCTTGCACCCAGGTTCGTCGTTGAGTACACCATCGCAGGCGCTCCTGTCTGTGATGCAGCGTCAAGGGTAACCGTAGCCACTACCTGCGAGCTGATAGTCCAAGCTGCTGCAAACGTCGTCGAACTGTTCGTGCAGCTGGTTGTTGTCTTGCAAACGTCCCCATCTGCTGACTCAGGGAGCGAGACGTGGATGCACGATCCGTTACAGCCATGCGGATAAGATACCTGTCATCTCGACAGCTAGTGATACCAGATCATTGGGATCCAGCACGGCGTTCCGTATTACCCTCCTGAAACCGCCGATTCCATATTCTGCTAACAGTCATTCGATCTCGACCAACGCGAGCAGCAATGTCGCGATAGGATAAACCGCAATCGCGATAGGCTACAAACCGACGTTTATCAAAGTCGGAAACGTGATGGTACGCATTTCTCCTCCTTACACGAGGCTTCACAACAACGTTTCACCAGGCAACGCCGATCAACTGCTGTTTGTGTATGAGAAATAGGGTTGGAAACTTTCCTCATGTCAGCACGTTGTAGGTGTCGCCGCCGGCGCGAACCTCGTGTGGACGCTCTGAAAAGCTATTCATTTGTATATCACAGCATCTTCTTCCTGTCGGTTAAATTTCGCTCCTGTTGCACGTCATCTTCGTGGTGTAACAATTTTAATGGCCAGTAGTGTACTTGTAAAAAAAAAAATAGGAGACTTTACTTTTGTGATTACCCTCGTATTCCAGAATTTCTTTACTGTAAATTAATTAGTTTTTGGTGTTGTACCTTTTCTTGCCATCAGTTTATACTGGCAGATACCAGTGCATCATTATTCGAAACATCAGCGGCTTATGACACAGCACAGGAAAAAGCGCCTCAACTGGCACAGCTCGTCCATGTGACTGCCAGTCCACCAGTCCATTCCTGTTATTTCGGCGGAGCCCGAAGGAGACGTGAGCGGGGTGGAACGATACGAGAGGGCTGTGCCAGCCGGCTACAAAATAACGCATCACGGCTCCGAGTGTAGCAGAGGGTGGGCGGGGCCTCTGGGAATCGATGGTGCGTGAGTGTAGCAGCAGAAGCGATCTGGACGGCAGGCGTCACTGGCAGAGCTGGTGAGCGACGTCTACTGCCGGGGCCGATGCCCGCCCGTCAGGCTTCGGGTAGCGTCTGCGTTTCAGACTGCCTCTGGTCCCGCAGCTGACGTCGACCAGAATGTGTTTTCCTGTACCGCGCGCTGCCACCGGCGACTCCTGTCTGCGTCAACTGGCGTCTCCCCATTGTTCCCCTTCTCCGACTGCTTCGTAACGGAGTATCGAATGACACGTAGGCACGCCTCTGGCACTGCAAATGGACAGATTTTTGACAGTTGTAAGGAACTATGAGGACGACGAATAAGAATGGTTGACCGAGAACGAAGTGCTCGAATAAAAATAGCTGTAGGCAGCAGAATGTGGGTAAGGAATGAAAGAGGAAGCTGCCTGTTAGGATTTTGCACAGAGCCTAACTTAATCTACATCTACATACATACTCCGCAATCCATCATACGGTGCGTGGCGGAGGGTACCTTGTACCACAGCTAGCATCTTCTCTCCCTGTTCCACTCTCAAACAGAACGAGGGAAAAATGACTGCCTATATGCCTCTGTACGAGCCCTAATCTCTCTTGTCTTATCTTTGTGCTCTTTCCGCGAAATGTAAGTTGGCGGCAGTAAAATTGTACTGCAGTCAGCCTCAAATGCTGGATCTCTAAATTTCCTCAGTAGCGATTCACGAAAAGAACGCTTCCGTTCCTCTAGAGACTCCCACCCGAGTTCCTGAAGCATTTCCGCAGCACTCGCATGATGATCAAATTTACCAGTAACAAATCTAGCAGCCCGCCTCTGAATTGCTTCTATGTCCTACTTCAATCCAACCTGACAGGGATCCCAAACGCCGAGCAGTACCCAAGAATAGGTCGTATTAGTGTTTTATAAGCGGTCTCCTTTACAGATGAACCACATCTTCGCAAAATTCTACCAATGAACCGAAGACGACTATCCGCCTTCCCCACAACTGCTATTACATGCTTGTCGCACTTCATATCGCTCTGCAATGTTACGCCAAAATATTTAATCGACGTGACTGTGTCAAGCGCTACACTACTAATGGAGTATTCAAATATTACGGGATTCTTTTTCCTATTTATCTGCATTAATTTACATTTATCTATATTTAGAGTTATCTGCCATTCTTTACAACAATCACAAATCTTGTCCAAGTCATCTTGTATCCTCCTACAGTCACTCAACGACGACACCTTTCCATACACCACAGCATCATCAGCAAACAGCCGCACATTGCTATCCACCCTGTCCAAAAGACCATTTATGTAGATAGGAAACAACAGCGGACATACCACATTTCCATGGGGCACTACAGATGATACCCTCACCTCCGATTAACAGTCACCATTGAGGACAACGTACTGGGTTCTATTACTTAAGAAGTCTTCGAACCACTCACATATTTGGGAACCAATCCCATATGCTCGTACCTTAGTTAGGAGTAGCTAACACTTTGTTCAAGAATCATGAAAGGTGGTTGTATACATGGAACTGGCCTGGAGATACTGACAGATTTAAGATAGATTATATAATGGTAAGACAGAGATTTCGGAACCAGGTTCTAAATTGTAAGACATTTCCAGGGGCAGATGTGGACTCTGATCACGATCAATTGGTTATGAACTGTAGATTAAAGCTAAAGGAACTGCAAAAAGGTGGGAATTTAAGGAGATCGGACCTGGAGAAACTGACTAAACCAGAGGTTGTGCAAAGTTTCAGGGAGAGCATAAGGGAACAGTTGACAAGAATGGGGGAAAGAAATACAGTAGAAGAAGAATGTGTAGCTTTGAGGGATGAAGTAGTGAAGGCAGCAGAGGATCAAGCAGGTAAAAAGACGAGGGCTAGTAGAAATTCTTGGGTAACAGAAGAAATATTGAATTTAATTGATTAAAGGAGAAAATATAAAAATGCACTAAATGAAGCAGGCAAAAAGGAATACAAACTTCTCAAAAATGAGATCGACATGAAGTGAAAATTGGCTAAGCGGGGATGGCTAGAGGACAAATGTAAAGATGTAGAGGCATATACCACTATGGTAAGACAGATACTGCTTACAGGAAAATTAAAGACACATTTGGAGAAAAGAGAACCACTTGCATGAACATCAAGATCTCAGATGGAAACCCAGTTCTAAGCAAAGAAGGGAAAGGAGAAGGATGGTAGGAGTATATAGAGGGTCTATACAAGGGCGATGTACTTGAGGGCAATATTATGGAAATGGAAGAACATGTAGATGAAGATGAAATCGGAGATATGACACTGCGTGAAGACAGACAGAGCACTGAATGACCTAAGTCGAAACAACGTCACGGGAGGAGACAACATTCCATTAGCCTTGGGAGAGCCACCCCTACAAAACTCTACCATCTAGTGAGCAAGATGTATGAACAGGCGAAATGCCCTCAGACCTGAAGAATAATATAATAATTCCAATCCCAAAGAAAGAAGGTGTTGAGAGATGTGCAAATTACCGAACTATCAGTTTAATAAGCCACGGATGCAAAATACTAACACGAATTCTTTACAGGCGAATGGAAAACTGGTTGAAGCCGACGTCGGGGAAGATCAGTTTGGATTCTGTAGGAATGTTGGAACACGGGAGGAAATTTTGACCCTACGACTTATCTTAGAAAATAGATTGAGGAAAGGCAAACCTACGTTTCTAGCATTCGTAGACTTAGAGAAAGCTTTTGACAATGTTGCCTGGAATACTCTGTTTCAAATTCTAAAGGTGGCAGGGGTAAAATACAGGGAGCGAAAGGCTATTTACAATCTGTACAGAAATCAGATGGCAGTTATAAGGGTCGAGCTGCATAAAAGGGAAGCAGTGGTTGGCAGGTGAGTGAGGGTTGTAGCCTATTTAATCTGTATATTAAGCAAGCAGTAAAAGAAACAAAAGAAAAATTCGGATTGGAGATTAAAATCCGTGGAGAAGAAATAAAAACTTGATGTTCGCCGATGACATTTATAGCTGCCCACATCGTGTTGTGCCGACTCCACTGTAGCTTGAATGGATTTTTAAGTTTGTTTTATATGCCCGACTTCTAATTTCACCACACAAGTCTCCAGGGTTGAGCAGTTATTGCCCGATGACGACACGCAATACAATTTGTTAAAGCGGAGTTCACCGTTATTAATTATGTTTTTAAGATTTAATTTTATTACTCGTACAGAGACTCAACGTTCATTTGTTTAACAGCGCGTTGTCAAAATAAGTATGAAATGCTAATGTCTTTGCAATACATAATGTCGACTATTGAGTTAAAGTTCGTACCTATTTTGCCATTTTAGAGCAGAGAAACCTTAAGCGCTTCTGCTTCTATAGTCTCAGTATGAAATGTTCACTAATTTCAATTTACTTCCTATCTCAGTTCAGTATTTAACACAAATTATATATCAATGTCATTTCAGTGATATTACGTCGGTTCCACACTAACAGAATAACACGTAATCGTCATTTATCATCACTTTTATTAATAATCCTTTTTCTTATGACGTAAATGTTTATGAATGATCACTATCTAGGAGGAAAGAGGGATTGATCCTAATCATGAGATAATAGCTTTTAATGAGTCCGCAATCGTTAATTAAATAAAAAATCACGTTCAAGTATGATATGCGAACATCTTTCGTTACGTCCGTTTTCACGTATCTGTCAAAACTAATCCTGTCCCCCACAATTCAAATTAACATTTAATTTTGTCGGAACATCGAATCGTAACTATTATGTGAAAGTTTATTCTAGTCCCCGAATTAATTCCTTTCAGATACGCGCACGACCGAACAGCAGAACGGAACACAAACGACTTGTTTTAACAACCGAACAACGCAACGACGTTACATTACGACCATGTACGCCCAATGAACATCTCTTCGACTTTATCTTTTCTACTCTGCTTAATTAATTATTCCTAATTACAATTTATTCAGCTATTTAACGAAAACATCTAACAAAAAATAAAATAAATTTATCCCAACGTAAAAGATCCCTTATACATTGTAATTCTGTCAGAGACAGCACGGGACCTAGGTGAGCAGTTGAGCGGAATGGACGAGTCTTGAAAGGACGATATAAGATGAATATCAACAAAAGCAAAACGAGGATAATGGAATGTAGTCGAATTAAATCAGGTGATGCTGAGGGAATTAGATTAGGAAATGAGACACTTAAAGTAGTAGATGAATTTCGCTACTTGGGAAGCAAAATAACAAATGATAGTCGAAGTAGAGAGGGTATGAAAAGCAGAATGGCGATGGCAAGGAAAGAGAAGAACTTCTGAAGAAGATAAATTTGTTAACATCGAGTATAGAGTTAAATGTCAGGAAGTTGTTTCTAGAAGTATTTGTTTGGATTGTAGCCAAGTATGGAAGTGAAACATGGACGATAAATATTTTAGACAAGAAGAGAATAGAAGCTTTCGAAATATGGTGCCACAGATGAATGCTGAATATTAGATGGGTAGACCACATAACTAATGAGGAGGTATTGACTAGAATTGGGGAGAAGTTGGTGGCACAACTTGACTAGAAGAAGGGATCGGTTGATCGGACTTGTTTTGAGGCATCAAGAGATCACCAATTTAGTATGGGAGGGCAGCGTGGAAGGTAAAAATCGTTGAGGCAGACGAGGAGATGAATACACTGAGCCAATTCAGAAGGATGTATGTTGCAGTAGGTACTGGGAGATGAAGAAGCTTGCAAAGGACAGAGTAGCATGGACAGCTGCATCAAACCACTCTCACGACTGAAGACCACAACAATAACAACAGACAGCAGGAAAGATGAATTAACCGAATTACTGACAATAGCACATGCCGTTAGTCTATCATACGGATTAGGCATCTGTCTCAGCAATTGCGAGCTCATGATACATGCTCGAGGAGCATAGGTGTAGCGCACAGGTCTGTTAAAAGAACTGGAAATCTTACAAGCCTACATGTGTCTTCGGTTAAGCATCTGCGACACGGGAAGTTGCGAAGATGAGATAAGAAGGCAGATCACGCTAGGTCGAGTAGCTACGAGGAGTCTTACCGAGATGTCGGAGAACAGGGAGACGGAGGACTATACAAAGGTGCGTCTACATGAAACACTCGTATTCCTGTCTTCTCTCACGCTTGCGAAACATGGACGCTCAAGTCCACAGACTGACGCATTTGAGCTTTGGTGCTGGCAAAGGAAGCTACGTATAAAATGGATCGACAGAAGAACTAATGCGTCCATAATTGACTCGCACTGGACGTGGGGGAGAGTAGCGAACAGGTGGATGGATCATATCAAGAACATCTCCACTCCACCTCTTCAGTAGGCTCCAAGAGAAGCTGCTAACCGGCCGGGATCAAGACGCTCGGTTTACAAAATTACAGCGCTCACCAATGATTGCATCTTGTGATGAAGCCAAGTATGCAGTCTTTCGCACATTCTGTTTGGTCGAAACATGAGAGAAACAATGACAGAAATGAAACATTTTTACGATTTGGGCTTGAAGTTCCAGGTGAAACGATAATATTTTACAAGAACTTAGTTTCTCTTGGCTAGTACAATCTTCCAATAGCTTGCGGGAATGAAGCCGGGTGTTGTCGTCGACAACTCCTGAGATTTTGACAGGTGACCACCCCGTCACTTTCAAGGCAAAACTGTAGCAAGTAAGCGCTGTGCAAGTGAATTTAAAATGTCGGTCTGCAGAGCAATTTCCAAAAGGTAAAACACACACAGACACACACACACACACACACACACACACACACACACACACACACACACAAACACACACACACAAACTACAGTAACTTGAGAGGGTTAGGGAGAGATTGGGGTGATGTATGTACGCATACGTATGATAAACCCTTTCTCTCAAAAATATTTCTCTCTTTCAGACCTCTTCTGTGTTACCACAGATGACGTTTCACTGATGTCATTAATACCAAAATTGCAGTACACGAGAGGTGTCTATTTGCTTCCGCCATTCCAAACTGGAATGCAAAAGTTCTAATGAAAGTTCACCAACCTGCAGTCTTCTACAATTGTCCTCTGCACAGAAAACAGCACGTAGGTTAGGAATCCGTAAGCTGGAGGCTGTAAGAAACGCTTAGAGAGGAAATGTCTTAGAAATTATTAAATTTCCAATCAGTTTGTTTATACGGGAGTCTGCACAATTACATTCCACTTTAGAATCACAAATGGTTTCTATTGTTCTGCAAATCAGCGAACTGGATATGTCCGTAATTAGTATGACGAAGTTCTGAACTACATGTACAAATGAGCGTGAATTGCTAATAGAGTGTTAACTAACGCCGACCGCAGCAGTCGTCTGTCCTCCGAGACCTGATTTACACACTAAGTCTTAACTGATCCTGCAGCAGATAACATGTCCGTCCTCCGAGATTACCGTACCAGCTCTGATTTTATAGTCGAATCACTTCGCCCACCATCTACGTTAGGCTCGATTTGAAGATCTCTGAAGAGCTTCGTCTGTCTTATCGTTTTGCAGTAGTTTATTATTTGGTTTTTAATACTTGTGCAATAATGGAATGGTAGCACGCTACTGAGAGATGCTTTAAATGTAAAATGCAAGTAAATACGCTGTTTAGTTTGTCTAATATTAATAAGAGAAGATTGTCATTTTCATGCGCAACTTCCGATTGCAGCAGCCAATCGCGAAGAACGACCACAATTTAGCCGGTCTGCCACACGATACTCATACGTAATAAACCATCAGTCATCGGTACCTCACACCACATTACGTCATCTTGCCACAGCCGCCTTCTCAACTGCTCTAGAGAGAGATTTTTGTAGCCGAATATGATGGCTGCAAACCCAAAAATATTAAAACAGACACAAACACACACACACACACACACACACACACACACACACACACACACGTTGTAAACACTAGCGTCACAGTCAAACATGACCGTTGCCAGAATTTACCGATAGTGAAAATTACCGAACAACAGGTAAGGTGACGTTAACCCTGTCCCTCGCTTTTTTGAGCGGGGAGAGAACAGGAGTCCATGCAGAGGGCAGAAACCTGGATCTCCATTCAGGATTATGTTGATTTCCATAATGAGGGTGCTACAGTATTCCTTGCAGTTGTGGCGTATCAGATGTTGGTCATACTACCAGGACCGTGGACGATCGGTGTACTGAGCAACATCCTCTCACTCTCACACGCCTACAACAGCCGAGAACATCAGCTATGGCAAAACACTGTATGGGCACCAGTCATACTATGGAATATAACATTACGCAGATTCTCGCATGCACTTCCAGCTGTTGGGGTAGTTCTATTGAGAGAGCAGTTGAGATTAAATTGGCAAGTAACTTTATTTAAGGGGCACCGGAAAGGCTCAAAAACATGAAAAGTTCAATTTTTACTTTTTTGCGTTTTCTGAATCTGCAGACTATTACCTTTTAATAGATATATAACTTATTCAATTCCGAAGACTACAAATATTTTTAAATTTTTTTTGAAATGTGTTCTACATGGGCGTGACCCACTGTGGCGCTGTTAAACTGTTGTCAAATGGTGTTATTATTAACGTCCGTGTTCATCAGGTACATTTTAGTGATGTGAGATAAAGTATGTGTTGTGGCTAACCTGTGATGGTTCAATATATATCGCTGGTGTAATTGTCGATTGTTTCATGTTTATTTACTCTGTCGTTATCTCGAAAATATTCGTAATTAATTCTGTTTCTTCAGTCTCTGTTTTGTTGAAGTATAATAGTGAGTAAAAGTAAAGTTATTAGAAATCCTCTGAAGGCTTTTAAGAAAAGGAGAAATGTTGGAAAGCCAAAGGTATGTGTTATTACTGTAAACAATAAAGACAATAACAAAGTGAGTGAACCTAACCTCTCAAGTACACCTGCCCATAGCAGTCAAAGTGGGAAAGAAAATACTTCACAGAAGAAGCTTGGTTCAATGAGATGATAAAACCTATTTTCAGAGACTTAGCAGCACCTGAACTGTTGAAAAAGTGTATTCACGGAAAAACTCAAAACCCCAATGAAAGTGTAAATAGTGTTATATGGTCGAGAATCCCCAAGACTGTATTTGTTGGAATAGAAACACTTCACTTTGGTGTGTATGATGCTGTTGCGACTTTCAATGATGGCAACATTGTATGGTGCAAGGTATTTAGAAATATGGGAATGAAGATAGGTTATAACATGGTACGAGCGATGCTTGCTTTAGACAAGGAACGCCTTCGGGCTGCAGACAGGGCTGTAAAGAGTCTAGAAATACAAGCAAGAGTAAACAGGAGGAGGAACAAGAGGAAGCTGGAGGAGGAGTTTGCAGAGGATGAATAATCCATCCTATGGACCTGGAATGCACTAAAAAGTTAATCCAAACTTTGTCGCTCGATTCTCAAAACTTTTATTTTCTCATACTAATTACATGTTTTCTAAGGATCTTCCAAACATATTTGTTTCAAACTTTCAGTAAATGTTACACAGTACCTTCTGCATAATTTAACACAGCTTTTTTCAAAAAACTGTATATTTTTAATATATAAATAAAAAATTGCAAAAAAATGTTGTGAATTTTCATTACAATTGAAAAAAAATCATCTTTAATAATTGAACTAAAATTTTGTAAAATCCCTGTGTTAAGTTGTAGCCCATATTCCAATAAACAATCTGTAAAAAGTTTAACTTCCTACCTCAAATACTTTGTGAGGAAAGATGTAATTCATAAGCGTTATTTTAACATTGCAAGTATAGGGCGTTCCGGAGCCCCTTAATACAGGTGGAGGTTTTTGCTTAAATTCTGTGTGGTATCCAGCTCTCTCCCTTGTGAAAAACAGATGCACGGACTTAATGCTACCTCACTTATTTTTTGTTAATTTTCACTACAAATAACTTCTGGTGTCTGTCATGTTTGGTTGTGTGGTGCCGCTGGTGTTTACAGTGTGCATGTGTGTGTGTGTGTGTGTGTGTGTGTGTTATCTTTCGGGAATTGCTCTGCAAACCGACATTTAAAACTCGCTTGCACAGCGGTAACTTTCTGCAGTTTTACCTTGAAGGTAACAGGCTGGTCACCGTAGAAATATCGGCGGATGCCACGACGTCACCCGCCTGGATTCCCGTAAGTTATTTCAACACTGAATACGCCGGAAGAAACTCAGGTCTTGTAAAATGGTAACCTTTCACGAGTAACTTTAATCTCGAATTTGAAAATTTATTTCATTTCCTGCATTGCTTCTTCGGTTCTTAGATCGAATAGAAGGGGTGAAAGACTGCACACTTGGCTTCATCACAAGTTGTTGTTGTCACTGGTTAGCACCATCAAGCCAGGTCAGCAGCTCTTCTTCGATCTTGCTGATGAGTTAATTGCGGATCTTCTTCCCACCTCCCCCCTCAGCAGATATTAAGTTGTTTAATAATGGAGACGTAACTTCTCCTAACGGTACGTTTCATCTGCAGACTCCTGTGCCAACACCAATGGCCAAATGCATCAGTATAGTGCAGTGATGCCACATTCTCACTTTAAAGCTTTTGTCGCTTGATATTAGGCAAATATAAAACCATTGACGTTAGGCAATTAAACCATATACTTGTCATTGAATGTAAAAGTAGGACATACGAAGTGATGCAACTCGTTATGAGCAAATCATATCATAAAAACATAGACGCTTCGCACTTACAAGAGTAACCTGCTGACCCATCATAATATAAATTACATCGTCAATATATAAAATGTGGTAGTCAGCGAACTCTTGTATGTTACATCAGCAGTCGGCGTTAACGCTGTCAACCGATGCATACTACATAGACCTGCCTACACAGCTGATCACTGCTAATTGCTGGAGGAAAAGATGTGCACGTAAGTCTTCCTTTATTGATAACGACTAGTATAACGTCTTTAAACAAGCTGATTGTCAAAAATCGTTCAAATGGCTCTGAGCACTATGGGACTTCTGAAGTCATCAGTCCCCTAGAACTTAGAACTACTTAAACCTAAATAACCTAAGGACATCACACACATCCATGCCCGAGGCAGGATTCGAACCTGCGACAGTAGTGGTCGCGTGGTTCCAGACTGTAGTGCCTAGAACCGCTCGGCCACCCCGGCCGGCAAGCTGATTGTCGTTCTCTATGATAAGTAAATGTGAAAGTCTGATAGACAGTCTGTGTAATCCATCTAGTAGCAACTTACTCGAGTTACAGACGTATTTGGAGTGGCAGAAATAGATATATGGAAGTAACGACTCTGTCTCACACGCACAAACACATAGACGATAGTGTGAAACAGGCTACTGGCACATTCCACATGTTCACTGCCCCCGCCGAGTAGTAAGTTATAAGAGACAAGCCGTACAGGAACATAAAATGTATGTCCAACCAAATTATCTGAATAAACACTCCTGGAAATTGAAATAAGAACACCGTGACTTCATTGTCCCAGGAAGGGGAAACTTTATCGACACATTCCTGGGGTCAGATACATCACATGATCACACTGACAGAACCACAGGCACATAGACACAGGCAACAGAACATGCACAATGTCGGCACTAGTACAGTGTATATCCACCTTTCGCAGCAATGCAGGCTGCTATTCTCCCATGGAGACGATCGTAGAGATGCTGGATGTAGTCCTGTGGAACGGCTTGCCATGCCATTTCCACCTGGCGCCTCAGTTGGACCAGCGTTCGTGCTGGACGTGCAGACCGCGTGAGACGACGCTTCATCCAGTCCCAAACATGCTCAATGGGGGACAGATCCGGAGATCTTGCTGGCCAGGGTAGTTGACTTACACCTTCTAGAGCACGTTGGGTGGCACGGGATACATGCGGACGTGCATTGTCCTGTTGGAACAGCAAGTTCCCTTGCCGGTCTAGGAATGGTAGAACGATGGGTTCGATGACGGTTTGGATGTACCGTGCACTATTCAGTGTCCCCTCGACGATCACCAGTGGTGTACGGCCAGTGTAGGAGATCGCTCCCCACACCATGATGCCGGGTGTTGGCCCTGTGTGCCTCGGTCGTATGCAGTCCTGATTGTGGCGCTCACCTGCACGGCGCCAAACACGCATACGACCATCATTGGCACCAAGGCAGAAGCGACTCTCATCGCTGAAGACGACACGTCTCCATTCGTCCCTCCATTCACGCCTGTCGCGACACCACTGGAGGCGGGCTGCACGATGTTGGGGCGTGAGCGGAAGACGGCCTAACGGTGTGCGGGATCGTAGCCCAGCTTCATGGAGACGGTTGCGAATGGTCCTCGCCGATACCCCAGGAGCAACAGTGTCCCTAATTTGCTGGGAAGTGGCGGTGCGGTCCCCTACGGCACTGCGTAGGATCCTACGGTCTTGGCGTGCATCCGTGCGTCGCTGCGGTCCGGTCCCAGGTCGACGGGCACGTGCACCTTCCGCCGACCACTGGCGACAACATCGATGTACTGTGGAGACCTCACGCCCCACGTGTTGAGCAATTCGGCGGTACGTCCACCCGGCCTCCCGCATGCCCACTATACGCCCTCGCTCAAAGTCCGTCAACTGCACATACGGTTCACGTCCACGCTGTCGCGGCATGCTACCAGTGTTAAAGACTGCGATGGAGCTCCGTATGCCACGGCAAACTGGCTGACACTGACGGCGGCGGTGCACAAATGCTGCGCAGCTAGCGCCATTCGACGGCCAACACCGCGGGTCCTGGTGTGTCCGCTGTGCCGTGCGTGTGATCATTGCTTGTACAGCCCTCTCGCAGTGTCCGGAGAAAGTATGGTGGGTCTGACACACCGGTGTCAATGTGTTCTTTTTTCCATTTCCAGGAGTGTATTACAGTGTAATAGATGTCACACATTCGATTTCACAGATAGATAGTTCGATAAACATTTTATATAATACACTAAAGCGGCAGTTACGTATAACGCTTCACAAGTTAAAATCTTACGCTAACAAACACGTATACTGAATTGAAACCATGTTTATGAAGTGTACAGCTATTGTAAGTTTACTAAATGTTCTACATTGTAACATGTGTAAACTGAACTCTTCTACCTGCATGTACCACATCAACAGAATGCTGATATGACGAGCGTCTAAGCATAGCTATGTTCAACATGTATACACTGAGATAACGTGACGATACAGATACTGCAACTATTTTTACAGATAGATGTATATGCCAACGTCACAGTCACATTCTGAATTTGTGTGTGGGGTTGATCTGTTATTCTGTTATTCTGTGCAACGGATTGATTTGAGATGTACCCTTTACCCTGTGGCTCCTGCAAGACGCAATTTCCACCCCCACACTACTACAGAAGTCAGACAGACGCTCCTAACTAAGAGAAATGCCTGAAAAACTTTCAGAAATAAATATCTGCTGGAGTCGTCCGCTGTAAGGAAATGACACAAAAATTCCCAAAATTTCTTACGTAACTAGTGGGATACTTGGGTACTGGAAAGTGCTAGTTAGTGTAAGAAAAACATGAAACTAACGAAAGTTATTATTTATTTTGCAAAAATTCCGAGAAATCACAATGGCACTTTCAGTTATGAATTAAACAAGCTATATCCTGGTTCTTTTCGGAATGTGAAGCCACCTCTCAAGGACAGGACTCGCCAATGAAACCTCTATACAGAGCTTAAGATTGTTATTGACTTGGCAGAATGGCTGAGAGCCGCGCCTACTCAAGTTGAATAATTATCCATTAGAATGTTGCTAGGTACGGTCGAGGCTGTCGCATCTGAAATGCAGTGAAGAGTACTGTTGTGGAGAAAATATGGGGCTCACAATAGCTGTAGCGCACAATGCCGTAAGCTGCGATGACTGCTGTCTGCGCCGCTCGCTACTGACAAAAAAGATAACTCTCGTTCTATCTGGATTGACCTTCGCCAATCAAACTCTCCCTATGCCTTGATGAAGCCAAGGATTCCTACTCGCCCCTAGTCTAACTATTGGCGTGGTACACCGGTCAGATAACCAGTCCACTGCGATGCCACTCAAAATTCGCTCGCGCTCGCAGGCGTTTAACTATAACTCTGTCCGTTCACACCGCACAATAAGCGTGTCAGCCAACACAGTGAACAACGCTTAATACCAAGGACTCAATATAGAGTCGCACTCCGATTCGCTCTCGACAGAAGTGCTCTCCCAGTGAAGTACTGAGGAGAGACTTGTTCCTCGCTCCAAGAGTGACAACAGAAGAGCGCTGCTCCACGCTAGACGTGAAGGGGTATATCTTTCGGTCTCTTCCATTATTCCTTCAGCTCAAAGTGTCAGAAATATCGTATGCCAATCAGCATTGCTCTTCTAAAACGGGAGAATGACGTCTCGTTTAAGGCGACGAATCCAGAAACCTGTAGATTGGCATTTGCTGTCTCCCTGTGAAAATCTCTGAAACTGCATGCTATGTGCAAAGAATGAGTAGGGTGGCCGCTCCCACACAATGCAGTGGAATTTGCTATTAAGCCGAACACGAGGTCATTCCCCCTTTTCACTCGGGCCCACGCTGTCCGCTACATGGGTCGTCACCGGCCGACATAAGCTGGGTCGTCCTCTGAAGGCACCGGCATACCGTTGTGCTGTTTCTCTCCCGAACTAAAAGCTTCTGTGACCATCGAGTCTGGAATGTATGTGTGTACGCCAGCCTCGAGTATTTCAACCACGGTGTGCTTACTTGTTAATTGCATATCGTTTACATGAATTCATTCAACACTAACTTATCGAGTTTGGGTTCGAATGAAGCGTCTTGATGTGCGGAATATGATTGTAAGGGCGGAATATGTAAGCAATGAAGGTCAGGAGACCACGACGTCTTACAACATGAACGGACGGAGAAGTATGTTAGAGCACTGAGCAAGTAATGCAGTGTGTGGAGTGGGATAGAAAAACTAGTAATTACGGGGCATTGGAACGCTATAGCAGGGGAGGGAATAGACAAAATACTAATAGGAAACTATGTCCATAGTTGTAGGAGTGATACAGGAGAAAGCCTAATTAAGAACGTGTATTAAATGTGGGTTTCTAATAGCGAACACTGTTAAGAAGGCACACGATGATGAAGTATGTTTGAGAAAGATCAGGATACGAGAAGAGATTCCAGCCAGATTCTCTCATAGTAAGACACTGTTTTCTATATCCGATCGTACATTTTAAGGCGTACCCAGGAGCAGATATAGGTTAGGATCACGATTTAGTAGTGATGAAGGGAATCGTCTGGAATAATCAGAATGGAAAGATGTTAGATAAGGAAGTACTCAGAAATATTAATGTTCGTTCTAAGTTATCTATGGCTGCAGATTCTGAAATAGTTAACATCACAGTTGGAAGCTCAACTGAAGAGCCTTTCGAAAAAGGGCAATAACAGACGTTCGAACAGACCAGAAGAGAAACATGGGGTAACAGAAATAATACTGCGTTTGAGCCCGCTGCACACTATGAACCACCAGTACATCCATTTACTGTTCGATCGACTAATACGCAATTGATCGATGAAAGAAGGAAGTACCAAAATACTGAGGCTAAGACAATAACACAGTAATAGAAGTCACTCAGAAATGGATGAAGTAGGAAACGCAGGGAAGGAAAAGCGAAATGTTTGCAGGAGAAAAGTCAAGACGTCGAAACGGAAATGTTCGTTGGAAGCGTCAACATTAAGTATTGAGTAGAAATTCCACTGCCTAGCAAAGAATGGATAGGTGGAAAGAGAACACTGAAGAGCTCTGTTAGGGGGAGTAATTGTCTGATGGCGTGATAGATGAATAAATGAGAGTTGACATGTAGGGCATATGGGACCAAGTATTAAAGTTTAACAGAGCCTTGGAAGACTTGCATCCAAATAAGGTAGAATTTCTGAAATCATTTGGGGGATGTGGCACCCAAATTGTGATTAAAAGGGTTTCAATGGCACTGAGCCACAGTCATGTAATACTTTTGAAAAATGAAAACCGCTATTTGACTGTGTATTACCATATTTATCTTTTGTTTCGTCAAGATTTCGGAGGTTATGCCATTATGAAGTACGACGCTAAAAGATGTTAGACCATTATAAAGACATGTCTGCTAAAACAGTGCAAAGCAGGTAAACAAGGCTACAAGCACTTACATCTTAAAGACACGTTTTAGCCTTGTTTAATTGCTTTTGACTGCCTTAACAGATATGACATGAATGGTCTAACAACTTTTAGCATTGTACCCGATAATGGCATTAAAGTCGAAATCTGGATAGCACAAAGATAAGTATAATAACACACAGCCACATGGCGGGTTACTCGTTTTTTAAAATGTAATTGTTTTTATATATCTGAAGAAATCCCTTCAGACGTTGGGAAAAATTTCTCGCATGCAATCCCGAAAACAGCAAGTGAAGACAAACGTGAAAATCATCGTAGAATCAGCTAAACAACTCATGCATCAAAATTGATGAGAATCATAACATTCAGAAGGAATGTAAGAAAATTAAGGATCTGTTAGATGATGAACTGTTTGGCTTTAGGAAAGTTAAAGGCAACAGAGAGGTAGTTGTGACAGTGGGCTTGATAGTACAAGTAAGACAAAATAAAAATGTTGACATCTGCACAGGATTTGTCGACCTAGTAATAATGTTCAGCAAGCAAATTGGTGTAACTTTCGAAATTATTAGAAAAATAGATGCAAGGTTAATGGCAAGATGGGTAATATAAAATATTTACAAAATACAAGGCAGAGAGAGAACAGTAAGAATGAAAGGAGGAGAACGAAGTACTCGGATTAAAAAGGGTGCAAGAAAGCCATGTAAACCCTGTACTTCGAACTAGCAACGATGGAAGAAAAAGAAAGTTTAAGGTATGCGATTACAATTCAAGATGAAATAGTATCAATGATAATGTTGATTGAGGACATTGCTATCATGATTGAAAAGTATGAAGATGAATAATTACGGAAACTGTTAAATGTAACGATCAATCTAATGAGAAGTAGCAGAAAGTAGATCAGAAATGAAGTTCACATGACAACCGATGACCACGAAGTGAGTGAAGTGAAGGATGTATGCTATTTTAAGACACGGTGTACAAACGAAGAAAGATGTAAGAAGCAGTCTAACATAGAAGAAGATAGAACTCCTGTGCGAAAGAAGTCTATTAGTCTCAAGCGTCAGCCATATGTTTAGGAAGAAAATTCTGGGAATGTACGTTTGGACAAGAGCACTCGATAGAAGGGAATTACGGAAAATAAGGAAACGGGAAAAGAAGTGAATCGAAATGCTGGAGATGTGGTAACATACAAGGACGCTGAAAATTTGGTTGACTGATTAGATATGAGGAGATTCTCCTCAGAATCAGAGGAGATGAACATGTGGAAAACATTGACAAGAACGGACAGAATGACAGGACCTGTGTTAATAATTTAAGGAAAAATTTCCATTGTTCTTGAAGGAGGTGCAGAGAGTAAAATCCGTAGAGGAAGACAGTGATTGTTTGAGATAAATAGATTGGCATAGGACACAAATTTCTGTCGTACTCATCACACCAGTCAGAAGAAAATAGATGACACGTATCTGGGGAGTATGCTTTGGGCAGAAGAGGCACATTTTACTCTGCACGGTGCTGTGAATGCACAGAACTGTCGCATATGTGGTTCCACTCCACCACATACTGCGCAGGAACATCCACTGCATTCATCTTATATGTGGTTTAACAAGCTCCTTCATTCTCGATTCGTTTAATTTATACTAGTATTAACTCACAAGAGATTTTCTGCTGCATATTAAATTTGTATGAATAAAATATTATGGAACATTAATGTGACAGCAACCATATTTGTGTCCTTTGATACTTACTTAAAACTGGCTGTCATCTTGCAAAATAAAACACGTGACATTTTTACGCAATTGGAAACGACTAAGAGTATGCGTCAAAAGTGTTTAATCTTTAAAGAATTTTCGGGCTGATACCAGAATTGCGAATCGGTAATATTTCTGAAGTTATGGAGAATTTAATTTTCCAATTTACATTTAACTAATATTAATTAAACTGATACTTTAATTTTACAGTTGTACGTGTGAAACATGATATTTTGTGTTCTATAATATGCCGAATAAACTTATTTTTCCCCAGAACAGTCTTTCTTGAGGCAGAATATAATGCAACATCTACCAGTTTTCATCTGTCATATAATTTCTTAATTAGTCAAATGAATTCATCTCCAGTGAAACCTATTATCCTGTAATGGACTGTTGTTGCTATAGACTCTCAGTTTATGGTAGCAAAATGGTAGCAAAATCTATAATATGCCGAATAAACTTTTTTTTCCCCAGAACAGTCTTTTTGAGGCAGAATATAATGCAACATCTACCAGTTTTCATCTGTCATATAATTTCTTAATTAGTCAAATGAATTCATCTCCAGTGAAACCTATTATCCTGTAATGGACTGTTGTTGCTATAGACTCTCAGTTTATGGTAGCAAAATGTGGGGTAACGTATTAGAGATTTCAATGTTCAGCATACGCATTTCTCTAAGGAATCCTAAGACAATTTCGAAAGGATTGTGAGGTTCATAAAATTTTGATTAGTCTCAAAGTGTTTGTTGTTAAATATCACGACAGACTTTGATTCGCTAAACGATACTTGGTTACTAAATTATATTCCAACACCACCCAGCAAGTGCATATAAAAATACCTGGATACACAAACACACTTGATTCTGCATATTTCCAATACTGCTAATTTATTACCTTTATCCTTGTGAGAGAAACACGCGAGGCGGTAGTACTGTAAATTCCTGCAGTAATCACCACGCTACAACGCATAAATAATAAATGTTAGCACGTTAGCCGATTAAACCGTTCGAATATTTTAATTACGCACCTGGCTCACGTGCGAATCGTATTACTGAAACGAATTAAGCGTGAACTGCGATTTGTTTCCTGCGACTCAAACAATAAGGTGAGAATATAAATTACATTTTTACCTAAATATGGCCCCACTGGTTAACCTTCGGAAACAATGTATTTCAATAATTCGGCGCATTCTGGAAGGTTGTTACGTTTTCACTAATCCCACGTAATACGAAAGTTAAGGCAGCTGCGCTATATGTATACATGCTATGTATTTTTATCATCACATACATCACATAATGAAAATTCGAGATTCTTTATCAGATGACACAGGCAAGAAACAGCACTCAGTACTAGAACGCTGATGTCATTCTTGCGGAAACTGGTGCTTCAAACACTTGTGGGTCGAGCTGCTGCAGTTGCACGAATAAGCGAATCCAGGCACGCGTCGTGATATTCCCGTCGCAGCTGCGTCAGCGGCATTCCTCTGCTGAGGATTCTGAAACCGTCCTCTGCACGTTTTCGAAACGATGTTTCTGCGGTTGCCACAGGGTAGAGTCGGGACATTTCTCTCGCAGCGGTACTGTGCTTTATAAGAACCACATTGTTACTGCTGAATACAAATTTCACTTAGCGCACATTGTGCAATTAATTAGAGTGGTCTACATTGCAGAAAACGCACGTGAAGGGAAACGATAACAGTAGTCATATTATTGTACCCCAGAGAAGGAAACGTGTACTTGGAAGGGCCGTAGTGAATTTCGAATTACTCGAGGAACCATACGTCAAGAGAAGCTTTCATCTTATTCGTAGGTACGTCCTGAAATAAGAGGAAAATTAAGCAATAATTAGTGTTCCATTTACCATACGTTAACAGGAAACTCATTCGATTATCCTACTAAAGAATAACACACACAAACATGCGTTTTACTTGGATGGCATACCACTACTCCTAGAAAGGTACTACCCCAGTCTGACATTGGTTGATTTCCAATATTTTTTTGTGATTTACAGTTATCGTCATTGAACTGGTGACTAACATACAACATGCAACATTCTTTGTTACTGCGTACTGATTTCACACAATGACGTGTAAGTTGCACAACATACATACTTCTCTCTGCCATCACTAATAGTTAATAAGAAAACTGACGATCAAACATTCTGTTTCTGATCAAACGTCCTGCAAATCAGTTTGATAATGTCGTAATGGCTTCCAGCAGAACTCTTTTGGTACGGTAGGATTATCAGCAACATAGGCTGAGGATGTAAATACATTTCTTATCATGATACATTATTTATTCAGGTGACGTTCCATTCAGAAGGCTGTTGCACTCAGAGACTGTTATATTGAATTGTAAATAATAGACTTCAGCTATCAGTCGACCTTTTTAAATTTTATTGGCAGATCTAGATGTCAGCTAGAAACCAACCATTCTCAATGCACTATCATTTTTGATCAATGCATGTAAATGCTCGATCAGTGTGTCATCCACAGTTCGTTCAATGAACTTTGTTACTTATTCATATCAGAATCCCAAAAATAATTTGCAACAAGTGATACAGTTCACTATAGAAATAGAACTATAAACGGAATCTTTAAGCAGCGCACAATGATGGAAAATATCTGGTGAGATATTGAAGAAGAGTACTAAAGACATGCCCCAATAATGGAGTACAACAAGTACCAGTACTTGGGTAATTAAATTCCACACTGAAAGAACACGATATAGAAAAATTAAAGAACAATAACAATAATACTAAAAACAACACAATTAATTTACACTCGGCCAAGTCAATGAACTTTGTAATTACAGGTCAGAGACCATGGTATTAGAACAGCAATTTTAATTACACTATAACAAAGACATCAAGTGCATGTGTAATTTTTCGTGCTTACGAGCCACACAAAATCAAACAATCAAATGAGCATCAGAATTCACATAACTGTCACTGCTAATTAGTCTCCAAAGCAATTTTTCCTTCCAGGTGTAAATTCGTCCATCATATTCAGAACGTCCTTCTCCAGGTACCACTGCAGGACTGCATGCAATGATATTACCCAAGAGATTCACAACTATGGGTAAAAAACTCATAAAATATCATTTAAAGGGATTGTAAGAAAATGGGCATATTTGCACAGACCACCTGCCCATATATACTTGTGCTTCTTCTATTTCCATTAAGACAAGGTTGGCCATAATGCGCATACACTTAACAACTTGCACTGGCCCCTGTTAAGAGTTGTATTTTGCACACACACACACACACACACACACACACACACACACACACACACTGGCACGCACACACAGCCGATGACGCCGCTCCAGTCTGTGATGTCCCAAACGGTGGGAAATTTTAGTATCTTTTTCATGAGACACACGCAAACCACTGTTAAAAAAATTTGCGACTACACGATTTTCCCCTAAACTTCCTTCGATGACTGGACAACTGCCTTTGGCGCTGTGACTGGCTGTTTTGCTGCATCATATTTTCTCTGCTGTGACAGGAACACGTCACCAGCCATAGGACCAACTGCCGAGTTGGTTGGGACTTCAATTGCGTCGTGTGCAGCTATATCATAACCACTTCTAGATCCAAATACCAGGTACATTTCACTGCAAGCGCTTAACTATAACAATACCTTGTCCTAGTGACAAGCGACTGTTCAGCGTTCGAACCTCGTCATTTATGGTGCTTAAAAGGGGACCGCGTCTATTCGTTAGTACTGATTTCTTCGAAATTTTTGGTACATGCAGGACTTCGCCAGAATGAAAAAGACGGACGTGGGACGTCCAGATAGCCAAGTATTTTGAAGAAAATAGCGTTTATGATGTGGTTCAGGCAAGATACGAGGAGTTTATAGCACTGCGGGAGCCAGTCAGTCGTTAGGGCAGCGAAAAGAGAACAGAGTTGTATGCCGAGGGTCACAGGTTCAAGTAGCTATGTGGAATATTTTTAAATTTTTCTATTTGCTCTCAGTTTTCATCTTATTTGCACTGCTGGTAACCCAAAATAATATTCACTGTATTATATCTATTAATATTTTCATTTATGTCTTGAAAAGAAAGAATTGGGGATAGCGAATAAATTTCAAAGAGAGGATTGTATTCACAGTGGTCACGCAAAAAACTTTTCAGCAAGGGATTTTGATCAAAGTGCATAGTACTGCATATGTGTTATTTTGATTTTGATTATTTTCATTATGATCTTCGAGCACCCTTAGGCAGTTACCTTCGAACAATAGGTTCCCAGCGCAAATAAAATCACCCGTTTGAGAGAGAATGAAATGACATCCTGAGACGACTACATCAAATTACATTCCATTGTACGTTACCAGCTCTACTCCCCAATATTTGGCGAAACGATGCGTTACTCCTCGTACGCTACCAAACTGTGAGAAGAGAGACAAGTACTGCTTACCCTATTTTTACAGTGAATACACCCCAGCACGTGTAAATCATCAAATGTAAAATAATAAAATTATCTAATTTTATATACGAAGGTCTCTTGTACTCCATGTAATCCCTTCCCGGAAATTTATTACCAACATCAGATATTCCATTCCTTTTCAGTACCTTTTACGAAAATATTAATAACTTCAGTATACTGAGCATTATTTAGGTTTATTTGTAGTGTACAGTACGCAAAAATTGATAATGAAGGAATTGCTACACAGAAGACTCGACCCTGAACCATCCGATTATTACCAGTACTCCTTCCGCTGTGTCAACAGCTCCCTGTTAATCAAGCTAATGTCAATAGTTAATGCCTGACATGACTCACGTCTGACATGTGATTTTTATGTAAGCCATTGGTCATTGTGCGTTTCCACTTCTGTCGCTTTCATTTATGGCCAAGCCCTATATGTACCATAGATACTAAAGAAACCGGTGATGGCGAGCAGGCGTTATCCGCTAATGAGCCATGCTTTTGTTCAAGTGCTTTCGCAGATGTTCTCATGACTAATTGCACTTACTTACTAGTGTTACCTACGGGGAAACATTTTGATAGTAGTTGTGTGGTCAGATTATGTCTGCATTGAGAGTCATTCTGCCTAACCCAAAGTTTTGAAAGTCTTTCTTAAAAAAATTTTATAATCCTGTTACGTGTTGGTGGTGGAAATGACGTCTGTTCGTTAAGAATGTCTCAAGAAGTTATTTCTTTCTTATTCTCCAAGTTGCTTGGACTATCATTACAAAAGCTAGATTCCTTTCAAGAAAATCGCTCTTGGCTTTGCAATTTTTCCAGTACCTTTCCTTTTATAAAGCGTTTTGTGCGATAGTAGTAGTAAAAGATAGACGAGTTACAGGTATAATGAATCAAAATTAATTTCTTCTGTGGTCACCAGTGAATCAACACTAGTTGGTTCCACTACAGAAGATGAATGGCTTCCAAAACTAGAGCTGAGTATGGTTCAAATGGCTCTGAGCACTATGGGACTCAACTGCTGATGTCATTAGTCCCCTAGAACTTAGAACTAGTTAAACCTAACTAACCTAAGGACATCACACACATCCATGCCCGAGGCAGGATTCGAACCTGCGACCGTAGCGGTCTCGCGGTTCCAGGCTGCAGCGCCTTTAACCGCACGGCCACTTCGGCCGGCGAGCTGAGTATGTGTTTAATACAGTGGCAAGTCTTTTCTACATATTGTACGTCCAATACAAAGCTGCTGTGTTGGTCTAAGAAGTTATCAGTGTCCAGTTTTCTCAACTTTGTAGACTGTAGACCGGTATATGTACAGTCTATTAGCCTATCATCCATTTCCTTCACACACCAATGTCTTTCTTCTTAAAGCTGCTGTTCTACAACTTTGGTGATATTCCTCTAATAACGTTGGAGTCTCACCTTCATAACAAGGGACATATGCAGTTGTAGATTTTGTATTGTGTTTACTTGTTTCTACTTTAATGGACTTCGCGTGACATAACTCCTATCATTTATTTTTAAAAGTTCTCTGGATCAACTTGATCTGCCGACTTCATATTTAAATATGGATGTGACACCATAAAGACTTCCAAGAATTCTTGGAGGCTAAAAAGTGCATATCTCTTAAATATGCATCGTGGCTTGCATCTCCTGCTGAAGAAGATTACTATGCCAGAGCTACTGGGCTCCAGAAAATACTGTGTTCATACTGATCGTCGAAGTTCATATATGGCCTAGCATTAATATGATAAATGTGTAATTCTGAAAACACGTTTTCATTATATCTGAAACTTTGTCATGATAAAAGTATTTTTTTCTGTCACAGGTGTTTGAAAAGTAAAAATAATGTTGGTGCAAAGGACGGGAATGATTTTTTCTATTGAAGCTGCCTCTCTGGCACTCTGAAGCTCACAGTTTCGTAAAATCCAGTGCCTTAAGAAATACAATAACTTTATGCAGGTGCTGCCCCACAGCTCGTAAATATTTGACGAAATTCTTATGAACACCAAGAGCCACTGATAATATAAATCCTGACTTCCTGACGATTTCAATCGAAACATCATAATGAAGCAACATAAAATAACTGAAACAACTTTTGTGGTATCATTCTGATTGTAGAACAATAAAATTGTAATGTAGGACTTATTATTAGTTTTACTGTCGCCACTGTAATAGTTTATTGTTTTATTTTTATTTTACTTTATTTCTTTTTTGCCTAGTGATAATTTCGTCCACAGCTGGTAAGGAATAAGGATTTATTTTATCGACAGCCGTAAATAATAATAATGTCTATGAGAAGGACTGAAATTGGTGAGTGGCCCTTAGATCACCCAAACGAAGAATGAAAGAAAGAATAATGTCTATAAATATAAATGAAATAAATAGAAATGTAATTGTTTGTGTGTTTAAAATCTTAAAACTGCTCTATTCACCTACTGCTTTGAAATTACGACACAACGTCGTATTGGAATACTCGAGTGTTTTTATATACCTATTTTTAAATGTATATAATGTATAAGGTAAATAACGTTATTACCAAACATCTCGAAAAATTCTGGAGCGATTTACTTCTAATTTTTACACCATGTTCTTATTGTTAATGTTTATACAGTAGACATTGTTATCATACAGTAAAGCAACATTTATATCTTATTGGCTTATGACTAGAATACTACTACGGAATTTGCACAGGCAATAATAATAAACATAGCTCAGAGGGGGAAGATGAGAGTACACGGAGGGCTGGGAGGAAATGGAGATAGCAGAAAGAAGAATATAGACAAGAGGGTTCAGGAGAGAGCGAGAAAGAGGGAGGAGAGTAGGGAGATAGAATGAGGGGAGTAGGTGACGGTCAGAGAGAGGGGGAGAGAGAGAGGGCGGGAAGATGTGGAGAGAAAGGAGGGAGAAAATGGACAGAGAAAGGGAAGAAGGTGATGGACAGAGAGATGAGGAAGGAGGAGGAGTTGGACGAATAAAGGGGAAGGAGGAGGAGATGCACAGAGAAGGGGTGGTGGGGGTGAGGGAGACAGAGATTAGAACGTGTATCTAATTCCCGTAAAGACGAGGGTCTTTTCTTTTCCGTTTAATCAGACTGAGCCATAGAAAGGCGTGACCAGGAACAGTAAATAATAATAATAATAATAATAATAATAATAATAATCCATAAGAATTACGGAAGTCGTAGCTAGAAAAGTTAAATCAGCAGAATGCGGAAATTGCAAACTCCGCAAAGAAACTGAGGGAAGAATACACCCGATGTTGATCTTTTCCGAAAAGATCGCCCAGACTGATTGCAAGGAGAGGTACAATGCTGTAGCATGAATCATCCGTAAAGTACTAGCGGGGCCACAATTCAGAGAAAAAATGGTCGGTTTCATTCCATAAAATATGCCACATATCGCTAAGACCCAGGAAAATCAGAGGTATCACATATGGAGACTACTGAATGACAGTTCCTGGTATACAAGCCATGTGTGCAGCTCGGTCGGACGCCTCTGAGTCCTGATTAGGTGTAGATTGTCAACACAGCACTTGGGGCCTCGTATCCCAATGCAGTGACTCTCCAGGTTGTGTGAGAAACCCCCGGAGCTGTCCCGTATTTGCCGTGGCGTGTGGTAATTTGGACTCCAGGTGCGTTGCGGGTTGCCTGATGCTAAATATTTGGGCCGTCCGACTACCTGCCAACCCCTGCCACAGCACAACCGACTGGAGAGCTCCGGCAGTAGTTGCTTAATGTTGTGAAGACGATCAGACTGAGTGTCTCCCACACACAAGATAACCCCGGCTCTTCCTCAAAATTATAAGGTGTTAACGAAAGGGATTTAAAGAAAAATTACATACACTCCTGGAAATGGAAAAAAGAACACATTGACACCGGTGTGTCAGACCCACCATACTTGCTCCGGACACTGCGAGAGGGCTGTACAAGCAATGATCACACGCACGGCACAGCGGACACACCAGGAACCGCGGTGTTGGCCGTCGAATGGCGCTAGCTGCGCAGCATTTGTGCACCGCCGCCGTCAGTGTCAGCCAGTTTGCCGTGCCATACGGAGCTCCATCGCAGTCTTTAACACTGGTAGCATGCCGCGACAGCGTGGACGTGAACCGTATGTGCAGTTGACGGACTTTGAGCGAGGGCGTATAGTGGGCATGCGGGAGGCCGGGTGGACGTACCGCCGAATTGCTCAACACGTGGGGCGTGAGGTCTCCACAGTACATCGATGTTGTCGCCAGTGGTCGGCGGAAGGTGCACGTGCCCGTCGACCTGGGACCGGACCGCAGCGACGCACGGATGCACGCCAAGACCGTAGCATCCTACGCAGCGCCGTAGGGGACCGCACCGCCACTTCCCAGCAAATTAGGGACACTGTTGCTCCTGGGGTATCGGCGAGGACCATTCGCAACCGTCTCCATGAAGCTGGGCTACGGTCCCGCACACCGTTAGGACGTCTTCCGCTCACGCCCCAACATCGTGCAGCCCGCCTCCAGTGGTGTCGCGACAGGCGTGAATGGAGGGACGAATGGAGACGTGTCGTCTTCAGCGATGAGAGTTGCTTCTGCCTTGGTGCCAATGATGGTCGTATGCGTGTTTGGCGCCGTGCAGGTGAGCGCCACAATCAGGACTGCATACGACCGAGGCACACAGGGCCAACACCCGGCATCATGGTGTGGGGAGCGATCTCCTACACTGGCCGTACACCACTGGTGATCGTCGAGGGGACACTGAATAGTGCACGGTACATCCAAACCGTCATCGAACCCATCGTTCTACCATTCCTAGACCGGCAAGGGAACTTGCTGTTCCAACAGGACAATGCACGTCCGCATGTATCCCGTGCCACCCAACGTGCTCTAGAAGGTGAAAGTCAACTACCCTGGCCAGCAAGATCTCCGGATCTGTCCCCCATTGAACATGTTTGGGACTGGATGAAGCGTCGTCTCACGCGGTCTGCACGTCCAGCACGAACGCTGGTCCAACTGAGGCGCCAGGTGGAAATGGCATGGCAAGCCGTTCCACAGGACTACATCCAGCATCCCTACGATCGTCTCCGTGGGAGAATAGCAGCCTGTATTGCTGCGAAATGTGGATATACACTGAACTAGTGCCGACATTGTGCATGCTCTGTTGCCTGTGTCTATGTGCCTGTGGTTGTGTCAGTGTGATCATGTGATGTATCTGACCCCAGGAATGTGTCAATAACGTTTCCCCTTCCTGGGACAATGAATTCACGGTGTTCTTATTTCAATTTCCAGGAGTGTATTATTGGACTCTAGCACAGATATGTGGAAGTGTGAAATGCCGCTCATCCACTGTGCAGGAAAAATAAATAGAAAGAAGCACACCAAATAAAGGAGGAATAATTAATAAATATTTAACAACCAAGTATGTTTTTTAAGACTTTTATTCGTGAGCGCCCAAAGAAGCGGCAGATATTTGCCATAGTTTAGTGACATTAGTGTTATTTGAATTACGTTGCTTTAAATGAAACAACATGTTTACTGTTACAAGTCACTGTTTATTTATCTCCACGACACGTTTCAAAGGTTTTAACCTCCATCATCAGGTGGATGTACATTTGTTAGTATGACATTTGTGTGTGTGTGTTGTGTTAAGGTTTTATGGAGGAACTTGTGACACTGTCTCCAGTGGTCACAGGTTCCTTCCACTGTCTTAAGAATCACATGTGTACACACACACACACAAATGTCATACCAGCAAATGTAAATTCACTTGATGATGAAGGTTTAAACCTTTGAAACGCGTCGTGGAGATAAATAAGCAGTGATTGGTAACAATAAATGTTGTGGACTGGCAAGACAGCCAATCCACTGTGACGGGTAGCCGAAAGGCACACGTTTAAGCTCACGCAGGCTGGCGTGAGGTCTGGAACAGTTAAAGGAGGTGAGACTAGTAAAAAAGGTACGTGGCTTCTGGGATACTTAACTTTAATTCATAATTGGTGAACATCGCTCTTGACGGTACATGCATCACAAGATAAATATCAATTGATAAAGGCGCCTTGCTAGGTCGTAGCAAATGACGTAGCTGAAGGCTATGCTAACTATCGTCTCGGCAAATGAGAGCGTAATTTGTCAGTGAACCATCGCTAGCAAAGTCGGCTGTACCACTGGGGCGAGTGCTAGGATGTCTCTGTAGACCTGCCGTGTGGCGGCGCTTGGTCTGCAATCACTGATAGTGGCGACACGTGGGTCCGACGTATACTACCGGACCACGGCCGATTTAAAGGCTACCACCTAGCAAGTGTGGTGTCTGGCGGTGTCACCTCAATAAACGTGTTGTTTCATTTAATGTCAATAAGTCACGGTAGAAACTAACCCAAAAATAACGTTGTTTTACATTAGGGCTAGCGAGGGTGTTTCAAACAAGTGCTTATACATAGAGCTTTAACTCTCTCAACAAGAAATGTCATGTCTTCCTGTTTAATTTTGGAATGCACCTACCAGAAAATTTATGTAAATTGTACGCAACCATCTTACTCCGTTTCATGTATGACGGCGACGCTCCACACAGCCCGATATCTGTAACGTGTGGTCCTTGGCTACGTAATCTAAATGATCACGTTGTAAGTTGAATCTTCGAATTTATTTTAGTGGACGGTGGTGTAACATAGTGTATTTCCACAGTTCTGAAGATTCTCACGTTGTTCGAGAGAAACAGGTTCAAATAAAGGAAAAATTGGATGCAACATATGGTTGTTCTACAATTTTAATTTCAAACGGTCACCGTTTCCCTGCAGGTAAATGTATGCGCGCGTTAAAAATGAAAAAAGACGCATTTTAAAATTAAGTTCTTCAGTAATGGATAGAAACAACCAGACATAACTAAACAGAACAATCAGTATGATTGAAAATGTCATACATGTTACAGGAAATATGGAAGTGAGAAAACCCTGTGTAAACAGAAGTGGCGGTAAGTGGTAGTGATGATGGTAGGTTGAGAGGTGTGGAATACAATATTCCTTAAAGAAAACTGTTACCAGGACAAATTCATGAGTTTGAAACAAAACCCAATCAAGAGAAAAATCGATAGTTAGACTTCCGATTTTATTACCACAACTATTAATAAGGAAGTATATAGAAACAATTAAACTCTCATGACATATAATGGCAAGACCAGAATTAAAAGAAGTAGACTTATGATTGTGAGTTCATAACATCATCTACATTTGTTAAAAAAAAAAGAAAAAACTTCAGTATTAAAAAAGACTCGTATATGGTTTCAAATTCAACACGGCAGTTATATAAAAGCAGCTTCAAAATACATTGCAAAATCTAACATAGGAAATGAAATGTGGCTTAATCAACCTGAAATGAAAACAGCTTTTCACAGAAAATTCTGGAAAGCTGAAAGTGTACAGCTTCAGCAATACATTTCACGGATTTATGGACTGCAGTTGCGTGGGAAAGTTATCGCCAAACATAGTTTCAATGACCTGAGTTGCAAGCTGGTAGAAAACGCACTTCATCAAAAGTGTAAGGCTTTTTTACATCTGGAGGCTTCATGTGAACATTTCTAAGAGGCAAGTATAGCTTTCTCATTCTCAGATAGTGTTAAGAAACCCCTTTTGCTTTTCAAATGATTTTAATTTTAATTCGATGAATTTTCGGGGTTTGCTAACGTACTCGCTCTGAAGCCATTCCAAATGTCGTTTTAGTTCATTAGATTCCTTACTAGCTGCTATCTAAATCTTTAAGCAAAAGACACATGCAGACTTTTCTTTCTACTTTGCTTCAGTGGTGGTAAACCCAAAGCCAAATCCAAAGATGTAAGTGTTCCTTAGTAATCCTTAGTAATCATGTTTGTGTACTTTTCGATGCTTCACTATCGTCAGTTTCTCGTTTACGTCCACTTAAAAATATATGCATCATTCTGTAAAAAGTGTTCTAGCGTAACCAAATGCGCCGGAACGAAGATGAGGATCGCAAGAGAAGAGAAGGTGGTGAAGCAACTTCGGCCAGTGATGCGCGGAATAGGACCGCACCACGACAGGAGCGCCCTCAAGCCGAAGTGAATATAAGCGCCTCTTCTGCCAGCCACGGCCGCTCAGATCGGCTGCGTATACGGACATTGGTGGACATTATAGGCACACTTGTGGGCACGCACTTGCAGATCAGTTATCAGTGATGTATGTCAACTTGCAAGAACTTTGTGTACAGCAAGAACTCGGAGTTATGTTGTATGTCGCCCATCGTTTGCGCCACCTTTGAAAATACAAATTAAAGGTTGTCAATTTGCTTTATAGAAATAAAACTACTAATGTTATTTGCTCGAATTGTTGTATAGCATTCCAAGAACGCAGCTTTCCTTAGGCACCCTCTATACGAGACGAGTAGGCAAGACCCAAAAAATACTACTTTTTGAAAGGTTTAATACTATGAACTAGAGTTAATACACAGTTTTCAGTGTACATATTCGCGATAGATTTGACCAAAAGTTCTTCCTCAAAAGTGGGATTTTCATACATTTTTGGGCAAGATGTGGGACAAATTTTAATGTCTCGCTAAATATCGCTTTTAATTCTGACATTGACACTTCATCTGGAGACGTATACTTCACTAAGACGAGTAATGGCAATTAAAATACAGAATTAGGACATACAGTGACAAAATAGTTTTGGTTGAATACAACGGATCTATGTTCTTGTGGATTCCCTATTGCAACTATATTTCTTTGAAGATGAAATTTCTTTTGGATACTCTTGTCTTATTTTATAGGTATTAACAAAAATCAATACAACTGTATTTACGGAAGTTGAAACATGTCAGTAAAATACACCTAAAACTCCTCACAGTAAACTTATTACTTTCATCTGTCCGCTGCAATGATAACAAGCAGAAAAATTTTTCGACACTTGCATTATAGGCAGGGCATGAAAAGAATAACTGTGTTAAGCGATTCTCTGTACTGTTAATTACGTTTGTAAGAGCTCAAAAATCTGAACCATTTTTTTATGTGTCGTCAATCGATTCCAGTGTTCACTGTCTGTTTCCACTTGTTCTACAAACGACTGCATATGAACTGTTTAATCAAATAAGGAACAGTCATTTATTAGAATGTTCTTTCATTTTAGCTATGTTACATTATTCTTACCTTAATTACTAATATGGCGGTTCTGTGAGCAGCATTCATGAGAATATAGAAAACTCATATTCCATGTCCACAAAGAGGATAAACAGTCTGCTGAAGCATAATAATTTCTTAGACTGTTCATAAGAATCATTCAGCAGTTCTTAACACTTAATCGACAAAAGTTCATGCTTCTGTGAATTTAAACTTTTCAAAACTATACTTAAGACTGCTAATGTGAAATTAGTCTGTTCGTTAGTGTTCAGGATGAAATCTTGGTATATACTCATTTGTGAATGTACAAGAAATAAACAACATTTATTTATAGTATCACTGTAAAAACGCATCAACTTTGAGTTAGCCTGCGACAAAAAGTAAGACTTCAAAAGTTTTTACATTTTTAAGATATTTTCTATGATCCACAGGAATGATAGACATCTTGTACTGGAGGAAGAAGAAGGTACACTTCTGTAAGTGACACGAACAAATTCATCAATTTCCATGAATTTTACAATGCAAATAGGAAATATATGAAAATCACTGAACAACTTCATGAGAACGCAGTCAGCTTCAATGGGTAATACATAACAAGAACTATGAAGAGTGTTATGAACAGCGTGTGCTTGGTAACCCAATTTTTTATTTATTTATTTTTCACTTATGCGAAAACATTATCTGTCTGAGAGAAGGTGAATTTCTTACCTCCAGATCGCTTGTGAACAATATTTACTGTTGATTACCTTTTTCAGTAAGCATGGTTACCATGATCTCATAAAATATTATTACATGTATTCTATAACAGCTGTACAGATACTCCCAAAACATTTCCAGGGATGTGAGGGACAAGATGAACGAGTAATCGGCAAATCAAGGTTAAAACCACAATATACAGAGTAATTCACCAAATAGTTATGTCCCATATCATACATTACTGTCCACTTCACTGCAGTCAGGGCTAGACTAACCAAGGTGAAAACCAAAATATATGGAGTTATTCGCCAACTACTTATGTCCCAGTTCTCACGTCTAGCATTGCCTGGTTGCAATGAAGTGCATCGTGGTATGTGATGTAAGACAGGAGTGTATTCCGAATTATTCTGTATATTATGGTTTTAATTTTGACTTCCCAGTGCATCGTTCATAACATGGCTCAAATCTCTGGCAATGTTTTAGAAAGCGTAATTGTACTGCTGTTATAGAATATATGTAATAATCTTTTATCGTGATCTGAAGGTGGTTACCATGCTTACCGAAACTAGTAATGAACAATATATAAATCTTTTGCAAACCAACTTTGCTAAGAAGTTCCCTTTCTCTCTCGTCATTACTGCATAACGCTCCCTTGCAACTCAAAATGAATAAATTAAAATTATTACCTTCCTTCTGTATTACCTCCCTGATTGCAATTAGTATGTTCGTACCAAACACAACACATTTTTAGGTTATGCTGAATGACTGTGTAACACGACAAAGATAATTTTAATTGCTTCAGACATTTAGACCTGCAACTCATAAAGGTCAATGCAGTCCACCTCCATTAAGGGAAAAACACAGAGCTACCACAAGAAAAAATTTCGGATGCCCGTGGTTGGATCAGTGGATATAAAAAAGTTTGGATATTGAAAAGTCCCCTTCACTGTTTACGACAATTATTACCTGTTTTTGGGCATTTAGAGCTACACCGTAGTTGACAGTTGCCTGAAATTTGGTTCTTCTACATGAAACATTTTCTTCAGCCTTCAAATCTGGAAAATTTTTTATGTGGCTGATCACTGTACTCATTAGAACGATAGATTTCGTGGTGTTAAATCCTCTAACGATAAGGTTGGGGTTGGATCCGATCCCAGCGAGTCTGTTTTGTTTCTAACTCCCCACTCCCTTTTCTGAGAGTGCTGTGGTTCCAGCTACCCTACCAGCCAGTCGTCCCGAGAACACCGAGGAGGCCACGTCAGTCTGGTGAATGACCTGCAGCTACCCTCTCTATCCGAAACCTACATTACCCGCGCTCGGGTTGGATCTGACCCCACCCTACTGTTTACGTCACACTTATTAGTGTGGGGAGGATTCAACCCCATATTGGTGTTTATATTACATCTAAGTTTTGTTTTCTCTTCTAGTATCTTACTAAAATGGTGCATCAACTCCTTAGAACTCCTGAGGAGATATACAACGAGTTTCTCCGACAGGAGGCTGAGTCACAGGATGGCGACAATATCGATGCAGAAAACAGTTCAGAAACCGCGGATGATGTATTTTGTAATACTGATGACGAGGATGATATATTTCATTGTGCGGCAGGAGCAGTCGAGTTTGATAATTCTCAGTCGGATGTAGATGATGACAGAAATTTTGAGCTAGGTAAAGACTTAGAGACAATATGGACCAACAAACCCATCCATTTAAAATTTTCTAGGACACCAGAATCAAATATTATTACTCATCTCCCTGGTCCACGTGGGAAGGCAAGGGGGGCTACTAGTGAATTGGAAATATTTTTATTCTTTATAGATTCGAAAATTATAGAAAAAATTGTTTTGTACACAAATCTTGAAATCGAGAAATCTAGGCAAAAGTACAATACGGTTCAATGGTTTCATTCACCAACAGAGAGCGTTGAAATAAAAAGGTTGATGGCCTTCTCTTCATGAGTGATGTCCTAAAAAATTCTATGCCCAGTGTAGATGAGATGTCGTCAGCAACCTATGGACCTCCGGTATTCCGTTGCAGCCGGCCGGGATGGCCGAGCGGTTCTAGGCGTTACAGTCGGGAACCGCGCGACTGCTACGGTCGCAGGTTCGAATCCTGCCTCGGGCATGGGTGTGTGTGATGTCCTCAGGTTAGTTAGGTTTAAGCAGTTATAAGTTCTAGGGGACTGATGACCTCAGATGTTAAGACCCATAGTGCTCAGAGCCATTTGAACCATTTTTTTATTCCGTTGCACTATGTGCAAGAAAAGGTTTGCATTTCTTCTAGAAAACCTCCGCTTCGATAATAAAGCCACCAGAGAGGCCAGAAAAATCAACGACAATTTTGCAGCTTTCAGAGAAGTGTGGGGGACATGTTTGAATCCAACAGTGAAAAAAATTATAGTCCATCTGAATATGTCACACTAGATGAGACTCGGGGTGCCTGTCCATTCAAAATGTATATCCCATCGAAACCCGACAAACATGGGTTGAAAATAATGTCACTGTGTGACGTGAAGACATTGTATTTTTTGCGTGGCATTCCATACAATGTCAAGGACAACAGAATAAAGAGGAGACCTGGAGATTTGCCTTTACCTGCCCAGTATGTTTTGCGTCTGACGGAATCTATCATGGGTTCTAATAGAATCATTACAGCGGACAACTGGTTCTGACTGACGCCCTCCTCCAAAAGAAACTCACATTTGTAGGTACATTGAGGAGGAAAAACCGCAAATACCACCATCAATGCTGCTTTCCGCTCCAGTAGGCTCTTCAACATTTATGTATCAGGACGGCAAAACTTTGGTGTCATTTACCCCAAAGAAAAAGAAAAAAGTTTTACTGATATCGTCTATGCACTTCTCTGGAGAGATAAATGAAAAATCAAATAAGTCTGAAATTGTGTAGTTCTACAATCTAACTAGAGGAGGGGTCGATGTATTTGATATGCTTTGCCACAGCAGGACCACAAAATGAAAATCGAGAGGGTGGCCCAAGCGGTACTTTTATGCTATTTTAGACATCGCTGCTATAAATAGATTTATCATTTAGAAAAGCAATAGCAAAATGGACAGCTTTTCAAATGAGACGAGAATATCATTTCTCAAAAATCTTTCGCTCTCTTTGACAAAACCTCTTATGGAAAAAGAGGTTGAATAACACACATCTTCCCCACACACATCTTCCCCGTGAGCTCCGTTCGTCTATTGGTAAACTTTTAGAAAAAGAACCAATCAAATTAGACAAGCCTACCCAAGCACATCCACTAAAGAAAAGAAGATGTGATTTTAGTCACAGATCAAAAGATAGGAAGGGGAATGCTTTTTGTAGTAAGTGTAATTGTTCTATATGTGGGGAGCATAAAGTAATTATATGCCCTGGCTGTAAAGAAACTGAGATGTGATAAATTGTGCCAAATATGTATTTTCAGGGATGTATGTGATCGTTTCCAGGATAACATTACACATTTATTATTTGTTCCTATTACATTATGTGTACAAAGACATTTATTATTGAGAACTTTATATTTCGAAACTGCTGACACTATGATTATTTTCTACAATTAGGGAGAGATGTTACTCATTTACTTCCTATGTTTAGAATTTCTAAAGCACTCAAGTTCCTAGTTGATGACTGAATCTATTGATTTGCACTATGTTTCCAATAATTTTATAGAGAATATTTCTATTAAGGTATTTTTTTGTAATCAAGTTCCTATTTTTTTCCAAAGTACTTTATATTCTTACTTATTGACTACAAAAAAAACTTTTTGTTAAGACAAATATTATACGTGTTTAACTGATAATAAAACTTTTTCCCATTATTCATTTTTTATTTTACCCATAAAAATCGATATTTGGTGGGTGGGGTCTGATCCAACCCCACCTTACCCTTTATGTCAGGAAACTTCACCTTACAGTTACAGGGTTATGGCACAGTTCATTCTGCTGCAGCTACGTTTTTCTGTCCCTGTATAACTGAAATCACAATTATCTAGCAATTATTGGCGCTGAAGGTTCTTCCTGTGTGTTTAGGAATCCATGTGAAGCTTGAGATGTGCAACACAATCATGAGCCATGAATACTGAAGACGTGCATATCTTACATTTTGCTGAACTATCGTTGTTTGTGGACACTGAAGCAAGGGAATTTGTTCCGAAACTCTTCCGAAAAAACTGATTTCCGTTTTGGCATTTTAATTATTACAAATCGTTATAACTTCATATAACCCCTTGCTAGCACGTCACAAAATTGATGCTGACGCCAGTGCCAACCAAAAGAAAAGGAATTCCAGTAAGCAACAATTATAGCATTTAATTCACACATATATCATGGGGGCCCCAACATAAGACTGTAAACTTCCACTATTAGTTTATAAAAACGACAGATATTTCAACCCGTTTGGAAATGTTTCAGAATAATCCTTGGAAAACCGGAACACACTTCTAGATTTTTAAGAAAAAATGGGGACAAATTCTTGAGGCTCAAAAACTGGAATTTCCGATTAATTGAGTCGTACGGTCACCATTCATAAAACCAGTTTCAAAACACATCACGAAATCTAACATAGGAAACGAAATGTTGCTTCATCAAGGTGAACTGAAAACAATTTTTCACACAACTTTCTGACAAGCTGAAGCTGTACATCTCCAGTTATATAATAAAATCTACGAGCAACAGTATAATTTGATAGAGGTATGGACTGCCATTGTTTGGCAAAGTTATTAAAGTAATTTTGTATACTCTCAAATTGAACTGGTAGAAAAAGGCTTTTCTCCAGTAGTCTGAGACTTTTTAAGTCTGGCTGTTTCATATGAACAATTGTAAGAGGTCTTTTTAATTCTCGGACAAATTGTTTTCTAAAAAAGGTTCTTTCTTTTGAAATGATTTTATCCCTCAGTTCAACAAACCCCGGAATGTAAGTCCGTGGGTGTAAGTTCCAGTCACCAAAGTAATACGGTGAGCAATGAATTCAGAACTGAAGATATCCGTTAGCAGCTTTTTCTACCTTCCCTTCCTCCCTTAACGACTCTGTGGCAACAACTGCAGAGAGTTGAAGCAGCGAACTGATGAGGTGTGGATTTTCAGTCTGCTCGCGTGCATTCCTGAGAGTGACTTCTGTCGTCAGTTCTTCTTCTTCTATAGTGTGTTGCAGGTATGGCAGTTTTTCTCTTGGTGATGTAACAAAATATAAATACTCAAACAATGGAAAATCCAGTATGAAATGTAACAATATTCTGAAAAGGAAAGTTGTCACGCGCGCGCGCGCGCGCGCGCGTGTGTGTGTGTGTGTGTGTGCGCGCGCGCGCGTGCGTGTGTGTGTGTGCGTGCGTGTGTGTGCGTGCGTGTGTGTGTCGCCTATTCTTGACAAAGGCCTTACGAGCTTTATTTGTGATAGTATTTTTGTTGTGCCTATCTGCGACTCAGCACCTCCGCTATATGGTGAGTGACAACTTTCCTTTTCAGAATATTGTTACAAAATATAAATAACGACATTAGTAGAAGTTACATATTTATTTCTTTGCTAAGAAAGTTGTTGTCCTACTTGTGATACAGTTATCAACTTTTTCAATGACCGACATTAATTACTGGAAGAAGTGTTACTTTTTATTGTTTTCAGAAGGATGGTGGATAACGAGCAGCTGTTGAAATGGATGGACGAAGAGCTTGCTATGAAAGATTGTAGTGACAATCTTCGAAAGTGATCACCATTCTGAAAGTGAGCAGTCTCTGCACGAATATATGACAGTATCGTTAAATGTGATTCGTATATTGGGAAAGATGGTATGCAGTGGAACCATCAGTCACTGATTCAAAACAGGTGCGTAAGAAGAGCTCAGTATAATGCTGTCAAGCATTTACAGGGAGACATAGGTGCAACAAGAAAAGCCACGTGTCCTATTGATTGTTTATAGCTTTTCTTCACAGACGATATTTTGGAAGAAATTGTTTGCTGTACTAATATTAACTTACCTACCATTCGTTGTAAACACTCCAGAGAAAGGGATGCTGCGGACACTAACATTACGGAAGACAAGGCATGTTTAGGGTTTCTCTTGCTGGCGGGTATTCAACGAACATTTACTAGATCCCTGGACTGCAGATGATACTGGAGTGGAGCACTTCAGACCTGCAATAGGCGTCAACCGGTTTCGTTTCTTGCTGACATGCCTGAGATTTGATGACGTTAGAAGAAGAGCATATCAGAAAGAGACAAAATGCCGCTGTCCGATTCTTGATCGATCAGGTGAATGAACACTGGAAGAAACATTACAGTTTATCAGAACAGATTACAGTGGATGAAATACTGGATGCATTTTGAGGCAAAAGCGGTTCTAAACAATATATTCCATCAAAACTGGCAAAATACAGTTTGAAAATGTTCGCATTTACTGATGCGAAGACGTTTCATGGAAGTCATTCAGAAATATACTGTGGAAAACACATCTCATGTTATTGTCAAAAGACTGGCGAAACGCATATCTAAATCTGGTAGAAATGTAATTTATTCAGATCAATCTCACTTGGAGTTCAGTTGTTCGAAAACAACAAGCTGACAATGGTTGGAATAATTCGAAAGAATAACAGAGAAATTCCTCCATTTACGACAGTAGCAGAAGATCCTTCCTGGAACCTAGAATGTAGGAAGGTTATGACACTTGTTTCATATAAGGCTAATAAAGACACAGATCTCATTGCGATATCTTCTTTATCTGATTATGACAGTACTTACACTGCTTCAGAAATTTCCTAGCCAGAAATCATAACACTTTATGGCATCAAATGATGTGTGGGTAAGGTTGATGACATGAGATGAAATGTACGAATTCTGTGGCGAGAATTACGAGAAGATGACGATTTATAATTTATTCCTATCTTCTCAGTACTGATGGAATGAATGGATGCGTGGCTTACGAGACCAATTCAACTTAAACATTCCCAGAAAAGACTATTTTAAAGTTTTTGCCAAAGGACTGCTGCATGATTACTTGTCAATGAAGAAAGATCAACTGAATACGCCAACGAGCATCAAGAACCGTACCACAAAAGTTTTGGGATTACCCAAATCAGAATTCATTCCAAGAGCTCCACATGCCACTATTCGAAGAATATGCAACTTCTGTGGTAGGAAGAAAAAGAGGCCAACAAGATTTTGTTGCAAGCTGTGAGGAAAATTTTTGTACCTGGAACATGTCGCAGGATACCTGTTCAGTGACTGGAGTGGAAATAGCAACCACGCTGAATGATTTGCCTGAAGTAGACAGTAAGCAAAAAGGATCACTTTTCTGAAACAAATTTATGAATTATTTTTTGAAAATAAGTGTTGCTTAGTATTCATTAATAAAAACAGAATGAACAGTAATTTCAGTGATTATAACAATGTTATTTTAAGTTTAACGGTAGCTTACAACTCAACATTTTCGGTTTACAGTATTCATGCTCAGATACATAATGTTTACGAATTCAGTACTTTATTTATATTATTCATCTGCAAACATATTATATTTTCTAACAAAACTAATAAAATTATTCGTCAAACTGGTCATAAATGTACTGTGTGGAAGAGTATTAAAATGATCACGCGTGTAGTGGAGGGTTAATAGTAATTCGATGAATGCTTCGGGTTTGTTAACGTACTCACTCTGTATCGATTCCAAGTTCCGTTTTTTAGTCAATATTACGCTGTCTACTGCCAAAGTCTTTAAGAAAACTGCATACATTGACCTTTCTGTCTCATTTACTTCAGTGTTTGTAAACCCAAAATCAGACCCCAAACTATATGTATTCTTGCGAATATTTTCTTGATTCCACTTTCGTAGCCATGCCTCACCATCATTTAATGATCACTTGCGTCCACTTAAAAATTTATGCTTGGTTCTGTATAAAACTACTGCCGTGAAAATTTAATACAGTGAACTGCAGCTAAAACGCTATATTCAGTACACATATTCAAGTTAGATTCGATAAGTACATACAGGGTGTTTCAAAAATGACCAGTATATTTGAAACGGCAATAAAAACTAAACGAGCAGCGATAGAAATACACCGTTTGTTGCAATATGCTTGGGACAACAGTACATTTTCAGGCAGACAAACTTTCGAAATTACAGTAGTTACAATTTTCAACAACAGATGGCGCTGCGGTCTGGGAAACTCTATAGTACGATATTTTCCACATATCCACCATGCGTAACAATAATATGGCGTAGTCTCTGAATGAAATTACCCGAAACCTTTGACAACGTGTCTGGCGGAATGGCTTCACATGCTGATGAGATGTACTGCTTCAGCTGTTCAATTCTTTCTGGATTCTGGCGGTACACCTGGTCTTTCAAGTGTCCCCACAGAAAGAGGTCACAGGGGGTTTTGAGGATGCAGGGACGATGGGACTGCACCATGGGGCTTTTCGGTTCCCCACATGCACCGGTTCTGTTTATTGACGAAGCCGTCCAGGTAAAAATAAGCTTCGTCAGTAAACCAAATGCTGCCCACATGCATATCGCCGTCATCAATCCTGTGCACTATATCGTTAGCGAATGTCTCTCGTGCAGCAATGGTAGCGGCGCTGAGGGGTTGCCGCGTTTGAATTTTGTATGGATAGAGGTGTAAACTCTGGCGCATGCGACGATACGTGGACGTTGGCGTCATTTGGACCGCAGCTGCAACACGGCGAACGGAAACCCGAGGCCACTGTTGGATCACCTGCTGCACTAGTTGCGCGTTGCCCTCTGTGGTTGCCGTACGCGGTCGCCCTACCTTTCCAGCACGTTCATCCGTCACGTTCCCAGTCCGTTGAAAATTTTCAAACAGATCCTTTACTGTATCGCTTTTCGGTCCTTTGGTTACATTAAACCTCCGTTGAAAACTTCGCCTTGTTGCAACAACACTGTGTTCTAGGCGGTGGAATTCCAACACCAGAAAAATCCTCTGTTCTAAGGAATAAACCATGTTGTCTACAGCACACGTGCACGTTGTGAACAGCACACGCTTACAGCAGAAAGACGACGTACAGAATGGCGCACCCACAGACTGCGTTGTCTTCTATATCTTTCACATCACTTGCAGCGCCATCTGTTGTTGAAAATTGTAACTACTGTAATTTCGAAAGTTTTTCCGCCTGAAAATGTACTGTTGTCCCAAGCATATTGCAACAAACGGTGTATTTCTATCGCTGCTCGTTTAGATTTTATTGCCGTTTCAAATATACCGGTCATTTTTGAAACACCCTGTAAGAATCGAATAGACTGAGACTAGCTGGAATTGTGCGAGGAGCGGCATTTACACACCAGTACGTAGCGGTCGTGCAGTAGTGCCACAACGTTCAAAACTATTCGGAACTCCTCGCGAATGACTATAACTCAGTCATAGCACTGGTACCCATAGTATCCCATATGACAAGGCTCCATTAAAATGTTAGCGAAGAAAAGCTTAAATGTAATGTGTGTCACTTTACTTTTCACCCTTTCCGTGTTTTGCCACGTCAGACGGATTCGTTATACGGGATGTTTGACTGTTTTAGGTACAACTACTCGAACCATTGTTTTCCATTCATGGTAGATGGCGCTGTAATCGACATAGGCCTATATCAAGTATGCCTATTTTTGCAATTAGGAGACAAGTAGAGGACAAGGAAACAAATTAATAATTCTGAAAAACGTTAGTCCACAAACCAATAATTTGCCAGATACCATTTACGTACAAGTGGAGTCATGCCGTTGTTGCAACACTGGATATATCTATAGCTACGTTTATTTCGAAACTCTGTAAGTGAGGCGCAAATTGCAACGTGGTAAATTATCCTCATTTGATTTTTTCATCATTCTGGATACCTAAGTACTGGTAAAGAGGGCTTCGTCAACAAGTGTACCTGTCATGGCTGTATAATACAGTTGACTCCCAGGTCTCCACCGTGCTGAACCGTCGGACTTTTGTGTGTGTAGATATTTAAACACTTTGGTGTATTCCAGCCCTTTTGGTAACGTCGATGAACTCCGGGAATGCACTGTGGATCGTTGTCCATGTATTCGGAGCACGTCTCAGATTTTTGACGGTTTACAGATATCAATGAGCAGATGTGCTGAAGCCTAACTTCATGTGACTGGAGGCTTGTAATAGTTTTATGTTCTTATTTGACACTGTGAAATGGGGAGATATGCGATGCGTTATGTTAAAATGTGTGGATGAAGAATAGTAGGTAGATATCAATTGAACTTCTTTTTTTGTAACTGATTTCAGCTCACTGGTGAGCTATCTTGAAATCAACCAAAAATTATATTTTTTTGATTGCGTGCAATGCCCGGTGACTGGTATGCACGGAATAAAATATAAATTTTTTTATTGCTCTGAAGATGGCTCGTCAGTGAGCTGAAACTAGTTATGAAATAATGGAGTCTTAGTTATCCAGACGTAGTACTTATTATCCACATATTGTAATGTGTTTTCCCTATTGTGCACGTCTGCAATTTTATCCTAGCGGATTCTGCTATAAGGTGTTCATACACACAGTCGTAATACGTCGTGTCTGGAAATCCACTGCTTTCCAGACCTATGTTTATTGGGGTTACTTCCTTTTTTTCCTCTCCCTCTACTCGTGTCTGTCGTTCGTACGTGAAATAGTCAAACACGTTGTATACTTCCACGTAATCAGTCATAAGGTGCAGATAAAATAATAACCACGTTGTTTTCACAACCCTGTGAGACTTCTAGATGAGTAACTCAATTCATTTGATTTTAGTTTTTCGTAAATGGGGGTTGAAATTATTTAGTTTTTCGTACTGCTTATGAGTATGAAACGTTTTCGGGAGCAGTGCTACAATGTAGTGGTAGATAGGCACTATATTTCAACAACAGATCGAGTTGTCATTTTCAGGCGCGTATGTGGACTGATGCCAGGGAGCTGAGGCGATATCACTTTTTTCCCCCTAGACAGAACAGAACGCCTGGATCATCTCCAGGTTAGGAAAAGTCCTTCTGGCATCGGTCCATTACTCGCCTTGAAGATGACGTCTTGGTCTTTTCTCTCAGTGTTTCGTATGTCTACCACAAAGATAAAGCCGCGCCCCTGCTGTTACATGGATTTTTACTGGTCTTAATAGAATAGTAGTTGACAGCAGTAATAGACTTTATAATAAAAATTTTGCAGATGTGAAATTTTGCAACAAAAGTACATATAAAATCACGATTTTGTTTTTGTTTTTACGGCAGCCGGCTGCAAAACGTTACAAAATACCAGGCCTCTTTAAGCTGTAAAATACCTTGCCAATAAAGGAAATAATCGACCTTTTTTGAACTGCGATTGAGAAAATTTCACTAGAGGCAGTTCAGCCAGTGCTGTAGTATATACAGAGTGAATATTTTAATATGAGACAACTAAATTTCACTATAATGACGCATCGTACGGAAAAAGTGTCCTACGTGGGAAATTAATATTAGAAAAGTTGATATCTGTCTGTGCTACAACTGGCCACCTTCTAACCATTCCTCCTTCGGGGCGGGGTCAACTTTGTATTTTCAAATATGAACCACCGATTTTTAATGCATATGCGGATTCTGCTCCAAAAAGTAGGTATGGATTACTCAAACTATCCTTTTACAATAGTGGTAGATGGCGCTGTAATTGACAAATATTAAGTGTGCCCGTATTTATAACTAACAACCGACGCATTTGATTCTACATTTGACTGACTATTTAAATGTAAACACCTGTCTCCGAATGGTTTATATTCATTTTCGAAATTTACTTTAGCATCGCAAATTAGATTTTACAGTACAATATGTTTAGCTGTTTCAAGATCATAGGGTAGGCAACTCTCAGAGGCGGTAGTATGGTCTAAAACAAGAAAAAATGTCTAGCAAACATGGCCTCTAAAATACATACCTCAAGAGATATGAGTACATGTTCAACAAAGGAGGTGTTTTTACCAGTAGTTCAAATGGTTCAAATGGCTCTGAGCACTATGGGACTTAACTTCTGAGGTCATCAGTCCCCTAGAACTTAGAACTACTTAAACCCAACAAACCTAAGGACATCACACGCATCCATGCCCGAGGCAGGATTCGAACCTGCGACCGAAGCGGTCGCGTGGTTCCAGACTGTAGCGCCTAGAGCCGCTCGGCCACCCCGGCCGGCTTTCCCAGTAGTGAAGATGACCAAGCACTCATAGCTGCTCATGTATGCTTCTTTGGGCTCATGTTCACTACATTTTTTTTTTCGTGTTTTGGCCCATTATATTACGCCTGAAAGTTGCCTACCTTGCAATCTTAGCAACAGCAGTACCGATGTAAGTATTACACTGTCAGAAGTATCACTACGGCCTGTATCCTCGCAGTCTTTCGCGGCGGCATTGTAACCTCCCCCTCACTTATCGACCTTAATGACAGTGAAAAATTAAACCGCGTGTACCTAATGGGAAATTTGGGAAAAGCAATCGTCACCGAAGTTAATCTGTCGGTAAAGAGGGAGGAAAGGGTTACATCTTAATGAAAGGAAAAATGCAAATGAAACTGGTGGAAATTAATTTTGAAAAGGGGTAAAGTTAATAAAGAAAGTGAATGTGCGGCCGTTACGTCAACAATTAACTAGCGGTAATTAGATATTTGAGATTTGGGGGAAATCACGGTCGCCAGTCCTAAGGACAATTACTATAGTAACTGAAAAAGAAAGGTTATTACACATATAATTAGCACTAGAAGCGTGGCAACTGAAGGTTGACACGTGTAGTGTGAAAACTGAAAGTTTGTCAGAAGTAATAAATTTCGCTACACTCTGACTTAATTTAGCAAAAGAATTAATAAAACCGGAAAATCGAAAGTTAATTTAGTGACTGAAGTTAATAGTGAGCTTTCTTTCTGAAGCACATTGAAATCCAGCAGAATACGATTAGTCTGGGACTACCTCAACAATCATTTCAAAAGCTACTTGACTCTACGCAATTTAGAAACAAGAGATTTAACTTTGAACTTGAATTAAATGATTCTGAATAATTAGCAATAATAAAATTTAGTACGTACCAAGCTGAGCTGCAGTCACAGGTAAGCTAAAATATGCTAACAAAACTCGCACTCTTAATTTGTGCTTGTGTAATCTAACTATTGTAGCCAGCTATGCTTTAACTGCACTTGGAAACTAAAGTAATGAAATGCAATGATAGTACTTTAATGCTGGCGTCTGAATTTCAACGACACTCGGTTTCATTTCGGAAAAGGAAGGGACCCTGCTTGGTAATGCAATTGGGACAATGAGCAACAAAGGTTCATACTGAGTTGCTGTAATTTTGCGAGGCAAATGGAACAATGTGAAAAGCTGAGGTCTGCCATACAGTTCTGAAACTTTACGTGCTTTTGGTCTTCCTTGTTGGTTGATTGAAGGTTTGAAGCCGTCGATCGAGGAGGTGGCGACAGTCACTCATTGTCGGCCGTCGCTGTTGCAGAAGCTGGATGTTGGCGCACCTTCTTCTCGACACGGTCACCAGGCGAAACGGGCTCTTGATGTGCGCCAGCTAATGCTTCCCGTCCGCGACACCATGTCAGAAACTATCATCGCAAGTCGAGCGCAATTACATGCTGCTAAACCCCGAAAGCGCGGCAACTCGCGGGAGCGTCACACCACACACCTGCTCCACTCGCTACTCCAGCCAGACCCCGACTGCCCTGCCCGCGCTCCACGCGGCAGAGTTAACACTACCAAAGATCATACACACTTTGATTCTTCACACGACCTATCGATGTAATCGTTCGATAGCAGTTTTCCCTAGGCAAGACCCAGCGTAAAAATACAAATAATATTTACGAAACAAACCAATTATACATCGACATAAATGCATATATATATATATAGTAAAACAGTTACAATATACGAAGACACAGAAATGTTATATATTCAGGTAACAGAAATAAGGAAAACAAATTTATAGTACAATAGATGGAAATAGGAGGATATGTATTTCCGGCGTTACACGTGCACCACATTGTCTGAGGATGTTCGTGTAACCTAAACAGACTCAGAAAATGTCCAAAAAAGAAACAGCGGAAATGCATATACTCAAAACATCAACAAAATTTAGCATTCGTCTAATTAACCGTAAACCAATTTTTAGACGATAATAATTGAGTGGAGACACTCCTAATCTTATTCCACTCTGTCATCTTGCACAAAATAAAACAGGTTGACAATATATTAAAATTCATAGAGAACATAGAAAATGGTTTAGCTATTCTAAAAATCTAAATTCCTAGCAGTATCAAGAAATGGAATACTATTTACAAAATTAATCAGATTACATGGTCATAGAAAACAGGTATATCAAAATACGCAAATTAATAATTAATTACATAGATTACGTATTTTATATAAACTTTTCATAATTAATATTCTCGTCATGAGTGTGCACTTGACGCTAAACAAGAAAATAATATACAGCAGATCGACAAAAACATAAATGTTGGCAACAGAATTCTTTCATATCAGCTGTCCGGGAAGAAAAACAACTCCGCCTTCCGTACTCGCAAGTACAAAGAATGCCGACAGCGGCACAAGAGCCGACAGCGACCCGAGGGCCGACAGCGGCTCCACCTTGCCAGTATTGTTGCGCCTGCCTGTGCGGCACGCTTGATCTCACTCGCCTGTGTAGCGGCAGTTCCAGAACGTCCGTTTCACTGAATTCTTTAGGAAAACACACTCCCGAGTAATCTCAAGGAGTCCCTTAATACTATCACAGTGGATAACTCAACACTGTCCATCATCACACGCATGTACTAGCCTGAAACTTAAAACAGCGTCTAAGTACATCGGCAATGACTAGTAAAACACACATTCATGCATTCATGAAATCTGACAGCTAGTTACAAAAGCATATTTACATTCCTTAATCTACTGTGACTCAGCTGAAAACTTAAACTAGCAGCTTGGATTTTTCAATTGGTTAAAACGTCTAATCAAAAATTAATTACTTGTTAATTACAAGTTCTTTAATGACCTCTAGGTCAGGCAAAAGCATCGCAACATGGCACATCCTTAAATCTTACACTCTATATTACATACTGTACAAATTACCCATTCTGTGGTATTAATCAATTCTAGGTTGGTACAATTTCAAGTCTACAATATTCCGTATACCTAATCGATTTCCAGAGCTTGGATACTCTAAGCAATAAGCATTTGTGTGAGGTATACCAATGACTTTATATGGTCCATTATACACAAACTTAAATTTAGAGATTTCATTATCTCGCTCGATTTCTCATGAGCTTTTACAAGTATTAAGTCTCCGATTGCAAACTTAGCAAAACGCGCTTTAGCGTCATGACGACGTATGCGAGCATCGGCTTTTAGCTTCATTACTTCTCGAAAACGATCTTTTATCACACTAATACTAATGTCAATCCGTGGAGGGAATTTGATTATCTCTTCCAATTCACTTTCTACACTTTTGTCAATGCCGAGATTCCTCACGTTACGGCAGTTCAAATTCATTTCTGCGTCAATGTCATCCGGCCAGTTAACAATGTGTATAGGCTGGTATTGCCTATGCACACCGTCTCCTGCCTTGTCAAAACTAACAACTATTGTTATATCTTGTGACGTACATGTCAAAGTTTTGCTTTCGCAATTAATCACTGCACGGTACTTTAATAGCCAATGTAACCCGATAATTACTTCCGTAGTTAAGTCTGGCACGACGACAAACTCTTGCTCAAATCGTGCCCCACATATCTCGAAGTTGACAAAAATCTGTTTTGTGACTGGTTTACTGGCCTTCCCAGTAGCACCCATAATTTTCACTCCTGTTACTGGCATAACTATGATACCAGGTCTGTCTTTCAGTAACTCAAATATTTTCCCAGATACAGCACTCAATTCTGCACCGGTGTCAATTAACACGTTTAGTTGTAGGTCGTGCATATTAACAGACACTACTATCTGTCTACACTTGTCCTCGACTGTTTCTTTATTTTCCCACAGTAAATCCTCGTCTATATCCAGGTCATTCCAGAAAAAACCCTCCGGCTTTGATCCTAAATCCGGTTTATCTGGCGGCTTTTTCAGCCTCTGTTCACATACAGTCTTAATTTCAACACGTTTGTCCTGAGGCTTAGTCTGTAGCTTCGTCTCCAATACCGAAACCTTTTCCTCTAACTCGTCAACTAGTGAGTGTTGCCCTGCTATCATTTCACTAATTGTCACCTTCGTTGATTCCACTTTGGCCAGATTGATATCATCCGCCAATCTACCTGGAGGAATGTGCCCAGTAGTCTCTGCAATTACTTCCGCTAGATCTGCGCAACCCACACTGCTATCGTCTGACCGTATAATGTCAGCTCTAACCTCATACACGCTGTAATACACATGCTTTTCTACCAATCGTGTCCGGCTATCACTAAAATTTTTGTAATCTTTCTCCTCAATACTTTCGCAATGTTTAGACTGGAGGTTTGCGTCGGATGGGTCGGCTACTTCTACCACTATAACTTTCGGTAAAGTCTGCCGGTTAGGGCCAGAACTTTCCGTTACTACTTCAACATCCATCTCCTGTGGGACGAAACACGACGAACCTTGCTCGTGCTCCCCATTAACATCAACTATTTCTAGTAAAGTCTGCCGGTTAGGGCCAGAACTTTCTATCACTTCACAAACACTATCTTCCTGCGGGACGAGACGCGGCAAATCCTGCACGCACTCCCCATAAACACTTCTCCCATACATGCCCCTATAATCTCTTAGTTCGTCGTATAAGCGACCGAACTGCTTTAACCAGACCTCATCCCTCTCCGCATCCCATCGCTCGATGACGGACGTTTTATCCGACATCTGATCTTCTCTCAACACTTGCGAATCATTCTTAAACTCAATCTCCAGTTCCGCTGTGGGTATTACAGCTGCCACTTTATAATCGATTTCCGGAACACTACTTAAATTGTTCTCACTGACAGTGAATGTACTTCCCACTGCCGTGTATACAGCTGATTTACTACTTGTGGGCGCACTCCTTTCTCCTAACACTGGCACACTCTCCCGCCGTTGATTATTCCACACGGAATTTTCATAACGACGACACCTGGGTTTTCTACTGTTATTGGGCCGCCAAAATTTCTCCACGCCCGGTCGGCCCCTCACCGGCGCGGCTAATGGTTTCCCTGTCTCGTCCCAGCAGATACGCTCCCCGGATGCTGCTGAGGCGGCTGATCACACACTCTGGCGTTATTACTATTCTGCGAAGCCCGTATCACGCTAGTATGATACTGGTTTCCGTCATTCCTGTTATTATTTGCATTGTATCGATTGTCATTACGACCCGAACCACTATTGTTACTGCTGCCAAGATTGCGGTATGCATTATTCCCATGGTTATCGTTGTTGTGGTTGCTGTGGTACCCGTTGTTGTTACCACGGCCTCTACCACTGTCGCGATTATTGCGCCAATTGTCCTCGTCCTCCACTCTTTCCAGGAAATGATTGATTGTCCTGTAATTGCTTCCTACGTAGCGTTTTGTATCATCTGGAAGCTTCTTGTAGAGTTCCCAGACTATTTCGGATTCCGTGCGGCGATCACGCAAATATTCCAACTTGCGGATCCAGCCCTCACAAAACTCCTTCATCGAGCCGCGCGAATTCGCATCGAAAGGCCTCGATACGACAAATTCGCGCCAGACACTTTGCTGTTTTTGCTCTGACCAGTATTCAGCCAGAAACAAATTTTTAAACTCGTCAAATGTCAGGTTCGTAATGTTGAGGTTGAAGCCCCAACGCTTGGCATCACCAGCCAACACATCAATAACCGCATTAATTTTTCTCTCATTAGTCCATGATCTGGGTAAAACTCTTTCACAGTTTTTAATGAAATCCGTCGCGTGTATACCGCCTTTTTTTAAGGGGTCGAACCGCTCCTCTTTCGTCAACAATTCCGAACTATGTGCACAGATTGGCACATAGCTCTGTTTTTCTTCAAGTTTCTTTTCTAATTCCGACACTCTCGTAATCACTTGGCAAGTGGTTGTCGCAAGCGTTTCCACTTCCCTCTTTTTCTCTTCGCAGGTATTAGCCTGCTTGCTCACTTTGGTATCTACTTCGGATACTAAAACCTTTAAAGTTTCCACCTTCTGTTGATCGTCTTTTCTCACTAATTGAATTTGTTCCGTCACCTTATTCTCGATGATCGGAGCAACTGCGTCTCCTACACTTTTCTCGATTCTGCTAATTTCGGAATTAAAACGCGTATTTATGCTCGCAATTTCCGCCTGAACGCCTATCATTTCCTGTTTAAGATTACCGATTTCGGTATTAATCACAACAATATCTTCTTTGATTTTATCAACTTTTGTGTTAACAATTCCAACATTGTTGTTAACAACATTAATAGCTTTGTTCTGATTGTCTAGCTTCCTGTCAATTTTTTCAGACTGAGCTTTAATTTCTGCCGATTGAGTTTCTATCTTGCTAGACTGAGCCTTGATTTCGTTAATCAAAACATTCAATAAATCAGTTAAATTCCCGGAAACTACCGGTTTTACTTCCGTAGCGGCTTCCTCTTTAATTGTCCCTCCGTATTCGTCATCAAGGGATTCCGATTTGATTTTCACTTCCGATTCCGAAACATTTTCTAATGTTTGGAATTCCATTTCTGCTCTTTGTTGCGTCTCGGCGGTCGCGTCTTTCATGCTAGCAGCCTGCCCCTGAACAATGGGTACCGCGGTGCGTGTTTCCCACTGTTCGACCGATTGTTCCGTACCCAAGTCTACCAAATTTTGGTAATTGTTGCCTTCACTCATTTTAATAATTTTCAATATAAATAACAAATCTCAAATCTAATTAGGATTCCTCAGACTAATATTCTCGCTGACGTGTCGACCATTTCGTAACCAGTACTTTCTTACGAGATTTGCACAATGCAAAATTCGTGTCCAGAACAACCTCAAATTTGAAGATTTTCCTGTCACCAGGTCGCCACGTGTAACCTCCCCCTCACTTATCGACCTTAATGACAGTGAAAAATTAAACCGCGTGTACCTAATGGGAAATTTGGGAAAAGCAATCGTCACCGAAGTTAATCTGTCGGTAAAGAGGGAGGAAAGGGTTACATCTTAATGAAAGGAAATATGCAAATGAAACTGGTGGAAATTAATTTTGAAAAGGGGTAAAGTTAATAAAGAAAGTAAATGTGCGGCCGTTACGTCAACAATTAACTAGCGGTAATTAGATATTTGAGATTTGGGGGAAATCACGGTCGCCAGTCCTAAGGACAATTACTATAGTAACTGAAAAAGAAAGGTTATTACACATATAATTAGCACTAGAAGCGTGGCAACTGAAGGTTGACACGTGTAGTGTGAAAACTGAAAGTTTGTCAGAAGTAATAAATTTCGCTACACTCTGACTTAATTTAGCAAAAGAATTAATAAAACCGGAAAATCGAAAGTTAATTTAGTGACTGAAGTTAATAGTGAGCTTTCTTTCTGAAGCACATTGAAATCCAGCAGAATACGGTTAGTCTTGGACTACCTCAACAATCATTTCAAAAGCAACTTGACTCTACGCAATTTAGAAACAAGAGATTTAACTTTGAACTAGAATTAAATGATTCTGAATAATTAGCAATAATAAAATTTAGTACGTACCAAGCTGAGCTGCAGTCACAGGTAAGCTAAAATATGCTAACAAAACTCGCACTCTTAATTTGTGCTTGTGTAATCTAACTATTGTAGCCAGCTATGCTTTAACTGCACTTGGAAACTAAAGTAATGAAATGCAATGATAGTACTTTAATGCTGGCGTCTGAATTTCAACGACACTCGGTTTCATTTCGGAAAAGGAAGGGACCCTGCTTGGTAATGCAATTGGGACAATGAGCAACAAAGGTTCATGCTGAGTTGCTGTAATTTTGCGAGGCAAATGGAACAATGTGAAAAGCTGAGGTCTGCCATACAGTTCTGAAACTTTACGTGCTTTTGGTCTTCCTTGTTGGTTGATTGAAGGTTTGAAGCCGTCGATCGAGGAGGTGGCGACAGTCACTCATTGTCGGTCGTCGCTGTTGCAGGAGCTGGATGTTGGCGCACCTTCTTCTCGACACGGTCACCAGGCGAAACGGGCTCTTGATGTGCGCCAGCTAATGCTTCCCGTCCGCGACACCATGTCAGAAACTATCATCGCAAGTCGAGCGCAATTACATGCTGCTAAACCCCGAAAGCGCGGCAACTCGCGGGAGCGTCACACCACACACCTGCTCCACTCGCTACTCCAGCCAGACCCCGACTGCCCTGCCCGCGCTCCACGCGGACCTATCGATGTAATCGTTCGATAGCAGTTTTCCCTAGGCAAGACCCAGCGTAAAAATACAAATAATATTTACGAAACAAACCAATTATACATCGACATAAATGCATATATATATATATATATATATATATATATATATATATATATATATATATATATATATATATATATATATATATATATATATATATATATATATTAGTAAAACAGTTACAATATACGAAGACACAGAAATGTTATATATTCAGGTAACAGAAATAAGGAAAACAAATTTATAGTACAATAGATGGAAATAGGAGGATATGCATTTCCGGCGTTACAGCATGTGTGAATAAGATCTTGTCGGTTTCCAAGCCACGTCAATTCGAATAATATTCTCGGGCTCTCTATGGTTATGGAGGAGGAGGAGATTAGTGTTTAACGTCCCGTCGACAACGAGGTCATTAGAGACGGAGCGCAAGCTCGGGTGAGGAAAGGATGGGGAAGGAAATCGGCCGTGCCCTTTCAAAGGAACCATCCCAGCATTTGCCTGAAGCGATTTAGGGAAATCACGCAAAACCTAAATCAGGATGGCCGGAGACGGGATTGAACCGTCGTCCTCCAGAATGCGAGTCCAGTGTGCTAACCACTGCGCCACCTCGCTCGGTCTATGGTTATCTCCGCAATCGTCTACAGGAGTAAAACTACTGACAGTAGTTTCACGTGTGACAACGACGCCAGAGATAGCCATCGAAAGCTCGTTCGACCTATACTTGAGTATTGCTCATCAGTGTGGGATCCGTACCAGATCGGTTTGACGCAGGAGGTAGAGAAGATCCAAAGAAGAGCGGCGCGTTTCATCACAGGGTTATTTGGTAACCGTGATAGCGTTACGGAGATGTTTAATAAACTCAAGTGGCAGACTCTGCAAGAGAGGCGCTCTGCATCGCGGTGTAGCTTGCTCACCAGGTTTCGAGAGGGTGCGTTTCTGGATGAGGTATCGAATATATTGCTTCCCCCTACTTATACCTCCAGAGGAGATCACGAATGTAAAATTAGAGAGATTAGAGCGCGCACGGAGGCTTTCAGACAGTCGTTCTTCCCGCGAACCATACGCGACTGGAACAGGAAAGGGAGGTAATGACACTGGCACGTAAAGTGCCCTCCGCCACACACCGTTGGGTGGCTTGCGGAGTATAAATGTAGATGTAGAATGAGAAATGGCACGCACCTCAGGAATGGCAAAGCCGATGGCAGTGTCCTTGACACTGCACCATTGCATAAAGAAGGCGTTCCTCTCCGCAGGCAGCCTGAGAGGCGTACATTTAGCCGGTAATATCAGCGCATTAGATAAACCGTTTGTTTCACACACCTTGTACGAGAAGGTCGACCAAGATCCGTAACACCCGATATTCAGGAAAGGGTGTTAAGCGTTGTAGACGTACCTCCGACTATTTTAACAAGGAGGATTGCAATCCAAGAGGGTATCTTGAGTCATAGCAGTGTGTGTGACGGATTTTACATCGGCAAGTGAAAGCCCTGAACAATGCAACTTCCCTCATAGAGAGAATTTCTGCCAGTGGGTGCAATAACAGTGTACTGTGAATCCCTGCTTGTAAGCAGTATTCTGCTCACAGATGAGGCTGGATTTACCCGTGACGGTATTTTTAACTACCGTAACTGTCACACTTGGACCGATGTCAATCCTAATGCAGCCCACGTATCACGAGATCAGCAGCGTTGTTCGTTGAACGTCTGGGCAGGACTGCACGGGGACCGCGTAACAGGACCACACTTCCTGCCGCAGAGACAACCAGACAACAGTACACGCGGTTTCTGCAGATTGTACTTCCAGATGTACATGGTGATGCCCTACTGAACCAACGCATTAACATGTGGTTCATGCATGACGGTGCTCCAGCACATTTCCACTTACGAGTACGCCGGCTTCTGACTCGAACGTATGGTCAACATTGGATAGGTAGAGGTGGGCCTGTGCCATGGCCTCCAAGGTCACCGGATTTGAATCCTATGGATTTCTGTATGTGGGATCAGGTCAAAAGCCTGGTCCGTAGCGAGGTCAACTCGCCTGAAGAAATACACTTGGGATCGAAGCAGCCTTCGTGCATTTACAGCATTCCCCAGGACTGCATGAGAGGTTTCGCAACTCATTTCAGAGACGAGTTCAATGTTGCTTTCAGCCGCCTTGACAACATTTCGAACACCTACTCTAACATTTAGAGATGCCATGTGTTCCTAGACACTGATGAACCGCAACAGAAGATCTGTGGCATTTCGACAGCGGTTGATTTGTGGAACCATGTTTTTTAGAGCTTCTTAGCTGCTTTTGACCTATACTTTCCACGTATGAATTATTGACCATCCCTTCTGAATCACCCTGTGTTTCATGGTCAAACATTTCCTTTGTTAAATCATAATTAAATATTAAATCAGTTATGGTCTACAATGACATTAATTTATGAGACTGGGATTTAAATGGCAGTATGACAATTTTAAAAGTAAACCACTTGTGGAGCACTAGAATTGTACACAGAATGCTTTGCAGACGTAGCCCAGTGACTTCCATATTTGCAATAACGCTTAATAAATTTGATAAATGCACTCCTGGAAATTAAAATAAGAACACCCTGAATTCATTGTCCCAGGAAGGGGAAACTTTAATGACACATTCCTGGGGTCAGATACATCACATGATCACACTGACAGAACCACAGGCACATAGACACAGGCAACAGAGCATGCACAATGTCGGCACTAGTACAGTGTATATCCACCTTTCGCAGCAATGCAGGCTGCTATTCTCCCATGGAGACGATCGTAGAGATGCTGGATGTAGTCCTGTGGAACGGCTTGCCATGCCATTTCCACCTGGCGCCTCAGTTGGACCAGCGTTCGTGCTGGACGTGCAGACCGCGTGAGACGACGCTTCATCCAGTCCCAAACATGCTCAATGGGGGACAGATCCGGAGATCTTGCTGGCCAGGGTAGTTGACTTACACCTTCTAGAGCACGTTGGGTGGCACGGGATACATGCGGACGTGCATTGTCCTGTTGGAACAGCAAGTTCCCTTGCCGGTCTAGGAATGGTAGAACGATGGGTTCGATGACGGTTTGGATGTACCGTGCACTATTCAGTGTCCCCTCGACGATCACCAGTGGTGTACGGCCAGTGTAGGAGATCGCTCCCCACACCATGATGCCGGGTGTTGGCCCTGTGTGCCTCGGTCGTATGCAGTCCTGATTGTGGCGCTCACCTGCACGGCGCCAAACACGCATACGACCATCATTGGCACCAAGGCAGAAGCGACTCTCAACGCTGAAGACGACACGTCTCCATTCGTCCCTCCATTCACGCCTGTCGCGACACCACTGGAGGCGGGCTGCACGATGTTGGGGCGTGAGCGGAAGACGGCCTAACGGTGTGCGGGACCGTAGCCCTGCTCCATGGAGACGGTTGCGAATGGTCCTCGCCGATACCCCAGGAGCAACAGTGTCCCTAATTTGCTGGGAAGTGGCGGTGCGGTCCCCTACGGCACTGCGTAGGATCCTACGGTCTTGGCGTGCATCCGTGCGTCGCTGCGGTCCGGTCCCAGGTCGACGGGCACGTGCACCTTCCGCCGACCACTGGCGACAACATCGATGTACTGTGGAGACCTCACGCCCCACGTGTTGAGCAATTCGGCGGTACGTCCACCCGGCCTCCCGCATGCCCACTATACGCCCTCGCTCAAAGTCCGTCAACTGCACATACGGTTCATGTCCACGCTGTCGCGGCATGCTACCAGTGTTAAAGACTGCGATGGAGCTCCGTATGCCACGGCAAACTGGCTGACACTGACGGCGGCGGTGCACAAATGCTGCGCAGCTAGCGCCATTCGACGGCCAACACCACGGTTCCTGGTGTGTCCGCTGTGCCGTGTGTGTGATCATTGCTTGCACAGCCCTCTCGCAGTGTCCGGAGCAAGTATGGTGGGTCTGACACAACGGTGTCAATGTGTTCTTTTTTCCATTTCCAGGAGTGTACCAATGAACGCATTTCGTATGTAGACATACGTAATGGGATCCATTAATGTCGTACGTTGACGAGCGAAATCATTATGACCACTAGCTTCTTTCTACCTTTCAAACGGGGTACATCGGTGATTCAGCGTGGCCATGACTCGACAAGGCATTGAAGTTTTCGGAGGTATGTAGCACCAGATGTCTAACCACAGGTCACGCAGTTCTCGCGAATCACGAGCGTCCAATGTAATAACAGGTATCTTCTATGTAGTAAGGATTAGATGAATTTGGTGTCCAGAAGATCAACGTAAGTTCAATTTCATCTCACTGAAACCATCATCACGATCTTGTCCTCGTGACAAGGACAGTTATCCTGCTAGAAGAACACATTGCAGTTGGGGAAGAAGTATATGAGGTGCGGCTAGAAAAAAACCGGACTGATGCTGGAAAAAACATTTATTTACAATGATTTACAATTTCATGTTATCTCCTTCAATGTACTCTCCTCCTCGGTCTGTACACCGCTCCATACGAATTTTCCACTGTTCATAGCAATGCTGCAGATCATTTTCGGTAAGTCCATACATTACTTCCGTCGCTTTTTCTTTTACTGCTTCAACAGTCTCAAATCTAGTTCCTTTCAAAGCGGACTTGACTTTAGGGAAAAGAAAAAAGTCACAGGGGGCCAAATCAGGTGAGTAGGGTGGATGATCTAAGATGGGAATGTTGTGCTTTGCCAAAAACGTCTTCACTGACAACGCACTGTGAGCTGGCGCATTGTCTTGGTGAAGGATCCATGACTTTTTTCTCCACAAATCGTTCCGTTTTCTCCGTACTCGCTCACGTAGAGTAGCCAGGACGCTAATGTAGTAATGCTGATTCACTGTTTGTCCCTCTGGTACCCAATCAATGTGCACAATCCCTTTGATGTCAAAAAAAAAAAACAATCATCATTGCCTTGAATTTCGATTTTGACATTCGTGCTTTTTTTTGTTGTGGAGAACCAGGAGTTTTCCAATGCATCGATTGGCGTTTAGTTTCGGGATCGTAAGTAAAAAACCACGATTCACCGCAAGTAATAACATTTTGTAAGAAGGTGGGATCACTTTCAATGTTTTCCAGGATGTCAGAACAAATCATTCTTCGGCGTTCCTTCTGTTCAATTGTGAGACACTTTGGAACCATTTTTGAACACACTTTGTTCATGTTGAAACTTTCATGGAGAATCTGCCTAACACTTTCCTTGTCAACTCCTGTTAACTCAGACACTGCTCTGATTGTTAAACGGCGATCTTGTCGAGCAAGTTTACCGATTTTTTCAATGTTTGCATCAGTTTTTGCTGACAATGGTCTGCCAGTGCGAGTGTCATCACTGGTGTCTTCGCGGCCATCTTTAAATCGTTTAAACCACTCAAACACTTGTGTTCGCGATAAACAATCATCGCCGTACACTTGTTGTAACATTACAAACGTTTCACTTGCAGATTTTCCTAGTTTGAAACAAAATTTGATGTTAACACGCTGTTCTTTCTGTACACTCAACATTTTCCGACGCACAGACAAAACGTCAACTACTTAAAACAGACGCCACGGGCAGACTGAGTGCAGGAGGCAGATGAAACTCGAGCAGTAGGCGGAGCGAGAGTCACGTGACAGGCCACGCGACTTTCAGCCTTATTGCATTCGTTTTATTGTTTCACCAGTACTAGTCCGGTTTTTTTCTAGCCACACCTCGTAACGTGAAGAGATGCAGCTGATCCGCAATAGTTTTCGTGTAGACCTTGGCTGACCCTTTGCTTCCTACCACAGGGCCATTGTAGGCTTAGGTAAATGTTGCAAGCTACGTAGTGTGTTGTGATTGCTCTAATATCCATGAATGGACTATACGATCTGTTATATGAGTATTCATGCCCCAACAATTGACTTTGATAAACTACCTAACGACGAATTAACAAAAATAGGTGAACACAGCAGCTCACACTAGCATAAGTTCCGCGCAACGGAAAAGTGTTATGCATTGGTTGTAAAACTGAAAACCAGAAACTGTGTACTCACTCTTAAAATCCTCTAAAATTACAGAGTGTAATGTGATTAACGTGTAGTTAAATGAGGTGCTGCGGGGTGATTTCCTTCCACTGCAGTATCAATGACTTAATCTGAAAACGATCTAGCACAGAAAACACTTCATTAAAGAGAGAGAATAATGACGTCATCCACGGGCAAACTCTACGCTTAGTATTGCGAAAGCTGAATGCCAGACCATCAAATTCTCACACATTATTGAATGAGAACATCAATGTACACATTACAAAAATCCACTAGACCAAAGCTCTGTCCCAGTATCATCGACGTAACTCACCTTCCAAAGGTGGAAATCATAAATGCAGCGAGCGGGGTATTTATTACTAATTCGTGGGAGAAATTATATCTGAATGGGCTACCAAATGTTTTTTCCATAGATAACCACTGATTATTTGCAACAGATGTTACCAAAGCTGTATGACAACACCTGTTTCAATATAATGAATGAGTATTAACTGTATGAGCGGTGAATAAACGAGGAAACACACTGCTGAAATAACATTCTGTATTAACCACAAAAAATAAAATAATATATACCACACGGGCTTTATAATATATGTGAACTGAATCGAATTTCCAGCAACCAAATAAATGCAAGTTTTCGATACAAAGTGTGTGAGAAAGGTAATGAGACTGGAAACATTGCGCGCGATCTGGGAACAGTGTGTTGTTCTACCTGTGTAGAGCGTCGTGTTCAGCCCTTCCCCCCATGCTCAGTTCGAGTTTTATCTTCGTACAGCCATCACGTGATTTCTGAGAGCGCCATCAGTGAAGGTTGCATTTCTTGTGTGTTATGAAAATGGAACAGCGGAATTTAGAGCTACGTTATGAAATCAAGTTTCATATTTAAACTTCTGGAACCCGCGAGTGTGACGTTTGAAAAGTCGAACCAGGCCTATGCGGAACATTGCTTCTCAAGAGCACAAGTCTTTCGCTGGCGCAAAGCAATTTTGGAAGTCCGAGAAGACCTTTAAGTTTAACCTTGTTCAGAGGGACCTTCAAAAACCGACGAAAACGTCGAGCGTCTGGCGAAGTATAACAACAATAAGACGGGTGTCTTGGTAATCTTCCACTTTCACCATGCATCACATTTTGACCGAATATTTGCACATGTGAAAGGTTTGTGCCAAATTACTGTTGATAAACCTCAAAACTTAGTAGAAGGACAACTAAAGAAATGTGTGCAGTGATCTTCTTAAGAGGGTTGGCAATGACCACGAATGGTTCCGCCGTTCCATCAAAGATGATGAATCCTATATTCTTGAGTACGATCCTCAGACAAAGAGGGAAAGTGAGGAATGGCACAATGAGACATCTTCTAGACCGAAAAAAGCTGGAATGAGGAAATCAATGTTCCAAATATTGCTGATTTGCTTTTTTGATAGTAGGGATACTGCATTTAAATAATTTATTGCTCCAGGACAAACTGCCAACAAAGAACATTACAAACATGTCCTTGAGACGCTTAGGATAAAGGTGAATCGAACGAGATTGGACAATGCAGACAAGTGGATGCTGCATAATGACAACGTCCCATGTTATACGGCCACAACTATCACGGGATTTTTGACCTCAAAAGACATTTCTGTTCTTCCACAGCCCCACTATTGACCTAACCTTAGTTCCTGTGACTTTTTCTTTTCCAGAAATTGAAAAAAGTTTCTTACAAGGACATCATTCGTAAGAATGTGGACAACACGTCAAGGCCCTACCACCTGAATCACAGCTGCGAAGACTGGAAACAGGGACATCGTCGGTGTACAGCTGCCGAAGGGAACTACTTTGAAGGGGACAAAATTGTTGTTTGAAAAAAAAAAAGTATAAAAACTTTGTTACATAAAAAATCAGTCTCACACTTTCCTCACACAACTCGTATGCATATTGCAACTACGCATTAAAGATTTTGAGAGGCAGGAGAAGATGCCTAAATTTAATGTGTAAAACGGTAGATATAACAACGAAACGATCCAGTAATCAGCCTCCAGCTTATTCAAACTAGTCGATCGAGGAATCTTTGTAATACCATGCTACCCAGTACAGGTCCACCCAAAATGATGACAAATTAAATGTAGAGTACTAACTTTTCCCCGACTGAAATGTCTTACACGTTGCGAATTAATAAACACTCCACACTAACTATCTCACCAAATCTCCAGATGCAATCCTCAGCTTACAACTCTTGGCTGCTGCGTACATCGTTTCTCACTTTATTTCTTGCCACTGACTTAATTTTCGGTTTCACATGGCCTGTTAGCTTTACTAAATTGTTACTGAATACTTAAGTTCTTAAATACACTCCTGGAAATGGAAAAAAGAACACATTGACACCGGTGTGTCAGACCCACCATACTTGCTCCGGACACTGCGAGAGGGCTGTACACGCAATGATCACACGTACGGCACAGCGGACACACCAGGAACCGCGGTGTTGGCCGTCGAATGGCACTAGCTGCGCAGCATTTGTGCACCGCCGCCGTCAGTGTCAGCCAGTTTGCCGTGGCATACGGAGCTCCATCGCAGTCTTTAACACTGGTAGCATGCCGCGACAGCGTGGACGTGAACCGTATGTGCAGTTGACGGACTTTGAGCGAGGGCGTATAGTGGGCATGCGGGAGGCCGGGTGGACGTATCGCCGAATTGCTCAACACGTGGGGCGTGAGGTCTCCACAGTACATCGATGTTGTCGCCAGTGGTCGGCGGAAGGTGCACGTGCCCGTCGACCTGGGACTGGACCGCAGCGACGCACGGATGCACGCCAAGACCGTAGGATCCTACGCAGTGCCGTAGGGGACCGCACCGCCACTTCCCAGCAAATTAGGGACACTGTTGCTCCTGGGATATCGGCGAGGACCATTCGCAACCGTCTCCATGAAGCTGGGCTACGGTGCCGCACACCGTTAGGCCGTCTTCCGCTCACGCCCCAACATCGTGCTGCCCGCCTCCAGTGGTGTCGCGACAGGCGTGAATGGAGGGACGAATGGAGACGTGTCGTCTTCAGCGATGAGAGTCGCTTCTGCCTTGGTGCCAATGATGGTCGTACGCGTGTTTGGCGCCGTGCAGGTGAGCGCCACAATCAGGACTGCATACGACCGAGGCACACAGGGCCAACACCCGGCATCATGGTCTGGGGAGCGATCTCCTACACTGGCCGTACACCACTGGTGATCGTCGAGGGGACACTGAATAGTGCACGGTACATCCAAACCGTCATCGAACCCATCGTTCTACCATTCCTAGACCGGCAAGGGAACTTGCTGTTCCAACAGGACAATGCACGTCCGCATGTATCCCGTGCCACCCAACGTGCTCTAGAAGGTGTAAGTCAACTACCCTGGCCAGCAAGATCTCCGGATCTGTCCCCCATTGAGCATGTTTGGGACTGGATGAAGCGTCGTCTCACGCGGTCTGCACGTCCAGCACGAACGCTGGTCCAACTGAGGCGCCAGGTGGAAATGGCATGGCAAGCCGTTCCACAGGACTACATCCAGCATCTCTACGATCGTCTCCATGCGAGAATAGCAGCCTGCATTGCTGCGAAAGGTGGATATACACTGTACTAGTGCCGACATTGTGCATGCTCTGTTGCCTGTGTCTATGTGCCTGTGGTTGTGTCAGTGTGATCATGTGATGTATCTGACCCCAGGAATGTGTCAATAAAGTTTCCCCTTCCTGGGACAATGAATTCACGGTGTTCTTATTTCAATTTCCAGGAGTGTATAAGTAGTCAATTGTAAAACAAAATGCAGCGATGCTAAAATACATTACTGGCCATTACAATTGCTACACCACGAAGATGACGTGCTACAGACGCGAAATTTAACCGACAGGAAGAAGGTGCTGTGATATGCAAATGATTAGCTTTTCAGAGCATTCACACAAGGTTTGCGCCGGTGGCGACACCTACAACGTGCTGACAAGAGGAAAGTTTCCAACCGATTTCTCATACACAAACAGCAGCTGACCGGCGTCGCTTGGTGAAACGTTGTTGTGATGCCTCGTGTAAGGAGGAGAATTGCGTACCATCACGTTTCCGACTTTGATAAAGGTCGGATTATAGTCTATCGCGATTGCGGTTTATCGAATCGCGACATTGCTGCTCGCGTTGGTCGAGATCCAATGACTGTTGGCAGAATATGGAATCGGTGGGTTCAGGAGGATAATACGGAATGTCGTGCTGGATCCCAACGACCTCGAATCACTAGCTGTCGAGATGACAGGAATCTTATCCGCATGGCTGTCACGGATCGTGCAGCCACGTCTCGATCCCTGAGTCAACAGATGGGGACGTTTGAAAGACAACAATCATCTGCAAGAACTGTTCGACGAAGTTTGCAGCAGCATGGACTATCAGCTCGGAGACCATGGCTTCGGTTACGCTTGACGCTGCATTACAGACAGGAGCGCCTGCGATGGTGTACTCAACGACCACCCCGGGTACACGAATGGCAAAACATCATTGTTTCGGATGAATCCAGGTTCTGTTTACAGCATCATGATGGTCGCATCCGTGTTTGGCGACCTCGCGGTGAACGCACATTGAAAGCGTGTATTCGTCATCGCCATACTGGCGCAGCACCTGGCGTGATGGTATGGCGTGCCATTGGTTAGACGTCTCCGTCACCTCTTGTTCGCATTGATGGCACTGTAAACAGTGGACGTTACTTTTCAGATGTGTTACGACCCGTGGCTCTACCCTTCATTCGATCGCTGCGAATCCCTTCATTTCAGCAGGATAATGCACGACTGCAAGTTGCAGGTCCTGTACGGGTCTTTCTGGAGACAGAAAATGTTCGTCTGCTGCCCGTGCCACCACATTCTGCAGATCTCTCACCAACTGAGAACGTCTTGTCAATGGTGGCCAAACAACTGGCTCGTCACAATACGCCAGTCACTACTCTTGATGAACTGTGGTATCGTGTTGAAGCTGCATGGGCAGCTGTACCTGTACACGCCATCCAAGCTCTGTTGGACTCAATGCCCAGGCGTATCAAGCCCGTTATTGCGGCCAGAGGTGGTTGTTCTGGGTACTATTTTCTCAGGATCTATGCACCCAAATTGCGTGAAAATGTAATCACATGTCAGTTCTTGTATAATATATTTGTCCAATGAATACCCGTTTATCATCTGCATTTCTTCTTGGTGTAGCAATTTTAATGGCCAGTACTGTATAAGTGGTCATTGGAAATGTGTAATCGTCATGCTATAGAAACATTCAACACAGACAGTAACTCATAGAAGTATACAACTCTCCTCCAGTTGTTCATAGATGTGAATGAACTGGTGGTGTGATGGACCAGGATGATACGCCTGACAGCAGATACAAATGCCTATGTAAACAGCTCCGCTACACAACCGGCTTAATGTGAGTAAATCATTTTTGTATATCATTGAGTTTATTTGAAGAGAGTTTAAATCACAACTGATTACGTCAGTCCAACAGCAGAAGGATAATTTCCAAAACGGTGACGAAATCGATTGGTCTTCAGCATTTCGACTTGAGGAGAAAAGTGTTTTAAGATGGGTGAAAGACAACAATATATCGAACAACATCCTGTGGTAGCGATCCATTTAAACTGATTCTTCCATGAGATCGTTCTCGCTGAAACTCAGTGACATAATTCGTAGTTGTGGCTTTTTGTCAAACGTAGCCCATCGTATACCTATCAGCGCGAGAAGTTCTCACTACAATTCCATCAAGTAGCCACAGACCTTAACCGCCGCTTTTCTGAAGACAACGTTGATAAAGCTACAATTTCGTTTTTAACGCAAAAGAAATTGAAGGCCGCCCTTACTAAGGGAACTTGAGATTAATGCACCGTACCCCATACTCAATTTAATAGCGCCATTTGTGTTTGATGTCTTAAAGTCCCTTTCCGAAGGACTGATAACGAGCAACATCCTCCTATAAATTCACTGTAGGAGGTTCAGTGGACATTTTTATAATTTAATCGGAGATATTAGTGACGTTTGCTTGAAAAAGAAATACTAGTGACGCAGAATTATTCCAACAACGAAGGGTATGAGCATTCCAATCTTGCGCTACCGAACTAGCACCAGAAAATACCTCTGTCTACACAGACTGGTTGTTATATCATTCACTGGTGATTTCCATCTACTTTGCTAGGTATTACGTAGGAATACAAATATAGAATTGGCTGTCAAGACCGGTTGCATTTTTCTAACTTGTCATTATCTGTTTCACCATATACTGCTACGTATAGTATCCTTAGTCATATACCAATAGATCAAAACATTATGATCACTGTTCATAAGGAGTTTCAACGACCCCTGGTCGAGTTTCGGTTACGCCACAACTTAAGAAAAGTATACAGGATGGTCCATTCATAGTGACAGGGCTAAATATCTCGCGAAATAAGCATCAAATGAAAAAACTACAAAGAACGAAACTCGTCTAGCTTGAAGAGGGAAACCAGATGGCAATATGGTTGGCCCGCTAGATGGCGCTGCCATAGGTCAAACGGATATCAACTGCGTTTTTTAAAATAGGAACCCTCATTTTTTATTACATATTCGCGTAGTACGTAAAGAGGTATGAATCCAGAATGAGATTTTCACTCTGCAGCGGAGTGTGCGCTGATATGAAACTTCTGGCAGATTAAAACTGTGTGCCGGACCGAGACTCGAACCCGGGACCTTTGCCTTTCGCCGGCAAGCGCTTTACCAAGTGCGATACCCAAGCACAAATCACGCACCGTCCTCACAGCTTTACTTCTGCCAGTTGGTAGAGCGCTTGCCCGCGAAAGGCAAAGGTCTCGAGTTAGAGTCTCGGTCCGGCACACAATTTTAATCTGCCAGGAAGTTTCAAGAGATACGAATGTTTTAGTTGGACCACTTTTTTCGCTTTGTGACAGATGGCGCTGCAATAGTCACAAACGTATAAGTACGTGGTATCAGGTAACATTCCGCCAGTGCGGACGGTATTTGCTTCGTGATACATTACCCGTGTTGAAATGGACTGTTTAACAATTGCGGAAAAGGTCGATAACGTGTTGATGTGTGGCTTTTGTCGTCAAAATGCCCAACGGGCGTGTGCAATGTATGCTGCTCGGTATCCTGGACGACATCATCCAAGCGTCCAGACCGTTCGCCGGATAGTTACGTTATTTAAGGAAACAGGAAGTGTTCAGCCACATGTGAAACGTCAACCACGACCAGCAACAATTGATAATGCCCAAGGAGGTGTTTTAGCTGCTGTCGCGGCTAATCCGCACATCAGTAGCATACAAATTGTGCGAGAATCGGGAATCTCAAAAACGTCGGTGTTGAGAATGCTACATCAACATAGATTGCACCCGTACCATATTTCTAATCACCAAGAATTGTATGCCGACGACTTTGAGCGTCGTGTACAGTTCTGCCACTGGGCACAAGAGAAATCACGGGACGATGACAGATTTTTTGCACGCCTTCTATTTAGCGACGAAGCGTTATTCACCAACAGCGGTAACGTGAACCGGCATAATATGGACTATTGCGCAACTGTAAATCCACGATGGCTGCGACAAGTGGAACATCAGCGACCTTGGCGAGTTAATGTATCGTGCGGCATCATGGGAGGAAGGATAATTGGCCCCCATTTTATCGATGGCAATCTAAATGGTGCAATGTATGCTGATTTCCTACGTAATGTTGTACCGATTTTACTACAAGATGTTTCACTGCATGACAGAATGGCGATGTACTTCCAACATGATGGATGTCCGGCATATAGCTCGCGTGCCGTTGAAGCAGTATTGACTAGCATATTTCATGACAGGTGGATTAGTCGTCGAAGCACCATACAATGGCCCGCACGTTCACCGGATCTGACGTCCCCCAATTTCTTTCTGTGGGGAACGTTGAAGGATATTTGACATCGTGATCCTCCGAAAACGCCTTGAAACATGGGCCAGCGCATTGTCAATGCGTGTGCGAACACTACGGAAGGCGAACTACTCGCTGTTGAGAGTAATGTCGTTACAAGTATTGCCAAATGCATTGAGGCTGACGGACATCATGTTGAGAATTAATTGCATTAATGTGATATTTACAGGTAATCACGCTGTAACCGCATGCGTTCTCAGAAATGATAAGTTCACAAAGGTACAGGTATCACATTGGAACAACCGAAACAAAATGTTCAAACGTACCTACGATCTGTATTTTAATTTAAAAAATCTACCTGTTACCAACTGTTCGTCTAAAATTGTGAGCCATATGTTTGTGACTATTACAGCGCCATCTATCACAAAGCGAAAGAAGTGGTCCAACTAAAACATTCATATTTCTTTACGTACTACACGACTATGTAAAAAAAATGGGGGTTCCTATTTAATAAAAACGCAGTTGATATCCGTTTGACCTATGGCAGCGCCATCTAGCGGGCCAACCATAGCGCCATCTGGTTTCCTCCATCAAGCTAGAGAAGTTTCGTTCTTTGATGTTTTTTCGTTTGACGCTTATTTCGTGAGATATTTGGCCAGGTCACGATCAATTGACCACCCTGTATAACGTTCCGAGTAGGTACTCCTGTCCGAAAATGTACCGTTTCCGTGCTACAGTCGTCTGAAACCATGTTTGCTAGGTAACTATGTTTCAGGGTAGTTATGAAGGGGGGAGGGTGCTTAGGTCGGATCGGCTGATGACATTTGAAGTCTGTGGGACATACGACGAACGTATCCGCAACGACAGTGCGCCGAAATTTGACGGTAATACGCTACGGCAGTAGAAGACTGGCGCGACTGCCTCTGCTAATAGCATGATGTCGCCTGCAACATCATATTGGTTGCACCCTTGATGAATAGATGGTGGCCCGGCCATTCGAGTCCCGATTTCAGGTGGTGAGAGCTCATGGTAGGATTCGAGTATGGCGCGAACCCCACGCAGCCATGTACCCTGGTTGCCAACAAGTCATTGTGCATGCTGGTGGTGGCTCCGTAACAGTGTGGACTGTGTTTACATGAAATGGACTGCGTTATCTTGTTATGTTCGGCTACTTACAAGGGAACCTCCCCATAGCACCCCCCTCAGATTTAGTTATAAGTTGGCACAGTGGACAGGCCTTGAAAAATTGAACACAGATCAATCGAGAAAACAGGAAGAAGTTGTGTGGAACTATGGAAAAAATAAGTAAAATATACAAACTGAGTAGTCCATGTGCAAGATAAGCAACATCAAGCATAGTGTCAGTTCAGGAGCGCCGTGGTCCAGTGGTTAGCGTGAACAACTGCGGAACGAGAAGTTCGTGCTTCAAGTCTTCCCTCGGGTGAAAATTTTACTTTATTTATTTTCGCAAAGTTATGATCTGTCAGTTCGTTCATTGACGTCTCTGTTCACTGTAATAAGTTTAGTGTCTGTGTTTTGCGACCGCACCGCAAAACCGTGCGATTAGTAGACGAAAGCACGTTCCTCTCCAATGGGAACCGAAAACATTTGATCCCAAGGTCATAGGTCAACCGATTCCTCCACAGTAAAACACGTCTGATATATTCTATACGACACTGGTGACGGCATGTGCGTCACATGACAGGAATATGTTGTCGACCCACCTAACCTGTACACTTGGCGAATGGGTAAAAAGATTCTTCTACCTTGCCCGATGTAGGTTTTCTTGTGGATGTGATAATAACTCCCAAAAAAGTGATGAAAACATAAGAGTTTGTCACATAAACTGCAACAAATGAATGCAACAGTTTCACAGTCACACAGTTTTCCCTGTGCTCTATCAAAACATATGTTTTTAACGTTTTCCAATTTTTTCCGTGTGTAGACCGTCAAATCCTGCATATGTCCAAGCAAATCTGAACATGTCCTGGAATTTTCGAGAGCGAAGTTGATTGTGTGAGTGCCTGAACTTTGATAATTGACACACGTCAATTGCTAGAAAAAAGTTAAAGTTTTTACTCGAGGGAAGACTTGAACCGAGGTCCTCTCATACCGCAGTCGCTTATGCTAACCACGAGACCACGGCGCTCGTCAGATAACATTGTCCTTATGTTACACATCGACTACTCAATTTGTATATTTTGCTTATTTTTTTCATAGTTCGACAAAACTTCTTCCTGTTTTCTCGATTGATCTGTGTTCAGTTTTTCAAGGCCTATCCACTGTGCCAACTTATAACTAAATCTGAGGGGGTGCGATGGGGAGGTTCCCTTGTTAGAGACCATTTGCGGCCATTCGTGGACGACATGTTCACAAACAACGATGGAACTTTTATGGACGACAATGCACTGTGTCACCGGGCCATAATTATTCCCGACTGGTTTGAAAAACATTCTTTAAAGTGCTAGGGAGTGACCTGGCCATCCGGATCGCTCCATACCAATCCCATAGAACATTCATAGGGCACGATATAGAGATCAGTTCTTGCACAACATCCTGCATCGACAACAATATTGCAATTATGGATGTCTATAGGGGCAGCATGGCTCAATATTTTTAGAAGGGACCACCAGTGATATGTTGAGTCTATACCACAGCGATTTCCCACCGGGAAATAGGAGCTCCGACACGGTATTGTTTGGTAGCCCTTGTCACCTCAGTGCATTATGCTATTGGGAACATTGAACGTTGCGTGTTGAACAGATTTTATTATCAGTTTGTATTCTTAAAATCGAGAGAGTATCTATTCATACGTTTTACAAAGATCTTGTAATCGACATCGATAGGTAATGCAAGCCCTTTGAGTTATGTCTTTGTAAACTAAAACACTGCTGTAGCTAAGCTTTGCGAGAAAGCAGCATGTACAGGGTGTTTCAAAAATGACCGGTATATTTGAAACGGCAATAAAAACTAAACGAGCAGCGATAGAAATACACCGTTTGTTGCAATATGCTTGGGACAACAGTACATTTTCAGGCAGACAAACTTTCGAAATTACAGTAGTTACAATTTTCAACAACAGATGGCGATGCGATCTGGGAAACTCTATAGTATGATATTTTCCACATATCCACCATGCGTAGCAATAATATGGCGTAGTCTCTGAATGAAATTACCCGAAACCTTTGACAACGTGTCTGGCGGAATGGCTTCATATGCAGATGAGATGTACTGCTTCAGCTGTTCAACTGTTGCTGGATTCTGGCGGTACACTTGGTCTTTCAAGTGTCCCCACAGAAAGAACTCACAGGGGTTCATGTCTGGCGAATAGGGAGGCCAATCCACGCCGCCTCCTGTATGTTTCGGATAGCCCAAAGCAATCACACGATCATCGAAATATTCATTCAGGAAATTAAAGACGTCGGCCGTGCGATGTGGCCGGGCACCATCTTGCATAAACCACGAGGTGTTCGCAGTGTCGTCTAAGGCAGTTTGTACCGCCACAAATTCACGAAGAATGTCCAGATAGCGTGATGCAGTAATCGTTTCGGATCTGAAAAATGGGCCAATGATTCCTTTGGAAGACATGGCGGCCCAGACCAGTACTTTTTGATGATGCAGGGACGATGGGACTGCAACATGGGGCTTTTCGGTTCCCCATATGCGCCAGTTATGTTTATTGACGAAGCCGTCGAGGTAAAAATAAGCTTCGTCAGTAAACCAAATGCTGCCCACATGCATATCGCCGTCATCAATCCTGTGCACTATATCGTTAGCGAATGTCTCTCGTGCAGCAATGGTAGCGGCGCTGAGGGATTGCCGCGTTTGAATTTTGTATGGATAGAGGTGTAAACTCTGGCGCAGGAGACGATACGTGGACGTTGGCGTCATTTGGACCGCAGCTGCAACACGGCGAACGGAAACCCGAGGCCGCTGTTGGATCACCTGCTGCACTAGCTGCGCGTTGCCCTCTGTGGTTGCCGTACACGGTCGCCCTACCTTTCCAGCACGTTCATCCGTCACGTTCCCAGTCCGTTGAAATTTTTCAAACAGATCCTTTATTGTATCGCTTTTCGGTCCTTTGGTTACATTAAACCTCCGTTGAAAACTTCGTCTTGTTGCAACAACACTGTGTTCTAGGCGGTGGAATTCCAACACCAGAAAAATCCTCTGTTCTAAGGAATAAACCATGTTGTCTACAGCACACTTGCACGTTGTGAACAGCACACGCTTACAGCAGAAAGACGACGTACAGAATGGCGCACCCACAGACTGCGTTGTCTTCTATATCTATCACATCACTTGCAGCGCCATGTGTTGTTGAAATTTCTAACTACTGTAATTTCGAAAGTTTGTCCGCCTGAAAATGTACTGTTGTCCCAAGCATATTGCAACAAACGGTGTATTTCTATCGTTGCTCGTTTAGTTTTTATTGCCGTTTCAAATATACCGGTCATTTTTGAAACACCCTGTATGTACCTTAACGCAGATCAAAGGGAGTTGTTACAGCATCTAGCCAAATGTTCAAACAAATGGCTCGTATCTGTGACAATAGAAAAGCTGACTAGATGTAGGAAATGAGCAAATTATTGTCGTATTGTAAAGGAAAGAATTTGAATACAAACCCCACAGCATTAAACACGTACTAAATGTAGTGACCGGTAAAATTATACTCTGTATTCGAGTTTTCCATTTTGAGAATGTAGCTTTTGAAGCTGCTGTGGTGATACAGTCAGTGTGAATAAAAGAATTCAATATAGTGTTCTTTTATTTCTCGGAACCGTGTATCACTTATTTCACAGCAGCTGATAGGGGATATTTTAAAACTGTAGACTCTTATTGCATCCATGGAGAGATTCTCAAACTCCTATCTTTCCAGCATAATCTGATAGAATTTAGGTATCTTTGAATCGCGTCGCACGAAATGTTCAAATCATAAAGATATTAATTATTTATTTTCAAAATTCCGAGACCGTTCGTTTCTTGAAGAGTACTGTTTCATCACACGTATACCTCGAACGAAGATCATGAAGGTTCAGTTAGAGAGATTCGAGCTCATTTGGAAGCTCATCGAACTGTGTGATTCTACTTGCACACCATTAGCAACTGCCACAGGAAGGAAGAAGTCAGGGGGGCGGGGGAGAGGGAATTTGGGTAGGGGTAGGGGGAGTGACATTGGCAGATGGAGCACGCTCCATCTCATTGAGAAGTACACCGGTGTATCAGTACAGCAGTAGAAAGCTATCACGCTAAGTCTAAATTAGAACGTCCACACATCGTGTGAACAACATGAATAAAGAACCGACGATAACCTGACATATATAAACGGACGGAAAAGGAAACCGGAAAACTAAGATGGAGTAGTGCGACATAAACAAAAGTTCGCAGCCGTGGTTCTAAGTCTGAAAGACGATGCCTATTGAAATTTAGCGCCAAAATGACAATAAAAAAACAAGTCTTTTTTAAATACGCGCTACTGCGGTCATGGGCGTTACCTACTTTTGAGACTGAACGTAGTAAATTGATGTTGCTCAAGAATATCTTTAACGCAACAATGTCACCATTATCAACACGTCACTGAAATTGAGCGAGGTCGTGTCATAAGGCTACGAGGGGCTGGATGTTCCTTCTGCGACACTGCAGATGGACTTGGTGGAAATATAGCGATTGCAGCGGCTGCTACGAGAATGTACGGTCACAAGAAGACTGGGCTTCGAAAGTGAACGTGACACCACTGAGACGCCTGGTTAAATCCGCGGGACAGAACAGGTAGTCGGAATTGTGGAAAGGGGCCAAAAATGAGCGGCTACCAGTTACGCTCGAACAAATATAACTTGATTTAGTTGCCCAAACATTACAGCGAAAATTTGCTAGCTTAACTACCGACTGAATATGTCACACAATCGTATGGCTAAAGGGCACAACCTCTTTATTTTTAAAACAGCCGAATGCCCATGATTTCAAACACAACTACAATAAATTTTCAAACGACAGAAAGCGGAAGGTTTTATCCTTAAATAATATTTCAAATGACGCTGAAGGTCCCAACACCTAAGACTTGAGAGGTAAGGAATTTTAATTTTAAAACGGCTGAAGGTCCATGATTTAAAAACACAACTACAATAAATTTTCAAACGCAGAGGGCCCAAAATTTAATTCTTAAATAATTTTAAATAATGGTGGCTGAAGGACAAAATATGTAAGACTTGACAAGTAAGGAACTTCCAATTTTAAAACGGCTGAAGGCCCATTATTTACAACCCAACTAAAGGCATACAAATTCAAACCATCGACTATGAGCCATTAAAATACACAATCAAACACCAATAAGAAAGGCAGTACAGCCAGCGGCGCTCAGAAGTTTCCAAGGGTCGGTCTGCACTTGAAATATTAACGTCCGCTTAGGGGAGACAGGTAGTCGGCCCAACTATAACCGATCCGCCGGCAACCCAACCAAGAGACAGTCAACAGACCCACCGACAAGACGACTCGCTTTCCACCCGACCAGTACACAAGAAACTCCGATGTCGAAACGTAAAAGGCGTAGCCTCCCACAACCAAGTATGCATAAGATGTCAAAACTACACACACGTGCTGGACAGCGACAACACGGTCAGGAAAGGACACTGCCTGAATTTTACGTCAGCGGCCAGGGCAGGTAACCGGAACGCTAACGGCCACAAGGCAGAAAATTCCACTGGTGCACTTGGACTTCAAATGAACAAAATACAGTTAAACTCCACCGGATGGTGGCCAAACTTTGGCAAACTCGAACACTCGCTGTTGCTCACGCAAATACCCCCAACAGCCAACCATGAAAACCAACGGCAGAATGTGAACAGACTGGCTTTGGTAATAAATCACCACTCAACTTTGATGTTGTGGGTCGGTGAGGCACGAACCCCGTAGCAATCGGAACAGCTCCCACACAAACTACACACAGTTTCACGGTATCTTGCACGAAGAACTAGACAATGCTAACGGCAGTGACTGTACAATAACAGGAACGAATCATGCGTCGGCACACACAGCCAACCCATAAGGGATCGCCGGCCAAGTACACGTCGTCCGGCAACACGACCGACCGACGACCAACCAAAGTCGTCCCCACTCCAATGACGTGTGTCGGCAACCGTCGGGCGAGTCATGGCGGTGCGGACCTCACTGCTGCCGAGCCCCTACTAAACTTGTGCCGCGTGCCAATTCGAACACTGCCAGGTCTCGAACTAACTCACAACGCACGACGACCGGGAAGTAATAGCAGTCCAGCAAAGATAATAAGCGCTGCTGCTGCCGCTCACAGCCAGGCGAGCAGGAACTCAGTGACACCAGTAATTGAAATTAACATAACAAGTTGACAGTGCATAGAAACAGGATGCTAAGTAATACACTCCTGGAAATTGAAATAAGAACACCGTGAATTCATTGTCACAGGAAGGGGAAACTTTATTGACACATTCCTGGGGTCAGATACGTCCCATGATCACACTGACACAACCACAGGCACATAGACACAGGCAACAGTGCATGCACAATGTCGGCACTAGTACAGTGTATATCCACCTTTCGCAGCAATGCAGGCTGCTATTCTCCCATGGAGACGATCGTAGAGATGCTGGATGTAGTCCTGTGGAACGGCTTGCCATGCCATTTCCACCTGGCGCCTCAGTTGGACCAGCGTTCGTGCCGGACGTGCGGACCGCGTGAGACGACGCTTCATCCAGTCCCAAACATGCTCAATGGGGGACAGATCCGGAGTTCTTGCTGGCCAGGGTAGTTGACTTACACCTTCTAGAGCACGTTGGGGGGCACGGGATACATGCGGACGTGCATTGTCCTGTTGGAACAGCAAGTTCCCTTGCCGGTCTAGGAATGGTAGAACGATGGGTTCGATGACGGTTTGGATGTACCGTGCACTATTCAGTGTCCCCTCGACGATCACTAGTGGTGTACGGCCAGTGTAGGAGATCGCTCCCCACACCATGATGCCGGGTGTTGGCCCTGTGTGCCTCGGTCGTATGCAGTCCTGATTGTGGCGCTCACCTGCACGGCGCCAAACACGCATACGACCATCATTGGCACCAAGGCAGAAGCGACTCTCATCGCTGAAGACGACACGTCTCCATTCGTCCCTCCATTCACGCCTGTCGCGACACCACTGGAGGCGGGCTGCACGATGTTGGGGCGTGAGCGGAAGACGGCCTAACGGTGTGCGGGACCGTAGCCCAGCTTCATGGAGACGGTTGCGAATGGTCCTCGCCGATACCCCAGGAGCAACAGTGTCCCTAATTTGCTGGGAAGTGGCGGTGCGGTCCCCTACGGACCTGCGTAGGATCCTACGGTCTTGGCGTGCATCCGTGCGTCGCTGCGGTCCGGTCCCAGGTCGACGGGCACGTGCACCTTCCGCCGACCACTGGCGACAACATCGATGTACTGTGGAGACCTCACGCCCCACGTGTTGAGCAATTCGGCGGTACGTCCACCCGGCCTCCCGCATGCCCACTATACGCCCTCGCTCAAAGTCCGTCAACTGCACATACGGTTCACGTCCACGCTGTCGCGGCATGCTACCAGTGTTAAAGACTGCGATGGAGCTCCGTATGCCACGGCAAACTGGCTGACACTGACGGCGGCGGTGCACAAATGCTGCGCAGCTAGCGCCATTCGACGGCCAACACCGCGGTTCCTGGTGTGTCCGCTGTGCCGTGCGTGTGATCATTGCTTGTACAGCCCTCTCGCAGTGTCCGGAGCAAGTATGGTGGGTCTGACACACCGGTGTCACTGTGTTCTTTTTTCCATTTCCAGGAGTGTAGATGGCACGAACACGAGCCACGCACGGCTCAACTACTGAGAGGGAAAACCATAGTGTTCGGCGTTGGCTCTTGAGCATTGTGCTTCTGCAACAGCAATTTGAGCATCAGTTGGCACCAGGGTGACACGACGAACTGTTTAAATCGGTTACTTCAAGCCCTGTAGCATGCATTCCACTGACCCCAAACCACCAGCCTTTGCAACTTCAGTGATGTCAAGCGAGAGCTCATTGGAGGTTAGGGTGGGGCTCTGTTGTGTTTTCTGATGACAGCTGATTGGGCATGTGCTGGTTAGGCGGTGGCCAGTTAGCCTCGAAGAACTTGTCTGCATACTACACACACTGAACCTTGTAATGGTACTTGAATTACGTAACCATTACGGCACCTCACCTCAACCTCTCGATACCAGCAATATTCTACTGTATTTCTGTAAAATAGTTAACATATTTCTGTGACAACATTCAGATTTGACATCATTAATGTAGAGGTACTTCGATACGTCGATATGTTTATATTGCAATGATATTATTCTTATGTGTATTCTTTCGTTTGTCACTATGATCTTTGACGTACTTGTAACTCTGATTTTTGGGCGGGTAAGCGGTTATTGAAGAGTGAAGTTTTGGTCGTCAAGTTAAAAAGACGCAAATTGTAGTCAGTTTATGAAATGTGAACTTTAACAGTGAGGAAGGTACTTTCAAGTATGTTTTATATTGTGAAGTGATGTTTTGGAACGAATTACGTGATATTGCAACAAAAGTAATAAAAAACAAGTGTAACTTAAATTCGGAGTGCTGATTGCTTTTTTACATCACCATTGTCCTAACTTGCAAAAGTTTAATATTCAAGAATGGTTTATAAAACACATCTATAAAACTTTTGAATATCGCAGAATAACACCTGGGCCTCTTTGCATCCGAGCTTGGAATCATCACTATCTAGATTTTCGACGATTGAGCCATGAGTTCACAAAGAGACCAGCGTGGGAAACACGAAAAGATGACTGCCTAGTTTATCCATTATATCAAGAAATGACTTTATTAACTGTGCTCTAATGATACCTGCCACATAATATAACTTTGTTGTTGCCCGAAAATGCAATATTTAGCAGCGTGAGCAACACTGCAATTATAATTAATTTTTTACCTTTGTTGTGGTAGGGTTGTTAGAACCTACAGCTGGAGTTATGGTCTGGGATGATATTTCTATGACAGCGGGAACACTCTCGTAGTTATCCGACACATCCTGACAAAAAAATATTAACTTCAGTCTGGTGACTCGACCTGTTGTGCTGCCATTCATGAATAGCATTCCAGGGCTGTCTCCGACAGGAAACGCTAGTCCACACACCACTATTGTAACCCATCACTTTATACAGAATGTCGCTATGTTCCCTTGGCCCGCTCCATCATCGTATCTGTCTGCAATCGAGCAAATAAGGTGCAACTCCACCATGATCCAAAAATAGCGTTAAGTGTCCCTGTATTGACTGACCAAGTGTAAAAGGCATGGTACTCCGTCCCTCAAACTGACATCTGGCACCTGTACAATGCAAGCCAATTTGCGTGCTTTCATTCAACATTCTGCCGGTTACACCCGCTATTTATGTACCAGTATTTCTATTTGAAATATCTTATCTGGTGTGAACATTAACCTGTGATCTGGAATGCCAATCACATACATATGCCACCTAGAAAAATGTATTTTCGAAATTTCATTGCTCCATGAGAATTACTGAAAGCTAATAGTCAAGGGAAGACAGGATTCGGATACGATTGTGGACAGGACCGTAATCAGTTACTATTGTTTGCCTTTTACAGTTACACACAATTTATTTTAAACAAGTAATTCCAAATTCAACAACAAACAAAAATACCTCACGTTATTAATGAAGGAATAAACAACTGTGTAAATAATAGTGTTTTCAGTGAGTTACAATTTAGAAAATCATCATTACTTACAGATGCTGCAGATAATGTTTTCAAAGCAAGCCACTGTAATCTGGGCAGAAGGTCTTGCACGCCAAGAACGGAAGTAAATTAAGAATTGTTTAAGAACTCGCTGCAATTTACAACTTACAGATATTGAAATATTAAAGGTAAGTCGCCATAAACATAGCAGAATGCATCAGACGCCAGGAATTGCATTAAATAATGTTTTAAGGCTTACTGCTAAAATACAAATACCAAATTAGAATTTTAAGGCAAATGACCCCAATCACGGCTGGAGGCCTTACACGCCAGGAACTGAAATAATATAAAAAATTTAGAAACCTGCTGTAAAACAGAAAATACAATAGGAAATGTTTATTAAAAAACAAGCAACTGATCACAAACGGGGGAAATAAGATGATGGTAAACTTTGTAACACAACCCTTAACATCGACTGAACACTACACTGCTAGATTTATTCCAGAAGGTGACCCGAACATTAACTAGACATATATAATCTTTAATGTAGGCATTGCAAGGTATTGTAATAAATAATGCAATAATAAAACACAAGGACCAGTACATAAGTTTCTTAAAGGGTACCGAGGCAGATTATACCCGTGGAAGGCGTGGGCTGAAGGAGCGTTATACTGAACCACTGGCCATCAGACTTCCTTTTAGAACACACATGTCTTACAAAAACCAAGGGGCCACAGACGGTGCTCTGAGAAGGTCTGGTAACAAACATTTTTGCGAGGGGTGAGACAGGCAGCCCAGTGGTTCATTCACTTTACAAGATGGTAACTCAGACTAGTGGCAGTCTAACGAATGACTAATGATAATCTTTCTGAAGCTACCTGACGTCCGATAAAGCAAATGCAACGATGAAACAATACGCCAAAGCCGGAACCTACGGTCTGCACTACGTCCGCAGAATACCGTGTTTAGAGCGCCCGGAACGAGAAAGGAATCACTACCACCAGAGAAGAAGAATCACCAACCGCCCTGCAATCAAGAAAGCTGTCAAAACTACACGCCTTACCGGACAGCAGCGGCGAGGCAAGGAAACGTACGCTGCCGTTACATACACTAAACCCCAGGGCAGGTAACTGAGGCGTTAGAGGCCACCAGGCAAGAAAAATTACCGCTGGTTGAACTTAACAAATTGTAACAAGTTGAAAGCAATAAATAGTAATAAGAAGTCGAGGAAAGCTAATCAGAACCGCTTTCCCCAAGCACTCCACTCGCTGCTCTTCGCCTCGGTGACACTATGAGCAGCAACACGAGAACCCAAGTCACTGGAGAATCGCGAGATATCAAAATGGTGGAGGTTTCTCTACTTGGATTGAAATGCACTCGTCTTAAATCTTGCTGGATCCAGTTTACGACGAGGTCGTGCACCATCGTGACCACAGACCTTCCACCCGGCGGTTCATGCGTGCCGCCTGCGATCCCGACGTGTTCTGGCACTGCGCGGACCTGGCTCCTCCTGAGTCCCCAACCGAACTGTCCACTCACACGACCCAGAAAAACCACGACGTCGCTCCAAAGATAGAGCAACAGTTACTACATATCGATAACTGCCGCTGCTGCCTCTAGCTGACAGGCAACGCTTGCGAAACCGGGTGGCGCCAGTCAACACGAGAAGAAGACAAACAATCGCAACTACACGAACTAAACGATACCGTCTGGCCTCCAACAGAGGGCGGAAGCCTGAAAACAGCACCAACGCGAGCAGCAGCACGGCTCAATTACTTTATAAAGTTGCGATTTTTTTTCGTCAGTGTCTTGCATTCCTTTCCCAGTGCTATAATATCTGCTGCATTTAGTGATTCATACCTGTGGTCCCACAATTTCGTGACTCTTCGTGGCTATCGAGGATGTGCGTATTAAACCTTCTTTGCACACAGGAAATTTCTTCTCTAGTAGAGTGATAGTGAATAGTAACAGGATTTTCGTTTAGTGCCGTCTTGACAAATTGAAAAGAAAGTACTCTGATGTCCAGAATTAAAGCAACAAATCGCTATTTGCCCGTATTGTGTGCTAACAGATGTTCGTACGATCGTGTCCTGCACGGAACACGGAAAATATTATTCCAATCAACGGGCAGCCACGACAACGACGACGTCAAGCAACCTATCAAATGGGTGAATGTTTGCCGGGCAGTTCCACGTCCACGATCGCTGTGTACACAGTCACAGACGGTGCAGTATGGCACAGAGAAGACGTCTACCACTCACGCCGCTGAGAAGGGCCGTAGGAGGAATGGAAGCAGGACAGTCGTAAACTGATATGCGTGTGTGAAATCTTATGGGACTTAACTGCTAAGGTCATCAGTCCCTAAGCTTACACACTACTTAACCTAAATTATCCTAAGGACAAACACACACACACACCCATGCCCGAGGTAGGAGTCGAACCTCCGCCGGGATCAGCCGCACAGTCCATGACTGCAGCACCCTAGACCGCTCGGCTAATCCCGCGCGGTCAAACTGTTGTGGCTTGAGGGCTTAATGGGAATCGTCTGTTGTTTTTCGGATGTGGGGACAGTTTGTAGAGACTGAAACTGTATCACGAAGACTGGGGCATGGCTGACTACGTGTGACATCAGAAAGAGAGGGCCGTTATTTGACTGTAAGAGCACGACGGTAACGCTATAGTACCGTAAGGCAGCTGGCATCTGACCTCGCAACATCCACTGGACGTTTGTGCCGAGGGAAACGGTGTACAGAAGGATTCGGCAGGGTGACCTCTATTGTCGGAGACCTGCTGTATGTGTACCTTCGACACGTCTTCACGGAAGGAAACGGCTAGCAAAGAGTAGTCAACATGTCACCTGGACGGTCGAGCAGTGAGCCAATTTTCTTTTCACAGATGAGTCCCGAATTGGTCTGGAGAGTCACTCTCGACGGATTCGTAACTGGAGGGTACATGGAACGCAAATTTGGGACCCAAACAATGTGAAAACTACAATGAAATGAATACTCATAGGTGGATAGAGGCGTTGATACATGCCAAAAGGGATAATTGAAAATGTGTGCCCCGACCGGAACTCGAACATAGGATCCCCTGCTTACATGGCAGACGCTCTATCCATCTCTCTCTCTCTCTCTCTCTCTCTCTCTCTCTCTCTTTCATTTTGTTCGTTGTTGATCGTTGTGTTTGGTCATTGCGGACGTCACATGACATGCGTTCAAGTTCGTTGGGATCCTTTCACTCAGTTTTCTTTTATTACAGAGGCCAAACAGTTCTCTGACCGAACACGCTGAGCTAGCGTGCCGGCTCGTATCTTGAGGGAATCCATCTAAGCCATCGAGGACACAGAGGATAGTGCGACTGTAGGGACTTCCCTGTGGCACGACTCCCGTGAGACCCATATTCCCACCTTATTGTCCCGCACTTTATTCATACTGCCCCTGCCCATTATACTCATTACTTGCAGCTTTTTTTTACCGATTCCAGTAAGATTTTGGGCACTGTTTGTGCATCCGCACGGAAGAAGTTGGTCAAATGGCTGGTGAGCCTTAACTATATATGTAATGTGAAAACTGCCAGATATCTAGGAGGATCACTAAAGATATTGGCAGGGAGTATGTTGACTACTCTATAAGAAATTGCACGGGTGAGCTAATAAGGTTTAACTGCTGTTATGTATCGTGATGAGATCTTGGGACCTCATGTGCGGTTGTTGAGATTTGCTGTAGGTCTAGACTCCATATTGCTCGAGCTAACAGAGCACAGATGGTTGATGTTTTCTTTGAAACGGAAGATATTTCACGTGAGGCGTGACATCCTCCCGCTCTCGATTTGAACCGCATAGAGCATGCCTCGGATGCACTAGGGAAGCAGGTTGCATCACGTCGGCATCCATCAACCACTCTCCAAAACTTGCGAGCAGCTCTGCAGGACTAATGGGTGTTATTGCCTTAAAATGACAGTGATCACATTATCCATGCAATAGCGCGTCGTTTTCAGGTCTGTATATCTGCCAGACGTGGTCATAATTCGTACTGGGCTCATTAACCAGCTGTCTGAATGTGTGTGCAAATCCGTTAAGTTGGAAAAAAACAAAGAACATGTTTGTGTGCACTTTGCTGTTGTTTACATACTGCATTATTTACAATGTTTCTACTTTTCTATCACCTGTTTATTCTGCTTTGTGGCAAAATAGACGCAGCCTTGCCAAATTTCTGTTCGTTGCTCTAATTTTGTATGCTAGTGTTTTTTGAAGATGGGAGATTCTACATGGCTTCCATCTGAGTTATTAACATTAGCAGAATCAGAGCGGCTGCAGTATGTAAAGCTGGCTAATGAGTCACATGGCAATGTGATTACAGAGGAAGGATAATCAAATGAGGTAAAAGATTTTTATATTGTGCTCAAACACAATGTTTGCAAAAATGGTTTTAGTCATTCATTATGAATCGTTTGCGCCGTGATGATGTAAAGTGTGTAGGTCGCTAATGCATTCGTGCGATCAGCGCAACCTTCCAGTTCCAGGAATGTTTTTTCCGATAGAGAGGCTTTTAACGAACTTCCGGCCGGTGATCGTTAGCTGTTCATTTTTGTTTTTTTTCCTTTATTGTAATTTTTATCACCTATACAGGCGGGCTGGCAGCAGCATAGTACGCTGCTCTTCAGCCTTAAGTGGAACAAGAACATGACATAGAGGTGATACAGTCAATACAAAAAAACGGCGGGCAAAAAATGAAGATACAAAAAACAAGAAACAAGAAGCCGTTCACGTTGGACGATAAAAACACTAACACTTGTTGACACGGCGCACAAAACACGGAGAACGGCGACGGTACATGTGAACAGTTGAGTTGGAACTGCACGAAACACAAAACGAAGCACACACACTAGACACTGATGGCGATGATCTCCGGCGCGCGAATGTTCACTATGCGTGTGCGAGTCCGGGGACCTGCCAACAGAGGAGGAGGAGGAAGGGGAGCGGGAGAGGGAGAGGGGAGAGCAGAGATGCCACGGGCAGGGGAGAAAGGGGGGAGGGAGGAAGGGGGAGGGGGGACGGGGGAAAAGGAAACAGAAGGGAAGGGAAGGGAAGGGAAGGGAAGAGAAGGGAGGGAGGGAGGGTGCCTAAAGGAAAGGACACCCGAAGTTGGGGGTGGGGCAGGGTCAAAGTTGATAGGAGGGGTAGATGGAGGGGAGGAGGACATCATCAGGGAGGGGGAGCTGGCGGAAGCCACCTTGGGAGAGGGTAAGGAGGGTGGAGAGATGGAGACCAGGTGGGACGTGGGCATACAGGCACGGCAGCGGGCGGGGGTGGGAGAGGATTGGGGAGACGAGCGGGTGAGGAGGATCGAGTGTGCGGGAGGTGTACAGGATCCGTATCCTTTCAAGGAAAAGAAGGAGGTGGGGGAAGGGGATGAGATCGTACAGGATCCGCGTAGGGGAGGGGAGACGGATGCGATAGGCGAGGCGGAGAGCATGGCGTTCAAGGATTTGGAGGAATTTATAAAAGGAAGGGGGGGTGGAGATCCAAGCCGGATGGGCATAACAAAGGATAGGGCGGATGAGGGATTTATAAGTGTGGAGGATGGTGGAGGGGTCCAGACCCCACGTGCAGCCGGAGAGGAGCTTGAGGAGACTGAGTCGGGAGCGTGCCTTGGCTTGGATTGTCCGGAGGTGGGGAGTCCAGGAGAGGCGACGGTCGAGGGTGACGCCAAGGTACTTATGGGTGGGAGTGAGGGCGATAGGACGGCCATAGATGGTGATGTAGAAATCAAGGAGGCGGAAGGAAGGGGTGATTTTGCCTACAATGATCGCCTGGGTTTTGGAGGGATTGACCTTGAGCAACCATTGGTTGCACCAAGCGGTGAACCGGTCAAGATGGGATTGGAGAAGGTGTTGGGAACGCTGTAGGGTGGGGGCAAGGGCAAGGAAGGCGGTGTCATCGGCAAACTGGAGAAGGTGGACGGGGGCTGACGGCGGCGGCATGTCCGCCGTGTACAAAAGGTACAGAAGGGGGGAGAGGACGGAGCCTTGGGGCACACCGGCAGAGGGGGAAAAAGGTGTAGGAATCTGTGTTATGGACGGTGACATAGGAAGGACGGCGGGAGAGAAAGGAGCCGATCAGACGGACGTAGTTAATGGGAAGGGCGAAGGTTTGGAGCTTGAAGAGGAGACCGGAATGCCATACGCGGTCATAGGCACGTTCGAGGTCCAGGGAGAGGAAGATTGCGGAGCGACGGGAATTAAGCTGTACGGAAAGGAGATGAGTGAGGTGAAGGAGAAGGTCGTCGGAAGAGAAGGACGGCCGAAAGCCACACTGGGTAACGGGAAGGAGGCGGTGCTGGCGGAGATGCTGGTGGATGCGGTGGGTGAGGATAGATTCCAGGACCTTGCTGAAGACCGAGGTAAGGCTGATGGGACGGTAGGAGGAGACGGCGGACGGCGGTTTGCCAGGTTTAAGGAACATGAGGATACGGGAGGTTTTCCACAGGTCAGGGTAGTAACCGGTGGACAGGACTACATTGTAGAGCCTGGCCAGGGTGGAGAGGAAAGAGACAGGAGCTTCACGAAGGTGACGGTAGGTGACACGACCGTGACCAGGAGCGGTGTTGCGTTTCGTGCGGAGTGTAGCAATGAGATCCTGTGTAGTGATAGGGGCATTGAGTTCCGTGTGTGTAATGTTGTCCAAGTACTGGAAACCAGGAGCGAAGGGAGGGACAGAGGTGTCAGTTCGATCGCGGATATCCGGGAAGAGGGAGTAATCGAACTGGGGATCATCGGGGATGGAAAATACATCAGAGAGGTAGGAGGCAAAGTGGTTGGCCTTACTAAGGGTGTCAGGGAAGGGGTGATCATCATGGAGGAGAGGATAGTAGGGGGAGGGTTTAGTTCCGGTAGGGCGACGGAAGGCTGACCAGAACTTGGACGAGTTGACTGGTAGGGTAGCAAGCTGTTCATTACAAACGAGGTGTTAATATTCCCAGTGTCTCGCCTGGAGCAAAAGAGAAAAAAAAAAACATTTTGTTAACTGGAATGAAATGGAACTTTTCATCCGAAAATATTAAACAAGATTTTTTTCTGTATCCGTAATTCGAGAATAACTAAAATATCTGAAACAATAAAAAGTAGCATACATACTTGTGCAAAGTATCTTGACATCCCCACGTAGTGCGGCACTTACCGCTAGATGTCACGAGAGGCAGACCCGCCTGCACAAAAGCGCGCGGGGAGTATTGTGTTGGCAATAAAGAAACGGAACGGTAACAGGAGAACAGGACAGATCAGTTATTTCGAACGTGGATTAGACATTGGATGTCATATGGGTAACAAATCCATCGGAAACATTGCAGTAACTGTAGAGCTACCATCGTCGTCTGTCGGAGATCTGGTTGTGAAGTGGACGAGCGAAGGCGTTGGGCAGTTGGCTGTTAACAGCGCGTAGCATTGCGCAGTTGGAGGTGAGCCGCCAGCAGTGGTGGATGTGGGGAAGTGAGATGGCCGATTTTTGAGAATGGATAATCTGGAGGTGTGTCCATCAGAAACAGTACATTTGTTCTCTATTAAAATCTTTCATTTGCTAACTATGCTTATCAGTAGTTAGAGCCTTCCATAGTTTGAATCTTTTATTTAGCTGGCAGTAGTGGCGCTCGCTGTATTGCAGTAGTTCGAGTAACGAAGATTTTTGTGAGGTAAGTGATTTCTGAAAGGTATAGGTTAATGTTAGTCAGGGCCATTCTTTTGTAGGGATTACTGAAAGTCAGATTGCGTTGCGCTAAAAAAAAGAATATTGTGTGTCAGTTTGAGCACAGTCGTTTATAATTTTTCTAAGGGGACGTTTCAAGTGTAACTCCAATACTTATTTTAATATTAGTCTAAATGTTTGTTATACATCCCTAATCTCACTACTTTATTAGAAATGCAAAACTCGATTAAAAGTTCAGTATTCAAATCCATTAGGAACGATAGGTTGACATGTAAGGCATTTATAGGCCTTCAAACAAATTAGGGGCTGTTTCCATTCAGAAAGACATTTCATTAATGAGTAATGTAAGTTTATCGGTTTGTTTCGTACAGTCATAAATGAGGCAGAAGATCCTTTCACGACAACAATTTTCCTCGCCCCTTAGATACAACATGAAGTGGTCATCCGGAATTCGGCTGCTATTTCAGGTACGATAGTACTCTTTAGGTATTACATCATCCAAAGAGCGACTAATTTAACTTTACCGGTACTGAAAGAAGTAAAATAAAATGAAGTAATCGATGTGAGAGTAAAACGTGACGAGGAGTCCATCAGTTCTCAGGATTACTTCGAGGTCAGAGCCACCTCGGGCAGCGTTTTACTTGTGTCAATAGACAGACATTCATTGTATTTTACTGACTCCCCTCATACATACAAAAACGTGGATGCACAATGTTGGAAATGAGCACCGTGGACGGAAGAACACAACGTGATACGATAACAGGGGGTGATCAAAGGGTTTCGTCCCATTTTATGCTAATTAATTAATGAAGATAGACACTTGGGATAACAGCAACTTGCCCACTACAACTGAAAGGTTTACTTAACGCCAGTTGTAAGTTGTCGGTTCATGGAGGAGGGGAGCGGGAGCGGACGGGGAAATCCGCGGACGTAAGCGGCTTTGAGAAAGGGCGAAGCAGGTCAATTGTTCGCGTTCTACAGACGTGAACATCTGTGGAAGTACGGCGCAACTATGCATAGGTGGGAAAATATTAGACGTTCGCGCATCATCAAAGAACGCGGAAGTCGGAGGACTGGATGCTCTGTAAAGCAGGATAGGCAACTTTATGTGGGATATATGGCGACAGAGTACCAACGCTCGTGCAGACACAAGTGTTTGGAGGGCACAGTTCAGCAGACGTTGTTGAACAAGAGGCTCTGCAGGAGATGACCCTAAGCTCTCTCTTGTTACGTCAAAGACATCGTTATTTACTGGTGGAGTGGTCATGGGATCATTGAAATAGGACCATCGTGCAATGGAAATATGTCGTCTGGTGCCCTGCATCACATTTGTTGTCATGCCAGGTCGATAATTGTGTCAGCACGGACAAGTGTTTGGAGTACAGTGTAGAGCTCACATCGTTGAACAACAGGCTCTGCAGGAGACAGTCCCTAAGTTTCCTCTTGTTCTCTCAAAGACATCGTCAGTTACTGGTGGTGTGGGCACAGGACCATTGAGATAGCACCATGGTGCTATAGAAATGTGTCCTTTGGTGCCATGCATCACGTTTGTTGTTATACCAGGTCGATAATCGTGTCCAGACAAGGTAGGCAGAAACTGGATACGTATACCAGTCTCGGGTGATACGCTGTCATTGGCAAGCGGTCCCCGACGTCACGGAGGAGAGAGCAACACCGTTGCCATTAATTCTACGATGCATTAAGTGGTAACCCTGATGTTGACACTGTGCGTAATTTTCTTACCGACCGTAAACAATTATGCCCTTGAGCTCTAGAACATTTAAAACAACTACTGTTCTAATTGTCCAAGTTGTAAGTTCTGTATAAGAAGTAAATGAAAAACAGATCGCTCAAAATAGCAGAATGTCGTATGGACGGGTTTTCCACGTCTCACACTTTACAAATACTATCAAAGCAACGTTCTTATCCTTACAGGCTGAAAACAGCATAAAATCTCTCACCAGTACACTCTCTTCCTTAAATGAGTAGATCTGAAATATTAAGAAAAGGCAAATGCTGGAATTGGATATCATCTTCCAAATACTTCCAACTGGGTTTTCCTCTTTGCTGCTTCCAGCTTATTGGAATTTTTTATAGTACCACAGCCTGCTATCACGAATTTCGAATAAATGTAAAAATAATAGAAAAAGACAGTTCTTCTGCAATCAGATATGTTACGTCAGTTAATGAATAATGGCGAAGTTACTTTTAACGATATGTGCGGAAATATGCACGTACTTTACCAATGCAGTTGGCCATTCAGGTGATGGAGATATGAGGCATCCTTTATAGATAACAGTAATCCTATCACGATCCGTGATTTCTTATATAGCAGGGTGACCTCCCAATGAACTATCAAAGTGCTTGCATTTGTATACAATGTTTCCTGCCAGGTACTTCAACCTACTGAGTCCTGCAACATCATTCGGACATTCTGAACAGTTGAACGTAATATTTACAATTAAGGTGTCTTCGCTTTTTTTCGCATCATTATAACATGAATTAGCTGTTCAATTCGGGCCTCGTTTGACGTGTAACTGGGTGGAAAGACAGTTTCAGCAATCTCTGTTGGTTTTTGTGAAAGCATTCATTTACCTGAGGAGACAAAGTATCTTTTTCTCTTCCTTTTTAACTCCCCAAACGTGGAAATGGCTCAAGATGGAGCTGGAAGATAACTATTTGAGCTCTTCGAAGAGGTTTGCGACCTCACCTTCGGTAACATGAATGCTGATACATGAATAAATCACATCCATGGGGTACCGCCGCTTATTTGCGCCATGGAAACGACTAGTATACGACTTTGACACAATGGTGACTACTGACCCCTCAGAAATGATAATAAAAGAACCTGAAAGGGCTATAATACACCCTGGCGATCTAGATGCATTCCGCAACATTTCCACAAGGTTCGATGTAAAAAACGCCCACCAAAAATACGAACGCGGTTCAGTTTTTGGCGGTGCCATAATTCTTGAGAACAGAACCCAGCCACGTATTTCTACTTTCACTGACGTGTTAACAAAAGCTGGTGACTGCGCTCCGGTTAACACGCTTTCCCATTCGTAGTAAACGCTGAACCTGCCCCAATGTGAAAAGCTGTGACAAAACAGTCGGACGTCACTAATAGTAGTCTTAGGTTTCATTCTATACATCTGTAAGACGTATCACGATCATTGGAACTAATTTTATTGTCAGTAGTTGTTTCTGAGGTTCTTAAGTTATTTGTCAGTTGTTAATGTGCAAATCTTGATCACATTCACTATTTTCGGAAAACGATGAAACATAACATCCTGTGACCCCGCGTTTTATGGAAAATGTTGCTAAAGTGAGTAACAAACAACTATGCTTGCTCTTATTTATACTGGTGTAAGATGACTAAAGGCACGGGATACCTCCCAATATCGTTTCGAACATCCTTTTGCCCGGCGTTGTGCAGCAACTTGACGTGACATGGACTCAAATCGTCGTTCCAAGTCACCTGCAGAAATATTGAGCCATGCTGCCTCTATAACCGTCCGTAATTGCGAAAGTGTTGCCGGTGGACGATTTTGTGCACGAAATGAGCTCTCGATTATGTTCCATAAATTTTCGATGGGTGTTATGCCGGAGCCAAGGTAGCCCCTGAGCACCGGCAACCCATATTACACCACAGAGCACGAGGTTGTCTATGTCCAAGGCGTACCAAAAGCACCATGGTAAACACCGGCTGTTTACTAACAAGCTAATGGAAACAGACATTCCGAGCACTACTTTCTGCAGGGGAGCCTACATGAAGTATCACTACGCCAAAACCTGACTGGCTGGAGACAGCTATTTAGGGGCTAGAACCAGCCCTGAAGTTCAGTTCACTCCAGATGACAACCTCGTGTACTTCGACCGCTGAAGATTACGTCTTCGTTTCTGAATTGGACTCTTACTAGTGTGAGTGTGTGAGTGGGGGAGTCTGGGAGTGTGGGAGTGTGGGAGTGTGGGAGTGTGGGAGTGTGGGAGTGTGGGAGTGGGCGAGTGGGCGAGTGGGCGAGTGGGCGAGTGGGCGAGTGGGCGAGTGGGCGAGTGGGCGAGTGGGCGAGTGGGCGAGTGGGCGAGTGGGCGAGTGGGCGAGTGGGCGAGTGGGCGAGTGGGCGAGTGGGCGAGTGGGCGAGTGGGCGAGTGGGCGAGTGGGCGAGTGGGCGAGTGGGCGAGTGGGCGAGTGGGCGAGTGGGCGAGTGGGCGAGTGGGCGAGTGGGCGAGTGGGCGAGTGGGCGAGTGGGCGAGTGGGCGAGTGGGCGAGTGGGCGAGTGGGCGAGTGGGCGAGTGGGCGAGTGGGCGAGTGGGCGAGTGGGCGAGTGGGCGAGTGGGCGAGTGGGCGAGTGGGCGAGTGGGCGAGTGGGCGAGTGGGCGAGTGGGCGAGTGGGCGAGTGGGCGAGTGGGCGAGTGGGCGAGTGGGCGAGTGGGCGAGTGGGCGAGTGGGCGAGTGGGCGAGTGGGCGAGTGGGCGAGTGGGCGAGTGGGCGAGTGGGCGAGTGGGCGAGTGGGCGACAGAGAGGGAGGTTCGAATTCTGCCTCGTGTGTGGATGTGTGTGATGTACTTAGGTTAGTTAGGTTTAAGTAGTTCTAAGTGTAGGGGACTGATGACATCAGATGTTAAGTTCCATAGTGCTTAGAGCCATTTTGTGAGTGTGTGTGTAACGACGTACCTTTGTGGAAAATTAGAAGTGAACTTCTGTTTGCCTCAATTAGGAGACTTTTACTGGCATCGTTATTGTTACCTTTCGGTTGTTGTTCAGTCATCAACCTAGTGAACTTACATGAATAAAAGTTGTCTGTTGTGAAAAATTTCGAATTGTCAGTCACAATAATGCGTTTCATGTGGGGCGATCTGAATGGCCAGATCCTTCGCTCAAATCATCCAGAATGTTCTCCAAGCCAGTCGCGACCAGTTAGAACTCAGCGACATGGCACATTGTCGTTCATAAAAATTCCATCGTTTTTCAGGAACATGAAGTTTTTTGGGAACGGCTGCAGATGGCCTCCTTAGAGACGAACATAGCCATTTCCAGTCAATGATAGCTTCAGTTGGACCATTCAGTGTAAATACAGACCAGACCATTATGGAGGTATCATTTCTTGCACTGTACCTTGTTGACAACTTGGGTACATGGCTTCATAGGGTCTGCAACATACTCCAACCTTACCATCAGGTCTTACCAACTGAAGTCGTGCCTCATGTGACCAGACCACGGATTTCCAGTCGTGTAGGGTCCAATCGATATTGTCACGAGGCTAGGAAAGGCGCTGCAGGCGATCTCATGCTGTTGGCTAAGGCACTTGTGCTGCCATAGCGAATTAATGCCAAATTTCTCCGGATTGTCCCAACGAATAAGATCGTCACACAATAATTTCTGCGGTGATTTCACGCAGTGTTGCTTGTCTGTTAACACTGACAACTCTTCGCGGACGCTCCTGCTCTCGGTCGTTAAGTAAAGACCGTCGGCTACTGCATATTCCTTAGTGAGAGGTACTGCTGAAATTTGGTACTCTCGGCACACTTGACACTGTGGATCTCGAAATATGGAATAGCCAACGTTGACATGGAATGTCCTATGCATCTAGCTCCAATTACCATTCTGCGTGCAATGTCTATTAATTCTGATTCATAATCACGTAGGACACCTTTTCGCCGGCCGCGGTGGTCTCGCGGTTCTAGGCGCGCAGTCCGGAACCGTGCGATTGCTATGGTCGCAGGTTCGAATCCTGCCTCGGGCATGGATGTGTGTGATGTCCTTAGGTTAGTTAGGTTTAAGTAGTTCTAAGTTCTAGGGGACTAATGACCATAGCAGTTGAGTCCCATAGTGCTCAGAGCCATTTGAAGCCATTTGACACCTTTTCACCCGAATCACCTGAGTACAAATGACAGCTTTGCCAATTTACAGCCCTTTTATACCATGTGTATGCTATACTACCTCCATCTGTGCATGGGCGTGTTGATATCGTATAACGTTTCTCACCTCAGTGCATATTGGTGCCAGTTGAATAACTACTAGGAGAGTAGCAGTGGAAACCTGAACCACAGCATTATTCTCTCACGAAACCATTACCACTTGAGACCGTGGCTATAGGCTACGTGACGTCTGCTCCCGTGTCTCCCAAGTAACGGCACGGCATGCACGTGTGAATAACCGGAATAAACACCCCGTGTGACCGAACACACCACAATCCATGGGAACGGCTGTTAGAAACATGCACCCTGCCACGTACGCAGGCCCGGGTTCGGGGGGGGGGGGCGGGGTAGTTGGGGTGGGGGGTGAGAGGGCAGGGCCTACAGTGGCCTACACAGTGGGTTTTCTGGACTCATCAAGCGATCCAGGTACGAGTAACCACGACCCACTTTCACAGCATTAGGTTTGATAGAAGAAGCTGCTTGGTACCTAGCTAACTGATACGTACACCCAGATTGAATATCTGCCAAGTGTGCCACAAGTAGCTCACTGTAACAGGTCATCGAGCACATATATTTCCCCCACAAATCAGAAAATAGCGTGAGGAATGTTACAGTAGTGCACACGATGAACACATGACGAACACCTCTCGACCACGTCACAGCAAGTGTCAGCGCATTAGCAATCAACGTCGGACTAACACGCTGTCAGAAGCGTACAGGCTCTGCGTATGACGTCGGCGACTGTGATCGGTTCGCTTTGTCAGCCCGCTGGTGTGATCAGCCACGCTTTGAGAGACCGGTGCGCTGTCTAGCGCAGCCCGTTCTAGCCTCAGGAGATCTGTGGCGGTGCTGACGAATATCGTGTCTGACACTGCTCCACCAGAGACCGACTTTCCTTACGTATTATCCTGACGTGCAAACGTAGTGCTCGGAGCAACTGTCAACTGCATTTTGCTGATGAATATCACCGTGAAAGGTCAAAGGTGAAACGTGAGCTTGGTGCGACGGATCACAGAACTAGGAAACAAACGTGATACAGTACAGTTCATTTCCAGGTATCCGATAAATTCAGAATAGGAAACGAATTTACAATCTCGAGAGTGCTGAGCCTTGGTCATACAGCATTTTTTGAGAGAATACATTTCCATTTGACTGTATATTTCTGTACATTTTTTGTGTACAATCTAGATTTCGGCTTTCAGGTCATTATCGACTTCAGCGCTGAAAACAAAAATGAAGATAGTAAGACACCCATTAAAAAATAGAACTTTTTTGAATATTAGACGCAAGGTAATTTTTTTTTTTGCGATCTGTGTCGGGTGACATATTATTTCACGTTATTATAGAGTACAATGCTAAAAGTAAAACATGCAAGTAATACGCTATCAAGTAGAAATAATAGATATAAGCTGAACTACAATTACGAGTGATGCACGTATTTCTTCTTATATCATTACCATCATTTTCCTGTGTATTGTGCAGGATAACAAATACACAGTTCAGCACATTTGTTTAACATGATATAAATGGTACAAAATTAAGATCTTGTAGGAATGCAGTACATTATCGTACAAGCATGTCATATCTAGGAAGCCAGCTGAAACCAAGTAAACACAGGATTCTTACCTCAGCCTCAAGGATAACACGTGAAACTGATGCGACAGACCACAGATGTAAAAAAGAAAAGTAATCCAACCCGAGTCTCGGATTACAAGTCTGATAAACCTTAGCGTATTCACAAAAGGGAACGAATTACATTATCAGATTCTGACTTCCGCCTCACTCACCAGAAAGTAAAGAAAAATAAAACCAATACGAAAGTGCAGTCTTGAAAGTCTCTTCGGGTTTGCTGCCGGATCCTAAAATCAACTTGAATCGACATTTCGGTGATCCAGCTGAGAACTCAGCAGAAGCAGCATTTTCCTGAAGATAGCGACCAGCTGGATCGCCGAAATATCGGTTCAAGTTGGTTTTAGAATCCGGCAGCAAACCCGAAGAGACTGTCAAGACTTATTACGCCAGGAAAGCCTACTTAATCACGAAAGTACAATACCTGTGCTATTCTGAATACGCTGCCAAGTTCCTTTGGACATTCATGGATGTCTAGACTGAACAGAAATGTACATAACGGATATACGCGTACAGGTTGTAGACAAATGGAAGTTTTCATCTCCACGTGAGTCGTGCACGGATAGCAGGATGTTAAGGCGACCGCTTGGGATAAGAGGGAAATCCTGATTCGTGTCCCGGCCCGGTACAAGTCTTCATTGTTGTCATTTCATTCCACAGCTGATTGTGCGGTCCATAATCGCAACTGCGAATACATTTAATGTAAGTAAAATGCAGGATTTCAAGAGGTCTACTAGTAACGGAAAGAGGCTATAAATTAAATAGTAGTGCTCGATTACTCATAAACTTAGAAAATTTGGCGTAAAATGGAGAGAAATCTGAAATTTTTCTAAAATCTGTTTAGAGTTCCTGGTAAAAAGTAAGCAGGCTATTCTAGTTTATCTTGGTACCAACATCAAAACGTTGGACTAAACAGATCAAAAAGAATAGGGAAGTAACAATATAATTGATACCAGTACCATCGTTTAGGAATAGAGTATTGAAAACTTCAGGATTCTAATAAGAAGCAGAAGAAAACATATACAATGTGGGTCAACGAGAAGTGGAGCTTCACATTCAAAGTGTAAGAAAACACTGAAGGATACTTTTACAGAAAACGGCGGAAACCAACAGGATACAACAGATATAATTTATACCACGGACACAAAAATTACGCTGAAAAGAACAAGCAGTGGGGTGGCATACCACCAAGACGCTTCGACGAGTATCATTCTCTTCTGGACGACTATCTTAAATATGCCATTCGGCGAAAAGTCACAGTATCTCAACACTGCCACCCGTTGGAAACGCGAGAGTCTTCGTTCATAAAAAAACCCTGGTTAAAAAGAAAGTGGGGTGAAGGCACCCGCAGGAGATACGAATCCTTGATGTTGTTGTTGTGGTCTTCAGTCCTGAGACTGGTTTGATGCAGCTCTCCATGCTACTCTATCCTGTGCAAGCTTCTTCATCTCCCAGTACCTACTGCAACCTACATCCTTCTGAATCTGCTTAGTGTAGTCATCTCTTGATCTCCCTCTACGATTTTTACCCTCCACGCTGCCCTCCAATACTAAATTGGTGATCCCTTGATGCCTCAGGACATGCCCTACTAACCGGCCCCTTCTTCTAGTCAAGTTGTGCCACAAACTCCTCTTCTCCCCATTTCTAGTCAATACTTCATCATTAGTTATGTGATCTACCCATCTAATCTTCAGCATTCTTCTGTAGCACAACATTTCGAAAGCTTCTATTCTCTTCTTATCCAAACTATTTATCGTCCATGTTTCACTTACATACATGGCTACACTCCATACAAATACTTTCAGAAATGACTGCCCGACACTTAAATCTGTACTCGATGTTAACAAATTTCTCTTCTTCAGAAACGCTTTCCGTGCCATTGCCAGTCTACATTTTATATCCTCTCTACTTCGACCATCATCAGTTATTTTGCTCCCCAAATAGCAAAACTCCTTTACTACTTTAAGTGTCTCATTTCCTAATCTAAGTCCCTCAGCATCACTCGACTTAATTCGACTACATTCCATTATCCTCGTTTTGCATTTGTTGATGTTCATCTTATATCCTCCTTTCAAGACACTATCCATTCCGTTCAACTGCTCTTGCAAGTCCTTTGCTATCTCTTACAGAATTACAATGTCATAGGCGAACATCAAAGTTTTTATTTCTTCTCCATGGATTTTAATACCTACTCCGAATTTTTCTTTTGTTTCCTTCACTGCTTACTCAATATACAGATTGAATAACATCGGGGAGAGACTACAAGCCTGCCTCACTCCCTTCCCAACCACTGCTTCCCTGTCATGTCCCTCGACTCTTATAACTGCCATCTGGTTTCTGTACAAATTGTAAATAGCCTTTCGCTCCCTGTATTTCACCCCTGCCACCTTCAGAATTTGAAAGAGAATATTCCAGTCAATATTGTCAAAAGCTTTCTCTAAGTCTACAAATGCTAGAAACGTAGGTTTGCCCTTCCTTAATCTATTTTCTAAGATAAGCCGTAGGGTCAGTATTGCCTCACGTGTTCCAACATTTCTACGAAATCCAAACTGATCTTCCCCGAGGTCGGCTTCTACTAATTTTTCCATTCGTCTGTAAAGAATTCGCGTTAGTGTTTTGCAGCTGTGACTTATTAAACTGATAGCTCGGTAATTTTCACATCTGTCAACACCTGCTTTCATTGGGATTGGAATTATTATATTCTTCTTGAAGTCTGGGGGTATTTCGCCTGTTTCATACATCTTGCTCACCAGATGGTAGAGTTTTGTCAGGACTGGCTCTCCCAAGGCCGTCAGTAGTTCCAATGGAATGTTGTCTACTCCGGGGGCCTTGTTTCGACTCAGGTCTTTCAGTGCTCTGTCAAACTCTTCACGCAGTATCGTATCTCCCACTTCATCTTCATCTACATCCTCTACCATTTCCATAATATTGTCCTCAAGTACATCGCCCTTGTATAGACCCTCTATATACTCCTTCCACCTCTCTACTTTCCCTTCTTTGCTTAGAACTGGGTTTCCATCTGAGCTCTTGATGTACATACAAGTGGTTCGCTTATCTCCAAAGGTCTCTTTAATTTTCCTGCAGGCAGTATCTATCTTGCCTCTAGTGAGATAAGCCTCTACATCCTTACATTTGTCCTCTAGCCACCCCTGCTTAGCCATTTTGCACTTTCTGTCGATCTCATTTTTGAGACGTTTGTATTCCTTTTTTTGCCGGCCGAAGTGGCCGTGCGGTTAAAGGCGCTACAGTCTGGAACCGCAAGACCGCTACGGTCGCAGGTTCGAATCCTGCCTCGGGCATGGATGTTTGTGATGTCCTTAGGTTAGTTAGGTTTAACTAGTTCTAAGTTCTAGGGGACTAATAACCTCAGCAGTTGAGTCCCATAGTGCTCAGAGCCATTTTGTATTCCTTTTTGCCTGCTTCATTTACTGCATTTTTATATTTTCTCCTTTCAACAATGAAATTCAGTATTTATTCTGTCACCCAAGGATTTCTACTAGCCCTCGTCTTTTTACCTACTTGGTCCTCTGCTGCCTTCACTACTTCATCCCTCAAAGCTACCCACTGCTCTTCTACTGTATTTCTTCCCCCATTCCTGTCAATTGCTCCCTTATGCTCTCTCTGAAGCTCTGTACAACCTCTGTTTCTTTTAGTTTATCCAGGTCCCATCTCATTAAATTTCCACCTATTTGCAGTTTCTTCAGTTTTAATCTACAGTTCATAACCAATAGATTGTGGTCAGAGTCCTCATCTGCCCCTGGAAATGTCTTACAATTAAAAACCTGGTTCCTAAATCTCTGTCTTACCATTACATAATCTATCTGAAACCTGTCAGTATCTCCAGGCTTCTTCCATGTATACAGCCTTCTTTTATGATTCTTGAACCGTTAGCTATGATTAAGTTGTGCTCTGTGCAGAATTCTACCACCCGGCTTCTTCTTCCATTTCTTAGCCCCAGTCCATATTCACCTACTACGTTTCCTTCTCTCCGTTTTCCTACTACCGAACTCCAGTCACCCATGGCTATTAAATTTTCTTCACCCTTCACTATCTGAATAATTTCGATTATTTCATCATACACTCCTGGAAATGGAAAAAAGAACACATTGACACCGGTGTGTCAGACCCACCATACTTGCTCCGGACACTGCGAGAGGGCTGTACAAGCAATGATCACACGCACGGCACAGCGGACACACCAGGAACCGCGGTGTTGGCCGTCGAATGGCGCTAGCTGCGCAGCATTTGTGCACCGCCGCCGTCAGTGTCAGCCAGTTTGCCGTGGCATACGGAGCTCCATCGCAGTCTTTAACACTGGTAGCATGCCGCGACAGCGTGGACGTGAACCGTATGTGCAGTTGACGGACTTTGAGCGAGGGCGTATAGTGGGCATGCGGGAGGCCGGGTGGACGTACCGCCGAATTGCTCAACACGTGGGGCGTGAGGTCTCCACAGTACATCGATGTTGTCGCCAGTGGTCGGCGGAAGGTGCACGTGCCCGTCGACCTGGGACCGGACCGCAGCGACGCACGGATGCACGCCAAGACCGTAGGATCCTACGCAGTGCCGTAGGGGACCGCACCGCCACTTCCCAGCAAATTAGGGACACTGTTGCTCCTGGGGTATCGGCGAGGACCATTCGCAACCGTCTCCATGAAGCTGGGCTACGGTCCCGCACACCGTTAGGCCGTCTTCCGCTCACGCCCCAACATCGTGCAGCCCGCCTCCAGTGGTGTCGCGACAGGCGTGAATGGAGGGACGAATGGAGACGTGTCGTCTTCAGCGATGAGAGTCGCTTCTGCCTTGGTGCCAATGATGGTCGTATGCGTGTTTGGCGCCGTGCAGGTGAGCGCCACAATCAGGACTGCATACGACCGAGGCACACAGGGCCAACACCCGGCATCATGGTGTGGGGAGCGATCTCCTACACTGGCCGTACACCACTGGTGATCGTCGAGGGGACACTGAATAGTGCACAGTACATCCAAACCGTCATCGAACCCATCGTTCTACCATTCCTAGACCGGCAAGGGAACTTGCTGTTCCAACAGGACAATGCACGTCCGCATGTATCCCGTGGCACCCAACGTGCTCTAGAAGGTGTAAGTCAACTACCCTGGCCAGCAAGATCTCCGGATCTGTCCCCCATTGAGCATGTTTGGGACTGGATGAAGCGTCGTCTCACGCGGTCTGCACGTCCAGCACGAACGCTGGTCCAACTGAGGCGCCAGGTGGAAATGGCATGGCAAGCCGTTCCACAGGACTACATCCAGCATCTCTACGATCGTCTCCATGGGAGAATAGCAGCCTGCATTGCTGCGAAAGGTGGATATACACTGTACTAGTACCGACATTGTGCATGCTCTGTTGCCTGTGTCTATGTGCCTGTGGTTCTGTCAGTGTGATCATGTATCTGACCCCAGGAATGTGTCAATAAAGTTTCCCCTTCCTGGGACAATGAATTCACGGTGTTCTTATTTCAATTTCCAGGAGTGTACATTTCTTCAATTTCTTCGTCGTCTGCAGAGCTAGTTTGCATATAAACTTGTACTACTGTAGTAGGTGTGGGCTTCGTATCTATCTTGGCCACAATAATGCGTTCACTATGCTGTTTGTAGTAGCTTACCCACATTCCTATTTTCCTATTCATTATTAAACCTACTCCTGCATTACCCCTATTTGATTTTGTGTTTATAACCCTGTAGCCACCTGACCAGAAGTCTTGTTCCCCCAGCCACCGAACTTCACTAATTCCCACTATATCTAACTTTAACCTATCCATTTCCCTTTTTAAATTTTCTAACCTACCTGCCCGATTAAGGGATCTGACATTTATAATCGCCACAATTCGGTGACGATGAGAGTCCATAAATTTCTTCAGAAATGACATATCCAGCCAAAGCCCCTCGTTGACGATTATTACCCGGAGAGCAACTAAGGCCCGAGGATGTCTGTTACAACGTCGCATTCGCACTTTCCAGTAGTTCCATATATTATAAGAATAAGAACTATTGAAATGACAGGCCAGCTGAGCTCCGATAAGGTGGCTGAGTGTTCACCAAACCGTGACCGTACGCAGGCAGAGTATCTGCGTCATCAAGATGTTGTAGGAAATGCAACACTTGGTCACCGATACATTTTAAATAAACATCATTCTTCATTTTCCTGATAATCTTACTACACGAAATGTAAATGCACTTTGTTCGGTTGCCGTTATGCAATGAGTGATCCTGATCGGACGCAAGCAGCGGTTATGGACTTCCGTAACAGTGCAGTAGCGCAGGTCAGAGGCTTTGAAGGCAATAGAAACGAGCTTAATGGCCTGGTGTGTAGCAGTCGCTCTCTATCTGCAAGTTGCTGGACCTTGCCAAAGTGTAGCAAAATGTAGACGGCTATTCCTCTTTGTCTGGTATTGCTGGCGCACAAGCCTTTGCTCTTCTAGTCGTCAACATACCAAGTGAGCTCGGCAGAGGACTTTTACCATTCGAGCTCATGGCACTAAAAGCAGAAATCACGGCAGAATTGTACTTCTTCATAGATTTGGATTGCATAAACAGATTACTAGCTGCTTTCTAAATTATCCACCTCAGCTTCGTACAAAACAGTGATTTTATTTTAGCCACACGTATTGACTCTTTTCTCACTTTCGTTACCACACATACGTGTTTACGACTTGATTACCACTGGGAAACTTTTCCTGTTTCTTTAATGATTCGCTGGAACTACTAACAAATAACATAAAAACCATGCCTTCGTAAGAGAAAAAAAAATTAATATACAGAAACAGTGAAATCTTAATGAGTTTTAGATTATGAACTAATAAATCGGACAGGTTGAAATTTATCTCATAGGAATGCTATCCTCTCAGTTTCAAATCTTTCAAAATACGTTATATTCTTCGTCACAAATAGTTTGGTGCTTCGGAACGTTGAAAACTTCTGTTAGAGCAGCCTTCTGACGAGAGCATTGACAACAGTCAACTTATCCGTTTCTTTCACTGCATATACTGACGACGACTTCATGGCTGGTTAGATCGCCCCGTAGACGCACGTAGCTTATGTTACGAATGATACACTGATCCACGTGCCATATGAGAAATATATTTCCAGTAATTAATTTTACGTAGTTTCACTATTTTTGGGCTTTGCCGACGAAATAGAGTATTTTGGTACTTTGTTCCAAATTACAGAATTTTCTTCATGTTGCCTCAATGCATTTATATCTCGCAAATCTCACTGACTTCTACTCAGAGTCCAGGAATAAAAATGTGGAGCAAACCAGTAAATCCACCAAATGGTCACATGGACTGCAGTATTTGGTTTCGCTATCCCTATTCATCCGAGCAGCTACCTAAGGAGCTATGCTGTTAAACATCAAAACGATGTTTTCCAATTCACACTGACTAAGTTTCACTTGAAAATGTGTTACACTGTGAATGAATTCAGTTATGACGTAATAAAATGGAACACCTATAGCCGTACTTACGCTGTTATTTGTTATATGGCTATCAGTTTCGGTACTCCAATGCACCATCTTCAGGTCTTAACTGACGCTGAGGGGGTTATCTCCACTCGAATACGCGACTCATCAGTGGCCAACATATATGAACTGGTTTTCGCAGACTAGCTGTAACAACGATGTTGTGTCTCAAACCATCAACAAGGTGAACATCTTGCTCAGGCAGTGGTCAACAGCATGTGCGAATTTTACAAAATGCGTAACAATGTCCTGTCTGTGATAATGTTATTTATTCTGCTACCTATTTCGGTCTTAACTCATCATCAACGACAGCTGTACAGCATACTCAATTGGACAATTTGATGAGGCCAAACAAAATAGGATCGAACAGGAAAAATTGTTAAATCAATGGAAATACTCGTAAAAATTAAAAATGAAAAATTGTAGCAAGATTAAAATATGATGGCCCATTGAGTAAAGGACAACATGTGATCTACAGCAATAGAAGTCAGAGAACGTCAAAGTCAAAGCTGACAGTCCTGAAAAAATCCAAAGAAGTTGCCATTAAACACTTCTGTGTGGAATCAGAATACAAAACTGAAGTATTAACAGTTCTAAACTTGATTCATATTACGTAAAAACATTAATAAAATAAAAAGTAAAAGAAAAACAGGAGTGATGAATGTAAGAATTTACAATATTTTGCAATCTGGTGAAAAATGTAAGTATGTAAAATACAATCTTCACACCAGTCCATGAAATTAACGTCAGGCAAGCCATGTCTGACGAAAATACACATGAAGTACATTAATGTTAAGGAAATACAATTTTTAGGGGTGAAGGAAAAACAAAAGGGTGTAGAATATGTGTATGTAAAACATATAAAATTTTAAGCTTATGCCACAGTATAACCATTCTTTTCCTTTTTTTGTGAAGAAACATGTAATACAAATAAATTGTTACACATTCATTAGAAGAATATGTCATCCACTGTCTACACAATCATAAAATGTAATTGAAATTCCATTTACCAAACAGATCTGCACGATAAATGAGAGCTAAATTACATTTTATAATTTTGTAGACAATGGATGACGTTTTGCCAAACTTTCAAATAAAGGTTTTATGCATTTACCTTATTTCAAAAATTAACAGTTGTTTTACGGCTTAAATGGCCCATCCTCTCTGCGATTCCTACACGTGCTGTTGGATGGCCTCTCTCACTTCCTTAGTTACCTAAATAGGAAGTTTAAATAAAACTCGAATGCTTAGAAATCAATAAGTATCTGTAAATGTCATAAAAGAGAAACTTATTGATAACAAATAAGAAAGCAAATTTAACAAATTTACATTTTTGTCATGTCAAGTAGTCACGTTCCATGGGGGGGGGGGAGGGAGGTTATTTTTGAAGGGTTAAAAGAGCTGACAGTAGAAACAACCAGTGATATCCCATTATGCTCTTAGCAGAGTGGTCACAGCCGAAATCAGTAGAGATCATAAAGTCTCATACCAACTATTCTCTGGAATTAAGGTTTATAAACATTCCTCAAGAGGGGTTAGGATTTGGGCAATAAAATGGCAAACGGAGTCACATTATTAACGAAAAATATCGAGTACCAAAATAAAAGTAGGATAGTTATGAAATGAATAAGAGACACAATTGCAAATTTTGCGTTTCGGGGTCCACAGGGCTAAGTGGAAGCAGTTACAATAGCACAGCAATGGATGAGTAAAGCACACTTCGAGAAGCAAACAAAACGTGCTTTGTAGCAGCCGCCATGCATAAAAAAGAAAAGAAAGTGATTTACAGGCTGAAAAGGAGAGGTCATCCACTAAATGAAGAAGAATTAACAATGCAAAGAATATGATAGAAAGTCAGCAGTAATGAGAACTCCCAAAGGAAGTGAGCCGGAATCGAGAGTGATAAGAGCTGTGTGAAGGAATTTAAGATTGCATAACAAGTGAAACGTTTTTAATTCTATACAAGAACACAGAATGCAATTTCCTGATAATATAAAAGTTGCTATCATTCAATAGGGAGTTGAAAGGGGAAAACTCTATAACGAGAATGTGAAGCAACAAATTTTGTAGGAACAACAAAACGTGACACCACACTGACATGTGAAGGCTACATGCTGAAGAATTCAACTTAATTACAGTAAAAATACATACGAATTTGTTGAATGATTTCTTGTAAGGTTGGCTCTGAGCACTATGGGACTCAACATCTGAGGTCATCAGTCCCCTAGAACGTAGGATACTTAAACCTAACTAACATAAGGACACATTACACACATCCATGCCCGAGGCAGGATTCGAACCTGCGACCGTAGCGGTCGCGCGGTTCCAGACTGTTCTTGTAAGGATTTCTGTTTTGTTGCCACGTTTATTCTAATTCATCAGCGCGTGGTGAGACACGGCAAATCGCTACACGTTGCGTCTGGCAGCAGCGGACTTTCTCCATTCAGTCATAGCCGTCGTTGCTTCGCGCAACAAACTGATGTCTTCTTAGGATGTAACTAAAATTTGGTTACTAACAACCACGTGGAGGTCACTCAATAAAGATTACTGTTAACCCATCCGGATTGAAGTTTGGAAGCGTTAAACACTTTTCCTAAATGAAAAAATTTTCGACGTTGTGCATAGGGGCTTAATTAAATAAAATGCAAATATATTTTTTAGTAGCTGTATGTCCAGTTACGAAGTCTCGTAACCGGTTGGCCCTGAGTAGTATTAGTACGCAATTTGACTGCATAGAATAACAATATAGAATGAAAGTAAATTTCCGTTAACACAATTAATTAATTAAGTCCCCAGCAACTATAAAAACTACGAAACAACAAAGCACAAGTGTAACTGTTCTGTGTGTGGAAGTGTGATTCAACGTACACATCTGGCACGGTTCTTCCTCGATACGACAAGATATTTTAAACACCATTTACAATGAAGTAATTAAAAAAACTAGAAATACTGTAATTGCACGTAGGAACCAGAATTACAGTCTAATACATGAACACAAGCCAGATGCTTTATTGACTGGACCTGTGACCAAGGTGCATTGTTATTTAGGAAATTTGAAATAAAAAAAAAAATTTGTTACCTTCATATACACTGCTGGCCACCGTAAATGCAACACCATCAAAGACAAGAGGTAGCACAACAAAATTTATTTTGTAGATAACATGTTGACCAAGTATCAAATGATTACGTTTACAGACGTCTGTGACATGTGGTTCCTGCCAGAATCAGTAGCCAGAGTAGCCGCCATTGTTGGAGATCACCGCTGCCACACGTCTCGGCATTGAGTCAAAGAAACGTTGGATGTGTTCCTGGGGTACAGCAGCCCAAGCAGCTTCCACACGTTGCCAAAGATCATCTGGTGTGGCAGCTGGGGATGTAATCTGGGTCACTCGTTGAGCAACCATGGACCACATGTTTTCTATCGGCGAAAGATCCGGAGAGCGAGCCGGCCAGGGAAGCACTTCAATCTGGTTATTGACGAAGAACCTTTGGACAATGCGTGCCACGTGTGGTCGCGCATTATCCTGTTGAAATATGGCTGTGGCCGAGCCCTGAAGGTAAGGAAGGACAACTGGCTCCAGCACCTCGGATATGTAGCGCCGGCTATTTAAAGTACCGGCAATGCGTAGTCGAGGCGTGCGAGACTAATATCCAATACCGCCCCATACCATAATACCCGGTGCAAGACCAGTGTGGCGGTGCATAATGCAGCTGTCCAGCATCCTCTCTCCACGGTGTCTCCACACTCGAATCCGACCATCGTGGTGCTGCAGACAGAAGCGTGCCTCGTCAGTAAAGACAACGTCATTCCATTCTGCCGTCCACATCCGTCTGTCATCACACCATTGGCGACGGAGACGTCTGTGGTTCTGCGTCAATGGTAGACGAAGCAATGGACGTCTTGCGGACAGACCACTCTGCTGTAAACGGCGTCGAATGGTACGCGTAGACACTGGATGATGCGTTACAGACGCAATGTGCTGTGCTATGGTTCGGGATGTCACTGAGCGATCCGTCACTGCCATGCGCACAATTTGCCTATCAGCACGTGCAGTGGTGCACCGAGGTGAATGCGATCGACCACGTCGGTCCGTCGTACCCTCCTGCAGCCAAAGGTCACATATCCGCATTACAGTTGTTTGGTTTCGTCCATCACGACTAGCGATTTCTCTGTATGATAATCCACAATCTCGGTAAGCCACTATCCTTCCTCTGTCGAACTCGGATACTTGATTAAACGACGTTCGCTGTTGTCTACGAGGCATAACTGATTGTCTTGTGAAACAGCCACAAGGTAAACACACGTGCCGAACGTACACTCGTCGAAATCGCCAAGCCTTAAATGGCGCTATGAGGTGGCGCCACAGGTACGCGTGATGTGCGTCTGCGCTGAAATTCTAATCAGTTGCATATCTCATCGCTGCAAACTCATGGTGTAAATTTCACTTGATTCGGATGCTTCCTTCAGGGTGTTGCATTTACGGTGGCCAGCAGTGTACATTGACGAAAAATACACTGTGATCATTGCAACATCCGCAATCAACCAGCATCTGCTGTCTCGTCCAACAGAACAACTGCACACAACATGCCCTCAACTAGTACTGCTATCGACATCCTCTCAACAAGCACTGCCCACGGCAACCTCTGAACTACTACTGCTCCAGTGGAGGCGGTGGAAAAATACTCTTTGGCGCAATCTCTGGCGCTGTGACTCAGTGTAGCCCACCTTTCAGTACTTTGCTCAGCATCATAACTAGACAGCTGCTGTCTCGTATGCTTACATAGGATGAGTAGAGGAAAAGTTATATACACTCCTGGAAATTGAAATAAGAACACCGTGAATTCATTGTCCCAGGAAGGGGAAACTTTATTGACACATTCCTGGGGTCAGATACATCACATGATCACACTGACAGAACCACAGGCACATAGACACAGGCAACAGAGCATGCACAATGTCGGCACTAGTACAGTGTATATCCACCTTTCGCAGCAATGCAGGCTGCTATTCTCCCATGGAGACGATCGTAGAGATGCTGGATGTAGTCCTGTGGAACGGCTTGCCATGCCATTTCCACCTGGCGCCTCAGTTGGACCAGCGTTCGTGCTGGACGTGCAGACCGCGTGAGACGACGCTTCATCCAGTCCCAAACATGCTCAATGGGGGACAGATCCGGAGATCTTGCTGGCCAGGGTAGTTGACTTACACCTTCTAGAGCACGTTGGGTGGCACGGGATACATGCGGACGTGCATTGTCCTGTTGGAACAGCAAGTTCCCTTGCCGGTCTAGGAATGGGAGAACGATGGGTTCGATGACGGTTTGGATGTACCGTGCACTATTCAGTGTCCCCTCGACGATCACCAGTGGTGTACGGCCAGTGTAGGAGATCGCTCCCCACACCATGATGCCGGGTGTTGGCCCTGTGTGCCTCGGTCGTATGCAGTCCTGATTGTGGCGCTCACCTGCACGGCGCCAAACACGCATACGACCATCATTGGCACCAAGGCAGAAGCGACTCTCATCGCTGAAGACGACACGTCTCCATTCGTCCCTCCATTCACGCCTGTCGCGACATCACTGGAGGCGGGCTGCACGATGTTGGGGCGTGAGCGGAAGACGGCCTAACGGTGTGCGGGACCGTAGCCCAGCTTCATGGAGACGGTTGCGAATGGTCCTCGCCGATACCCCAGGAGCAACAGTGTCCCTAATTTGCTGGGAAGTGGCGGTGCGGTCCCCTACGGCACTGCGTAGGATCCTACGGTCTTGGCGTGCATCCGTGCGTCGCTGCGGTCCGGTCCCAGGTCGACGGGCACGTGCACCTTCCGCCGACCACTGGCGACAACATCGATGTACTGTGGACACCTCACGCCCCACGTGTTGAGCAATTCGGCGGTACGTGCACCCGGCCTCCCGCATGCCCACTATACGCCCTCGCTCAAAGTCCGTCAACTGCACATACGGTTCACGTCCACGCTGTCGCGGCATGCTACCAGTGTTAAAGACTGCGATGGAGCTCCGTATGCCACGGCAAACTGGCTGACACTGACGGCGGCGGTGCACAAATGCTGCGCAGCTAGCGCCATTCGACGGCCAACACCGCGGTTCCTGGTTTGTCCGCTGTGCCGTGCGTGTGATCATTGCTTGTACAGCCCTCTCGCAGCGTCCGGAGCAAGTATGGTGGGGCTGACACACCGGTGTCAATGTGTTCTTTTTTCCATTTCCAGGAGTGTATTTTAAGACAAAATTTTAGAGAAAATATTCTGTAAGATGTGAAATATTGGTAGAAATGAATATACACCGGATCAATGAATTAATTTCATACCTTAGATATCTGCACTCGAATAAAGAAGCTGTATGTATTTTTAGAACAACGATCAGATAATTAATCGAGGCGAAACTTCTAGTAATGAATAAATTTGTCCCCTGGCATGTGGTTTTTATTCAAAAAGGGTATATTGCGGTAATTTCTGTCAGGAGACTACGCAAGGTGTTTCACAATTCCTGTTACAGTCTTGTGGGTGTTGTAGAGGGGACAAAATGGCTCTGAGCACTATGGGACTCAACTGCTGAGGTCATTAGTCCCCTAGAACTTAGAACTAGTTAAACCTAACTAACCTAAGGACATCACAAACATCCATGCCCGAGGCAGGATTCGAACCTGCGACCGTAGCTGTCTTGCGGTTCCAGACTGCAGCGCCTTTAACCGCACGGCCACTTCGGCCGGCTAGAGGGGACATAGGAGACGAAGTTTTAGCAAGGAACTCATATCCAGAAACGTATTGTTTGGATTTTGGATATAAAACAAGGTTAGATCTTAATGATATATCCCGCTTGACGGTACGCAATGAAAATGAGAAGATCATTTTTGGAAGGTGACTACTAACAAAATGGCTCTGAGCACTATGGGACTCAACTGCTGTGGTCATAAGTCCCCTAGAACTTAGAACTACTTAAACCTAACTAACCTAAGGACAGCACACAACACCCAGCCATCACGAGGCAGAGAAAATCCCTGACCCCGCCGGGAATCGAACCCGGGAGACTACTAACAGCCGTCAAGTAATGTAGATAATGCATCTTTGACCATCAGCTGCTGTCTCATTTAAAATCCAAGTATCGACAGGTTTCAGTCACAGACTGTCTTCACGAATCCTATCCAAAGATACAAAAATACACGTAATATGCAGGAAATAGTAAAAAATCCTTTCCAAAGAAGTGCAAAATATACGCGAAAACTTACATGGTTAAGACAGTTTACGCCACAACATGACATCTGTCATTACTTAAGCAATGACCACGCCTCATATGTAGAGTAGGCCACGAATACAAGTACAATGTACAGGACGTTTAACGGCATACACACTAATAATATGCGTAAACAGAGCAGCACTGAAGAGAAGATGAGAGATATTAGTGTTACAATTGTACGCCACATTGTTCAGTTGCTCAATGTGATTTACAAAGTATATTCGTCATATGGTACAAAATATCTCGATGATAAGTTTCTTGCTAAATGCAGAAGACTGGGCTATCTTTGGTGAACATCTATGGTACAGTTACATATACAAACAATAAAACTAAGTTGCTATCCCCAAACACAGAATAACACCGATCTTACAATATACGGCAGAAATCATAATAAAATCCTAATGTTAAACATTAGCAAAACCATTGCATATACTCCATGAAGTTTATATAAAGAAACGTCAATTATATCATAAACATAATGAAAACAGTATTCATAAAGTAAAAACTGGTTAAAATACAGTGTTAAAAGTAGCGTCACCCAGCATTCACATGCACCTACGTTGGACTAATGAACCATTATTGTAAGTTATCGACTACATTTAGAGGAACACATTATATGTAAATAAAGTTTTGTTAGAAGCTTAGCATATCAGTTATACTAATACTATACAGAAGGGAGGTAAATAACCACAGTACAACTAACCATGTTCCCTGATTTGGCTTTAAGGAGTGTTGGTAACACATGAATAAACAGTGGTAAAGATGAATAAATTTATTTATCAAAGTCAAGCTATAACTAAAGGGCAGTACAGTCTCAGCCATTAAGGATATATTTTGAGAGGCAAATTAAAAAAAAAATTATCTAATGCAGGCAATTGATTGCCAAACAAAATATGTACTTGTTTCTATAAAGACTTACAAACATTAAACGGAATCTAGAGATTGGGCTACAGATCACTTACCAAACATGAACGAAAATGAGAGGAGGGCACCACCGCCAGTCCCTGTTGTGATTATGGTATCATTAACCATTTCCGTCTGACTACAAAAAAGACTACGAGTGACACGTACGGTCGCATCTAGGCGCATTGGTTGTCGTACACCACACACGCACCGTGCTCTCGGCTTTCAAGATGACTCCTTCCTCAAGTAGAAGAGAACGCGTTGACGAGTACCCGAAACCTTGTCCATGCCAAAGGTTCCACTAGTAACTACAGCTCAGACAGAGTTCATTTTCCTAGTTGGGTGCATACAATAAAGCAGTAGATATGTAAGTAAACCGATCTTCAAAGTCATCTCATATTCAGATGGTTCAATTCAGTACACTGGTTCCTTATAAAAACATTATCTACTAAATCCCCTCAATAATCGATAGAAGCCTGTAATAGGAATTGTGGAAACCCTGAATACTTCGGCACAGAAGGCGGGTGATCATATTCAATAAATGATCTCAAACCTGAAGAACAAATCAGAGAGAAAGCGGTACACTGAAGGGCAATTACATTCTACGAAGAGATATCACGAGGAGAAATCTTACTGATGGTCTACAGAACTTGTAAACCTTCTGACACTTGAGTCGAACGCGTATTTAAGTTGGAAGGCTCAGCATCACCTTGGCACAGTGAATATATAGTGGACCAACGCTGTGCATTATTCTGGAGTTTCTGTGCGGTAACTGGCGAGTGAAGACGCAAGTCTCCCTGGAGTTTCGCGACACACGTCGAACTCAGTTATCTCAGAGCCTTGTGACAGAGATCCGACTTCGGTTTATTTTGTGGACTTGTGTTTGCAGTCCTTCATTGAATTTTCTCATTTTGAGACGCTGAAGGGCGATCCGTTTAATCGTTAAAACCATTCAACGACAAAGACTGCAATATACACTCCTGGAAATTGAAATAAGAACACCGTGAATTCATTGTCCCAGGAAGGGGAAACTTTATTGACACATTCCTGGGGTCAGATACATCACATGATCACACTGACAGAACCACAGGCACATAGACACAGGCAACAGAGCATGCACAATGTCGGCACTAGTACAGTGTATATCCACCTTTCGCAGCAATGCAGGCTGCTATTCTCCCATGGAGACGATCGTAGAGATGCTGGATGTAGTCCTGTGGAACGGCTTGCCATGCCATTTCCACCTGGCGCCTCAGTTGGACCAGCGTTCGTGCTGGACGTGCAGACCGCGTGAGACGACGCTTCATCCAGTCCCAAACATGTTGAATGGGGGACAGATCCGGAGATCTTGCTGGCCAGGGTAGTTGACTTACACCTTCTAGAGCACGTTGGGTGGCACGGGATACATGCGGACGTGCATTGTCCTGTTGGAACAGCAAGTTCCCTTGCCGGTCTAGGAATGGTAGAACAATGGATTCGATGACGGTTTGGATGTACCGTGCACTATTCAGTGTCCCCTCGATGATCACCAGTGGTGTACGGCCAGTGTAGGAGATCGCTCCCCACACCATGATGCCGGGTGTTGGCCCTGTGTGCCTCGGTCGTATGCATTCCTGATTGTGGCGCTCACCTGCACGGCGCCAAACACGCATACGACCATCATTGGCACCAAGGCAGAAGCGACTCTCATCGCTGAAGACGACACGTCTCCATTCGTCCCTCCATTCACGCCTGTCGCGACACCACTGGAGGCGGGCTGCACGATGTTGGGGCGTGAGAGGAAGACGGCCTAACGGTGTGCGGGACCGTAGCCCAGCTTCATGGAGACGGTTGCGAATGGTCCTCGCCGATACCCCAGGAGCAACAGTGTCCCTAATTTGCTGGGAAGTGGCGGTGCGGTCCCCTACGGCACTGCGTAGGATCCTACGGTCTTGGCGTGCATCCGTGCGTCGCTGCGGTCCGGTCCCAGGTCGACGGGCACTTGCACTTTCCGCCGACCACTGGCGACAACATAGATGTACTGTGGAGACCTCACGCCCCACGTGTTGAGCAATTCGGCGGTACGTCCACCCGGCCTCCCACATGCCCACTATACGCCCTCGCTCAAAGTCCGTCAACTGCACATACGGTTCACGTCCACGCTGTCGCGGCATGCTACCAGTGTTAAAGACTGCGATGGAGCTCCGTATGCCACGGCAAACTGGCTGACACTGACGGCGGCGGTGCACAAATGCTGCGCAGCTAGCGCCATTCGACGGCCAACACCGCGGTTCCTGGTGTGTCCGCTGTGCCGTGCGTGTGATCATTGCTTGTACAGCCCTCTCGCAGTGTCCGGAGCAAGTATGGTGGGTCTGACACACCGGTGTCAATGTGTTCTTTTTTCCATTTCCAGGAGTGTATATTCATTTTTTAAAATTTAAAACAACTGGTTTCAACAGACTATACTGTCATACTTAGGTCCTAAAATCTTTCATTGTATAACTTGTTCGTTCTACGCTGACCTCACGCACAAGATGTCAAGTGGATAAAAATAGCATATTATGAAAGTATTGTCATCGCTTGTCATCCCATTGACATGTTGTGTGTACATATCTCTGTTGGTCAATCAAATTGAAAATGTTGTGTGTGAAGTCAGCGTAAAAAGAACATATTTGACAACGAAAGATTTTAAGAAATAAAATTGATAGCATAGTCTGTTGCAACAGGTTATCTTAACTTTAAAAAAATATTTTATGCGATCAAGGCTGTTGAATAGTTTTTTATTGTTTGCAGTATTTCATTTATCCGCTGACTTCCACGATACGAAACTTTGGATAAATTCTCCTATCAGTTGGTGGGACATAAAAATATTACTTTGGAAATGCGATTCGTGCGATTTGAGTATGTATTAGGACACAAACAGTAGTCTTTGTCGACGAGGTTCTTGAACACCACACGAAAGGAAAATTTAGTCTTGAGGTGCTTCTTCCCAGTATTGATGGTTGATAAGTGAAGCTTTGCGAATGAATAAAATTTATTTTCATTGAGGAATAATGTTGAATGGCAACATTAACATACCTGTATGAAGCACAATTAATTGCGTGTTGGTATGTTTGTTTCTCACCTCCTTCAGTACAGAAAAATCAAAAATGGTTCAAATGGTTCTGAGCACTATGGGACTCAACTGCTGAGGTCATTAGTCCCCTAGAACCTAGAACTAGTTAAACCTAACTAACCTAAGGACATCACAAACATCCATGCCCGAGGCAGGATACGAACCTGTGACCGGAGCGGTCTTGCGGTTCCAGACTGCAGCGCCTTTAACCGCACGGCCACTTCGGCCGGCTGTACAGACAAAATCCAACTGTTCTATTGTAGTGAGAACTGTATGAAATGCTTGGTACGTAATTACGTATGGTTTAAATCAGTACCTTGCATTAAATGCACGCATGTTTTTGCGGCATTTTATCCAACATAAAATCAATACATTCTTAATTAAGGCACGAAGAATTGAAAACAGTTTCCCGGAGCTGCCTCTTCGTAACTGGGTAACAGGGAACGAACGAATAGTAAACAAACATGCATCGCCTGAATTCGTACATTTGCGAGTTAATACCCCATAGATGTTCGGACTCACATGCGCGTCCTCTTCGTTGAAATGTCTTCGCTCAATCTCGTCTAGGGGTTGAACCGCACTTGTCGCATTACACGCCCTAAAGTAGATATTTGTCACCCATTGGTTAAATTGTCTGGCTGACGGCAAGTTCGCGAAATACACAGTTAACATAAAATAATGTAATAACGTAAAGTAAATTAAAGACCCATAAATGATGTGGGCCACACAGTTAAGTTTTGGTTAGAATATTGATTATTCAGAAAGAAAACTAATAGCGATGGCAAGTTCTTTACTTTACAATTTAACATATTTAAATAATCAAAGCTTGGCCACTTTCACGCTATAAATAAATTAACAATAATATCCATTACGTAATAAACGTTAAATTCTTTTACATAAAAGCAATACAATTTCGTTCTTATCTTTGAATTCCACAGCCAGTAGCCTTGCAGCAATGTGCTTTCTGATAAATAAATAAAGAACGCTACGGTCGCAGGTTCGAATCTTGCCTCGGGCATGGATGTGTGTGATGTCCTTAGGTTAGTTAGGTTTGAGTAGTTCTAAGTTCTATGGGACTGATGAGCTCAGTAGTTAATTCCCATAGTGCTCAGAGCCATTTGAACCATAAATAAAGAACAAAAGTAGCTATTATGCCTTAAACTTTACAACAAATATTCTGTTACCTAATGATACAATAAGGCGTCGTGCTGTCGTCGTTCAATGTGTTTTGTGTGGAGGAAACGATGATATGATGCTAAACTGATAATAAAAAAAACACTCCGTCTTCAGGCCACGAGTGGCCTACAGGGACCATCCGACCGCCATGTCATCCTCCGAGGAGGACGCGGATAGGAGGGGCGTGGGGTCAGCACACCGGTCTCCAGGTCATTATGATGGTATTCTTCACCGAAGCCGCTACTATCCGGTCGAGTAGCTCCTCAATTGGCATCACGAGGCTGAGTGCACCCCGAAAAATGGCAACATCACATGGCGGCTGGATGGTCACCCATCCAAGTGCCAGCCAAGCTCAACAGCGCTTAACTTCGGTGATCTAACGAGAACCGGTGTACCCACTGCGGCAAGGCCGTTGCCTTAACTGATATCGATAATGTAAATCTACTGTGGCTTTTCAACCAATAAAGTTACAGAGTTGATATTTACAACGTTTGTCATTTTAATGATGAGCTTCTATATGAAATGTCTATCGTTAAGATCGACCACAGCGTTCAAATTTTAGCAGTCAGATCTTTGTTACAAAACTTGTTAATGTAACAGTAATCCTAAACTATTATAGATATGATCAATATTGAAGTTTTATTGGGATCACCATGAAAATTTATGGAGGATGGCAGATTAAAATTACTGTGGCTTAATTCTCTGAATTATTACAGAGTTAAATAATTTTCATAAATGTTTCCCTTCATGGCCGATCTTAGGTCGACCATATTTAAGACTGCTACGTCACCTCGGCCACAAAGGCCTTCTACTGGGTTTCCCTACGACGTAGCTTCTCGTCTGTTTCACTCGGACGCTACAGCGCTTAGGCCTCATTAGACAACAGACGCCTGTAAGTTTCCCCGTCTCGTGGTGCCGTTTGTGGCATCCAATCCTGGACGACAGGGTTTGTTTTACAATTCCTGAAGGCTGACTCTTTCGGCCATATACTTAAATGAGAGCGAAATGCTCGTTAACTCACACGTTGCACACCCACATTCAAGTCTACAAATTTATCAATTATGGAAACAGACGAATCAACAGCGTTCACGGGGTGGCTATGCTTCATGCTTAAGAAGATTGTAGAAAGGCACTGTCAGGAAGGAAGAAAAATGCGTAAACACCAGCCATAAGTCACAAATATTGCTCAACACAGTGCAGTATCATATGAGTAACGTGCAGTCTGCAGTAGATAAATGGTTAGGCCAAACGTCATATAACCTGCGTGTCGCAACACACATGTTGCAGCAAGGGGCGGGCTCCCGTCACAGAGTAGGGGACTATAAGTAGGCCTACTCGCCGCTCAGCCATTAGCGGCACTTCATCTTGTTCCTAGACTTCTGACTACAGTCGATGCCGTGACAGTCTCCACGCCAGCCGATAGTCCAATGTGGGACAGAGGAGCTCCAATCTCTCACTAAGTAGAGCCATCAGCATGGTGAAGCTTCTGGTCTACAAGCCGCCAGCTCTATCTGGTAATTGCATGTTTCGAACTGGTGCTGCCGAATTGAACTACTTCAAAGATATCTGACACTCCGGAGGGTCCTCAGATTAGCACCAGGCATCTGCTAGACAGATGTTTGAAGCTACCCGCGTAAGTTTTCCGGCTGCTGGAAAGAAGCCAGCATGGCGGCAGCAATGCCGCTTCTTTGACCACTGATATTTTGCTGTGGTAGCACACAGTTACTACTGTGCAAATACCCCCGTGAGAACAAACGTGCTGCTAGACCTGTAAGAGCCTAGATTATTACAGGAAAAGTAAATGAGACACACACGTATATTTTGGTCGTCTTTGTCTCTTATAAGATTATGATATTCCTTATTGAAAACAGCGTCTCATAGCTACCTCTTAGTCGGTGATCGGAAAACAAATAATAAACAAACATGCACGCCCTGAATTCATACACCAGAGGCTGCGGGAGAGTCTACAAAAAACGTCAACTGACTAACTGGTAGAATACTTCGTCCTTCACCATACTGTAGAAAGGCAGCTTTAGCAAACAGGAAAAATGTGTTAACACCAGCCAGGAAACAAAACACATCGCTGAACCTTTTGGGTTGGGTTGAGTTGATTTGAGAGAAGAGACCAAACTGCGAGGTCATTGGTCTCATCGGATTATGGAAGCTTGGGGAAGGAAGGCGGCCGTGCCCTTTAAAAGGAACCATCCCAGCATTTGCCTGAAACGATTTAGGGAAATCACAGGAAACTTAAAACAGGAGGGCTTGACGCGGAATTGAACCGTCGTCCTCCAGAATGTGAGTCTAGAGTGCTAACCACTGCGCCACCTCGCTCGGTGACCATTTTGGGACATAGGTATTAGTGAATGAACCGCAATGAAACCGATTGAACCACATTTCATATAAGAAGGCGAGAGTTCCTATCCGTTAACAAAAATTTTATCCAAATTTATGGCCAGAAATGAAAGTGCCAGAAGTGGGAGCGCCAGATGGCCAAGTACTTAGAAAAAATATACGTTTTAGCGTGGGTCAAGCGAGGCAAGAACCTTTTGTGTCAGTTAAGCTCGCAGGCAGTAGTTGGGACAGCGGAAATAACATAAAAGCCAAGAAATATGGTATCAAGGCCGTATGTGAAAAGTTCTTTTAAATTTTTGTATTTTCAATCTTTACGTTACTTACAATACGAAATGCCAGAAATAAAGCTCAGTATTTCGTATCTATTACTATTTTCTTAAAACGCTTCAAAATAAAATGCAGAGGAAGACTTGGTGGATGAGCACTTGGCAAAATATGCCATTGTTGTTATTACTTCATCAAAATCGGGGAAACTTACAACAAACTTACAAAAAAACAGTTCGTCCGATATGATGAAGCCTTATGTGTAGGAAAACAATTTTTTTCTCTTAAGTGACTCTAGGGGAGAACAAATAAACCTACATTTATATGACGAGCTCTTCTAAGATGAAGAAGGATTGCTATCGTGCAGTACTAAAGTGACTCCCCGCTAAAAGCACTTGCTTGTGTAACGCCGCACTGTCTATTTTTATCGTCAGGTAAGAAATTTGACTCAAAACCTTCAAAACTGCACTTATCAAGTAGAGAGGAAAAAATAAATTACATTGGGAGAACATTCCATCAAAATACGTTCCACTGCAAATATTTGGTGGAATGATGAGTTTGGCTTCGTTCGCTGCCACACTTTACGTTGAGAGAGAACCTTTCATAAATGTAAAACAAAGTTTGTTTTTCCATAGAAACTTTAAAACCACCAAATAATTGTAAAAATACGACGATTATGAGACGTACCAGGTGCAAAGAAAATCTTTTAACAATGACTGTCGCTCCAGCACGCGAAAATCATCAGCTGCAAAATAGTAAAAGTATGTTATTTTATACAGGAAGCTCTCGTGTATGCTTTACAATCGCTTCTTCGAAATATACGAGGGCGGTTCAGAAAGTAACCTCCGATTGGTCACAGTGCGGGTTTTGGGGGGAGTAGCGACGCCATTTGTGCGTTCACGCACTCAACAGGTCAGTCGGCATCAAGCCGTGGTCGAGTGAACGTCGTACCTGCGCTAGTTTAGTTTTTGTGGCAGTTTGAAATGTGTGCTGCAATAGAAAACCCCGCCAAATGTGAAGTGCGTGCTGTCATAAGGTTTTTTTCCAGCCAAAGGATATTCTGCAGCAGCTATTCATCGTGAGCTTTGTGCCGTGTACGGACCAAGAGTTATGAGTGAAGGAGTTGTCCGTGAATGGGTACGTTTATTTAAAAGTGGACGAGAAAACGTTCATGATTCTCGCAGAACAACGGCCCTTCTTGAGTCCTTCAAGTGGGACGTTATCAACCATCCACCTTACAGCCCAGACCTGGCGCCAAGTGATTATCACCTCTTCATGCATTTGAAGAAATGGCTCGGGTCACAGCGGTTTGATGACGACGAAGAGCTCAAAGATGCGGTCACAGGCTGGCTCCAGGCACAAGCGGGTGATTTTTATGCAGAACGAATTTCAAAGCTTGTGAAGAGATACGATAAGTGCCTCAATCGCTATGGAGACTATGTAGAAAAATAGTGCAAAGAAGTAGTTGTAAGATGTATATATTAAAATATTTTTATTTAACTTGGTGTATTTTTTTAAATCAACTGGAGGTTACTTTCTGAACGGCCCTCGTATTTTCAATCCCAAATTTTCGTTGAAATTTCATTTTCATGCCTTTTATAAAAATATTAATAGATATGAGTACACTATATTGAGCATCATTTCAGTTTATTTGCATTGTAAGTAACGTAACAACTAAAAAGTAAAGAATAAAGACTCTACGCCACGACCCTCGAATCACGTATCTGTACTCTTACCACTGCGACAGACACTACATAAGTGGCTCATGCCTCGTTCGACTTGAACCAAAACTGTTATTTTCTCTAAACGCTTGGCCATATGGAGTTCCCACATCTGTCACTTTTATTTCTGGCCAAATTTCCATGAAATCTTTGATGAGGACTAGACGCGGTCCATTTGTAAGCACTTCTCCACCAGACTAAAACACTCGCCGTTATAAATTGTAAAGCCTACATAAGATTTTAATAGTAAGGTATTGTGTCAGTTATTATCAATATCTTGCTCCTTAGTCATAACTACAAGTGCGTCATCATACGGCGTAGGTAGTGTAGAGAATAAATTATTGGACTCATACCTTAATGATGAACTCGTTGCAACAGACTACAGCTAGACAATAGAACTGCGTCAGAGTGACCCGATGTTAAATAGTACCTGCAACGGAAACAAAAAGAAGCGGTAATGTCAGGTCTTACGGAAGTAGGTACACGCTGGTATAGTACATGTGAAAGCAAAACAATGTTAAATTGAGGTGGCAGTGAATATCCACTGCACGAGGTTAATGGGAGTGCCACAAAACTAGTAGAAACCACACACAAGTAAATACACTGTTGTAAAGAAAAAAAAAATGTTGGAAAAATGTGGAAAGAAGGCGTCAATTTTGATCCGATGACGGTGTATAGATGCACTGATAATTATTTCAACCTTTTCTGTCAACAGGCAGCGTAGAGTCATAACAACCAGAACCATCTGAGTCTACCCTTCAATAGGGAATGCTTAATTCTTCCGGCGCTTCTTTACGGCTGCTCGACGTGCGGCACAGATTGCCTCTAATCCTTAGGCCTCCTCCAGAGAGTCCTCAATCGGTGCTTTTGGCCCATACTCCGTGTACCTCACTGAGCCCGGATCGAGGACCTCCACAATGCAAATAGAAAGTTAAAATAAATAAACCACCACCTCAGTAGGGTCTACGGACCAAGCTCCCAAGACCCGGCTTAAGGCTAATATACTTGAGCCATTTACCTTCTCAGACCAGAAGTCAAGCCACATCAAGCCACATGGATGGCAGTACTTTGGAAACACCACACATACATACACACACACACACACACACACACACACACACACACACACACACACGCACAAACACACACACACACACACACACACACACACACACACTAAAAAGCCAGAAGGCTCAGTATGGTGCAAACGTATGAGCAAGAAGTCAACCATGCCATATAACGCACTCGCGTTTTCTGTAGCCAACTGAGTGGATTCTAAAGGGGACAAGTTGTGGCCTTCCGAATGGTGGGATGCTCCTTTCGAAGAATTGCCACTCAAGTTGGACGCCCTGCGTAAGTTGTGCAACGATGCTGGCCATACACCCATAGACGAGGTTCTGGCCGACCACAACGCCAGGCTCTTCGTATTGTAAGTGTAGCAATGACAGATCGTACAGCTACCACAGTACGATAAGAGTGGTTGTGAGCTCACACATGTCAAAACGTATTCGCAAGGACCGCTTATTAGCAGTGGAACTACGGCATCGACGTGCATGGCTAGACTGGTACCGTCCGAAGATCAGTAAGAAGATCAAATGGTGGGCCGTGGCCTTCAGCGATGAAAGCACATTGTGCATGGAAGCAAGTGATGGTCATTTGTGAGTACGATGTAGAGCTGGAGAGCGCCTTCTTGTAATGTGCATTCGTCCAAGACACACTGGACCAATCCCAGGTCTTATGGTAGGGTGTCGTTAAGTTACAACTCTCGTTCACATTTGGTGTTTCTGGAGGGGACGCTAACCAGCGTTCGGTACGTGCGTAATATTGTTAAACGCCTAAATCTGCCATTCTTGCAACGGGAAGGCGATGTGTTGTTTCAACAGGTTAATGATTGCCGACACACAGCCCGTGAACCCGAACCTGCTCTGCAAGACGAACAGCAACTTCCCTGGCCAGCACGATATCCTTGACTTGGCTCCAATCGGGCACGAGTGAGATATGACGCCGGCCGGTGTGGCGCTCCAGTCTGGAACCGCCGACCGCTACGGTCGCAGGTTCGAATCCTGCCTCGGGCATGGATGTGTGTGATGTTCTTAGGTTAATTAGGTTTAAGTAGTTCTAGGTTCTAGGGGACTGATGACCTCAGATGTTAAATCCCATAGTGCTCAGAGCCATTTTCTTGAGATATGATGGGACGAGATGTGACTCGTGCAATTCATCTACCAACAACTCTTACAGGACTACATGAACTCGTCAAGCAGTTATGGCATAACGTATCCCATAACAGTATTGGCCATCTGCGCGATTAACTGGATGACAGAGTCAGCGCATGTATTGCCGCCCGTGGAGACTACATCATGTATTAATATGTGTGTTTCAGCATGGTTCGAAATGTGTTACCTCAAAACCGCTTGCGCTAAAGATCTGTAAATGTAATCATTTTATGTACTCCATTACACCGTTGCTAACAATACACCTTACAGGAAAACTCTAAAAGGGGGTACAATCGTTATGTGACAGTGAACTTAGAATCGAACTTGAGAATGATAATAGCTGGTTAGTCGACCGACATTTAGTTGAATCTAGAACCTAGAAACTGCTGTAGTATAAAGTAATATCGTCGACACATTTCCCCTTATCACGCCTCCTACCTGAAAACTAAATACATTTCAGAAAAATATAATACGTTAGTTACATACACAATGTGATGAAAAGTATCCAGACACCTAGCTGAAAATGACTTACAAGTTCGTGGCACCCTCCATCGGTAATGTTGGAATTCAATATAGTGTTGGCCCACGCTTAGCCCTGATGACAGCTTCCATTCTCGCAGGTGCTGGAATGTTTCTTGGGGAATGGCAGCCCATCCTTTAGGGAGTGCTGCACTGAGGAGAGGTGTCGATGACGGTCGGTGACGCCTGGCATGAAATCGGCGTTCCAAAACTTCCTGAAGACGTTCTATTGGATTCCGGTCAGGGATCTGTGCAGGTCAGTCCATTACAGGGATGCTATTGTTGTGTAACCACTCTGCCACAGGCCGTGCATTATGAGAAGGTGCTCGATCGTGTTGAAAGATGCAATCGCCATCCCCGAATTGCTTTTCAACAGTGAGAAACAAGAAGGTGCTTAAAATATCAATGTAGGCTAGTACCATGAAAAACACGACCACATCATAGCACCGCCGCTTCCGAATTTGACTTTTGGCACTACACATGCTGGCAGATGACCTTCACCGGGCATTCGCCATACCCACACCCTGCCATCGGATCACCACATTGTGTGCCGTGATTCGTCAATCCACACAAAGTGTTTCCACTATTCAATCGTCCAATGTTTTTGCTCCTTACACCAAGCGAGGCGTCTTTTGGCGCTTTCCGGCCCGGCAAGATGTGTGGCTTATGAGCAGCCGCTCGACCACGAAATCCAAGTTTTCTCACTTCCCGCCTAACTCTGATAGTACTTGCAGTGGATACTAATGCAGTTAGGGATTCCTGTGTGATGGTCTGGACAGATGCCTGCCTATTACACATTACGACCCTCTTCAACTGTCGGTGGTGTCTGTCAGTCAACAGACGAGGTCGGCCTGTACGGTTTTGTGCTGCACGTGTCCCTTCACGTTTCTACTTCACTATCACATCTGGGACAGTGGACTTAGGGATGTTTAGGAGTGTGGTAATCCCGTATACAGACGTATGACACAAGTGACACCCAATCAACTGACCACGTTCGAACAACGCGAATTCCACGGAGCGCCCCATTCTGCTCTCTCACAATGTCAAATGACTACTGAGGTCGCTGATATGAAGTACCTGGCAGTAGATGGCAGCACAATGCAGCTAACAGGAAAAACATATGTTTTTGAGGTGTCCAGATACTATTGATCACATAGTGTAGCTTTTGAGAGTATCGATAACAGAGATCAAATGCACTGTTATAGTTTTGTCATCATAGTTTTATTACAGCGGTGGTAATTAACTCCAAACTTCAATGAAAATAAATGTTTTGCCGCAGCTACATGTTCATAGAGCTCCTGAAAGAGTGGCTGATAAGTGTTTAGATTGTCGACATTTTTTCCGCGGCTCCTGATCTTTGGCAGTAACTAATTTCAGTTTACTCATATATCGCGAAGTATAACGAAAAAGCTATCACACCGCACCTGACATATATATTTTGCAGCTTCCAATGTTTATATCTGATTCCTACAAACTTTAGATCAAATGGTTCAAACGGCTCTGATCACTATGGGACTTAACATCTGAGGTCATCAGTCCCCTAGAACTTAGAACTACTTATACCTAACTAACCTAAGGACATCACACACATCCATGCCCGAGGCAGGGTTCGAACCTGCGACCGCAGCAGTCACACGGTTCCGGACTGAAGCACCTAGAACCGCTCGGCCACAGCAGCTGGCAAACTTTTGATCAAAATTTACATATAGACACTAACAAAAATTATTGTTCCATGTAACGAGAGGTAATTTGTTTACATTAAATATGATTCTCTAGCAAATGACATAACCACAGTTTCCAGGTGACCTTATGGCACAACTGAGGCCAAAGAAAACTTCTAAAAAATACAAGCCACCAATTGAGGTACCTTAATTTCAATATTTCCGAAGTCCAAAGCAGTAACGTAAAATTAAAAATATTATTATAATGAGTCAAACAATAATATCATGAATTGACAAAAATTCAGAACATTCTAAATTTTATATATTCTTTGCACTTCAGTTCCTGTACGTTATTAAAAAATAATAAATATATCCGAACAGTTGACCGCTGTCCTTTAATACAATGGATTCATTACCATACGATGAGCAGTTTCCCGTGGACCAACCATGAATTCAATTTTCTGTGAAAATCTGCCTAACGTACTGTGCTTCTTTTGCTTCGTAATTGCTTGCCGAGTAAATTTTTGTTGCTCTAAGGTTACTGGACTGTGTGACTGTGGTATGCTCTGGAGCACAGCGTTGGTAGACAAGCAAGCCGAAATTGCATAGTGTCGAATACTGAAGAGTTGCATGCCATTAAAATGCAATTAGAAATTTACATAAACAGCAGCTGTCGCCACGCCACATGATTTACATTGCTGGGCAGCAAAGCGTTAGAAGCGCATATTGATGACCTTCAGCACAGAAGAGAGATTATTGGATGTAATTGAGAATTGACAAAGTAATTATACTTCCACGCAAGACCTCTCAACCTTTACATTCGGAATAAAAAGAGCTAGGTGGGATGTTGATTGTTGCTTATTGTGTAAGCCCAGGTATTCGTCAGTGAATAGTCCGCGAAGGAACAACAATAGTACCCTGAGAGACCATCTGGAACGGTACAGTTACCTCTAGTATCATGCAAGACATTTGCGAGAAGACTTTCGACAAATATACACTATGTTAGCAAAAGGATTCGGACACCCGCTAAAACATACGTTTTTCGTACTGAGTGCATTGTGCTGAAAACTACTGCCAGGTATTCCATATCAGCTACATCGGTAGTCATTCGACATCGTGAGAGAGCAGAATGGGGCGCTCCCCGGAACTCACTGACTTCGAACGTGGTCAGGTGATTCGGTGATAGTTGCGTCAGACGTCTTAACGCGAGATTTCCACACTCCTAAACGTCCCTAGGTCCACTGTTGCTAGTGTGATAGTGAAGTCGAAAGGTGAAGGGACGTATACAGCACAAAAGCCTACAGGCCGACCTCGTCTATTGACTGACAGAGACCGTCATCAGTTGAAGAGGGCCTTAATGTGTAATGGGTAGACATCTATCCAGACCATTATACAGGAATTCCAGACAGCAATAGTATCCACTGCAAGTACTATCACAGTCAGGCGAGAGGTGATAAAACTTGGATTCCATGGTTGAGCGCCTGCTCATATGCCACACATCATGCCGGGCAGGTAAATGCCAAGTGACGCTTTTCTTGGTGTAAGGAGCGTAAACATCGCACGATTCAACAGTGGCAATAAACTACTGGCCATTAAAATTGCTACACCAAGAAGAAATGCAGATGATAAACGGGTATCCATTGGACAAATATATTATACTAGTACTGACATGTGATTACATTTTCAAGCAATTTGGGTGCATAGGTCCTGAGTAATCAGTACCCAGAACAACCACCTCTAGCCTTAATAACTTCCTTGATACGTCTGGGCATTGAATCAAACAGAGCTTGGAAGGCGTGTACAGGTACAGCTGCCCATGCAGCTTCAACACGATACCACAGTTCATCAAGAGTAGTGACTGGCGTATTGTGACCACCCAGTTGCTCGGCCACTATTGACCAGACGTTTTCAATTGGTGAGAGATCTGGAGAATGTGCTGGCCAGGGCAGCAGTCGAACATTTTCTGTATCCAGAAAGGCCCGTACAGGACCTGCAAAATGCGGTCGTGCATTATCCTGCTGAAACGAAGGGTTTCGCAGGGATCGAATGAAGGGTAGGGCCACAGCTCGTAACACATCTGAAATGTAACGTCCACTGTTCAAAGTGCCGTCAATACGAACAAGAGGTGACCGAGACGTGTAACCAATGGCACCCCATACCATCACGCCGGGTAAACATGGATGCGACCATCATGATACTGTAAACAGAACCGGGATTCATCCGAAACAATGATGTTTTGCCATTCGTGCACCCAGGTTCGTCGCTGAGTACACTATCGCAGGCGCTCCTGTCTGTGATGCAGCGTCAGGGGTAACCGCAGCCTGGGGCTCCGAGCTGATAGTCCATGCTGCTGCAAATGTCATCTAACTGGTCGTGCAGATGGTTCTTGTCTTGCAAACGTCCCCATCGGTTAACTCAGGGATCGAGACGTGGATGCACGATCCGTTACAGCAATGCGGATAAGATGTCTGTCATCTTGACTGCTAGTGATACGACGGCGTTGGTATCCAGCACGGCATACCGTATTACCCTCCTGAACCCTCCGATTCCATATTCTGCTAACAGTCATTGAATCTCGACCAACGCGAGCAGCAATTTCGCGATACGATAAACCGCAATCGCGATAGGCTACAATCCGACCGTAATCAAAGTCGGAAACGTGGTGGTACGCATTTCTCCTCCTTACACGAGCATCACAACAACATTTCACCAGGCAACGACGGTCAACTGCTGTTTGTGTATGAGAAATCGGTTGGAAACTTCCCTCATGTCACCATGTTGTAGATGTCGCCACCGGCGCCATCCTTGTTTGAATGCTCTGAGAAGCTAATCATTTGCATATCACAGCATCTTCTTCCTGTCGGTTAAATTTCGCGTCTGTAGTACGTCATCTTCGTGGTGTAGTAATTTTAATGGCCAGTAGTGTACGTTCCATGGAGGGACGAATCACGCTACACAATGTGGCGATCCGATGGCTGTGTGGGGGTATGGCGAATACCCGGTGAAAGTCATCTGCCAGCGTATGCAGTGCCAACAGTAAAATTCAGAAGCAGCGGTGTTATGATGTGGTCGTGTTTTTCATGAAGGGGGCTTGCACCCCTTGTTGTTTTGCGTGGCACTAGCAGAGCACAGGCCCACATTGATGTCTTAAGCATATCCTTGTTTCCCACTGTTGAAGAACAATTCGGGGATGGCGATTGCATCTTTCAACACGATCGAGCACCTTCTCATAATGCACGGCCTGTGGCGGACTGGTTACACGACAATAACATCCCTGTAATGGACGGACCTGCACAGAGCATTGACAGGAATCCAATAGAATATCTTTGGGATGTTTTGGACGACCGACTTCGTGCCAGGCCACATCTACCGATATCGACACCTCTCCTCAGTGCAGCACTCCGTGAAGGATGGGCTGCCATTCCCGAAGAAACATTCCAGCACCTGACTAAACGTTTGTCTACGAGGGTGGGTCAACACCACATTGAATTCCAACATTACCGATGGAGACCACCACTAACTTGTAAGTAATTTTCAGCGAGGTGACCGGATACTTCTGATCACATTGTGTATCATCTGCGTAATTATTGTAATGTTTGATATAGTTTTTCGGGGAATGTGTCTCAATGAACCTATGTCATCATATTTTCATTTTTTTTTCGCGCACGTCAATGATTGTGACAATTTATCTCATGGAAGAATTGTCCTAGGGCGACAAAATTTTATAGGCACATTCAGTGATAAAAGTGGATATTGGCTGGAAAATATATTGCGAGTAGAGTTAATAGTAAATAAATGATGAATGAAAGCATTATGCCGGAAGCTTGAGTTTTATTGCATGAACTGTAGTAAGCGATTCTTTTGGGAAGTCAGAAAAAAAATTTCTAAAAGATTTGAAATTATATGCGAACTTTAATAGAATCACTAATTGACGTCAGTCTCAAGTATTGAATCAAGCATTCTGGGCTATTTGAGCGCCACGACTTACGTTGCCTCAGGACGTTCACACATTTCCTAACATTAATACCTGACTTATAGTGTTAAATCTATATTTTTGTTTTCAATAAGCTGATTAAGTCAGCATTTTAAATTTTTAAATTTAACCAGTAATTACATAAATAATGATAATCACATTTCTGTTACACCTGGAAACTATTACATACGTACCTTGAGTGACGTACACACTGGGACCGGATGACCTAGCGACTGCCTTAGCTGTTTTACGCCATAGATATTGAAGAGGATTCGATGCTATTTTAGTGCCTAAAAATCTTAAAAGGGAAAATAATGTCGCTTTCTGCTTCCGGGTCCCCATAGTGTTCCGACAAAACTTGCAATCTCGCTCTGGAGGCGATGGAGAAGGAAACATACGGTATTCATCCAGGCATTCCTCTGAATGGATGTAGGGGAACCACTGAGATATTATGGACAAGAGAACAAGGCTCTGTGCCTGGCAATCTTAATGACGAAAGTAAATTGTAATAAGACTATCGGATGAGTTCAGTTTCAGTACAGTACGGTACAGTCACTATTATTTTTATATTTTGACAATGTGAAATCAGAGTTTTCTGCTACAAGATGTCAAATTAAAAAAAGTTTTAAGTATTGCTTTAGTGATCGGTAGCAGGCTATTTGTTCAATTGCCACAAGTTCGACATCTGAGACATTTCGGAGGAATAAGTCTTCGACTATCCACCGCTTTTCGTCCATAAAACGTAAACAACGTTATTAATGCCATGTCAACTGTCTTTTACTCTAGAATATCGTAAACTGTCCACCAACTTTTAATTTTATTGAGCTGTACGTGGCTCGTGTTCCCGCCATCATGTATTTTAGACCCTGTTTCTAACGTAGTTCCAAATCACTACGTTAATTTAAACTACTACTGACAAGGGAACCTCCCCATCGCACCCCCCTCAGATATAGTTATAAGTTGGCACAGTGGATAGTCCTTGAAAAACTGAACACAGATCAATCGAGAAAACAGGAAGAAGTTTTGTGGAACTATGAAAAAATAAGCAAAATATACAAACTGAGTGGTCCATGCGCGAGATAGGTCATATCAAGGACTAACCGAGCCGAGGAGCGCCGTGGTCCCGTGGTTAGCGTGAGCAGCTGCGAAACGAGAGGTTCTTGGAAGCCTTCCCTCGACTGAAAATTTTAATTTTTTATATTCGGTTTACATGACAAACTCTTATGTTTTCATCACTTTTTTGGGAGTGATTATCACATCCACAAGAAAACCTAAATCGGGCAAGGTAGAAAAATCTTTTTACCCATTGGCGAAGTGTATAAGTTAGGTGGGTCGGCAACATATTCCTGTCATGTGACGCACATGCCGTCACCAGTGTCGTATAGAATATATCAGACGTTTTCCTGTGGAGGAATCGGTTGACCTATGACCTTGCGATCAAATGTTTTCGGTTCCCATTGGAGAGGCACGTCCTTTCGTCTACTAATCGCACGGTTTTGCGGTGCGGTCGCAAAACACAGACACTAAACTTATTACAGTGAACAGAGACGTCAATGAACGAACGGACAGGTCATAATTTTGCAAAAATAAAGAAAGTGAATTTTTCACTCTAGGGAAGACTTGAACCAAGGACCTCTCGTTCCGCAGCTGCTCACGCTACCCACGGGACCACGGCGCTCGTGAGTTCACACTATCCTTGATGTTGCCTATCTTGCGCATGGGCTATTCAGTTTGTATATTTTGCTTACTTTTTCATAGTTCCACACAACTTCTTCCTGTTTTCTCGATTAATCTATATTCAGTTTCTCGAGGCCTATCCACTGTGCCAACTTATAACTAAATCTGAGGGGGGTGCAATGGGGAGGTTCCCTTGTGAGTTGCTGCTTTGGCTGACCGTGTGCGGCGTTAGCAGCGCGTATCGCTATATCACCTCTCGTCGTATCTTTCCTCCACTGCTATTACTTCCCGGTCGTTGTCTGTCGTATGCCAGTTCGGCTGGCGAGTTCGGGCTGCCAGTCAGTTGGAACGCGTCTGGAGTGCAGTCTGGACCTGCCAGTCGGGGAGCTGCAATGCGGCACTAGTGCAGTCGGGTTGGAGCAGCAGTGAGGTCTGCATCTACATGGCTCGCCCGACCACTGCCGCCACGCATCACTTTAGCCGGGCCACGGTCTTGGTGGATCGTCGGTCGGCCGTCGTGCTGGACTACGCGTTTTGGCTCGCCGATCGTTCATGTCGGCTATGTGTGTGTGTGTGTGTGTGTGTGTGTGTGTGTGTGTGTGTGTGTGTGTGTGTGTGTGTGTGTGTGTGTGGACTCCCGATTTGTCTTCGTGCGTGCTTAGTTACTGTTGGGCATCGTTCAGGTCTTCGTGCAAGTGTTTGTAGGGTTCTGTGTGTAGTTGGCGTTATTTCCACTGACGACTATTTTAGATGTTGTCGGCATTCTGAGAGGAGTCGGTCGGTTGCTGCGGACCAAGGAAGTTTTCTTTCGTTCGGTGCAGTCGGCTGTTTTCCTGTGAGCAACACCTAGTATTTGCATTGCTGAAATTTAGCCTTGATGCGGCGGAATTAACTATACTGGTTGACTACAATTCAAGTGCACCAGCGGAATTGTCTGCCACGTGGCCGTTAGTGTTCTGGTTAGCTGCCCTAGCCACCAACGTAATTTAAGGCAGTGTCATTTTCTCACCTGTTGTCGCTGTCCAACACGGTGTGTAGTTTTGACAGCTTAATACATATACATATTTGACTGTGGATAATCACGCCCGTAGCATTTTGTGTTTGAATTCTCATGTACCGGTTAGTGGCAAGCAAGTCGTTTGTCGGTCGGTCCGTGGCTGTCCCCTGGTTGGGTTCCGACGGATCAAGTGTAGTTGGGCTCACCACCTGTCTCACCTAAGTGAACGAGGGCAGACCGAACCCCTGGAGGCTTCTGACAAGGGAACCTCCCCATCGCACCCCCATCAGATTTAGTTATACGTTCGCACAGTGGATAGGCCTTGAGAAACTGAACACAGATCAATCGAGAAAACAGGAAGAAGTTGTGTGGAACTATGAAAAAAATAAGCAAAATATACAAAACGAGTGGTCCATGCGAAACATAGGCAACATCAAGTATATTGTGGTCTCAGTAGCGCCGTGGTCCTTTGGTTAGCGTCAGGAGCTGCGGAATGAAAGGTCCGCGGTTCAAGTCTTCCGACGAGTGAAAATTTTTATTTTCTTTATTTTCGCAAAGTTATGATCTGTTTGTTCGTTCATTGACGTCTATGTTCACTGTAATAAGTTTAGTGTCCGTGTTTTGCGACCACACCGCAAAACCGTGCGATTAGTAGACGAAAGGACGTGCCTCTCCAATGGGAACCGAAAACATTTGATCGCAAGGTCATAGGTCAACCGATTACTCCACAGGAAAATACCTCTGGTATATTCTATACGACACTGGTGACGGCATGTGCGTCACATGACAGGAATATGTTGTCGACTCAACTAACTTGTACACTTGGCGAATGGGTGAAAAGATTCTTCTACCTTGCCCGATTTAGGTTTTCTTGTGGATGTGGTAATCACTACCAAAAAATTGATGAAAACATAGGAGTTTGTCACATAAACTGCAACAAATAACTGCAACAGTTTCACAGTCGCACAGTTTTCCCTGTGCTCTGTCAAAACATATGTTTTTAACGTTTTCAAATTCTTCCGTGTGTAGACCGTCAAATCCTGCATATGTCCAAGCAAATCTGAACATGTCCTGGAATTTTGGAGAGCGAAGTTGATTATGTGTGAGTACCTGAACTTTGCTAATTGTCTCAAAATAAAAACTTAAACTTTCCCCTCGAGGGAAGACTTGAACCAAGGACCTTTCGTTCCACAGCTGCTCACGCTAACCACGGCGCTACTGAGCCCAGAATATCCTTGATGTTGCCTGTCTTGCGCATGGACTACTCAGTTTGTATATTTTGCTTATTTTTTTCATAGTTCCACATAACTTCTTCCTGTTTTCTCGATTGATCTGTGTTCAGTTTTTCAAGGCCTATCCACTGTGCCAACTTATTACTAAATCTGAGTGGGGTGCGATGGGGAGGTTCCCTTGTGAGTGCTGTCTCTTTATTGGCTTGCTTGCCTATGTATAATTGTCTGTTTATAATGTATTATAGCCAATGATTGAAAAAAGAAATTTTTCAGTGTTTTATATAAGTATGTTAGAATTCCCGCAAGTGGAAATTTGCTGAAAGGTTATTGCCGTTATGTTGTCATTGCTTTTAGTTTGGTTCCAGCTACTTGAAACTTAAGGCTTATGGTTATATTTTTTTAAAATTTTGGAAAATTAATCGTCGGCTTCAGCCTTGGAACCTTATTATTAAAATTACCTTTCAAGCTTAAACATTGCGGCCTTCTGCCTTCGAAAGGTGATGGTAATTTATTTTAAAATCTTGAAAATTTTATTGTGGGCCTTGAGCCATTTGTATTGCGTCTTGCCGTTATAATTTGTAATTGTAACTGTGTGTCTTTAATCACTTGAAATTACCATGTGATTTTTTTAAGATGGAGGCCTCCAACGGTGAAAGATTTGGAGTTTGATGCGTAATTAAATTACAATAAATTACAATTTTAAAGTGAAATTGACCCTAACCTTATTTGGCCCTTTCCACAATCCTATTCACCTGTTCTGCCTAGCGGGTTTAGCGGGCGTTCTTTGATTTTCTTTCTTGCGTCCTCGATCTTCTGCCTCTTTCCTGTTTTGATGCCGTCCCGTATAAATTCCACCCCTGTAAAAAAACCTCTCCTCAGAGTAACATTTGCACCCGGCGTCTTCTGTTATTTGTTGTATATATTCCAACATCTGTTTTTCCTCGCAGCTTTCACCCACTTTGATTCGATCACGTCACATGTTCTGCCTTGAAGTCTTTAACGCATGATAACCCTTTCCTTCATTTTCGTCAATGTTTTACATACGTTCCTCTCCTCGACCATTATGCGGAGATCCTCCTAATTTTTTACCTAACAAGTCCATCTAATTTTCAAGACCCTTTCATACCAGAATAACTCCAATACTTCTATTCTCTTCTTTTCCGGTTTTCTACGATTCACCATCAATGACTGCTGTGCTCCAAAAGTGCATTCTCAGGAATTTCTTAAGCAAGTTAAGCAGATGTTTGATACTGTCAGGCTTTCTTTCGCCGGAAATTCCCTCCATTGTCTGTGCTAGTCTGCTGTTTGTATGATCCTTTATTTGTTCATTATTAGTAATTACGCTTACAAGGTAGTAAAATTCATTCGCTTCTTCTGCTCCTTGGTGCACAATTGTGATATAATAAAAGTTAAATTTACTTTAAATCTTGCTTAATCATGGTGCTTGTCAGGTTTTGTTACCTTGTGCACCACTGACTAGATCGTTATGGAGATGAGGAGTGATCCTCTTGTCGAATGTTCAATTGGAAAGCATGTTTACGATTGTGGTATACTGAATCTACATCCACGCCCTGACGCATGAACTGACATCACATATAGCACGCACGATATGTAGTGTGCAGAGATTCGACAGATTGAAGAGGATGTAAATAATTATAAAAAGCCGCACAATGTTTATGTCCTATGGCAGATCAAATATATATTGGAACGAAATATACAGTTAAAGCATTTGATAAAATATGTACACACCTGGAAATGGAAAAAAGAACACATTGACACCGGTGTGTCAGACCCACCATACTTGCTCCGGACACTGCGACAGGGCTGTACAAGCAATGATCACACGCACGGCACAGCGGACACACCAGGAACCGCGGTGTTGGCCGTCGAATGGCGCTAGCTGCGCAGCATTTGTGCACCGCCGCCGTCAGTGTCAGCCAGTTTGCCGTGGCATACGGAGCTCCATCGCAGTCTTTAACACTGGTAGCATGCCGCGACAGCGTGGACGTGAACCGTATGTGCAGTTGACGGACTTTGAGCGAGGGCGTATAGTGGGCATGCGGGAGCCCGGTTGGACGTACCACAGTACATCGATGTTGTCGCCAGTGGTCGGCGGAAGGTGCACGTGCCCGTCGACCTGGGACCGGACCGCAGCGACGCACGGATGCACGCCAAGACCGTAGGATCCTACGCAGTGCCGTAGGGGACCGCACCGCCACTTCCCAGCAAATTAGGGACACTGTTGCTCCTGGGGTATCGGCGAGGACCATTCGCAACCGTCTCCATGAAGCTGGGCTACGGTCCCGCACACCGTTAGGCCGTCTTCCGCTCACGCCCCAACATCGTGCAGCCCGCCTCCAGTGGTGTCGCGACAGGCGTGAATGGAGGGACGAATGGAGACGTGTCGTCTTCAGCGATGAGAGTCGCTTCTGCCTTGGTGCCAATGATGGTCGTATGCGTGTTTGGCGCCGTGCAGGTGAGCGCCACAATCAGGACTGCATACGACCGAGGCACACAGGGCCAACACCCGGCATCATGGTGTGGGGAGCGATCTCCTACACTAGCCGTACACCACTGGTGATCGTCGAGGGGACACTGAATAGTGCACGGTACATCCAAACCGTCATCGAACCCATCGTTCTACCATTCCTAGACCGGCAAGGGAACTTGCTGTTCCAACAGGACAATGCACGTCCGCATGTATCCCGTGCCACCCAACGTGCTCTAGAAGGTGTAAGTCAACTACCCTGGCCAGCAAGATCTCCGGATCTGTCCCCCATTGAGCATGTTTGGGACTGGATGAAGCGTCGTCTCACGCGGTCTGCACGTCCAGCACGAACGCTGGTCCAACTGAGGCGCCAGGTGGAAATGGCATGGCAAGCCGTTCCACAGGACTACATCCAGCATCTCTACGATCGTCTCCATGGGAGAATAGCAGCCTGCATTGCTGCGAAAGGTGGATATACACTGTACTAGTGCCGACATTGTGCATGCTCTGTTGCCTGTGTCTATGTGCCTGTGGTTCTGTCAGTGTGATCATGTGATGTATCTGACCCCAGGAATGTGTCAATAAAGTTTCCCCTTCCTGGGACAATGAATTCACGGTGTTCTTATTTCAATTTCCAGGAGTGTATTTGTTTGTAAGTATGGAAAACCATCAGATAATCACACTCAGGGAAACCGATGAAGCTCTCATTGAGACCATGATGGCCGAAGTCAGATGTCTCCACTAATCCGTGTTTCTTAAACACTAGAACCGTACCTAACGTTTAGAACAAAAAATTGTAACAATAATTTATTTACCTTCTTGTACCCGATACACAACATGTGATCTAAAGTTTCCGGACACCACCAAAACATAGGGTTTTCATATTAGATGCATTGTGCTGCCACCTATTGCCTGGTAATCCATATCAGTGACCTCAGTAGTCACTAGACAGAGTGAGAGAGCAGAATGGACGCTCCGCGGAATTCACGGACTTCGAACGTGCTCAGGTGATTGGGTGTCACTTGTGTCATATGTCTTACGCGAGATTTCCACACTCCTAAGCATCCCTAGGTTCACTGTTTCCGATGTGACAGTGAAGTGGAAACGTGAAGGGACACGTGCAACACAAAAGCATACAGGTCGAACTCACGTGTTGACTGACAGCGACAGCCGACAGTTGAAGAGGGTCGTAATGTGTAACAGGCAGACATCTATCTAGACCATCACATAGGAATTGCAAACAGCATCAGGATCCACTGCAAGTACTATGACAGTTAGGCGGGAGGTGAGACAACTTGGATTCCATGGTCGAGTGGCTGCTCATAAGCCACACATCACGACGGTAAACGTCAAACGACGCCTCGCTTGGTGTAAGGCGAGAAAACATTGGACGATTGATCAGTGGAAAAACGTTGTGAAGAATCACGGTACACAATGTGGCGATACGATGGCAGGGTTTGCGTATGGCGAATGCCCGGTGAACGTCATCTGCAAGTGTGTGTAATGCCAACAGTAAGATTCGTAGGCGGTGAAGCTATGGTGTGGTCGTGTTTTTCAATGTTGTTTTGCATGGCACTATCAAACCACAGGCCTACACTGATGTTTGAAGCGCCTTCTTGCTTCCCACTGTTGAAGAGCAATTCTGGGATGGCGATTGCAACTTTCAACAATATCGAGCACCTGTTTATAATGTACGTCTTGTGGTGGAGTGGTTACACGACCATATAATCCCTGTAATGGCCTTGCCTGCACAGAGTTCTGACCTGAATTCTATAGAACACTTTTGGAATGCTTTGGAACGGCGACTTCATGCCAGACCTCACCGACCGACATCGATTCCTCTCCTCAGTGCGGCACTCCGTGGACAATGGGCTGCCATTCCCATAGAAACCTTCCAGCACCTGATTTAATGTGTGCCTGCGAGAGTGGAAGCTGTCATCAAGGCTTAGGATGGGCCAACACCATAATGAATTCCAGCACTACCAATGGAAACGACACTGACTTGTGAGTCATCTTCAGCCAGGTGTCCGGATACTTTTGATCACATAGTGTAGAAGCACAATTTAGTACACCATTTGACTTTCGTGCTGAATGCCACATTGCTCTGATTTTGCATGAAGAGGTGGAAATGCTGGCCTTAACACGTACGTTTCCTGTGACTTGGAATTTGCACTCAACACACGTGGAGTGACAGTTCTCCTATGAACTTACCACTAACACAATGTAACAAAAAAACTCAATATCTATTAATGGGGGCACAAAAATTGATGCAGCTGATGATGTTTCTCATTGTTATTACATGTGAAAATATAAAACGAGTTTTCCGTGACTTACCTTAAATTCTTAGACGATTCTGGGGTGGCTCCACTGAAATGCACAACGTCTAAGTCGTTGTCCAGTCATGGCCAGATGGGTTTTGTGCACATTCTGTAATTGTCGTCAAACCCTAATCACCATGAACGCTGACCTGTGTTACCTCAATTGATGGTCACCAGTAGGTGTTGTGGTCTAGGTAAGACCTGTTTAGATGCCGATGTCACAGTCTATTGCGCCGACGCATCACCAATTTTGATTATGTTGCTGGAAGTTGTATCCCAGCAACGCAGTATTAATAAAGGAACTTCTCCCCTGGTAATACCTGTATTGAGGTTTCTACTTCTAATGGTGATATAGTAGAATAACATCTTACGGCAGTTCAGTCATTCTGGAAGAACTATTATAATCCGTAATCTGCTCCTAGTATGGTTGTGCCTCACTTCAGTCAGAGGTGATGCTTAATATAGAAGAACTACTGTCTCCATCTTGACAGAAGATCAGCTATTGAACCTTCTTCCTCCAGTATTTTGCTGCATTTGCTTGTCTAAAGTGCCGATCCTTTCCAAATCGGCGTCCAGATTTCTGCATACCATATATCGCTGCAGGAGCTAGAAAAATGCTGAACACACATGACGAGAGTTTGCATTCTGGGACTGAAGCTCACTCCCCACAAAATACACTCCTGGAAATTGAAATAAGAAGACCGTGAATTCATTGACCCAGGAAGGGGAAACTTTATTGACACATTCCTGGGGTCACATACATCACATGATCACACTGACAGAACCACAGGCACATAGACACAGGCAACAGAGCATGCACAATGTCGGCACTAGTACAGTGTATATCCACCTTTCGCAGCAATGCAGGCTGCTATTCTCCCATGGAGACGATCGTAGAGATGCTGGATGTAGTCCTGTGGAACGGCTTGCCATGCCATTTCCACCTGGCGCCTCAGTTGGACCAGCGTTCGTGCTGGACGTGCAGACCGCGTGAGACGACGCTTCATCCAGTCCCAAACATGCTCAATGGGGGACAGATCCGGAGATCGTGCTGGCCAGGGTAGTTGACTTACACCTTCTAGAGCACGTTGGGTGGCACGGGATACATGCGGACGTGCATTGTCCTGTTGGAACAGCAAGTTCCCTTGCCGGTCTAGGAATGGTAGAACGATGGGTTCGATGACGGTTTGGATGTACCGTGCACTATTCAGTGTCCCCTCGACGATCACCAGTGGTGTACGGCCAGTGTAGGAGATCGCTCCCCACACCATGATGCCGGGTGTTGGCCCTGTGTGCCTCGGTCGTATGCAGTCCTGATTGTGGCGCTCACCTGCACGGCGCCAAACACGCATACACCATCATTGGCACCAAGGCAGAAGCGACTCTCATCGTTGAAGACGACACGTCTCCATTCGTCCCTCCATTCACGCCTGTCGCGACACCACTGGAGGCGGGCTGCACGATGTTGGGGCGTGAGCGGAAGACGGCCTAACGGTGTGCGGGACCGTAGCCCAGCTTCATGGAGACGGTTGCGAATGGTCCTCGCCGATACCCCAGGAGCAACAGTGTCCCTAATTTGCTGGGAAGTGGCGGTGCGGTCCCCTACGGCACTGCGTAGGATCCTACGGTCTTGGCGTGCATCCGTGCGTCGCTGCGGTCCAGTCCCAGGTCGACGGGCACGTGCACCTTCCGCCGACCACTGGCGACAACATCGATGTACTGTGGAGACCTCACGCCCCACGTGTTGAGCAATTCGGCGGTACGTCCACCCGGCCTCCCGCATGCCCACTATACGCCCTCGCTCAAAGTCCGTCAACTGCACATACGGTTCACGTCCACGCTGTCGCGGCATGCTACCAGTGTTAAAGACTGCGATGGAGGTCCGTATGCCACGGCAAACTGGCTGACACTGACGACGGCGGTGCACAAATGCTGCGCAGCTAGCGCCATTCGACGGCCAACACCGCGGTTCCTGGTGTGTCCGCTGTGCCGTGCGTGTGATCATTGCTTGTACAGCCCTCTCGCAGTGTCCGGAGCAAGTATGGTGGGTCTGACACACCGGTGTCAATGTGTTCTTTTTTCCATTTCCAGGAGTGTATGTCCTACCACCTGCTGCTAGGATTGCATCTCTGTCGACACACCATGATGTGATGGCCGGACCGTCACTGTGCTGACCTGCTGGGGTCTGGCGCCGTGCTGCTTCTGTGGCCTACGTGACCAAAAGTGACATAAAAGAGCTGGGTAGAATCGCAATAAATATTGTCTAGTACATCCATGCAGTATCTGTCAGGATGTACGTATCACAACCATCGACCCTAGGTGGGTCATTCAGCTTCAGCTACAACCAGACGCTGTCCTTACTAGCTGCAGTTCCATAGCCCACGGCTAGTGTTGGTGCTGGCAGGAGTGGAGCTGGTGCCTTCCAGCTGGAGGCTTGCTGCTGGCTGACATCAGCCCACTCCAGGCCACCTTCCAGGGTTACTTCGTTCGGCCCACACTTGTGTGCCTCCTTCATAGCATCCACTGCTGGAGCGGTATTCCATTACTGGTTATACTTGTGCCTTCTACCTTACAGAGGTTCTCTAGAACCATATCATTCGCCCTCCCTACTACTAATCGTTTCACAGTATTGTCCCTAAATATTTAACGATTGTCACAGAATTCCAATGGTTACTACTGATTGAGTAGTTACTTTCTTCCTTCTCCTTGTGTATAGTCATAGTGTAGTGTAGGTTTAAAGAGATTGGATTGTTTGGGGGAAGAGACCAAACAGCAAGGTCATCGGTCTCATAGGATTAGGGAAGGACAGGGAAGGAAGTCGGCCGTGCCCTTTCAAAGGAACCATCCCGGCATTTGCCTGGAGTGATTTTAGGGAAATCACGGAATACCGAAATCAGGATGGCCGGACGCGGGATTGAACCGTCGTCCTCCCGATTTAAAGAGATCTGCCGTTGATTATGAAATAACAATTCTCTGCGTGATATTCAGCTTTTCCTCTCGAACGGCATTTCTTAGCCTTCTCGATAAGCATAACACTTTTCAACGCCCACCTTTATCTAGGAACCTTGATTTCTTTCTATAGTATGTTTTCCTGTAAACAGATTTTTTGGAAAAATGTTGCAATTATTTCAAATAATATTTACTTACTTAATTCAAAAGTAATTTTTTCAATTGACCTGAAAGCTCTTCACAACTTAAATTTAAAATAACATGGTCAAGAATGACTCTTATATTAATACTTTAACGAGAGGAGCGACTGTTATTTTCGGTGATATAATTAACATTAGGTTTTGTGAGTGTAAGTTGCCTCGCTCGGATAGCTGAGTTCGTTAACGAGCTACTTCCACGATTCGAGGAGGCGAGCCTGTTCCACGTCGGATCCGCCTCTTAATGATGAGGCCTCATGAGCCTTCTAGCCTGGCCATGATTTTTAGGTGCTTTCGTACTGCATATTCAGCTACATAAATATAGGGCTGCTTCGCACATTTGACCTCAGAAAACACACTAGGCAAATATTCACCGCCAAAACCCATATAACAACGCCGACCCCACAGAGAAGTGGGAACGCGCTACGATGAAGAAGAGACGAAGTAAACTTGAATTTTCACGACAGTTATATCATCAAGTCTGTTTCAGGTGGTACAGATATTGTAGTGACAGGTACCTGCATATCTACCAACTTTAGTTTTTTTTCCTAACTCTCTTCCCACAAACATGTCACAAAAATTACTACCTGGTGTTTTCTGCATGGTCATAGCTCTACCGCAGAGTGGGCTACGCCTGTCAGTATAGACTATGCGTATTGCGTCCATGCATCCACATTTCTTTACCTCACCTGCTGCACAGGGGAAAATAAATGTAATCCCTTGCTTGTGCCACATGCAGTTGGAGATACTAACCAATTTAAAAACATTTTACTTGTAATAGCTACAATTATTAAGTGTGCAAGTAAAGTGAAGACTGATGATATATTGTTCAATACGCTGTCCTCAGTTTGTAACACCATGGCTCTAATGCTCTACTGATTTATTTTGCCTTTGTTTCATTTAATGTTACATTATTGAGCTTCTGTAAATGTGTGTGATTGAATCAATAGCATAAAACTGTATATTTCTTTCTTTGCACAAACTTTGATGTCATGGTTTGGTTCTATGCTGTGTAGCATATCTTTCATTTAAACTCTTTGTCCCATTTGGAGGGAACAAAACTTACTGTATATAATTGCAATTTTGTGTGAATAATTTTTTGTAGAGATGTCAATATATGTGAATGTTTTGTTTTATTTAATGCATTTGGTTGTTGTTATGTAAATCGCTGATCCTCACTTAGGGTTGTTAGTTAGTCTGTGTGTAAGAGGTGTAGTGGTTCCCCTCGGGAACGGAACTGTGTAGCGCGCGCAAATTGTGGTTGGCCTAGGTAGAAAAGGTGGAACAAGAGTCAGTCGGAGACGAGCCACCGGTCGGAGACGAGCTACGAGTCCTTGCACCGCCATGTAAAAGATGCATTTTGTGCTGGTTCTGAGAGAGGCTTCTCCTGCTACTTTCCAATGCCTCGGATGGATGGATAAATACCTGGAACTATTCTCGAATTTGTATCTGTCGTCGCCACCAAGAAATGACAGAGTCCAGCAATTCAGTCTGCGAATCCACCTACCAACATGCAGTTGCCACCACGTTGCGCAATCACTACAACGTAATACTATAATGATGTACAGTGAAGGATAAGCTTAATGGAGGTGTTATTGTGCTCAAATATAAGGTAATTTATATCTGAATTTATGTACCAACCTTGATTTTTCTCATCATAACACCTCTCAGGTTCCTTTCCGTTTGAACTAAAGTAATTACCGAGTGTCCCTACTGAAAGAACTTTTATGACCAATGTTATGCTAATTAATGTCTCTTGAACTTAGTAAAAAGAAAGTTAAAGTTAATGTGGCAAGAGAGTGAGTTAAAGTTAATTATGCTTGCTGAAATAATTTTCCTAGTAAAACTGCTTATTTATGTGTTGTTGCCAACTTCAAATTAAAATTTCTCAAGACTGAGGCTTATAAAGTTTTGCTTAGCTAATGATTACCTTGATATCTGTAGTAAATTCTAAAAGGTGAGCCAGTTTCTTGCAATTTTGTTAACATTGTGTTTCGATGTAGTAAAAATGAGAAAGCTGCTGTTGTGAAACGTTATACACTCTTGTTTGCTAAGTGTTTGTCTCTCTTGTGTATTAGAAGTGCATATTAATAGTAATGTTATAAAGACCATTCACTTTGTGTAAGCCCTGAAAGTAATAGTGTGTTTCGGTACGTGTTATAATTTTTCAAATAGTTTTTGTGCTGCTCCAACTGTTAGATTCAATCTTACCGTAAACATATGAGTGTGTCAGATTTCATTGCACTCGCGTGTGGCCAAGTATAGGTTGTGTTCATCCATTAAAGATACTAATAACTATTTTATTGAACGAGAATGTTAATCATTCCCTTGCCTAGTTAGGCTGGCGACCGTTTTCTTTATCCATTAAACAGTGCAGATAAACAAAATTTCGTTTGTTACTGTTCAAATATTAACGTAATTCTGACTTTCATTTCCGATAAGCCACCTCCGTTAGGAACAACACGGTCAACATAACAAAATTACTCTTAGAGGGTAACACAGCTCTGTTGCTTTATACCATAATTGCTATAACAAAATAGTTCTGTTTTGCAAACTGCGTCCTACTTTGGGGTTATGGTATAGCAGTAGCGGACAGGGAGTGTTATACGTGGCTTTCCCGTGACAGGACTATTTGTTCTGTTGGGGCATAATAAAAATAAACCAAATTTGGTATTTGATTGAATAAGCTACGTAAATGCTGCTGTAGTGTTATAAGTTAGAAATAAAAATATCTGCAATTATATCCCTAACATCCTGCGTAAGTACGAAGGTGTGCTGAAAAGTAATGCCTCCGAATTTATTATGTGAAAACTCTTGAAGACTATTAAATAAACCAAACTTAAAATTCTACACCTTCATTTATCGTGTCTACATATTTGCAGCCCTGTGCCGCTAAAGCCCGCCGAGCTGTAGCGAGTAACACGACGGTTTGTTACGTGACTATGTCAGTGTATGAGAAACGGCTTGCTGTGATCGAGTTTTGAGTACGAAGAGTTCGCCGACAAACTGAGCACCTGCCCGTTCAGCACGGCAATGTCAGTCCATACAAGAGCGCTGTGACACCTTCAGCAATCCGATAATCCAACGTCTTGGGTTCACTGTCACTGACCATGTTCCATAACGTCCCGGCTTGGCCACATCGCCTCTTACTGGACGAAACGTATTCGTCGAAAGTGTGACTATGTAGAGAAATAAAAGTGTATACATGAATTATAAAAGTGTAGAACGTTAATGACGTTTGTTTTGTTTAAAAAGTTTAAATATTTTTCATAGAAAAAATTCAAAGATATTACTTTTTAGCACGTCCTTGTCGTTGCGAATGGTAAAAATGCCAACAACGTTTTTGTTTGTTTATTTATTTTGCGACCAGACAGTAAATAAAGTTTATTCGCTGCTAGGATACCAACTCTTCAAATGAGTATGGAGCAGCGCCAGTACACGTAGCCATCAAAATGTCCTCTGTAACGGAGGTACGTTCCAAGAAGAGAGTCGTCACTATGTTTCTTTTGGCCGAGAATTAGAGCCCTGCAGATATTCAAAGACGCGTGCAAGAAATACCTCTCACTACATAAGATAAGATATACAGGGTGTTTCAAAAATGACCGGTATATTTGAAACGGCAATGAAAACTAAACGAGCAGCGATAGAAATACACCGTTTGTTGCAATATGCTTGGGACAACAGTACATTTTCAGGCAGACAAACTTTCGAAATTACAGTAGTTACAATTTTCAACAACAGATGGCGCTGCGGTCTGGGAAACTCTATAGTACGATATTTTCCAATTATCCACCATGCGTAGCAATAATATGGCGTAGTCTCTGAATGAAATTACCCGAAACCTTTGACAACGTGTCTGGCGGAATGGCTTCACATGCAGATGAGATGTACTGCTTCAGCTGTTCAATTGTTTCTGGATTCTGGCGGTACACCTGGTCTTTCAAGTGTCCCCACAGAAAGAAGTCACAGGGGTTCATGTCTGGCGAATAGGGAGGCCAATCCACGCCACCTCCTGTTTGTTTCGGATAGCCCAAAGAAATCAAACCATCATCGAAATATTCATTCAGGAAATTAAAGACGTCGGCCGTTCAATGTGGCCGGGCACCATCTTGCATAAACCACGAGGTGTTCGCAGTGTCGTCTAAGGCAGTTTGTACCGCCACACATTCACGAAGAATGTCCAGATAGCGTGATGCAGTAATCGTTTCGGATCTGAAAAATGGGCCAATGATTCCTTTGGAAGAAATGGCGGGCCAGACCAGTAATTTTTGAGGATGCAGGGACGATGGGACTGCAACATGGGGCTTTTCGGTTCCCCATATGCGCCAGTTCTGTTTATTGACGAAGCCGTCCAGGTAAAAATAAGCTTCGTCAGTAAACCAAATGCTGCCCACATGCATATCGCCGTCATCAATCCTGTGCACTATATCGTTAGCGAATGTCTCTCGTGCAGCAATGGTAGCGGCACTGAGGGGTTGCCGCGTTTGAATTTTGTGTGGATAGAGGTGTAAACTCTGGCGCATGAGACGATACGTGGATGTTGGCGTCATTTGGACCGCAGCTGCAACACGGCGAACGGAAACCCGAGGTCGCTGTTGGATCACCTGCTGCACTAGCTGCGCGTTGCCCTCTGTGGTTGCCGTACGTGGTCGCCCTACAACACTGTGTTCTAGGCGGCGGAATTCCAACACCAGAAAAATCCTCTGTTCTAAGGAATAAACCATGTTGTCCACAGCACACTTGCACGTTGTGAACAGCACACGCTTACAGCAGAAAGACGACGTACAGAATGGCGCACCCACAGACTGCGTTGTGTTCTATATCTTTCACATCACTTGCAGCGCCATCTGTTGTTGAAAATTGTAACTACTGTAATTTCGAAAGTTTGTCCGCCTGAAAATGTACTGTTGTCCCAAGCATATTGCAACAAACGGTGTATTTCTATCGCTGCTCGTTTAGGTTTTATTGCCGTTTCAAATATACCGGTCATTTTTGAAACACCCTGTACTTGCAAACATAATGTGTCATTGGAACGATCTGTCATTTTTCAGTTGTCAACCAAATTTCAATAGAAAGTAAATACGTGACCTATGTTGACAACGTAGTACATAAGATAATAATTTACGTTCTAAGGTGGTTTAAGTTCTTCACTCCATCCATACGTAGGTACAAGACAAAATCTCACACTACTATTACATACGTGTAGCATAAAACGATGCATAAATACACACTGATGAGCCAAAACATTATGACCACTGCCCACCGCGAGGTTGTATTCTGCTTGGTGGCGCTGAGGGCACGTGACGTAGTATAAGAAGTATATGAGCTGAGCACAGACGAATGGGTAAGCATTCTAGCGACGGCAAGTGGCGCAAATGCGGAAATCCACTGACTTATGCGACTCTGAACAAAAGCCACATGTGTAACTTCCTGGCAGATTAAAACTCTGTGCCGGACAGACACTCGAAGAAAAAGCCAGATAGTTGTGGCCCAGTGCCTGGGAGCGAGCGTCACGGAAACGGCGAAGCTGGTCGGATGTTGCCGTGCTGCTGTCGTGAGCATCTAACGGAAGTGGTTCATGAATGCTGAAACCTCGAGTAAGCGACAAGAAGTTGGACGTCCGTGCGTCATGCCCGCTCTCTGCAGCAGGGTAGGGGCGATCTGTGGCAAATCCGACGACGGAGCACAGTGCTGGAGCAGACAGAAATGTTTTGCAGCGCTACGTTCAGCGCACTCAGTTGACCTTGGTGTTCTATAGCATAGGACCTCTACGTGTTACTACACTCCTGGAAATTGAAATAAGAACACCGTGAATTCATTGTCCTAGGAAGGGGAAACTTTATTGACACATTCCTGGGGTCAGATACATCACATGATCACACTGACAGAACCACAGGCACATAGACACAGGCAACAGAGCATGAACAAATTCGGCACTAGTACAGTGTATATCCACCTTTCGCAGCAATGCAGGCTGCTATTCTCCCATGGAGACGATCGTGGAGATGCTGGATGTAGTCCTGTGGAACGGCTTGCCATGCCATTTCCACCTGGCGCCTCAGTTGGACCAGCGTTCGTGCTGGACGTGCAGACCGCGTGAGACGACGCTTCATCCAGTCCCAAACATGCTCAATGGGGGACAGATCCGGAGATCTTGCTGGCCAGGGTAGTTGACTTACACCTTCTAGAGCACGTTGGGTGGCACGGGATACATGCGGACGTGCATTGTCCTGTTGGAACAGCAAGTTCCCTTGCCGGTCTAGGAATGGTAGAACGATGGGTTCGATGACGGTTTGGATGTACCGTGCACTACTCAGTGTCCCCTCGACGATCACCAGTGGTGTACGGCCAGTGTAGGAGATCGCTCCCCACACCATGATGCCGGGTGTTGGCCCTGTGTGCCTCGGTCGTATGCAGTCCTGATTGTGGCGCTCACCTGCACGGCGCCAAACACGCATACGACCATCATTGGCACCAAGGCAGAAACGACTCTCATCGCTGAAGACGACACGTCTCCATTCGTCCCTCCATTCACGCCTGTCGCGACACCACTGGAGGCGGGCTGCACGATGTTGGGGCGTGAGCGGAAGACGGCCTAACGGTGTGCGGGACCGTAGCCCAGCTTCATGGAGACAGTTGCGAATGGTCCTCGCCGATACCCCAGGAACAACAGTGTCCCTAATTTGCTGGGAAGTGGCGGTGCGGTCCCCTATGGCACTGCGTAGGATCCTACGGTCTTGGCGTGCATCCGTGCGTCGCTGCGGTCCGGTCCCAGGTCGACGGGCACGTGCACCTTCCGCCGACCACTGGCGACAACATCGATGTACTGTGGACACCTCACGCCCCACGTGTTGAGCAATTCGGCGGTACGTCCACCCGGCCTCCCGCATGCCCACTATACGCCCTCGCTCAAAGTCCGTCAACTGCACATACGGTTCACGTCCACGCTGTCGCGGCATGCTACCAGTGTTAAAGACTGCGATTGAGGTCCGTATGCCACGGCAAACTGGCTGACACTGACGGCGGCGGTGCACAAATGCTGCGCAGCTAGCGCCATTCGACGGCCAACACCGCGGTTCCTGGTGTGTGCGCTGTGCCGTGCGTGTGATCATTGCTTGTACAGCCCTCTCGCAGCGTCCGGAGCAAGTATGGTGGGTCTGACACACCGGTGTCAATGTGTTCTTTTTTCCATTTCCAGGAGTGTATGTTTCTCCAGCAACATCGTCAATTATGATTACAGTGGGTGTCCGCCCAGGTAGCTGAGTGGTCAGCGCGATGGAATGTCATGCCCAGGGGCCCGGGTTCGATTCCCCAGCGGGTCGGAGATTTTCTCCGCTCAGGGACTGGGTGTTGTGTTGTCCCCATCATCCTCATCTCATCCCAATCGACACGCAAGTCGCCGACGTGGCGTCAACTCAAAAGAGTTGCACCAGGCAAACGTTCAAAAAATGATGAAATGTGTGTGAAATCTTACGGGAATTAACTGCTAAGGTCATCAGTCCCTAAGCTTACACACTACCTAACCTAAATTGTCCTAAGGACAACACACACATGCATGCCCGAGGGAGGACTCGAACCTCCGCCGGAACCAGCCGCACAGTCCATGACTGCAGCGGCCCTGACCGCGCGCACCAGGCGAACTGTCTACCCGACGGGAGGCCCTAGCCACACGACATTTCATTTCATTACAGTGGATACGAGATCATCGACATTGTACTACAGTTCAATGGAATCTGTCACCTGGTCGCATGAGTCCCGTTTATTGTTAAACCGGGTCGATGGTCGTGTCTAGATACGCCGTCATAAAGGCGAACGGCTGCTCGAAACTCGCAGCGCGCAGTAACGCAAGCCGATGGCAGCAGAATTTTGTTATGAGGAACATTCACGTGGGCTTCCATGGGACCTACGGTAGTAATCGGAGGCACCAAGTTGGCTGTGGACTACGTGGACATTGTTAGAGACCATCTATAACCCCTTACGCTTGATGTCTTTCCCCAACAGAGGTTCCATCTTCCAGCAGGATAATCGTCTCTGTCACGAGGTTAGAATCTTGCTGCAATGATTTGAAGAGAATGATAGTGAACCTGCTTTTATGTATTAGACACCAAATTTAGTTTATCCGAATCCCATGAAGCCCAACTGGGAGGCTATTGGGAGCTAACTCTGAAACGTCCCCTTTGAAAAATTGTACTTGAAATATCTTTAAAAAAATGATTTAAGTGCAAAATTAATCACTCAAATACTTGTCCTGTAGCGCTAAATGTGCGTCTTGTTGCAACATAATCTCTGTGGAAGTGTCGTAGTTATCGTCCTCCGAAAGCTAAGTTCTGCAGAAGTCAATGAACTTACCTCATCATAAACGAAAGTGAAATGCTTTGCGTATGGATACCGTAGTTATTACGTACCTTACCGTGATCAAGAAAGCACTATAATCTAACGTATTGTTGTGCTACGAAAAAGGCTGTCTCATTGTAGCTATACCACAAAAGTTACTACTAAAACATGCTTTACTTTCCAGAATAATACAGAAAAACTGTGCAGAAATAAAACAGAAACACTGCAAAAGGAACATAGTATATTGTCACTCATTAGTAGCGTCGTGATAAAATCGTGTAGCTGTCACATAAACTAACCACTGTGTCATCTGGTATCTCACAGAAAGTACTTTAAATCCAGAATGTATTTTCAAGTAAACCAAAATGTTGCATTAAAATCTCATTAGCAGTACTGGTAAATGTTCTAAGTATGTAAGCCTTATAGTCGTTACGTAATCGTGCAACTAACAAGCAAGAATGTGCACACACAATAACACTCCTTTCGTCTTCACTGTCATTTCTCAGTTTACTTTGGAGCCTAGTATTACGTTTTTCACACGCCATTATTGTCACAATATTTCACACGATAACACAGAAAAGCACAATTTGAAGAGCAAAAATAAGAGAACACATGAACATAACACTGAAAATAATATCTAGTTAATTGCAGCTGCGAAATACTTGGTGCAAATCTACATGCATGCCACAACTGTTTTACTGTACAACAATGAAAGACTGTAATTATGAAAAATTTTTTCAAATCATTATTGGCCACTGCCCAAAACAATTTGTAAAATTTTTGTGGGGAGCATGGGGGCTATTTAAGTAGGCTGTTTATGCTTTCTTATTGGCAATGTTACGTAGCGCTCTGTATGAACATCACTGGCTGTGCTGTGTGCAGTCTGTGGCTAGTTTGCATTGTTGTCTGCCATTATAGTGTTGGGCAGCGGCAGCTGGATGTGAACAGCGCGTAGCGTTGCGCAGTTGGAGGTGAGCCGCCAGCAGTGGTGGATGTGAGGAGAGAGATGGCGGAGTTTTGTAATTTGTCATGAACTGCTATATATATTATGACTATTAAGGTAAATACATTGTTTGTTCTCTATTAATATCTATCATTTGCTAACTATCCCTATCAGTAGTTAGTGCCTTCCGTAGTTTGAATCTTTTATTTAGCTGGCAGTAGTGGCGCTCGCTGTATTGCAGTAGCTTGAGTAGCGAAGTTTTTTGTGAGGTAAGTGATTTGTGAAACGTATAGGTTAATGTTAGTCAGGGCCATTCTTTTGTAGGAATTTTTGAAAGTCAGATTGCGTTGCGCTAAAAATATTGTGTGTCAGTTTAAGCACAGTCATGTATAATTGTTCAAAGGGGACGTTTCAACTCCGCCCCACGAACCAACTGCCCATAAATTATGGGAAGAGTGTTACCTGTGTGATACGCCCGCTAAACCCGCAGGGCAGAACGGGTAATTAGGATTGTGGAAAAGGCCATATAAAGTTGGTGTCAGTTTCACCTTTACAACCAAAGCCGCACATAACCGGACCTCTACAGAATGCAACCCTTTCACGGCAGAAGGCCTCCAAACAAGAAATCTTAACAAATCAACAAGATAAAAATCCAATTACGATAGCAATAAAATAATAAAAAAACATGACAGCAAAGTAGATAGAACAAACATATGCAAGGTGCATTACCAAATGCTGAAGGCCACAATTAAGTTTCAAAATTTTAGAATATATTACCACAGACTTTCAAATGCAGAAGGCCACAATGTTTAAGCTTGAAAGATAAATGAAAGAATTAATTTTGCAAAATTTATAGGGAAAAGGAAAAAAATAACCACGCGTCTTAAATTTTAAGCAGCTGAAAACAGATAATTACACACCGGTGGCACTGAGAAGCCTCCAGGGAGGTCGGTCTGCCCTCGTTCACTTAGGCGAGACAGCCCAACTACACTTGATCCGTCGGAACCCAACCAGGGGACAGCCACAGACCGACTGACACAACGACTTCCTTCCATCAATCAGTACATGAGAAGAGATCATAAAAGGTTACGAACGTGAAAATCCACAATGGAGTATGTATTAGCAGTCAAAATTACACACCATGTTGGACAGCGACAACAGGTTAGGAAAGGACGCTGCCTGACATTACGTTAGTGGCCAGGGCAGGCAACCGGAACACTAACGGCCACTAGGCAGCAAATTCCGCTGGTGCAGTTGAATCTGAAGCATGGTAATATACACTCCTGGAAATGGAAAAAAGAACACATTGACACCGGTGTGTCAGACCCACCATACTTGCTCCGGACACTGCGAGAGGGCTGTACAAGCAATGATCACACGCACGGCACAGCGGACACACCAGGAACCGCGGTGTTGGCCGTCGAATGGCGCTAGCTGCGCAGCATTTGTGCACCGCCGCCGTCAGTGTCAGCCAGTTTTCCGTGGCATACGGAGCTCCATCGCAGTCTTTAACACTGGTAGCATGCCGCGAAAGCGTGGACGTGAACCGTATGTGCAGTTGACGGACTTTGAGCGAGGGCGTATAGTGGGCATGCGGGAGGCCGGGTGGACGTACCGCCGAATTGCTCAACACGTGGGGCGTGAGGTCTCCACAGTACATCGATGTTGTCGCCAGTGGTCGGCGGAAGGTGCACGTGCCCGTCGACCTCGGACCGGACCGCAGCGACGCACGGATGCACGCCAAGACCGTAGGATCCTACGCAGTGCCGTAGGGGACTGCACCGCCACTTCCCAGCAAATTAGGTTCAAATGGTTCAAATGGCTCTGAGCACTATGGGACTCAACTGCTGTGGTTATCAGTCCCCTAGAACTTAGAACTACCCAAACCTAACTAACCTAAGGACATCACACACATCCATGCCCGAGGCAGGATTCGAACCTGCGACCGAGCAAATTAGGGACACTGTTGCTCCTGGGGTATCGGCGAGGACCATTCGCAACCGTCTCCATGAAGCTGGGCTACGGTCCCGCTCACACCCCAACATCGTGCAGCCCGTCTCCAGTGGTGTCGCGACAGGCGTGAATGGAGGGACGAATGGAGACGTGTCGTCTTCAGCGATGAGAGTCGCTTCTGCCTTGGTGCCAATGATGGTCGTATGCGTGTTTGGCGCCGTGCAGGTGAGCGCCACAATCAGGACTGCATACGACCGAGGCACACAGGGCCAACACCCGGCATCATGGTGTGGGGAGCGATCTCCTACACTGGCCGTACACCAGTGGTGATCGTCGAGGGGACACTGAATAGTGCACGGTACATCCAAACCGTCATCGAACCCATCGTTCTACCATTCCTAGACCGGCAAGGGAACTTGCTGTTCCAACAGGACAATGCACGTCCGCATGCATCCCGTGCCACCCAACGTGCTCTAGAAGGTGTAAGTCAACTACCCTGGCCAGCAAGATCTCCGGATCTGTCCCCCATTGAGCATGTTTGGGACTGGATGAAGCGTCGTCTCACGCGGTCTGCACGTCCAGCACGAACGCTGGTCCAACTGAGGCGCCAGGTGGAAATGGCATGGCAAGCCGTTCCACAGGACTACATCCAGCATCTCTACGATCGTCTCCATGGGGGAATAGCAGCCTGCATTGCTGCGAAAGGTGGATTTACAGTGTACTAGTGCCGACATTGTGCATGTTCTGTTGCCTGTGTCTATGTGCCTGTGGTTCTGTCAGTGTGATCATGTGATGTATCTGACCCCAGGAATGTGTCAATAAAGTTTCCCCTTCCTGGGACAATGAATTCACGGTGTTCTTATTTCAATTTCCAGGAGTGTAGTTAACTTCACCCAAAAGAGCACTGCCGGAATTAACGTCAATGCCCAGGGCAGGTAACTAGAACACTAACGGCCACAAGGCAGAAAATTCCACTGGTGCACTCGAATCGTAGTCAAGCAAAATAGTTGATTGCACCGCATGGCGGCTAAATTCCAGCAGTAGAAACACTCGGCTTTGCTCACAGGAAAACCTCCCCAACAGCAAACCACCAAACGAACCACCACAGCATGAATGGACGTGGCTTGGGTAGTTGAAACCACTACTCAACTTTGACATCCTCGGTCGGTGAACCACGAAGCTCTTAGCTCTGACGCTGTGCAGGGGCTGCCAGCGCCCCCACTCGCCTGCACCGCGCTGAGATAACTTCCCTCGTCCGCGAAAACCGACCGACTGCCTACAGAAGGCCGTCAACATCTAAAATAGTCGTCAGTGGCACACACTGACAAACACTTGCACAAAGACCTGAACGTACCCAACAGTAACTAAGGACGCACGAAGACCAATCGTGAGTCGATCCACACACACAGTCGACTCATGGACGATCGGCGAGCCAAAACGCGTCGTCCGGTGAGACGACCGACCGACGATCCACCCAGACTGAGGTCCGGCTCAAGTGATGCGTGGCGGAAATGGTCGGGCGAGCCATGTCGACGCAGACCTCACTGCTGCTCCAACCCGACTGCACTAGTGCCGCATTGCAGCTCCTCGACTGGCAGGTCCAGACTGCACTCCAGACGCGTTCCAACTGACTGGCAGCCCGAACTCGCGACACGAACTGACGCACAATAGACAACGACCGGGCAGTAATAGCAGTCGAGCAAAGATACTCAAGAGGGGATAATCGATACGCGCTGCTAACGCCGCCCACGTTCAGGCAAAGCAGCAACTCAGTGACAGTAGTAATTTAAGTTAACGTAGTGAGGTGGAAGTACGTTAAAAACAGGGTGTAAAATACATGATGGTGGGAACACGAGCCACGCACGGTTCACTGTACGTACACATTTGGTGACACAAACATCTGGAAACGTGTCAAGTACAAAGGGCACTCCAAACGTTTTGAGGGTCGTCTCTAATTTGTTTACTTTTTGAAGAAGGAGAATGAAATTTTTTGTGACGATATTTGGAACATTTGGCTCTACATTGAGCCTACTCAATGTAGCCTCCATCAGCAGTGACGCATCTGGCCCAAGTTATTTCCATGAAGTAAATGCATTTTGGTAAAATTTTGGAGATTGGCTCCTACACCATCGCTTGTCACAGGAAATAAGGTCTTTCTCACTATCGAATGTTTTACGGCGCAGGTGGGCCTTCAGACGACGGAACCAAGCCCGGACTATAGGGAGGATAAGGAACAATTGGAAAACTTTCCTGGTTTTCTCCTGAATCACAAGGGCTGTATGGGGTTTCGCATTTTCATGGTGTAGTCTCATGAGCTGACCCTGAAGCTGTGGTCTGTGGGTCTTGATGGCACGTCGCAGCTTTTCCAATGACAAACAGTAACAGCCCCGGTTAATTGCGGAGCCAGGTTACACAAAGCCAATGGAAATGACACCACACTGATCCCAGAAAAAGGGGGTCATCATCTTTCGGCCTCGTGTTCGTGAAAGTCTTGGTTTCTTCTTCAGAGGGGAACCCAGATGACGCCACCCCGCGGGACTGCGTTTTGCTCTCAGGTTCGGACGAAATCAATCATGGTTCATCCTGGGTAGTAACGCCATCAAAACACTGTTTCCACTCGTCAGTAAAGGTCTTCATGAGACCCTTGCACATGTTCTTCTTCATCATTTCTGTTTCCAGTAATCCAGGCAATCAACGTTCACAGATTATTCTGTACCCTAGTGATTATATCAGTAATACCACATTTTATCCAATGACAAACGAGTCATTTCAGCAAGCTGTCATGTCGTCACACATCTGTCATTTTGGACGATTTGATCAATGGACTCCTTATTCACATCACTCACTGCCGTCGATGGTCTACCACAACGTGAATTGTCCAGTAGAGAGAAATCACCTTCTTTAAACCCTTGCAACCACCGCTGGATACTGCTGCGATCCACTGTGCCCTCCCCATAAACAGGGAGCAACATCAAGTGGCTCTGAGCACTATGGGACTTAACAGCTGAGGTCATCAGTCCACTAGAACTTAGAACCACTTAAACCTAACTAACCTAAGGACATCACACACATCCATGCCCGAGGCAGGATTCGAACCTGCGACCGGGACCGCGTGACTGCTACGGTCGCAGGTTCGAATCCTGCTCGAGCATGGACGTGTGTGATGTCTTTAGGTTAGTTAGGTTTAAGTGGTTCTAAGTTCTAGTGGACTGATGACCTCAGCTGTTAAGTCCCATAGTGCTCAGAGCCACTTGAACCATTTTTGCAAATAAAAGAAAATATTTTTATACACCAACCTATAGCTAAATGTTCCAAGCATATTCACAAAAAAATTTCATTCTCCTCCTGCAAAAAATAAAAAAAAGTTAGAGACCACTGTGCAAACCTTTTTGAACGCCCTTTGTACTTGTCGACTCCATGGGAAGCAGAATCACTGCCGAATTGAACGTAATCAATAAGAAATAAACTATTTATAGCTAGTTTTGTCAAAAGTACAAAGAATAGAAAATACGTTTTACCAATGATCTGTATATTAGGTTTCAGGAGCACTGGTAATCTGAAACGCTAGTTAACTCAGTGCCTGACGCAAAAATCGAATCAACCTTAAGGGGTGGAGGCAACGAAATCAAACTTCATTGGCGAGAGGCTGTGTGGTATTACTTCAGTGATTACAAAATCAGGACAAATTTATAAGGACTTTGGCAGTACAAGCACACTTGACAGTGTGACACAGCATCCCCCTACGATATGGTTGCATGAACTGATACGATTGGAAAGACGTACACAAAGCCATTGTTTTCTCCCATGAGGCAAGCTGACCCACAGCAGTGCCAGCTGGTCATTGATATCCTGGATAGCTGGCTCGGGGGGTTTCAGATATGTTCTATTGGGAACAGATTTGCGGATCTTGCTGGCCACAGTTCATTGAAACGCGTGTCGTGTGTGAACAAGCACTGCCCTCTTGAAAACGACACCACGATCCAGTCGCCTTTGAGGTAACTCGTAAGGACGCAGGATGTCGGTCACCTACCATTGTGTAGTTAGTTTTCTCAATCATTTTTAGTCTTGAGGCTTCCGATGCCCTGACGCCAGGAGTAGCACTGTTGTGTCTCTCCAAAACATTGGAAGAATGGCACATCAGCCAGATTGCTGCTATACTCACAGTCGATGGTTGTCCGTGGTAGAGCAGAGCCGCAATTCACAAGTGAAAACATTGCGACGCCATTCATCAGTAGTGGAAAATGGAAATGAGCGTTTGGCATTGCCAGGAGGCCCCTTGCGCGGCAGGTCCGGCCGCCTTGGTGCAGGTCTTATTACATTCGATGCCACACTGGGCGACCTGCGCACCGTATGGGGATGAAATAATGATGAAGACGACACAACACCCAGTCCCTGAGCGGAGAAAATCTCCGACCCAGCCGGGAATAGAACGCGGGCCCGTAGGACGGCAATCCGTCACGCTGACTACTCAGCTATCGGGGCGGACCTTTATTGGTAGTCCATGCATCCAGATCACGCCACTACTCAAAACACAGCTATCTAATTTATGCTGTTAGTGATAGCATGTGCATGTGTTGCTAATTTCCTAGTATGGCTGCTATTAGTCTCCTACCAATGGCGTGGGATGACACAGAATGTTCCATGGAGAGAATTACTTCTTCTCAGATGGCAGATAATAACGTGATTTTCTTTCTTTAAAGTGATATTTAAAATTCACCATGTGGATAAAGAGAGGACGACGTATTCATAAATGTATTCGCCAAAGAATTTTCTTTTACAGGGTGTTTCAAAAATGACCGGTATATTTGAAACGGCAATAAAAACTAAACGAGCAGCGATAGAAATACACCGCTTGTTGCAATATGCTTGGGACAACAGTACATTTTCAGGCGGACAAACTTTCGAAATTACAGTAGTTACAATTTTCAACAACAGATGGCGCTGCAAGTGATGTGAAAGATATAGAAGACAACGCAGTCTGTGGGTGCGCCATTCTGTACGTCGTCTTTCTGCTGTAGGGCGTGTGTTGTTCACAACGTGCAAGTGTGCTGTAGACAACAGGGTTTATTCCTTAGAATAGAGGATTTTTCTGGTGTTGGAATTCCACCGCCTAGAACACAGTGTTGTTGCAACAAGACGAAGTTTTCAACGGAGGTTTAATGTAACCAAAGGACCGAAAAGCGATACAATAAAGGATCTGTTTGAAAAATTTCAACGGACTGGGAACGTAACGGATGAACGTGCTGGAAAGGTAGGGCGACCGCGTACGACAACCACAGAGGGCGACGCGCAGCTAGTGCAGCAGGTGATCCAACAGCGGCCTCGGGTTTCCGTTCGCCGTGTTGCAGCTGCGGTCCAAATGACGCCAACGTCCACGTATCGTCTCATGCGCCAGAGTTTACACCTCTATCCATACAAAATTCAAACGCGGCAACCCCTCAGCGCCGCTACCATTGCTGCACGAGAGACATTCGCTAACGATATAGTGCAGAGGATTGATGACGGCGATATGCATGTGGGCAGCATTTGGTTTACTGACGAAGCTTATTTTTACCTGGATGGCTTCGTCAATAAACAGAACTGGCGCATATGGGGAACCGAAAAGCCCCACGTTGCAGTCCCATCGTCCCTGCATCCTCAAAAAGAACTGGTCTGGGCCGCCATTTCTTCCAAAGTAATCATCGGCCCATTTTTCAGATCCGAAACGATTACTGCATCACGCTATCTGGACATTCTTCGTGAATTTGTGGCGGTACAAACTGCCTTAGACGACACTGCGAACACCTCGTGGTTTATGCAAGATGGTGCCCGGCCACATCGCACGGCCGACGTCTTTAATTTCCTGAATGAATATTTCGATGATCGTGTGATTGCTTTGGGCTATCCGAAACATACAGGAGGCGGCTTGTATTGGCCTCCCTATTCGCCAGACATGAACCCCTGTGACTTCTTTCTGTGGGGACACTTGAAAGACCAGGTGTACCGCCAGAATCCAGAAACAATTGAACAGCTGAAGCAGTACATCTCATCTGCATGTGAAGCCATTCCGCCAGACACGTTGTCAAAGGTTTCGGGTAATTTCATTCATAGACTACGCCATATTATTGCTACGCGTGGTGGATATGTGGAAAATATCGTACTATAGAGTTTCCCAGACGGCAGCGCCATCTGTTGTTGAACATTGTAACTACTGTAATTTCGAAAGTTTGTCTGCCTGAAAATGTACTGTTGTCCCAAGCATATTGCAACAAACGGTGTACTTCTATCGCTGCTGGTTTAGTTTTTATTGCCGTTTCAAATATACCGGTCATTTTTGAAACACCCTGTACGTGTTATGGGTAGAAAATGAGAGAACTCTTTCTCTTGTAACCAGAGAAAGCATATTATTCGCGGCGAAGCTTCTAGAATTCTGTTAAAGGCCTAATTTGTATCGCTAGTAACAGAAGACGAGACTCTTTGTCAGCTTTCATACAATTACATTTATACGTTCCGCCTGTGTGAACTCTCACAGAGCGGACGTAGCTTCTGTTGTCTCGGTTTGTTGGAAATAATCACGTCATTTATTGTACGTAGCCCGGGTTAGCTATTTAAAAGATTCATCACCATCCTTATCTCCTTAACATGAAAATAATTTTCACAGGTGAAATGCAAGGAGCAGAGGCGGATTATTGTTGAAATGACCGAACAGTGTTCGTATTTTCTCGTTAACTCTGCGTTAAATGAAGACAGAAACATCCGAGATTAATCTGCCGATTATTTCCATTACCTTACGAAATTTCCTGTTCTCCACTGATCACTCATGCATCATCGGACAAGGACGTCATACAACACATTAACAGGTTTGATAAAAATCCACATTACGTTATATTGCTGATGACCTATCTGAGGTAATTCAACTTCAGATTGATAAAGTAGTTTGCACCTCTCGGTGCCTCTAAAAAGAGAAATTTATGCCATCGTCAGTGGGAGGTGCAGTCTCGTCGCGGTTATTGAATTACGAATAGGCAAAATAACGTGACAGCTGTACTTACTTGGGAATGGTTTATTTGCACGTAGTAGAGCTGCGATTCTTGTTTTAATACTGACATATAATGATTGTATAGTCTCCGGTGGAATTTTATGCCACTCTTTGATCAGGAACCTCTTCTAACTCCTGCAGTGGCGAGGAAGTCCAATACCGCCCACAAGGGTCCAATAATGTTCAAGTCCGGCACTGTGCTGGCCAGGGCAGATGCTGCCGTTCAGTTTAATGCTGATCATACCACGACTGTACTGTGATTGCGTGGCTGTGTGCAATATCATCCTGAATTATGGCTTCATTGTTGGGGAACAACATGTGAATCAGGGGGTGCACCTGATCACGTACAATGTTCACATAATCGTTGGCTATAACACGGCTTTCTAATGGTGGGACCAGCAAAATACCATGATATGGCAGCCCATATCATCACGCTTCCAGCTCCATGCTTAACCGTTGGAATCAAGCAATGAGGATTGTAGGCTTCTTTTGGCGTTCTCCAGACGTAAACCCGGCCCGATGTTGGAAATAACGAAAACGTTGATTCGTTGGACCGTATAACGTGATTCCACTGATCAGCCGTCCAGGATTTATGCTCCTGACACCATGTTTTACGCTTCTTTGCGTTGGCTGTCGTCACTAACGCTTTCGGTATAGCATCTCGCCCAGGAATATTCGCTTTATGGAGTTCTCAGCAGATAGTGTCGACAAATACGGGGTCTCGAAGATGGCTATTGAGCTCTGCAGTCGCTTTATCGCCATAGCTTTGTGCTGTTTTGACACAATTCGTGTCAGCGTACGACGACCGCTGTCATTTAACTTTGGTTTGCGCCCACTATTACGTTTACGCGATGATGTCTTTCGATGTTTTATGTAGGCTGTCATGACTGTTGAAAGAGATGCTCTTGAAACATTCAAGAAGTTGGCTGCCTTGGTTACTGATGCTCCAGCTAATCGGGCCCCCACAATCTGCCCTCTTTGGAACACTGTTAGGTCTTTCATTGCACGTCGACCTCTCCTCTGAAAGCAACTATGAAGTGTGCGCTACTCGTTAAAACCTGCACTGATGACCAGTCCCTACTGTACACGTACCTTACCTACGTTGTTTACCGTCAAACACATCCATCCCATTAATTCCACTGTTCACATTATTTTGCCTATCCCATGTATATTCTTCGCAATGTTTTTTAATGTCACTTGTTGAGAAACTTTTCTTAAAATATCTCAATCCACGAGAAAGGCACGTTTAAATTGTAGATGTGAAAGGGTTACAATGTGCTTGGTGCACAGAATATGGCGATCCTTAGTCGTGACGGCCAGGCGTGGTCAACTGTGATGATGAATATGTCACACCTCACCTCTCCGTACGGTCAAACATAAGGCCACTGTCACATCGGAATGCCTCACAAATGTTAATATATCATGATTCGACCAGACTGCCAAGACCCACAATAACCCCCCCCCCCCATCACAATGAAGCTCTTTCAGGTATAATAATACCGTCTGATGCGAGTGCGTGACATCTCTGTGTTTCCCACAGTAATCTCTTAATACACTCCTGGAAATGGAAAAAAGAACACATTGACACCGGTGTGTCAGACCCACCATACTTGCTCCGGACACTGCGAGACGGCTGTACAAGCAATGATCACACGCACGGCACAGCGGACACACCAGGAACCGCGGTGTTGGCCGTCGAATGGCGCTAGCTGCGCAGCATTTGTGCACCGCCGCCGTCAGTGTCAGCCAGTTTGCCGTGGCATACGGAGCTCCATCGCAGTCTTTAACACTGCTAGCATGCCGCGACAGCGTGGACGTGAACCGTATGTGCAGTTGACGGACTTTGAGCGAGGGCGTATAGTGGGCATGCGGGAGGCCGGGTGGACGTACCGCCGAATTGCTCAACACGTGGGGCATGAGGTCTCCACAGTACATCGATGTTGTCGCCAGTGGTCGGCGGAAGGTGCACGTGCCCGTAGACCTGGGACCGGACCGCAGCGACGCACGGATGCACGCCAAGACCGTAGGATCCTATGCAGTGCCGTAGGGGACCGCACCGCCACTTCCCAGCAAATTAGGGACACTGTTGCTCCTGGGGTATCGGCGAGGACCATTCGCAACCGTCTCCATGAAGCTGGGCTACGGTCCCGCACACCGTTAGGCCGTCTTCCGCTCACGCCCCAACATCGTGCAGCCCGCCTCCAGTGGTGTCGCGACAGGCGTGAATGGAGGGACGAATGGAGACGTGTCGTCTTCAGCGATGAGAGTCGCTTCTGCCTTGGTGCCAATGATGGTCGTATGCGTGTTTGGCGCCGTGCAGGTGAGCGCCACAATCAGGACTGCATACGACCGAGGCACACAGGGCCAACACCCGGCATCATGGTGTGGGGAGCGATCTCCTACACTGGCCGTACACCACTGGTGATCGTCGAGGGGACACTGAATAGTGCACGGTACATCCAAGCCGTCATCGAACCCATCGTTCTACCATTCCTAGACCGGCAAGGGAACTTGCTGTTCCAACAGGACAATGCACGTCCGCATGTATCCCGTTCCACCCAACGTGCTCTAGAAGGTGTAAGTCAACTACCCTGGCCAGCAAGATCTCCGGATCTGTCCCCCATTGAGCATGTTTGGGACTGGATGAAGCGTCGTCTCACGCGGTCTGCACGTCCAGCACGAACGCTGGTCCAACTGAGGCGCCAGGTGGAAATGGCATGGCAAGCCGTTCCACAGGACTACATCCAGCATCTCTACGATCGTCTCCATGGGAGAATAGCAGCCTGCATTGCCGCGAAAGGTGGATATACACTGTACTAGTGCCGACATTGTGCATGCTCTGTTGCCTGTGTCTATGTGCCTGTGGTTCTGTCAGTGTGATCATGTGATGTATCTGACCCCAGGAAAGTGTCAATAAAGTTTCCCCTTCCTGGGACAATGGATTCACGGTGTTCTTATGTCAATTTCCAGGAGTGTATTTGACGCTGTTCGTGCCCGTTGTATCCCGCGTAAGTGGGCTGATTCTGTGTTGGCAGCGCTGTGTAGCGCTTTTCATTGGATCTCTGACTGCTCTTTCTTTGTAAGAGACTCTGTGGCTGGTTGGATTCATTGTTGGAAGTTAATCGCCAGTAGTGTTGGGCAGTTGGAAGTTAGTCGCCAGCAGCGATGGAAGTTATGTTGGGCAGCTGGAGGTGAACAGGCAGCAAAGATGGATGTAAGATGCGAGAAGTTAGCATTGATGGAGGGTAGAGGTCTGAAGTCGTAGCGTAGGCTAACGATCTGTACATGTTCGATTTGGAGATTGAATATTCTTCATGATTATATACCTTTGTACTAGATGTAAATGACGATTTATAGTCGTGTTTGAACTGGATGTCACACTATTAAGGTAAAAAATACATTATTTGGTTTGCAACCAAATCTTTCCTATGCTAACCACACGCATATTAGTAGTTAGTGGCTTTCTAGTTAGAATCTTTTATTTAGCTTGTAGTATTGACGCTCGCTGTATTGCAGCAGTCCACGTAATGAAGAGCTTAGTGAGGTAAGTGCTTAATGAAATCTATAGGTTATTGTTAGGATTTCATTTTAGCCAGGGCCATTCTTTTGAATTAATCATTTGAAGTCAGGTAACTTTTTTGAGCAGTCAGATTGCGTTGCGCTGGAATATTGTGGGTCAATGTTGAGATGATAAGAAAAAGTAAAGAGAAAGTAGGCTCAGTACGTTCAGTTTTACTCCGCTGTTTCAGAATCAAATAACGTAGAAGTTTCATCTTCTCAATCATTCTGCAATTTAAATACAGACACACTCATTTAAATAAAGAATTTTCAACCGTACTAGGCCGGATAACAATACAAAACACGAACATCATAAATGAACGCTGGTGACTGTTCTGTCTGTCTAATCTAATCATTTATACACTTACCAATAGCGTCTACATATACGAAGTGCACTAACATTCGACTATGTATTCTAGATGGTCCATGTTTCTATCAGGCAGTGTGGCTGACCTCTTCAAAGTCAACTTATAGGAATTCAGTAACTGAATACAGGCAGAAGACTTAAACCGCAAAAGTAACTCATGTAATCGCCATCCTCGAATCAGCAGCAACCACATCACTGAACACCAAACAGTAGGTCAGTCTGGACACGACGAGGGAAAATAATCAGCTGGAGTCTCGTTTGAATACAAGTTTCAAAACAGCGCACATTCCATTCCAGGGTTAAAGATTCATTGCGGGTACAACCCGTTAGACTGCTGCTAAACCATTTCTCCATAATATCTTTCCTTCTGGGAATATTAGTTCCACACACAAGGCGTGCGTAAGGTCTTCTGTGAACTTACAAAGTAGGAGAAGAGATAGTGGCAGAGGTAAAGCTTACCAATCATATCTGGAAAGTTCAAAAAACAACTCTCAGGACATTAGAAGTCCTGAGATAGTCAAGATCCAGCACAGAGTTTAATAGCCCCCTAACATTTATAAATGAAAGGAAACTATAAGTGTTCTGCACTATTAATTTATTTAGTGGACTCTTTATCGGCTTATAAAGTCGTCAGTCAGTTGAGAATTGCCTCGTATGCTGAATTTTGGTTCTCAAAACAAACTAATACTGTAGAAAACCTGCAGTTCGCGTTTTTTATTGATTAATGTTGAACTGTTCCGCCAAGCAGAAGTCATTAACATAAATAACTTTTGATTTCTTACCTCACTAAATTCATATTTTTTTACTTATTCTTTAGGAAAGTAGAGGAGAATAAGAAGTAAAATATCACAATACTAAATAACAATTATTTAACAACGATAATGTTAGATTCTGTTTTTCGGAAATGGTTTCTGTAGCTGACGCCAGCTCTAGAATGCGTAGAGACTGTTCCGAATATTTATTTGGTGGTTAGCTTGGTGTTACGCGCTCATTATAAATTAGCGAAATGTGAAGCTCGCAGACTGTACATTGTTGTAATTTACGTCACTGCGCAACAGGAAGACAAACACCTAAATACTAGTTCCGGAATGCCGTGCGGGACTAAAATTGCTAGAACAGACCCGAATACGTAACGAGGTTTAGCGGAAGTTTAGAGCAACGTTTATTTATCCAACTCAGCTTCACCCACCTCTTGCTATATAACTTTCCTTGTCTCTCTCCCTTTCTCCCACTTCTCCATCTCTTCCTGCCTTATCTCCTGTTCCTATTCCTCGACTTCTCTGCCACCATTATCCGTGTAGCCCACTCTCTCTGTCTTTATTGGCATGGTAATACGAGGGCTATTCCGAAAGTAAGGTCCGATACGTCGCGAAATGGAAACCACGGTAAAAATCAAAAATGTTTTATTTGCAACAGTTAGATACACCTTGCAGCTACTTATCTCCATAGTCGCCCACCCGACTTAGACGTGTATCGTAGCGTTGTACCAACTTTCCCATACCCTCGCTATAGAAGGCAGCCGCCAGTGCTCTCCGCCAATTCTCTACGCTGGCCTACGGCTCGTTGTCTTGTGCCGAAATGTTTTCATAACCAGCGGTTCATGTGACCTGAGCTGAAACTCAGAGGGAGACAATTACGGGCTGTATTGTGGGTAATCTCACATTTCCATTTGAAAACGATGCAGGAGCATCTTCATTGCCCCTGCAGAATGCGGCTGAGAATTGTCTTGAAGACGAAACAGCACGACAGTTATGTAATGTTAGCTGCATAGCTTCAGGGGAAATTTCTCACCAGGCCCCCGTACTTGGCGGCAGACACTATTTTCTAGACATCTTTACGCACTCACTGCGAGCTCAGAAATGAGAAGAGCGACGTGATGCTAACTGGGGTTATACTAGAGACACTACCCAACACATCTGTGCAAAGCGTTATCGGATTTTCATAGTCGTTTCCATTTCGTGACCGATCGGACCTTACTTTCGGAATAGCCCTCGTAATATTCACGGCGATTTATTTTTAGGGCCCACTTAGCATTTCATTCTGCAATATTTAAGACAGTTCACAGTACTCCAATACTGTTACGACACGAACCTTTTTTAACCCATGAAATGAGATTTTACGTTCAAACATGTAGAAATACTTCGACAAGACGGACGTTGTAGCAGCCGCAACGGAAGTCGGAGTGTGGAGTATATTACGGCAGTCACTCCGTCGCCGATGATGTATGAGTGTAGCATACTGTAGCATTCTAGTTTTGGTTGGTGAAGTACAGATTCTAAAGCGCTAAATCCAGTTTTTCAAACGAGTTATAGGCGCCCAGTTGTTTACGACTTCTTTCGCCAACAACTGCTCAGAAAAAAGGAAGCCGAAAAGAGTAACGTTTAATAAGAATCTCAGTGATTCAATCTCATTTAAGGAAGTCACGTAAGGCGGCGAGTGTCCTCAAATTTTCGAAACCGTATCGCTGCATTTTCATTGGAAATATCAGGCTTCCTACTCAACCGATGACAGCGCAGTGTTCATTGCCCATAGTTGAAGTGTGACTATTTTTTCCTAATGTGTAATTGTTGTCTCGGAGTTGTCGTCAAACGTTGTTGTGGGTTTACAATACAAATGGTCATCACGTCGAATCGTGATGCGTCTAAATAGCAGAGACCTTACGAAACAGCAAATCATAGATGCACTCTCGGTCAGCTATCACGATTTGAAGCTGACACTACAGTTTACATGACAGACTTTCTTATCCTGAAGAGAGAGAGGCAATCGCAAGGTTGAGCATAGATTCTTCTGCATTGTACACATAGGAGAGGAACATTGTAAGACCTCCGAGAGTATAAGTGTCAAGAAGAGTAGGGCTTTCCAATTCTGTTCGTTTACATATCACACCAATTGAGTTCCGTTATAATTTTATGAAATTGCAGCCTCGGTTTACATGTCTGTGTGTTGTTTTCTAAAATGAGAAATCACTGTGTGCACAACATCTTTTTGTGAAACCAAGCGACTCATTGAAGTTGAGTAACTGTGCCATCTTTTTAAGACGTTTGGTTATTTTGAATTAAAACTGAGAGCTGTAAGGTGAGGCCCTTCATACAGGGTGTTTCAAAAATGACCGGTATATTTGAAACGGCAATAAAAACTAAACGAGCAGCGATAGAAATACACCGTTTGTTGCAATATGCTTGGGACAACAGTACATTTTCAGGCAGACAAACTTTCGAAATTACAGTAGTTACAATTTTCAACAACACATGGCGCTGCGGTCTGGGAAACTCTATAGTACGATATTTTCCACATATCCACCATGCGTAGCAATAATATGGCGTAGTCTCTGAATGAAATTACCCGAAACCTTTGACAACGTGTCTGGCGGAATGGCTTCACATGCAGATGAGATGTACTGCTTCAGCTGTTCAATTGTTTCTGGATTCTGGCGGTACACCTGGTCTTTCAAGTGTCCCCACAGAAAGAAGTCACAGGGGTTCATGTCTGGCGAATAGGGAGGCCAATCCACGCCGCCTCCTGTATGTTTCGGATAGCCCAAAGCAATCACACGATCATCGAAATATTCATTCAGGAAATTAAAGACGTCGGCCGTGCGATGTGGCCGGGCACCATCTTGCATAAACCACGAGGTGTTCGCAGTGTCGTCTAAGGCAGTTTGTACCGCCACAAATTCACGAAGAATGTCCAGATAGCGTGATGCAGTAATCATTTCGGATCTGAAAAATGGGCCAATGATTCCTTTGGAAGAAATGGCGGCCCAGACCAGTACTTTTTGAGGATGCAGGGACGATGGGACTGCAACATGGGCTTTTCGGTTCCCCATATGCGCCAGTTCTGTTTATTGACGAAGCCGTCCAGGTAAAAATAAGCTTCGTCAGTAAACCAAATGCTGCCCACATGCATATCGCCGTCATCAATCCTGTGCACTATATCGTTAGCGAATGTCTCTCGTGCAGCAATGGTAGCGGCGCTGAGGGGTTGCCGCGTTTGAATTTTGTATGGATAGAGGTGTAAACTCTGGCGCGTGAGACGATACGTGGACGTTGGCGTCATTTGGACCGCAGCTGCAACACGGCGAACGGAAACCCGAGGCTGCTGTTGGATCACCTGCTGCACTAGCTGCGCGTTGCCCTCTGTGGTTGCCGTACGCGGTCGCCCTACCTTTCCAGCACGTTCATCCGCCACATTCCCAGTCCGTTGAAATTTTTCAAACAGATCCTTTATTGTATCGCTTTTCGGTCCTTTGGTTACATTAAACCTCCGTTGAAAACTTCGTCTTGTTGCAACAACACTGTGTTCTAGGCGGTGGAATTCCAACACCAGAAAAATCCTCTGTTCTAAGGAATAAACCATGTTGTCCACAGCACACTTGCACGTTGTGAACAGCACACGCTTACAGCAGAAAGACGACGTACAGAATGGCGCACCCACAGACTGCGTTGTCTTCTATATCTTTCACATCACTTGCAGCGCCATCTGTTGTTGAAAATTGTAACTACTGTAATTTCGAAAGTTTGTCTGCCTGAAAATGTACTGTTGTCCCAAGCATATTGCAACAAACGGTGTATTTCTATCGCTGCTCGTTTAGTTTTTATTGCTTGGTCAAATATACCGGTCATTTTAGAAACACCCTGTATGTGTGTCCCTATCAAAATCGTTCGAACGCAATTACTGGAATAATAGTCTGCGTTCTGAGTACAAGATAAACAGTTAATGACGTGACAATTAAGAACGAAGCGAAACGCATAATGAAAAGAACAATAAATGGGACTGGTTAAGTAATTTATTGCCTCCATTCGTATTAACAACTGTCACGGTTAACTCCAACGCAAAATGTTTGCATCTGAACTCAATGTGCAAGGGGCGTTCAATAAGTAATGCAACACATTTTTATGAAGGCAGGTTGATTTTTTCAGGATTCAAATATACGATATTACTCTTCACTATTTTCGATAGAGAACTATTTTTCCACGTAATCTCTGTTCAATTCGACGGCCTTATGCCATCTTCCCGGTAGGGCCCGTATACCCGCATTGTACCACTCTATTGACCAACGATGGAGCCAACACGCTGCTGCGTCAATAACCTCCCTATTATCCACCTATTACTTCCAGTGGAGTGCATCCTTCACTGTACCAAACAGATGGAGGTCGGAAGGTGCGAGATCCGGGCTCTAGGACAAAAAGTCCAAGTCTGAGATGGTAACAGACGCCTCGCCCAACGATTCACTTTGCTTTTGTTCACAGCCAGGTCTCCGTAGACACTGCGCAAACGCCTATGAACATCTGCGATGCTCTGCTTTTCTGCTAAAAGAAACTCAATAACAGCTGTCTGCTTGGATCGCATCTCCGTCATAGATAGCAATTTCAAGTCTATGTATAGCGGCGCCATCTACAGCAACTTCACGAAATTATAGTGGCTGAAACTCGAATATTCGACAGGAAATTCCACATTTTTCAACCTTAACTGGCCGACAAAAAATACGCTGTGTACTTATTGAATATTCCTCGTATTACTAAACGTAAGATCGAAGTAGTGTCACCCAGACTTTTTCCGGATGTGTTAGGGCGCAATGTTTGTAAATAGTAGTTTTCCTAGCTTTCCGCACTGGAAAGAGTAATTAAGCCTTCTTACGTATATTATTGATAATCTCCTCCTCCCCCCCCCCCCAATCTGCCGCCATGTCGCACTACAGTGCTGGTTTAAGGGAGTGTTCAGTATTGTGCGTCCCCTGTCAGTATTGCGAACAGCCATCATACTATGGTTAGTTGTGTTTTTATCTCATGCGAACAGAAACCAGACTGTCGCCGTCTTTTTTAAGGGGCTCCAGAACGCCCTATACTTGCAATGTTAAAATAACGCTTCTAAATTACATCTTTCCTCACAAAGTATTTGAGGTAGGAAGTTGAGCTTTTTACAGATTATTTATTGGAATATGGGCTACAACTTAACACAGGGATTTTACAAAACTTTAGTTCAGTTATTAAAGATGATTTTTTTTCAATTGTAATGAAAATTCACAACATTTTTTTGCAGTTTTTTATTTATATATTCAAAAATATACAGTTTTTTGGAAAAAGGCTGTGTTAAATTATGCAGAAGGCACTGTGTAACATTTACTGAAAGTTTGAAACAAATATGTTTGGAAGATCCTTAGAAAACATGTAATTAGTATGAGAAAATAAAAGTTTTGGGAATCGAGCGACAAAGATTGGATTAACTTTTTAGTGCATTACAGGTCCATAGGATGGATTATCTTCATCCTCTGCAAACTCCTCCTCCAGCTTCCTCTTGTTCCTCCTCCTGTTTACTCTTGCTTGTATTTCTAGACTCTTTACAGCCTTGTCTGCAGCCCGAAGGCGTTCCTTGTCTAAAGCAAGCATCGCTCGTACCATGTTAGAACCTATCTTCATTCCCATATTTCTAAATACCTTGCACATTACAATGTTGCCATCATTGTAAGTCGCAACAGCATCATACACACCAAAGTGAAGTGTTTCTATTCAAACAAATACAGTCTTGGGGATTCTCGACCATATAACACTATTTACACTTTCATTGGGGTTTTGAGTTTTTCCGTGAATACACTTTTTCAACAGTTCAGGTGCTGCTAAGTCTCTGAAAATAGATTTTATCACCTCCATTATTGCATGAGGCAGACTATGCTTGTAAGTGTACACTTCACCAGTTAGCAATCCTTTGTTATATTTACACCAACTGTCTTCTTCTTTGGGACACAAGCTATGTTGGGGATTTTCATCGGTTGAAGAAGTATGGAAAAAAAGAGCCCAAACAGCCTTCTTCATTTCGTTGAAACTTTGTGTATTTTGCCTAATAGCCATTCCATAATAGTTCTGTATTTTGTCAATTACACTGTCAGTTAACCTTCCCATCCAACCCTTTACCATCACTGAGTTTTTGTTTTTTGTACGAAGCTTTCAGTCGCCGAAGTCTTGTTCCCATTCCAGCGATATATATTGAACCATCACAGGTTAGCCACAACACATACTTTATCTCACATCACTAAAATGTACCTGATGAACACGGACGTTAATAATAACACCATTTGACAGCAGTTTAACAGCGGCACAGTGGGTCACGCCCATGTAGAACACATTTCAAAAAAAATTTAAAAATGGTTGTAGTCTTCGGAATTGAATAAATTATATATCTATTAAAAGGTAATAGTCTGCAGATTCAGAAAACGCAAAAAAGTAAAAATTGAACTGTTCATGATTTTGAGCCTTTCCGGAGCCCCTTAATTGTGTATGTCTCCTTGCTGTGTGTCTTCATCCTCATCGTCAACGCCGTATTTTTGTGTTTTACGTTCCGCCACTTTCCGCAATTTTACTGTTTTTAACGAAGTCACCGTTTTATTGCCTTTTTATATATTGTTTGTTCTCTCACCATTGTTTGTTTCAGTTTTCTCTCGGCTGTAGAGCAGCGTATTAAGTTGCTACCAGCACGCCCCTCCCCAGGTGGGAGGAGGAAACGAAAATCAATAAAGGTTGTAAGTTTAGTTTTGCACATAAGTGAGAACTAATTAAAACATAAATAAATAACGAAATAAAACTTACCGAACGTAATTAACAAAATGAAATCCAAAGCCCTCAGGAACTAAGATAGGAGAAAGTTGTGTATATTATCTGTTGCATCGTAATAATAAGTGAACAGTCCCGAGTTTACGTGCATGGAAATTTTGAAATTTTAAATTTGTGGTAAGGTTCTATGATACCAAACTGCTGAGCTCATCGGTCCCCTCGCATTCGGGAGGACGATGGTTCAATCCCGCGTCCGACCGTCTTGATTTAGGTTTTCCGCGATTTCCCTAAATCGCTACTGGCAAATGCCGGGATGGTTCCTTTGAACGGGCACGGCCGACTTCCTTCCCCATCCTTCCCTAATCCGATGAGACCGATGACCTCGCTGTTTGGTCTCTTCCCAGAAACAACCCCTCATCGGTCCCTAGTTTAAGTTAGTTTAATTTAAACTAACTTACGCTAAGGACACCACACACACCCATGCCAGAGGGAGGACTCGAACCTCCGACGGTGGAAGCCACGCGAGCCATGACAAGTCGTCTTAGACCGTGCGGATACCCCACGCGGGGCACGTGCATGGAAACGCACTTTCTACACTGAATCGTATTTGTTTTAATTATGTTTCGTATCATCTCAGTGTGTTATTCGCGACAGGTTCCTCTAGTCTTATAAGAATTATTCGTACAGGGAAATCGAAGGCGATGTGATAATTAGAGCTTGTGTTGTTCTACAATGCGCACTTTGAAGCACGTAGATTCACTCTGCTCCATGTCAGACAACAGCGAATGACTGAGAGTTTGTCATTCACACTGTACCATAAACGTAGTGTTGACAAGTAAACATTGCTGCGTTCCAGTGTTCCATCAATGACAATTATAGACAACGGAACATTGCAGTGTTCCGCTGTATGCCCTTACCCCTCCTGAGTGGACGTACGTGCAGGCGCACAGCGTTACTCGGCCACTGCGTCTAATCCGCTCTGCGCCCCTGACGTGTTGGGTCATTAATGAACGAGACCGTGCTGCCGTCTGTTGGGCGCCGTCACGTCTGATCCCAGCGACTCAGTCCGCACGCTGTCCACGTCTGCGCAGTTAACGGCCGCCACTGCGACGACGGATGACAGCCCCATTACTGACGGGGACTAACGACAGTACCCTAGCGTGGCGCCGTGACATATCGCGCAGCTGTCTATTACGTGTGTCCACTCACATACTCGCTACAGCCATCTAAAAATGGTCAATAAACAGTACAGTCAAACTGGAGAAGTAAAAGCCTATACCTTGCAACAGGTGGGGTATGAGATTTTACTTTTAAACTCATTCATCTGGGTGGAAACGACAGAAAATCAAATTTTGCCTACAATATTTAGTAGTAGTAGCAGTAGTGCATGGGGGCTTCATTAAAATAGAATGCAAATAATTTTTTTTAATTTTTTGCTTCAGTAGCTGTCTGTTCGGTTACGAAGTCTCGTAACGGTTGGCCCTGACTAGTGTTATTACGCAATCTGACTGCATAGAACAACAACAAAGAATGAAATGGAAATTTTCATTAACACAATTAATTAATTAAGTCCCCAGCAACTATAAAACCTACGAAACCAAAGCACAAGTGTAACTGTTCTGTGTGTGGAAGTATGACTCAACGTACGCATCTGGCACGGTTCTTCTTCAACAACACAAGAAATTTTAAATATCATTTATACTGAATTAATTAAAGAAAATAGAAATACCATAATTACTCAAGAAAACCAGAATTACACTCTAATACAAGAACACAAGCCAGATGCTTTGTTGACTGAACCTGTAATGACGCATTATTCAGGACATTGAAATAATGAGAAAGAAAAGAAAAGTAGTTTGTTACCTTAATTTATATTGATGAAAGGCACTCTAGACATTACAATCTCTCCACACCGACTCGCTACTATCACATCTCAACAAGAACTTTTCAGTATCACATCTCAGCAAGCACTGCCTACTAGCTCATCTCAACACACACTACTCACTACGACATCTCAGCACTGACTACCACGAGTTCTCCCAAAGCACTGCCCACTACGAGTTCTCAATAATCACTGCCCACTACGACATCTCAATAATCACTGCCTACTCCCTCGTCCGACAAGAACTGCCGGTGGAGGCGGCGGAACAATACTCTCTAGCGCGATCTCTGGCGCTGTGGCTCAGTGCAGCCACCTTTCAGTAGTAGTAGCTTTATTCATCAGTAAATCTCTTTTACAAGGATACAAGACATGTCAGAGTATTGACAAGTTTAGACTAATTTAAAGTAAGTTAATTCATACACACATACATTTACAGACATCAAGTTAGAGATAATCATTAGATTTACTCCTGGTATACAATACGTTTTTTACAAATAGTTTATTAAGTAATAATGCCACGGTGTTCACTCATATCTCACTATCAGTCACTGCACACACTATACACACATTGTTCCATAGCACTTCACTCACTACACACACACACACACACACACACACACACACACACACACACACACACACACACTGGTGATTTCAGGGCCATTTTCTGTACCGCAAATTCCCATTTGCTATCATGAGAAACTTAATCAGCATCCTTCTATAATAAGTGAGATGTTGAGCTCAGAAAGAGGAAGAGGTGTTAGTATTGTGCTATGCATAGCTTGGGGGTACGAATTTCTAGAAAAGAAAAAAAGACAATGTGAAGATGTGATGTGGGATGTTGGATGTTTTCTTCTTCTTCTTCTTCTTCTCCTACTTTTACGGCCTCATTGGACCACTTCAGTCAATCATTTCTGGTCCTCTTCTTTGGTATTTTCCCCTTCCGAGTGGCCCAGTATCTCTTCATTCGTTCCGATGCTTTTCGTCGTTCCTTATCTGTAAATACCCTTTTCATTGTATGTCGTTTGTCAATTTTTGGTTTAAATCTTATTTCTGTGTCCCTCAACTTCTTTAAATTTGGCGTTTTGTTCTGCAAATCATCCAGAGTTATTTCCAGTTCTTCCATATCCTCTCTTATTTCCTTAAGCCATCCTCCTTGTTGTTTCAAATTCCAGAGTTTCTCAATAATTTTCCTTGATAATCTGGTTTCTGGTGTCCTCAGAATGTGACCACAAAAAGAGATCCTTTTCTTTCGTATAGTATCAGTGATGGGCTCCAGTTCTCTGTATACCACTTCATTTGGAACTATCCGCCATTGCCCAGCTTTTTGATATTTCTTATTTATGCATGTTCTAGCAATTCTTCTCTCTACTTTAAAAATTTTGTCAATTCTGTTTTTCTGGGTGACTTTAAAAAGAGTTTCACTTCCGTACGTAACCTCTGGTTGAACCACCGTCTTGTAATGTTTTAATTTTGTTTTAATTGATAGACATTTTTTATTGTACGTAGACCATATTAGGTTTTGAGCTTTTATCATTTTATTAGTTCTTGCTCGCCATGCAGGTTTCTCGTCCAATTTATGTGTTATAATTTCACCCAGGTATTTAAATTGTTTCACTATTTTAATTTCCCTATTGTTCACTGTGATGTGATCTATTACAAGTGGATCCGTTACCATTATTTCAGTCTTTTCAAATGATATCTGGAGTCCTAATTTTTGTGCTATATTTTGTAAGCTTGTTATTTGTTTCGTGGCTTCCTGAATATTATTAGCTAGTAATGCTAGGTCAACAGCAAATCCCAAGCAATTTAGGTTTATTTTATCTTTCTTAGTTCCAATTTTAATATTCATAGGATTTTCCTTGTACCATTCTCTCATTACATATTCAAGAGCACAATTGAATAGCAATGGTGATAAACAATCTCCCTGTCTCAACCCTGTTTTAATCGTAAATGGTTCAGATATTTCTCCTCTAAATTTTACTTTGGATTTGGTGTTTGTTAAGGTTAACTGTATCATTTTTATTAATTTAGGATGAAGTCCAAAATTCCTTAATGTTTTCATCATTGAAGATCTATGGATGCAATCATACGCCTTTTTGAAATCTACAAAGGTTATGACTAGTTGTTTTTGCCTTCTTTCGTAGACATCCATAACTAACTTCAAGGTGATTATCTGTTCTGGGCAGCTTCTCCAGGGTCTAAATCCTCCTTGATATTCTCCCAGTTCCAGTTCTAATTGATCTTTGTTTTGGATGTTTTATAATCAAAATTATTATTTATTTGTATAACATTTTTTTCCAACTCCTACACTGTTTGTCTAAGTAATCCTTCAATGTATAAAATGTATTATATAGCGGGTACTATTTAGCTGCCGCTTTAAATAAATGTATTTTTGCAATGTCTTTAATCTCTTTTCGTAATTTATCGTACAGTTTTATTCTTTGGTAGAAAATGTTGTTGAGTTTTATGTTTATTTTTTCTCAGTAAATGTAAGTTCAGTCTAGCTCTTGTATGGTCATGGACAGAGCTGTTTGTGCATTAATTACTAATGTTATTTCTGATGTGTACAACTGGCTGGTAAATCTATTCACATGGTGCAGTGAAAATCCCCAGTTTTTTGAACAGATGTTTACCATGAGCTCAACGAGTATGTTTCGTTATTACTCTTCTGGCTCTTTTCTAGAGTTTGAAAATTGTTTTCACATTTTGTGCGTTTGTTACCCAAAAAAAGAATGCCATAGCTATGAATTGAGTGTCCATATGAATAATATGAAACTAAAAGACACTGCATGTTACACACTGATGGTAGGATTCTAAGGACATAGCATGCTGCTGACATCGTGTTTGCAAGTACTTTTATGTGTTCACACCACTTCAACTGAGAATCAATATTCATTCCTAGAAATTTTTCATTTGTTACACAGTCTATAGAGGTAACATCTACATTTAATTTAACATTGACATTTTTCATCTTCAAACTGAAATTCATGGCATTAGTTTTCTTTATGTTCAATGTCACTTTATTACTTATTGACCAACCATAAACTTCCTTGAGAGTTTCATTTTGTTTCTCTGAAAGGAGTTCTCTTATTTTCCCAGTGACTGTAATGTTGCTGTCATCAGCGAAGAGAATTTTTTCAGCAGAGCACCACTACTGGAAAAGTCATTGATGTATATTAGACTTAGTATTGGTCCTAATACGGTTCCTTGCAGAACGCCTATATTAATGTATTTTGGTTCTGATAAGTGTTTTACTAAATGTTTAGATCTGTTTGAAGTATGTGCTATCTCTGCTAATGTACCCTACCTGCTAGTTGTGATCGAAACCAGACAATAGCTATCCCTCTCATTCCTAATGCATCTAATTTATTTAACAGAATCTTGTGGTCGACTGTATCAAAGCCCTTAGAATGATCCAAAATATGCCTGTTGTTGTTGTGTTGGGGGAAGAGACCAAACTGCGAGGTCATCGGTCTCATCGGATTAGGGAAGGAAGTCGGCCGTGCCCTTTTCAATGGAACCATCCCGGCATTGGCCTCAAGAGATTTAAGGAAATCACGGAAAACCTAAATCAGGATGGCCGGACGCGGGATTGAACCGTCGTCCTTCCGAATGCGATTCCAGAATATGCCTTTGACACACTCATCTTCATCAAGAGCATCAAGTACAACTTTTGTGAATTCAACTATGGCTGGCTCCGTATTTTTGCCACGTCGGAAACTAAACTGCGATTTGCTTAAAAGATTGTATTTTTTAGGTAATTCATTTATCTTTCATAATTGCTTCTATTATTGTTAAGAATTTCTGTAAGAAATTCTTTTTTGTGCTGTCATTTGTGTTTTGTCATTTTATTACTGCAGTTTTTTCCTGCATTCAATACCAAGAACAGCATAGTTCCTCAGAAAATACAGATTTTTCATATACACTCCTGGAAATGGAAAAAAGAACACATTGACACCGGTGTGTCAGACCCACCATACTTGCTCCGGACACTGCGAGAGGGCTGTAAAAGCAATGATCACACGCACGGCACAGCGGACACACCAGGAACCGCGGTGTTGGCCGTCGAATGGCGCTAGCTGCGCAGCATTTGTGCACCGCCGCCGTCAGTGTCAGCCAGTTTGCCGTGGCATACGGAGCTCCATCGCAGTCTTTAACACTGGTAGCATGCCGCGACAGCGCGGACGTGAACCGTATGTGCAGTTGACGGACTTTGAGCGAGGGCGTATAGTGGGCATGCGGGAGGCCGGGTGGACGTACCGCCGAATTACTCAACACGTGGGGCGTGAGGTCTCCACAGTACATCGATGTTGTCGCCGGTGGTCGGCGGAAGGTGCACGTGCCCGTCGACCTGGGACCGGACCGCAGCGACGCACGGATGCACGCCAAGACCGTAGGATCCTACGCAGTGCCGTAGGGGACCGCACCGCCACTTCCCAGCAAATTAAGGACACTGTTGCTCCTGGGGTATCGGCGAGGACCATTCGCAACCGTCTCCATGAAGCTGGGCTTCGGTCCCGTACACCGTTAGGCCGTCTTCCGCTCACGCCCCAACATCGTGCAGCCCGCCTCCAGTGGTGTCGCGACAGGCGTGAATGGAGGGACGAATGGAGACGTGTCGTCTTCAGCGATGAGAGTCGCTTCTGCCTTGGTGCCAATGATGGTCGTATGCGTGTTTGGCGCCGTGCAGGTGAGCGCCACAATCAGGACTGCATACGACCGAGGGCCAACACCCGGCATCATTGTGTGGGGAGCGATCTCCTACACTGGCTGTACACCACTGGTGATCGTCGAGGGGACACTGAATAGTGCACGGTACATCCAAACCATCATCGAACCCATCGTTCTACCATTCCTAGACCGGCAAGGGAACTTGCTGTTCCAACAGGACAATGCACGTCCGCATGTATCCCGTGCCACCCAACGTGCTCTAGAAGGTGTAAGTCAACTACCCTGGCCAGCAAGATCTCCGGATCTGTCCCCCACTGAGCATGTTTGGGACTGGATGAAGCGTCGTCTCACGCGGTCTGCACGTCCAGCACGAACGCTGGTCCAACTGAGGCGCCAGGTGGAAATGGCATGGCAAGCCGTTCCACAGGACTACATCCAGCATCTCTACGATCGTCTCCATGGGAGAATAGCAGCCTGCATTGCTGCGAAAGGTGGATATACACTGTACTAGTGCCGACATTGTGCATGGTCTGTTGCCTGTGTCTATGTGCCTGTGGTTCTGTCAGTGTGATCATGTGATGTATCTGACCCCAGGAATGTGTCAATAAAGTTTCCCCTTCCTGGGACAATGAATTCACGGTGTTCTTATTTCAATTTCCAGGAGTGTATTTCGAGTGCTGTACTGGCAGTAGTGGGGTCCAGGCAGTTCCAGATAAGTTTTAAAGTTTGACGATAATTTATGCATTTGTAGTTTTAGCTTGACGATGTCCACTATGGACAAACAGTAGATACTGTTATTCTGAAGAACATTGGGTTATCCCGACTGAAACCTAGGTAAATTCTAGGTAAACGGTGCAACTGAGGCTGTTCATTATTAAAAATAAAATTAATATTTATACAGTTGCTGACAGGGCCTCGAAATGTTAAATATATTTAAGTTATGATGTTATATATGCTAGGAACCAGCCGAACAGGTCCGATGACTGCGGCGCTCCGGACCTCGTGGATGAACGGAACGAGCTGATTTTCGCTTGTTTGCCGAATATATGTTGATTTTTACAGGATTTACATGACTAGTCTGCAGTTCACAGTTAAGTACCTGGTAGACGGCTCATCGAACCATCTTAAGACAATTTATCCCCCGTACCTCTCTCGAATAGTGTGCGGGTAAAACGGACAGTTGAATCTTTTCGTAAGAACTCCGATTCCTCTTATTTTGTTGCGACAATCATTTCTACCATTGTAGGTGGGTATCAACAAAACATTTTGACATTGGATGAGGAAACCGGTGACTGTAATTTCGTGAAAAGATCTCGGCACAAATAAAAGCGATTTTGTTTTGACGACTGGCACCCCAATCCGAATGCTGTATCCCAGACGCTCTCTCTCCTATTTTGCGGTAATGCAAAATGAGATGCCCTTCGCTGAACGTTTTCGAATCCCTGTTCCAATTCTGTCTAGTAGGGGTCGTATACCGAGCAGCAATACTCCAGAAGAAAACAGAGACGTGCCTCTTTAGTACATCTGTTGCATCTTCTATGTGTTCAACAAATAAAAAGCAGTCTTAGGTTCACCTAGACCACAACATTTTCTGTGTGATCGTTCGAACTTTAGTTGTTAGTATCTATAATCCCTAGATATTTAGTTGAACTGACAGTGTTAAGGTACGTGTGATTTATCGTGTAATAAAAATTTAACGGATTTAGTAGACCTACCCATATGGATAACCTGAAATCCCTGTACTAGCACGCCAGAGCGGATGAGGTTACATTTGTGGAACGGGGCCAAAATAAGTTGCTGACAGTTGCACTCATCATGTAAGCTTTATTTGTTAAAACACACAATAACATAAGCCAGAAATGAAAACTCTCAACGTTTTAACGAAAGAGCTCCGTTGATATAGTTTAAATCGGCTGAAGGCCACATATGAAAATCCAAGGCCTAAGCAAGGAATTGAGGTACATTAGTTAATCTAGAAGTTTCACTTCTTAAAAAAAATTTCTTCCATAAAAACAGGCTGATCTCTCCCACAGAACTCGGCTGGATGCCACACATGAAGCAAGAACAGTGTTACGGCTTCAGATTTTCAATGTCAATTCTAAATACGCTGGAGGGCGCATGTCAAGAAAACAATGTAACGGCTTAAAGCCTAGGAAGAAGAGCTTTCAATTTAAAAATGCTGAGGGCCTTAGGTTAAAATATTTCATGTAAAACTCGGCTGAAGGCCTCATACTAAAGAACAGCAATTTTATGACTTAAGGGCAAGACCAAGATTTTAGAATTTTTAGTTAAGATTTACGGCTTAAGACCCAAAAGAACAGCCTTGCAATTTAAATAAGCTAAAACTCGGCTGAAGACCACACACAGTACTTAAAAGTAAAAAGGAAATCACTATGTAAAACAGAAAGAGCGGCTCTCAGAAGGTTCCAAGGGTCGGCCTGGAAAGTAACACTAACGCATGCTGAGGTGAGACAGGCAGCCCGACCGACAATCTCTTAATCGGAAGGCAACACAACCAAGGGACGGTTTACGACCGACTGACGATGTGACTGATTTCCAACGGTCAGATTCAGCTGCACAGATAATGGAAAATGTCGGCCGATGAAGAGTAATCCAGATACCACTAACTTCAAACTGGACCTCACAGAGATCAAGGCATCAAACATCAGTCAAGACGAGTTTAAAAGAATCCGAAAACACAAGTCAAAACTGTCAAATCACTACCGGAGGCTGCAGATTCTAGGCAAGAAAACACACGACTTGTTATCACACGCATCATGGGCTGAGATGTTCAAATGTTCAAATGTGTGTGAAATCTTATCGGACTTAACTGCTAAGGTCATTAGTCCCTAAGCTTACACACTACTTAACCTAAATTATCCTGAAGACAAACACACACACCCATGACCGAGGGAGGACTCGAACCTTCGCCTTGACCAGATGGGCTGAGAAAACAATTCACAAATAACGAACAAATTGCTACAGTCGAGTTTTAAGAACGGGTATCTAATTACTCAACTTGAGGATCCTGCTTCGGAAGAAGGCGGAAAGTCGCTCACACAGCTGACGCCTCCAAATGCAACAGCGCGTGCCGCCCCCAAAAGCCCCGGCCTGGCTTCGCGCTATGGAGACTGTGAAGCTGCTCAGTTCCAACGAACCAACAAGGTCCAACCACATCCCAACTCGGAAAATGGTGTTCGTCCTGAGGATCCAAGATGTCGTCGACTGAGTCGACCGGCCGAGCAAACGACCAACGACGGCCCACCTTCGTCGACAACGGTCCCGGCGAATACTAACACCAGAGGGACCCGACTGTTGCTGGCTGCCATCTGCGAACTCTTCCCCGACTGATACTGGTGTAAGTGCTCAGCAGTCCACATGTCGCTTCCGACGACCAGGCGACGGACCGACCAACGGCCTTCCGTCTGCGTCGCCCACGGTCCCGACGCGTACTTGCACCATGCGGACCCACCTGCTACTGACGGCCAACTCGGTGCCCGACTGCTGCTCCCAACTGAACTGACTTCCTTCGGACGGACGACTTCCCGGAAATACTGGCTCGGTCCCTACCATGCAGAGGGAACACAACCGACGTCTCTGCACTGGAAGGAAACGACCCAAATACACGTCGTCGATGAGACGAACGACCGAACGACCAAACAACGGTCGTCCCCACTAGTACTGGCTGTGAGGAAATCACAGGGGCTCCGTCCCCGACTGCACTGCTGTTGCGTCCCGACCGCCCTTCTGGTCCGTCACGAACTTCACTGCTGGTCTGTCTCTGACTGAACTTCAGACACACGACGCCAATACCCTACTGGCCATTACAATTACTACAGCAAGAAGAAATGCAGATGATAAATTGGTATTCATTGGACAAATATACTAGAACTGACATGTGATTACATTTTTACGCGATTTGGGTGCATAGATCCTGAGAAATCAGTACCCAGAACAATCACCTCTGCCCGTAATAACGGCCTTGATACGCCTGGGCATTGAGTCAAAGAGAGCTTGGAGGCCGTGTGAAGGTACAGCTGCCCATGCAGCTACAACACAATACCACAGATCATCAAGAGTAGTGACTATCGTATTGTGATGAGCCAGTTGCTCCGCCACCATTGACCAGACGTTTTCAGTTGGTGAGAGATCTGGAGAATGTGCTGGCCGGGGCAGGAGTCGAACATTTTCTGTATCCAGAAAGGCCCGCACAGGACCTGCAACATGCGGTCGTGCATTATCCTGCTGAAATGTAGGGTTTCACAGGGATCGAATGAAGGGTAGAGCCACGGGCCGTAACGCGTCTGAAATGTAATGTCCACTGTTCAAAGTGCCGTCAATGCGAACAAGAGGTGACCGAGACGTGTAACCAATGGCAACCCATACCGTCACGCCGGGTAGTACGCCAGTATGGCGATGACGAATACACGCTTCCAATGTGCGTTCACCGCGATGTCGCCAAACACGGATGCGACCATCATGATGCTGCAAACAGAACCTGGATTCATCCGAAAAAATGACTTTCCATTCGTGCACCCAGGTTCGTCGTTGAGTACACCATCGCAGGCGCTCCTGTCTGTGATACAGCGTCAAGCCATGGTCTCCGAGCTGATAGTCCATGCTGCTGCAAACGTCGTCGAACTGTTCGTGCAGATGGTTATTGTCTTACAAACGTCTCCATCTGTTGACTCAGGGATCGAGACGTAGCTGCACGATCCGTTACAGCCATGCCGATAAGATGCCTGTCATCTCGACTGCTAGTGATACGAGGCAGTTGGGATCCAGCACGGCGTTCCGTATTACCCTCCTAAACCTACCGATTTCATATTCTGCTAACAGTCATTGTATCTCGACCAAAACGAGCAACAATGTCGCGATGCGATAAACCGCAATCGCGATAGGCTACAATCCGACCTTTATCAAAATCGGAAACGTGGTGGTTTACATCTACATCTACATTTATACTCCGCAAGCCACCCAACGGTGTGTGGCTGAGGGCACTTTACGTGCCACTGTCATTACCTCCCTTTCCTGTTCCAGTCGCGTATGGTTCGCGGGAAGAACGACTGTTTGAAAGTCTCCGTGCGCGCTCTAATCTCTCTAATTTTACATTCGTGATCTCCTCGGGAGGGGGAAGCAATATATTCGATACATCCAGAAACGCACCCTCTCAAAACCTGGCGAGCAAGCTGCACCGCGATGCAGAGCGCCTCTCTTGCAGAGTCTGCCACTTGAGTTTGTTAAACATCTCTGTAACGCTATCACGTTTACCAAATAACCCTGTGACGAAACGCGCCGCTCTTCTTTGGATCTTCTCTATCTCCTCCGTCAACCCGATCTGGTACGGATCCCATACTGATGAGCAATACTCAAGTATAGGTCGAACGAGTGTTTTGTAAGCCACCTCCTTTGTTGATGGACTACATTTTCTAAGGACTCTCCCAATGAATCTCAACCTGGTACCCGCCTTACCAACAATTAATTTTATATGATCGTTCCACTTCAAATCGTTCCGCACGCATACTCCCAGATATTTTACAGAAGTAACTGCTACCAGTGTTTGTTCCGCTATCATATAATCATACAATAAAGGATCCTTCTTTCTATGTATTCGCAATACATTACATTTGTCTATGTTAAGGGTCAGTTGCCACTCCCTGCACCAAATGCCTATCCGCTGCAGATCTTCCTGCATTTCGCTACAATTTTCTAATGCTGCACTTCTCTGTATACTACAGCATCAACCGCGAAAATCCGCATGGAACTTCCGACACTATCTACTAGGTCATTTATATATATTGTGAAAAGCAATGGTCCCATAACACTCCCCTGTGGCACGCCAGAGGTTACTTTAACGTCTGTAGACGTCTCTCCATTGATAACAACATACTGTGTTCTGCTTGCTAAAAATTCTTCAATCCAGCCACACAGCTGGTCTGATATTCCGTAGGCTCTTACTTTGTTTATCAGGCGACAGTGCGGAACTGTATCGAACGACTTCCGGAAGTCATGAAAAATAGCATCTACCTGGGAGCCTGTATCTAATATTTTCTGGGTCTCATGAAGAAATAAAGCGAGTTGGGTCTCACACGATCGCTGTTTCCGGAATCCATGTTGATTCCTGCATAGTAGATTCTGGGTTTCCAAAAACGACATGATACTCGAGCAAAAAACATGTTCTAAAATTCTACAACAGATCGACGTCAGAGATATAGGTCTATAGTTTTGCGCATCTGCTCGACGACCCTTCTTGAAGACTGGGAGTACCTGTGCTCTTTTCCAATCATTTGGAACCTTCCGTTCCTCTAGAGACTTGCGGTACACGGCTGTGGTACGCATTCCTCCTCCTTACACGAGGCATCACAACAACGTTTCACCAGGCAACGCCGGTCAACTGCTGTTTGTGTATGAGAAATCGGTTGGAAACTTTCCTCATGTCAGCACGTTGTAGGTGTCGCCACCGGCGCCAACCTTGTGTGAATGTTCTGAAAAGCTAATCATTTGCATATCACAGCATCTTCTTCCTGTCGGTTAAATTTCGCGTCTGTAGCACGTCATCTTCGTGGTGTAGCAATTTTAATGGCCAGTAGTGTATTATAGGTCGCTCCAGTGATGGTACGACTGTGCACTTATCGATAAGTGCTGCTGCTGCCACTCACGGGCAAGTAAGGGAGTAAGTTAGTGACGCTAGTAAATGGAATATGAAAACGAGGCGGCAGTACCACAATAAAAGATAACAAACAATAAATGGCATGAACACGAGCCGTGCTCGTTTCATAACGTAAATCGTTTTATTATTAGAGGATATTGCCACTTATCATATCATACAGATATGTTCCCTAAATCATGTTGCGATTCGATTTGATCTTCTGATGACTTCAATAGACTTGAAGTAACGTAATAAGCTGAAAAATATCTAAGAGGGCTGCTCAGGGACTCTCCAAAATCGTTTACATGGATAATGCCTGGAGCCTATAACACTTCTTTTGGCAACAGCAAATATCACTTCTACTGGACTCGATGACTTTTCCTCAGTTACTAGGAACTGTGAACTTTTTAACAGGAAGACCCGAACCTGTCCCTCGACTGGGACGATACGCCATTCGTATGCAATAGGATTAGATGCTTCTTCCGAGAAACGGTGTCAAAAGCCTTCCAGAAATCTAGAAATAGGGGATCAATTTGAGATCCAGTATCGATCGCACCTCTTACTTCATCTTAGTAAAGAGTTAGTTGTATTTCAGAAGAACGATAGTTTCTGCATCCGTGCTATATCAATAGATCGTTTCCTTCGAGGTGATTCCTAGTGTTCATATATAGTGTAAGTAATATTACTGAGGCTCCTGTGTCGTTACAACACTACAGAATTTACTCATGAGCAAACATGTCGTCTGTATCGTTCTTTGGCTATATCCCTGCTATTCTTTCTATGCGTTGCAATTTCCACGAATGTCAATGACGTTAATTGTTGATTTAAATAATGAAACATTTCACCATTTGCGTTTTCTCATGCATAGGACGGCGCGTTTCGGTAATTTATTCCCGTTTCCGAGAGCTACTGTTTACATTTAAAAAGGGTACACAATCATCACATACAATTCAAACGTAAATCATTGCGCCAGCGCATTTACATTTAAAGAATTAATGACGCATTCGCTAGCATTTTAAAAACATCGATTATCATACAAGAAATGAAATACTTAACCGGACTTTTCCTCTTTGTGATGCGTACTTTAACAAGAATATACCGTGCATGTACGAAGGGGGTTAAATAAGCAACGCAACACATTTTGTTCTCAAACCAGGTTGGTTTTATTCAGGATTCAAATACACCATATAATTATCCACCCCTGTCGCTACAAACCCGTATTTTTCAAACGATTTCCGTTCAATGCGACTGTCTTACCCCACCTAGGAGGGCCTGTAAGCAAGCATGGTACCGCTCTACTGGCCCACGTCGTAGCGAATCCCTTGCCGCATCAATAAAACAAGCCAACGAATTTTAAAAAAAAAAAAAAACTTTGTTCAGTTTGATAGCTGACTCTTATAGATTTTTATGAGGTGAATCCAAATCTAGCCTTAGTTCTTTTGTATCACCCATAGTTTTCGAGCAATATTCTTTTTATTATATAGTATAAAAATCCTATGCTATAATGTAAACGGGAATATTACTGAAACGATTTGTTACAACATAAGCATTGTTTGTATTTACAGTAAGCTATTTAAAACAATGATACGTGTAACAGAGGTTTAACTTGTCAGTAGGAATTGGTTTGTATTTTCTTTCTGTTTCTTCTTTGAAGCTTCTTTTGTAGCTTCTCCTATGACGAGTCGCTTCGTGTTATTCTCGGTGGAGTGACCAACTGTAGTCCCCATCATGTTGGTGTTCCAGCGGCCTTGGTAGCGTTTTTCCATCCCTTTAATGTCCTGATGAAAACGCTCACCTTGCTCCTCACTAACATCTCTCATATTATCCGGGAAGTAATCAAGGTGACAGTTCAAAAAGTGAACTTTAGGGTCACGAAACATCCTAAAGTTTTAAACTTCCTTAACATTGTAGCTATAATAGAAAAAATTCTATGTTTTTCTCATGTCCTAAAAACTTTGTAACGACTTGCTTGAATGATACCCATACTTCTGTCTCATTTAAGGTCATTGTGGATCCAAAGTTAACGACGAACATCCATTTTGTATTGTCAGGTCCGACAAAGACGCCTTCTTTTACTTCAGGTTCTGAAAGGTGTAGACACTTTTGGCAGAGATACTTAAAACACGGTCCATCTTTAGGCAAAGCCTTTACAAACTGTTTCATTAGACCTAACTTTATACATAGAGGTGGCAGGAGCAAGTTTCTTGGATCTACAAGGTTTTTGCGCAGAATGTTCTTCTCTCCAGGTTTTAAAGACTCCCTAACAGGCCGGGTTCTTTCTGCACCAGTGTTGATCCGTAGCCCTACTGTCCCATTCACACAAGAAATATGGAAATTTGGTAAAGCCACCTTGCTGACCAAGGAGCATCCACGTTACTTTTAGATCGCCACGTATCATCCAACCATGAGCAGAATAGCCTATTTTATTTAGCAGTATTTTTAGGTTTTCATAGTTTTCTTTTATATGTACAGAATACTCGACAGGTATAGATGCATATATGTTACCATTGTGCAATAAAACAGCCTTTAAACTAGTTTTGGGTGAATCAATAAACAGCCTCCAGTCTTCCCTTTTTGTATTTAATACCAAACTGATTCATCAGACCAGGAATGCCTGAGGAGTATGTAACCTCCCCCTCACGTATCGACCTTAATGACAGTGAAAAATTAAACCGCGTGTACCTAATGGAAATTTGGGAAAAGCAATCGTCACCGAAGTTAATCTGTCGGTAAAGAGGGAGGAAAGGGTTACATCTAAATGAAAGGAAAAATACAAATGAAACTGGTGGAAATTAATTTTGAAAAGGGGTAAAGTTAATAAAGAAAGTAAATGTGCGGCCGTTACGTTAACAATTAACTAGCGGTAATTAGATATTTGAGATTTGGGGGAAATTACGGTCGCCAGTCCTAAGGACAATTACTATAGTAACTGAAAAAGAAAGGTTATTACACATATAATTAGCACTAGAAGCGTGCAACTGAAGGTTGACACGTGTAGTGTGAAAACTGCAAGTTTGTCAGAAGTAATAAATTTCGCTACACTCTGACTAAATTTAGCAAAAGAATGAATAACATCGGAAAATCGAAAGTTAATTTAGTGACTGAAGTTAATAGTGAGCTTTCTTTCCGAAGCACAACGAAATTCAGTAAAATACGGTTAGTTGTGGACTACCTCAACAATCATTTCAAAAGCTACTTGAATCTACGCAATTTAGAAATAAGAGATTTAACTTTGAACTTGAATTAAATGATTCTGAACAATTAACAATAGTAAAATTTAGTACATACCAAGCTGAGCTGCAGTCACAGGTAAGCTAAAATACGGTAACAAAACTCGCACTCTTAATTTGTGCTTGTGTAATCTAAATATTGTAGCCAGCTATGAATACTTTAACTGAACTTTGAAATTGAAGCAGTGAAATAGAATAATATTGCTTTAATGCTGGCGTTTGAATTTCAACGACACTCCGGTTCATTCCGGAAAAGGAAGGGACCCTTTTTGGTAATGCAGTTGGGACAATAAGCAACAAAGGTTCATGCTACGTTGCTGTAATTTTGTGATTTGAACAGTTTGAAAAGCTGAGGTCTGCCATACAGTTCTAAAACTTTACGTGCTTCCAGTCTTCCTTGTTGGTTGATTGAAGGTTTGAAGCCGTCGATCGAGGAGGTGTCGACAGTCACTCATTGTCGGCCGTCGCTGTTGCAGAAGCTGGATGTTGGCGCGCCTCCTTCTCGACAGGGTCACCAGGCGAAACGGGCTCTTGGTGTGCGCCAGCTAATGCTTCCCGTCCGCGACACCGTGTCAGAAACTATCATAGCAAGTCGAGCCCAATTACATGCTGCCAAACCCCGAAAGCGCGGCAACTCGCGGGAGCGTCACACAACACACCTGCTCCACTGCACTACCCCAGCCAGACTCTTTCTCTGCCCGCGCTCCACCGGACAGAGTTCACTCTACCAAAGATCCTAAACTCTTTCGTTCTCCACACGACCTATCGATGTATTCGTTCGATAGCATAGTTTTCCCTAAGCCAGACCGAGCGTATAAATACAAATAATATTCACAAAACAAACCAATTATACATCGACATAAATGCATATATATATAGAAATAGTAAAACAATTACAATATACAAAGACACAGAAATGTCATATATTCAGGTAACAAAATATGGAAAAAATATTTGCAGTACAATAGATGGAAATAGGAGGATATGCATTTCCGGCGTTACACGTACCCCACATTGTCTGAGGATGTTCGTGTAACCTAAACAGACTCAGAAAATGTCCCAAAAAAGAAACAGCGGAAATGCATACGCTCAAAACATTCCTAACAGTACCAAGAAATGGATTTCAATTTACAAAATTAATCAGAGTACATGGTCATAAAAACAGGTAGACCAAAATACACAAATTAATAATTAATTACATAGAATACACATTTTATATAACCTTTTCACAATTAATACTCTCGCCATGAGAGTCCACTTAACGCTAAACAAGAAAATAATATACAGCAGATCGACTAAAACATAAATATTGACAGCAGAATTCTTTCACATCAGCTGTCCGGGAAGAAAAACAACTCCACCTTCCGTACCCGCTAGTACAAAGAATGCCGACAGCGGCACAAGGGCCGACAGCGGCACAAGAGCCGACAGCGACTCCGCCTCGCTAGTATTGTTGCGCCCGCCTGGGGGCACGCTTGATCTCACTCGCCCTTGTAACGGCACTTCCAGAACGTCCGTTTCACTGAATTCTTTCGGAAAAACTCACTCCCGAATAATCTCAAGGGGTCCATTAACACTATCACAGTGGACAACTCAACACTGTCCATCATAACACGCATGTAGTAGCCTGAAACTTAAAACAGCGTCTAAGTACATCGGTAACGACAAGTAAAACACATATTCATGAAATCTTACAGCTAGTTACAAAATCATAATTACATTTCTTAATCTACTGTGACTCAGCTGAAAACTTAAACTAGCTGCTTGGATTTTTAAATTGCCTAATAATCAGTAAGTCTTAAATCATTTAGACAAAATTAATTACTTATTAATTACAACATCTTTAATGACCTCTTGGTCAGGCAAAGGCATGGCAATCTAGCAAATCGTTAAATATTACACTCTATATTTACATACTGTACAAATTACCCATTCTGTGGTATTAATCAATCCTTGGTTGGTACAATTTCAAGTCTACAATGTTCCATATACCTAATAGTTTTCCTGAGCTTGGATACTGTAAGCAATAAGCATTTGTGTGAGGTATACCAATGACTTTATATGGTCCATTATAAACAAATTTAGAGTTTTCATTGTTTATCTCGCTCGATTTCTCATGGGCTTTTACAAGTACTAAGTCTCCGACTGCAAACTTAGCAAAACGCGCTTTAGCGTCATGACGACGTATGCGAGCATCGGCTTTTAGCTTCATTATTTCTCGCAAACGATCTTTTTTCACACCAATACTAATGTCAACCCACGGAGGGAATTTGACTATCTCTTCCACAAGTCCCGGTTTGTCTGAAAACACACTCTTATTCCTCATTATTACTTCATACAGGCCTCGTCTTTGTTCGTGTGTTACATTTGACACACCGTCTACAATACTTTCCAGTTCACTTTCTACACTATTGTCAATGCCGAGATTCCTCACATTACAGTAGTTCAAATTCATACCTACGTCAATAGCATCCGGCCAGTTAACAATGTGTATAGGCTGGTATTGCCTATGCACACCGTCTCCTGCCTCGTCAAAACTGCTATTGTTTTATCTTGTAACGTACATGTCAAAGTTTTGCTTTCGCAATTAATCACTGCACGGTACTTTAATAGCCAATCTAACCCGATAATTACTTCCGTAGTTAAATCTGGCACGACGACAAACTCTTGTTCAAATCGTGCCCCACATATCTCGAAGTTGACAAAAATGTGTTTTGTGACCGGTTTAATGGCCTTCCCAGTAGCACCGATAATTTTCACTCCTGTTACTGGCATAACTACGATGCCGGGTATGTCTTTCAGTAACTCAAATATTTTCCCAGATACAGCACTCAATTCTGCACCGGTGTCAATCAGCACGTTTAGTTGTAGGTCGTGCATATTAACAGACACTACTATCTGTCTACACTTGTCCTCGACTGTTTCTTTATTTTTCCACAGTAAATCCTCGTCTATATCCAGGTCATTCCAGAAAAAACCATCCGGCTTTGATCCTAAAACTGGCTTATCTGGCGGCTTTTTCAGCCTCTTTTCACATACAGTTTTAATTTCAACACGTTTGTCCAGAGGCTTAGTCTGTAGCTTCGCCTCCAGTACCGAAACCTTTTCCTGTGACTCGTCACGTAGTGAGTGTTGCTTTGCTATCAATTCACTAATTGTCACCTTCGTTGATTCCTCTTTGGCCAGATTGATCTCATCTGCCAATCTACCTGGAGAAATGTGCCCAGTAGTATCTGCAATTACTTCCTCTGGATCTGCGCAACCCACACTGCTACCGTCTGACCGTATAATGTCAGCTCTAACCTCATACACGCTGTAATCTATGTGCTTTTCCACCAATCGTGTCCAGCTATCACTAAAAGTTTCGCAATCTTTCTCCTTAACACTCTCGCAATGTTTAAACTGGAGGTTTGCGTCGGATGGGTCGGCTACTTCTACCACTATAACTTTCGGTGAAGTCTGCCGGTTAGGGACAGAACTTTCCGTTACTACTTCAACATCCAACTCCTGCGGGACGAAACACGAAGAATCTTGCTCGTGCTCTCCATTAACATCAACTATTTCTAGTAAAGTCTGCCGGTTAGGGCCAGAACTTTCCGTTACTACTTCAACATCCAACTCCTGCGGGACGAAACACGACGGATCTTGCTCGTGCTCTCCATTAACATCAACTATTTCTACTAAAGTCTGCCGGTTAGGGCCAGAACTTTCTATCACTTCACAAATACTACCTTCCTGCGGGACGAGCCGCGGCAAATCCTGCCAGCTCTCCCCATAAACACTTCTCCCGTACAGGCCCCTATAATCTCTTAGTTCGTCGTATAAGCGACCGAACTGCCTTAACCAGACCTCACCCCTCTCTGCATCCCCTCGCTCAATGACGAACGTGTCATCCGACATCTGATCTTCTCTCAACAATTGCGAATCATTCTTAAACTCAATCTCCAGTTCCGCTGTGGGTGTTACAGCTGCCACTTTACAATCGATTTCCGGAACACTACTTAAATTGTTGTCACTGACAGTGAATGTATTTTCTACTTCCGTGTCTACAACTGATCTACTAGTTGTGGGTGCACTCCTTTCTCCCAACACTGGCACACTCTCCCGCCGTTGAATATTCCATACGGAATTTTCATAACGACGACACCTGGGTTTTCTCCTGTTATTGGGCCTCCAAAATTTCTCCACGCCCGCTGGGCCTCTCACCGGCGCGGCTAATGGTTTCGCTGTCTCGTCCCAGCAGATCTGCTCCCCGGACGCTGCTGAGGCGGCTTATCGCACCCTCTGGCGTTATTACTATCCTGTGAAGCCCCTATCACGTTAGTATGATACTGGTTTCCGTCATTCCTGTTATTATTTGCATTGTACCGATTGTTATTACGGTCCGAACCATTATTGTTATTGCTGCAATGGTTGCGGTATGCATTATTCCCATGGTTATCGTTGTTGTGGTTGCTGTGGTACCCGTTGTTGTTACCACGGCCTCTACCACTATCGCGATTATTGCGCCAATTGTCCTCGTCCTCTACTCTTTCCAGAAAATCATTGATTGTCCTGTAATTGCTTCCTATGTAGCGTTTTGTATCATCTGGAAGCTTCTTGTAGAGTTCCCAGACTATTTCGGATTCCGTTTGGCGATCACGCAAATATTCCAACTTGCGGATCCAGCCCTCACAAAACTCCTTCATCGAGCCACGCGAATGCGCATCGGAAGGCCTCGATACGACAAATTCACGCCAAACACTTTGTTGTTTTTGCTCTGACCAGTATTTAGCCAGAAACAAATTTTTAAACTCGTCAAAAGACATGTTCGTAATGTTGAGGCTTAAGCCCCAACGCTTGGCATCACCAGCCAACACATCAATAACCGCATTAATTTTTCTCTCATTAGTCCATGATCTGGGTAAAACTCTTTCACAATTTTTAATGAAATCCGTCGGGTGTATACCGCCTTTTTTCAAGGGGTCGAACCGCTCCTCTTTCGTCAACAATTCCGAACTATGTGCACAGATTGGCACATAGATCTGTTTTTCGTCAAGTTTCTTTTCTAATTCCGACACTCTCGTAATTACTTGGCAAGTGGTTGTCGCAAGCGTTTCTACTTCCCTTCTTTTTTCTTCGCAGGTATTAGCCTGCTTCGTCACTTTTGGTATCTACTTCGGATACTAAAGCCTTTAAAGTTTCCACCTTCTTTTGATCCTCTTTTTTCACTAATTGAATTTGTTCCGTCACCTTATTCTCGATGATCGGAGCAACTGCTTCTCCTACACTTTTCTCGATTCTGCTAATTTCGGAATAAAAACGAGTATTTATGCTCGCAACTTCCGCCTGAACGCCCATCATTTCCTGTTTAAGATTACCGATTTCGGTATTAATCACAACAATATCTTCTTTGATTTTATCAACTTTTGTGTTAACAACTCCAACATTGTTGTTAACAACATTAATAGCTTCGTTCTATTTGTCTAGCTTCCGTTCAATTTTTTCAGGCTGATTCGTGATTACGTTAATGAAAACATTCAATAAATCAGTAAAATTGCCGGAAACTACCGGTTTTACTTTCGTAGCGGCTTCCTCTTTAAATGTCCCCCCGTATTCGTCATCAAGGGATTCACATTTGATTTTCACTTCCGATTCCGAAACATTTTCTAAAGTTTGGAATTCCATGGCTGCTCTTTGTTGCGTTTCGGCGGTCGCGTCTTTCATGCTAGCCGCCTGCCCCTGAACAATGGGTACCGCGGTGCGCGTTTCCCACTGATCGACCGATTGTTCCGTATCCAAGTCTACCAACTTTTGGTAATTGTTGCCTTCACTCATTTTAATAATTTTCAATATAAATGCCGAATCTCAAATCTAATTAGGATTCCTCACACGAATATTCTCGCGCACGTATCGACCATTTCGTAACCAGTACTTTGTTACGAGATTTGCACAATGCAAAATTCGTGTCCAGAACAACCTCAAATCCGAAGATTGTCCTGTCACCAGGTCGCCACGTGTAACCTCCCCCTCCCTTATCTACCTTAATGACAGTGAAAAATTAAACCTCGTGTACCTAATGGAAATTTGGGAAAAGCAATCGTCACCGAAGTTAATTTGTCGGTAAAGAGGGAGGAAAGGGTTACATCTAAATGAAAGGAAAAATGCAAATAAAACTGGTGGAAATTAATTTTGAAAAGGGGTAAAGTTAATAAAGAAAGTAAATGTGCAGCCGTTACGTTAACAATTAACTAGCGGTAATTAGATATTTGAGATTTGGGGGAAATTACGGTCGCCAGTCCTAAGGACAATTACTATAGTAACTGAAAAAGAAAGGTTATTACACATATAATTAGCACTAGAAGCGTGCAACTGAAGGTTGACACGTGTAGTGTGAAAACTGAAAGTTTGTCAGAAATAATAAATTACGCTACACTCTGACTTAATTTAGCAAAAGAATGAATAAAACCGGAAAATCGAAAGTTAATTTAGTGACTGAAGTTAATAGTGAGCTTTCTTTCCGAAGCACAACGAAATTCAGTAAAATACGGTTAGTCGTGGACTACCTCAACAATCATTTCAAAAGCTACTTGAATCTACGCAATTTAGAAATAAGAGATTTAACTTTGAACTTGAATTAAATGATTCTGAACAATTAACAATAGTAAAATTTAGTACATACCAAGCTGAGCTGCAGTCACAGGTAAGCTAAAATACGGTAACAAAACTCGCACTCTTAATTTGTGCTTGTGTAATCTAAATATTGTAGCCAGCTATGAATACTTTAACTGAACTTTGAAATTGAAGCAGTGAAATAGAATAATATTGCTTTAATGCTGGCGTTTGAATTTCAACGACACTCCGGTTCATTCCGGAAAAGGAAGGGACCCTTTTTGGTAATGCAGTTGGGACAATAAGCAACAAAGGTTCATGCTACGTTGCTGTAATTTTGTGATTTGAACAGTTTGAAAAGCTGAGGTCTGCCATACAGTTCTAAAACTTTACGTGCTTCCAGTCTTCCTTGTTGGTTGATTGAAGGTTTGAAGCCGTCGATCGAGGAGGTGTCGACAGTCACTCATTGTCGGCCGTCGCTGTTGCAGAAGCTGGATGTTGGCGCGCCTCCTTCTCGACAGGGTCACCAGGCGAAACGAGCTCTTGATGTGCGCCAGCTAATGCTTCCCGTCCGCAACACCGTGTCAGAAACTATCATAGCAAGTCGAGCGCAATTACATGCTGCCAAACCCCCAAAGCGCGGCAACTCGCGGGAGCGTCACACAACACACCTGCTCCACTGCACTACCCCAGCCAGACTCTTTCTCTGCCCGCGCTCCACCGGACAGAGTTCACTCTACCAAAGATCCTAAACTCTTTCGTTCTCCACACGACCTATCGATGTATTCGTTCGATAGCATAGTTTTCCCTAGGCCAGACCCAGCGTATAAATACAAATAATATTCACAAAACAAACCAATTATACATCGACATAAATGCATATATATACAAATAGTAAAACAATTACAATATACAAAGACACAGAAATGTTATATCTTCAGGTAGCAAAATAAGGAAAAAATTTTGCAGTGCAATAGATGGAAATAGGAGGATATGCATTTCCGGCGTTACAAGTACACTAAACCATCTTATTGTTGAAAAAACTAGGAAAATTGCTGCTCTCTGTTTGTATACATGTATATGCTGGTGCCAACTGTCAATAAGTTTTTTTCTTTTACTCAAGAGCCAAGCAATTAAGCTTTTTCTTTCGTTAAGCCCAGAGCCGTAACCAAATCGTTAAACTCTCTCTGAGTGAGTAATTTGGGCTCTAGACTTTCTGCATTACAATGAAATTTATCATCATCTGGTTCATCTAAATCAGATTGTACACCAGAAAATGCTTCTATTGGAGTAGAAATTAAATCATCTGGTGGTCCAGGAATCGGCAGATCTACACCATGCCCTACTGGTCGTATGGTGAACGTAAGGTTAGGGTAGCTTATCACCTTATTGTTTTTTCGAATTATGACCAGTAATATCAACACTGCAAAAGTTACAATCACCGGAATGATTCCTTGGCTCTCTCCATATCATAGGAACAGCAAATCTAAAGGCTTTTTTTTCTCCTTTTTCGACCATTTTCTCTGATCTTCAACACATACATAACATACCTTATGCGGCACCCAAGATTTATCTTGATCACCAAGTTTAGATCCACAGTATGATAGATAAACCATTTTCACAAAGTCTGTAATGTTTCTTTGGTGTTTTTTAATCACAAATTCACCTAAAATATAACAAAAACTGTCAGCAGAGTTTTCACAGCCACGATTAGACATTGTACTGAGCAGATGTACAGGAAACGGAAAAGTGAGGTTAGGTTGACAGTAAACAAAACACCATCAAAACAAAAATAGAATCGACCCTTTTTTGCCAGCAAATGTTTTTCAGCAGTGCTACCAACTTCATCTACATTCATTACACCTCGTTTTTAAATTATTTTAACCAAATGAAAGCTGTTAAATTCTTTAAAAAATCGTGTAATTAAAAAAAAATTAACTGTAAAATGTGAAGTAATTGTAGGTGATACAGTTTTTTAAGTATTATAGTTGGATATCCCACCCTAAAAAACATAACATTTTTCAGAATTCCATCGCTGGGCTATGTAATCTACCCATGAGCCACGTACTGCTTCCCGTGGAGTGCGTCCTTCGTTTAGCCAAACAGACGGAATTCGCAAGAGGCGAGACACGAGCTGTGGGATGATGGCTGAGGGGGATCAGTCCAATGAAATTTTGTGAGCTCCTCTCAGGTGAGCAGACATTCACGATTCCTTGCGTTGTCATGGAGAAAGAGTACTTCGTTTGCATTTTTGTGGCGACGAACATGATCAAGTTGTTACTTAAACGTCCTGAGGTTTGAACCATGAGGGAGGACATCACACAGAGAAAACCCTTCCGAGTCCCAGAAGGCCGTCATCATGCCTTTGCCGGCTGACAGTGCGGCTTTGGACATTTTCTTTGGACGAGAGGTGGTGTAATGCCATCTCACGTATTGCCGCTTTGTTTCTGTTTCGAAGTGAAAAACCCGTGTTTCATCGCCTGTGAGGATGTTCGGCAAAAACAAAAATAGTCACGATTAGCCTCGTAATTTAATAAATTTAACTGTAAAATGTGAAGTAATGGTGGGTGATACAGTTTTTTAAGCATCATATTTGGATTTCCCGCCCTAAAAAACATAAAATTTTCCAGAATAACAAGAACAAAAATAGTCACGATTAGCAGCGTAATGTGCCTGGTAGGTTGCACATGTGGTCCTTCGTTACTCTTTGTGGTCTTGTGTAAGGTAGCAAGGACCCCAGACAGTATACACATTTGAGTACTGCAACTGGTGGACGAGTGTGTCAGCACTACCATCAGAGACGTCCACTTGAGCAGCGAGGTGTTTGATTGTGATCCGTCGATCACCGCCAATGACAGTGTTTGCACGTTCCAACATTGTAGGAGTCATATCTGTGTGCGTCAGGCCGGCGCGCGGAAGACCTTACAGGTTTGCGCGACCTTGTTGCGATGATGGCAGTCGCTTTTCCCAACGATTCACCGTGATTTTTGTTGTGTCTAGACAAGAGAGCCTAGACACAATGAGAGGAAGCCGAAAGGCACGCGCTTAAACTCACGCAGGCTGGCGTGATGTCTGAAACAGGATACCTAATGAATGCTATAAAGAAAAGTACGTAGCTTCTGGAATACTTAACTTTAATCCACATTTGTAGAACATCGCTCTTGATGATACATTAATAGAATCTCAATATCAATTGAATACGGCGCCTTGCTAGGTCGTAGCAAATGTAGCTGAAGGCTATGCTAACTATCGTCTCGGCAAATGAGAGCGTATTTGTCAGTGAACCTTTCCTTGCAAAGTCGGCTGTTGAAAAATGGTTCAAATGGCTCTGAGCACTATGCGACTTAACTTCTGAGGTCATTAGTCGCCTAGAACTTAGAACTAATTAAACCTAACTAACCTAAGGACATCACATACATCCATGCCCGAGGCAGGATTCGAACCTGCGACCGTAGCGGTCACGCGGTTCCAGACTGAAGCGCCTTTAACCGCACGGCCACACCGGCCGGCCAAAGTCGGCTGTACAACTGGGGCGAGTGCCAGGACGTCTCTCTAGACCTGCCGTGTGGTGGCGCTCGGTCTGCAATTACTGACAGTGGCGACACGCGGGTCCGACGTATACTAATGGACCGCGGCCGATTCAAAGGCTACCACCTAGCAAGTGTGGTGTCTGGCGGTGACACCACAATTTTCGTCACTACCACATCTCCATACACATTCTGTAAGTAGCAATTAATATCTGCAATGCTCTAGTTTCTTCCCAAAAGAAACTCAATGTCAGGTCTCTTCTTGGAACGAACATTCGTTATGTATGGCATTTTGAAGGTTACGTATCGCGTAGCCATCAGTCAGAACTCCATGAAACTATAGGGTTTGATTTGAGAATATTCCAAGGCGTCCCACAACAAATACCACATTTTTGCTACCAAAATTGTCCGAGCATGGAAATATGTTGCATTACTTACGGAAGTTTCCATTCCAGTTAAGATCCTTTCAGTCCCAGACAAATTAATACTTTTTACCTCGATTATTGCACTCCTATAATTCTCCATCGGCCTTGTTACCTAACGCACGCATTTGATATGTTTATGGTGATGTTACACAGTTCAAAAAATGGTTCAAATGGCTCTGAGCACTATGGGACTTAACATCTGAGGTCACCAGACCCCTAGAACTTAGAACTACTTAAAGCTAACAACACACACATCATGCCCGAGGCAGGATTCGAACCTGCGACCGTAGCGGTCCCGCGGTTCCAGACTGAAGCGCCTAGAACCGCTCGGTCACACCAGCCGGCTCCTCGCAGGCTAAATTATACGCTTTGTTACAACATAAGCATGGTTCGTGTTTACAGTAAGTTATTTAAAACAATGATACGTGTTAACAGAGGTTTCGCTTGTCAGTTGGAATTGGTACCATCCACTCGCGACCTACTGCTTGGACTGTCACATACTAACCGATCAGAGAGTCTCAATGGAACACACTAGCAGACTCTAAGAAAACGTAAGAACGTAATACGAAGCAACTAATCGGGCTGAATGGCACAAAAGAGTGTCGGTGTGGAAACTTTTCAAAATACGATATCTTGTAAACGACTCGCACTAGAACTCTTTAACCAACACTACTGACATTCTAATTTACCCTTCTTTTAGTTTGTTTATGTTAATAGGCATTCTTCCATTTAAAACAGTGTACGTTTGCACAAAAAAATACACGTTCTAAGTATTACTGCAATTTGTTTATTGGTTAACAATATGAGCCCCCAACTACCAATCCATTTTGTGAAATCCACACATAAATAGCATTTTCCTTTTTCCACAATATTTGCGGTGCATGTTTCAGGTGATTCACCCTGAATACGTTACTGTTCTTACTGTAGATTTAAAACGCCCAGCGTAGTAAAATTACCTAATCGTGAGATTAGGTGTTTATAAAACAACCATCTACCTCTGAAAACGACGTCCCGCGAGAAATTCACAGCGGCTGTATACCCGTACAGATAAAAGACTGATAAGGTAGCTGCCTGGGGATGGAAGCAGAGAAGGACGGAGTGGTGGGGGGTTAGTGGCAGAATGTGACGTGTCAGGCCGCGGGCTACAGTGGGAGTTGCCACGACAACGCGCCTCTAACCCCAATTACCTGTCAGTTGTGACAGCGCATGGCTAATTAAACGTTTACCTGCTCGGTATCTCGTATAAACGCACAACGTCTTTGTTTACCTTGTAAATAGAAGTCTCCTAGCGGTGCGCATCTATATTCTACCTGTTTTTCCCTTCAAGCCAAATGTTCCGTTGATACAAAGTACGTGGAACGCCTCGGCTTCACCGCGCGTTTACCTGGAAAATACTGTAAGCGTTCTGAGTGCGTAGAAAAATTTTCTTCATGTTTCCCTACTGTTGTCTGCAGCAGAAACACGGAGCTGGGTTCATTAAGAGCTGTCTCCGTGCGTCGTTTCACTCTGGGCTCCTAAGCCAGTTACGCAACCCAGCTCTTAAAAACGGCCGAATTTCAGCTTTTGCCTCACCTTTCCCACAAAGCGCCGACTTTTCTTCGAAGGCTAGAATTAGGAATACAAAGAGAAAATTACTTGTGGAAAAATGTCACTCTCTGGAGCATCGAAGTCTCTATATGCCAATCTTGTTACCTTGCTGTTCATTTTAACGGTAGAGCTTCGTCGACAGTCGGAATAAGTTGGCCAGCAATAAAGCTACTTATGAACTGTACTTTAAAATACTAATGCATAGAACAAAGCCTGCACATTACATAAATGCACACTTTTTTTAAAATTTCGTCTCGGACAACCAACCTAGGTTTTAACGACTATCAAAAAGCATTTGACCGCATCCGCAATAAAAAAAAAAATTCTCGTCAACAATGGAAAAAAGAAGTTTCTCATGTACCTATTAAATGTACTCATAGGAATGTAGTAGACTTCAGTTGATGTATTGTATATATATTCTATTACTTAATAAAAGAATTAAACGTGTATATACATAAAAAAGCGCACGCAAACTTAGCGGGGAAGACTATATATATATATATATATATATATATATATATATATATATATATATATATATATATATATAGTGCTAATATTATTATTACTGAAACTTTTACTTCTACACATGCAACTACATTTAGAGGTACAATTTTTTTTAGCAATTCTGAAACAGAAAATCGTCCATGGAATAGAAGGAGTTGTCCAAATGAAATGATGTTAAGCTAAATTTGAAACTTGATCTGCTACCTGCCAGACACTTTATGTTTTTGGGCAAATGATCAAAGATTTTTCTTGCTAAATAATGTACTCCTTTTTGAGCAACTGACGGCTTCAATAACGGATAGGAAAGGTCATTTTTCCCTATAGAGTTGTATGTGTGACCATCACTGTTCTTCGCGAATTGAGATGGATTATTTATAACGACTTTCATTAGCGAATATATGTACTCTGATGGTGCAGTTAAAATACCTAACTCGTTGAATAAGTGTTTACATGACGTCCTTGGCTGAACACCACTAATTAATCTCACTGCTCTCTTTTGTGCAATCAATACTTTATGTCTAGGTAGTGAGTTACCCCAAAAAACTATTCCATAAGACATTATTGAGTGGAAATAGGGAACGTACGTTAGGAGGCTGATCTGGTTATTACCATGACTAGCGATTATACGTGGAGCGAAAGAAGCTGAAATTAATTGATTGAGAAGATCAGTAATATTCTTCTTCCAGTTATAGTTTTCATGAATGTGAGCACACAAAAATTTGGAGAAATCTACCCTGTTAACTGAGCCCTGTTCATATGCTACATCAACTGTCGGTATGTCTCTATTCGGTGTACGGAACTGGATATAGTGAGTTTTTTGCAAAATTAAGGGACAGTCAATTTTCTGAGAACAACTTAATAATTCTTTGAAAGACATCGTTAACAATATCTTGAGCTGCTTTTTCTGGAATAGGATTTATTATACCACTCGTGTCATCTGGAAAATCCACTAGTTCTGCTTGCCGAACCTTAAGTGAGAGGCCATTCACATGAATAAGGAATAGCAAAGGGCACAAAATTGAACCCTGTGGGACTCCCTTTGTGATAACTCCCCATTCAATAGAATTTACCACCCTTCCAACATTATTTGTGTTGCTCAGCACAACTTTTTGCTTTCTGTTTGTTAAGTATGATTCAAATCTGCTGTGTGTATAGCCTTCAATTCCATAAAACCTGAGTTTTTCTAATAGTGTGACATGATCCACACAGACAAATGCCTTGGAAAGAACGCAAAAAATACCAACTGGCGAAAATTTGTTATTTATGGCTTGCACAATTTGATGAGTAAATGTGTAGATGGCATTCTCAGTCCAGTAACCCTTCTCGAATCCGACCTGTGACGTGTGGAGTAAATTAGTTTCATTTAAACGTGAGACTACTCTTAAATAGACAACTTTTTCGAATATTTTAGAAAATAAAGTCAGCAATGACATTGGTTTATAATTATTTAAGTCACTGTTGTGGCCTTTCTTCAAATGGTTCTAAAGGCTCTGAGCACTATGGGACAGCGTAGGTCATCAGTCCCCTAGAACTTAGAACTACTCAAACCTAACTAAACTAAGAACATCACACACATCCATGCCGACCGGCGTCTTCTTTCTTATCAAGAGGTTTGGCTGTTGTGTATTTCTATCTGTCTGGAAAAATTCCCTGTGCCAGTGAAGCATTACATATATCACTGAGGACTCCGCTTTTTAAATTTGAACAACACTTCAAATTTCTGTTAGAGACTCCATCAGCACCACATGAGCTCTTCTATATTTATAATTCCGTCATTTTCCGTGGGGGATTTTGGTGCTATTTCTAAGTGCCTAAATTTCTGTGGAATGACATTTTAACATATTTTTTGCTCCTTCGACTGAACTCTTTAACCATATTTTTGTTAAAATAATTGAAAAGCCACGATCGCTTCAATATCCTTTACTAGATGACCGGTTTCAGCACTCTGAAGGTGCCACCATCGGTTCTGAAACGTGGATTAACATTTATAAAACCATATGGACATCATGACACATGAGGCAGACCATCTGATAAAAATCATTGTCACAACCAATAAAAAATAATAAAAAACTGCTCTAATGGTCGTCCTTTCCATAAAGTATAAAACTTTAGTCACCAGATGAAACTACCACCGTCCGCCTAACACCGGTCGGTATGATGACTGCCCTATTCCTAATAGCGAAGTGACCTACTATCCTGCTACACACGAGATGGAAACAAAAATTCTAGCTCATTTTACCCATCTGCATCTTTTGAGAAATCTACATTAAAATCACCACAAACAAGTAAATGCTTCTTTTTGTCTGACAGGTAGCTCAATAATGCCTCTAGATTTTTCATGAATAGCTGAAAGTTACCTTGAGGGGATATGTAGATTGTTGTAATTACTACAGCTGTATATTGCAGTAGCAACTCACAAGCCCACGCGTCTAAGATCTGATCTACACAAAAACTATTTATTTAAGTATTTTGGACATTGTGTCCAGTTTTAAGTTGCAACTCCTCCTTTTTCCATGTTGACTGTACATGAATAAGATTTTAATATGTAATCCCTTAAATTTAACTTCTCCATTCCCGCAGTTATATGGTGTTCAGAGAGACACAAAACATCTATACCTTCAGAATTTACCCCATTTTCTAGGCATAGAAGAATCGCATCCGTATTATTTATGGTTCAAAAATGGTTCAAATGGCTCTGAGCACTATGGGACTCAACTGCTGTGGTCATCAGTCCCCTAGAACTTAGAACTACTTAAACCTAACTAACCTAATGACATCACACACAGCCATGCCCGAGGCAGGATTCGAACCTGCGACCGTAGCTGTATTATTTATCAATCCTCTAATGTCGTGATGAAAAACACAAATTTTATTTCTTTGGATACTGCTACAGACATTATGGCACTGTTCTGTTTTACTCTCTTTCAATACTCTCTGTCTGTAACCTGACTCTAACCTTAAAAGTGTGTCCCTCTGACTCCGGTAATCACAGGTATTTTGCCTTGTGTGCATGTGGCCCCCTTACATTTTCTGCAAGATGATCAACTAATTTATCCTTCGCCGCGCGGGATTAGCCGATTGGTATTAGGCGCTGCAGTCGTGGACTCTGCGGCTGGTCCCGGCGGAGGTTCGAATCCCCCCTCGGGCATGGGTGAGTGTGTGTGTGTGTGTCTGTCCTTAAGATACTTTCGGTTAAATAGTGTGTAAGCTTAGGGACTGATGACCTTAGCAGTTAAGTCCCACAAGATTTCACACACATTTGAACATTTAATCTATCCTTCCCCCTCCTATTCAGGTGCAGGCCATGACTTACATTACTAGCCTCCAAGGTCACGATACGTGACTGTATGTGATTATTTCTTGTCAGCGTTTATAAAAGACTCTGTTTATGCATCTCCGTTACCAGCAACAGTGAATGAATTGAGACATCGCATAACAGCAGCTGTGGAAGTTATAACCCAAGACATGCTCGCTGCAGTGTGGGAACAGTTTGGATACCGCTTCGTCATATGCCGTGAATTTCACGGGTGGCATATTGAACACCTATGAAAAGCTATGAAAAAAATAACTTTTTGATTTTCTCGTTCATCAAAAAACGAAATTGATTGTATATTATTTTCAGAAATATAGATGTGCAAAATCGGATGATTCTTTTTGATACACCCTTTATTTCTGACTTTCCTGTGATCTTCACTCTGCTACTCTCCCCCCTTCCTAGCCCCTATTGCCTGTTGAATCAAACCCTGCCATTAGCTTCATTCATAACTAAAACTGAACTTTCGTGATCTTCCCGTTTTATTCGGTCAGCCATTGCATTTGTACGTCATGACTGACTACGGGGTACAACAAAAGTACGTATCTAAACGTAAATTTACTATCGTAAGGAGCGATCCAAAAGTTTCGGTTCGAAGACGTCGCTACAGAGTGAATGCAACGTATCGTGAATCCGATGCTGATATATAAGTATCGACACGTAGGCAACGGATTAGTGTAGCATTCGAGACTTTACGACGTGAGTGCGGTAAATGCAGAAACGTGAACAATGGCGACGTTGTTGCCAAATGCGTCCAGAAAGGTCCAACGTGCTATTATTCTTTGCCTGACTGCTGAAGAATAAACCCTGGTGGCTATCCACAGGAGAATGAAGAACGTATATGGGGCAGCAAGTGTGTCGAAAGCCATCGTTGTGGAATGGTGCACTAAGTTCCGAGAGACGCCGGCCCATTTGTGAGGTCGACCTCGTCTACTGTTGACAACAACAAGATAATCGAGCAACCGTCCGATAGTTATGATCTATTCCCAGACGATTTGCATACATTTAGACCCTTAAAAGAGCCCTTGAAGGGTCGACAATTCCGGTCGCACTTGGAACGTCAGCATATACTTACGGACCACTTTACGCAGCAGGAACCGTGTTTTACCAAACAGGTATCTTCAACCAGTGCTCACGTGATTTTCCCTGATTGGCTTACTGATTCTGGACTGTATGGGCATCGAGCAGAAACTTTTGATCGGTGTTTATAGAATGAAAGGCAGTCCAGTGCATTTGGCTTCATCAAATTCTCCCACGAGTGAAAGACAATGGAGACACCCCATATCTATTGTACATCCTTCATCTGACATCGGTTTCTGATAAAGAATTTCATTGAAGTATTCTGGGCACATTTATTACACTGCCGAATTCAGTGCAATGAGACGTTACGGTCCAAGCTACTGGTACGAGATTTCTTACCATGTTTGTTGCCCTACTCCCACTGGTGAACTTAGAGTCGTACATTGCGCGACAGTAAAGAGATATTCTTATTTAAATGACAGAATCATAAAAACGTTATACTACCAAAAAAAATATAGCAATGACCTGTTTCGGCACAGTATCGTGCATGAGACTATCTTGGAAGCGTCGGATGTGAGCTTGGGAGTTGATATTCTATACTGCTTCAGTATTTTGTCATTAAGTGTACATACACTCATCTAACATTGCTTCCCTCATTGTCAGCAATCACTAGACCAGTAATTTGCGTTTGTATTTCTGTTGGTGGTACATCGATGACAGAATGAATGTTTGACCAGTTATTCTATCCTTCGGCATGCTCCACAATCCAACTAAATACTTAAAGCTTCATTTATGAAGTAGTTTCATCGAAACTAGATGGTACCCAATTTTTAGAACCCAACAGAAATAAAAAATACCGCCGTCTTCAGAATCGTGTACAATTTTACAGCACTTCTCTCCATACAGAGCAGTATTCTTTAGACGTCCAACCAAAGTGTATATTTCAACTACTAAACAAGTCAGTGGAAGAAGCTGTAAAGTCGCAATTTACGAAAGATTACAGGGTTCACATTAGCTGTCATATATTCCAAAGCACGATATTCTGGTAATAAATACTTAAATACGCAACGTTGGGATGCATTGCTTACTACAAAAAATGATCTGTCTTATTGTGTCTAATCTATGGTTTTGTCTACGAATTAAATGAAGCATGTAATGTACAACATCTTAAAAAACCATTTAGTGGTTTGGCACCATCTTCTGACGACAACTTCAATTATTCAGTGACACTGCATTGAATATGCCTGTTTATGTCTCGAAATACCTGAGTTTCTTTCTTTGAGCAACATAACCTTTACACTGTATCTCCAATTTCTGGCGAAACAAATCGTTTATTTTCACTTTACGCCTTCCAGAAGCATAAAACTTGTTTCCAGACATAGCAACTGTCGAAAGTACCGAGTTAAGAAAAGCTGTAACCAAGCGTAAGTTTGTAAACAAAGGTAACGCTCCGAATACAGGATTACATTGGGGAATATTTAATAGAGGCTCTAGGCGTATCTTCTAAGGCGACTGTTATCTCCCAAAATATTTACGTACAGTTTTTTTTTCTAAATGCAGGTTCTGTATAAACATTTGATGAAATAAGAGCGAGGCTGCGTGAAGTCAGATTTTTAAGGTAGCTCTTAAACAGCCCATACCGTCTAGCATAGCTCATTAACTACTTGTTCGTTGAAAGTCGCTTTTTGCAAGCGAATGCGTTTGCAATGAACTTAAGGGAAACAATAGGATAGTTTCTTCGAAAGGGACATTTCCGATATCTTTCCCCAACCCTATTCATCCTGAGTTCCAGCTCTTTCGTTAATGAACTCGCTTTACACGGGACTTTGACAACTGTAGTCTTCTTTGTTTTCTGCCCTCCACGCTAAGATTCAATGAATTGATTAAACAGAGATACAAACGGGAAAGTAAAGAAGAATTCCAAGGTAAGGGACATTTTAGTGAATTTTAAAGTTTACTCTCTAGCAAACTCTTTCGGTTCCGCATGTCATACACTGTTTGAATACATATATCCAAAAAGTCCTATGTAAATCGGAATTGCCCTCTAGATGTGATTAGAGGCGGACCTACAATTACGATTATGAAAGAAGGGGAGGAGTATTTTGTTATCAGTAGAAATGCAGTAACAGCAAACAACATCTGTCGGGAGACCTCTGTGGCTTCGAAGGTGCGTTAGTCATTGGGTGTCACCAGAATAACAAACCCATCCAGTATATCTTAACCCTTCTAAAGATGCGCACGTCGACAGTGGGTAAAGTGATTCTGAGATGGAAAGGCGAAATAGCCACCACGGCTACATCAAGACCACGTAGACCTCATCTTCTGAACAACAGGGACTGTCGAACACCGAGGAGGGAATTGCTAGTGAGTCACACAGTACTACCAACAGTCCAGATGGCAGAGTGACTGCTAGCGCAGTGAATGTACGGAAGGTGTGAAAATTGAATGTGGTACAACAGACGAGCACCTCTTCATACGCTGCAAATTTCTGTAGTCGATGCTAAGCGACGCCTGAAGTGGTGAAGACCATCGTCGCTGGATACTGGATGACAGGAAAGCAGTGATTTGGAGCGATGAATCAAGCTATACTTGGTAGCAATCCGACGCAAGGGTTTGGGTTTGGTGAATACCTGGAGAACATTACCTGTCTTCATACACATCGAAAACGGAGGACATGGTATTACGGTATGGTAATGTTATTCACAATTAAGGTGGGATCCGCTTATTGCGCTTGAGAAAACCCAAAAATGTGAAAGTATATAAACACATTTTAAAGCGTTGCGTACTGCTGACAGTGGAGGAAAAGTTCCTCTCGCAAGAGCTTAGAACGTTATATTAGGTATTGCAGGATCTTCATTGTTTGCTTTTAAGTGACACTGGTGGCCGACATTATCATTAGGAAGATATATGGAAACTTCTTCTTCCCCATAGCATCCACTTCATCCTACCGATTCCTGTATTTCGCCACCTTGTCATTTCAAATGGTTTGCTAAGTATGTGTATTACGTGTAGATTTACGACTTATACCAACCATAGCTGCGTAAAAGTAGGATTTGAAACCTAAACTGACGTCTTAAACCTTTCGCAATGACTTATTAACTACGGCATAATTCAATATAGGGAGTCAGCAACAAGTGATTGATTCATACCTCTCGTGTCCTATGAAAGGTGAAGCCTAATGGTAGTCTGTTGCACTTTCGTGTGTACCAAGCAAAGAACAGCCGTGAACCTTGCCATTAACTATAATCATATCACATCAGTGAGTACTAATAGATGTTATAGAGGGAATATTAGAGCTATCCAGCGATCCAATTATCTAAAGTTAATGCAATACTGTGACTAGTAACGGTTGCCAAACCGCCAGATGCTTTGTCTGACACGTTTCTTTCTTGTTCAAAATTTTTCATGCTCTCGCATTTATGTAAATCGTTGTACATTTTTTCCTCACGTGAATATCTTCACTCTAAAAGTTCTCTAATAGGTTACGGTACCCAAAAGTGTTTTCTTCATTTCTTCGTTCTCATATTCTTTCTAATACTTTCTTGATTTCGTAGTTTATCTGTTTCCTTTAGTTTATTTGTAATTCGTCTTGTGCAAAAAATTTATTCTTACATAGTTTCCAACGAAACAGATACGCTTCCTTATATGACACTGTTCTCCGCCTGCAAAGATTGTGTACTTGCATGAATCCAATGGAACATGTAAAACATTTGTGATCTGACAGGTTCATTTGAAGGTAGGAATCAGAATGTTTCTGTGCAAGTAAACATTAATTACCTATTTACATAAATGTTCTGCGACATCGGTGTCATTGTGTAACTTACATGCCAAAGTGAATTGCTCATGTTAAAAGTTATAAGTAAATGCCGTAGTTGAATCAAAAACAGTACAGTGTGTACACTATTAACACTTGTAATCGCTTTTCCTTTCTTGTATCATTAAAAACGCACGAGTAAAATATGATTATCTTTAAAAACATTACATACTGCATTAGATGGAATAATAAGTCTTTTAAATTACTGTTTTGTGACATTTTTGCGATTTTCTTTGTCAAATATCCAAGATACGAAGCATTGCAGTCTTTTCAACAAATAATACGGTACGGTAAATCCCAATCCGTATACGAAAAACATCCGCCTAATGTCACTCGAAAGCTAATACCTGTTTCAGACTCATGTTCAGTACTGATCTCACAACAGTTGCCACAATATGATCACCTTGATATAATGCAGTTACGAAGCAAAAACAAATAAGTAAATAAATAAAATAAAAAACAACACCATTGTAAAACTTATACAAGTGTTATATGGTTCAAATGGCTCTGAGCACTATGGGACTCAACTGCTGAGGTCATTAGTCCCCTAGAACTTAGAACTAGTTAAACCGAACTAACCTAAGGACATCACAAACATCCATGCCCGAGGCAGGATTCGAACCTGCGACCGTAGCGGTCGCGCGGTTCCAGACTGCAGCGCCTTTAACCGCACGGCCACTTCGGCCGGCTAGAAGTGTTATACATCATTTTATCTTTAACTTATGTAGTACACGGTATTAAATGTTTTGTAAGTCCGTTCTACATGGAGAAATTGTTCTGCGAAACAACAGGAGAAGCGAACTGCTTAGGGCCAAATCAGAATGCGTTCTGTATGACATGTGTTACAATTCTTTCATCAATAAAATTCTACAGTATATCTGAAACTCATTATTACTGTAATACTGCAATACGCTGTTGCGTTAGTTGCAAATGAAAGGTGTAGATTGCAAGTCTCCTATGTGAAACTGAATATCAAATACACATGTAGTAACTCAGTTTTAACACCAATAATTATAGATGGAAAATTTTCTAAATCTAGTGACTACGCTGTATCTTTCTGAATAGACGCAGTAACTGTATACTGTTATTAGACGTGTGAGATAAAAGTAACTAATAGAAGTTGAAAATGGAATCCTTTTAGTCACTTGGTCAATTCCATTCAGTTTCCATACGTCAATAGTTCTCGAAAGGGCTGATTGCGCTTGTGTATGATAATCCGTATTAACATAATTAGTTCTTGATCAAAATGACACGTTTTCAAATACTAACGCGAAGGAGAGCAGATGTTCGCAATAGTGATTTTTCTTCCAATGAAGTGCACATAACAATCTAAATTGTGGCCAAAGTATGTGACGTGTAATCAAACCTGCTACTTACAGAAATAATATTGTTCGATATTAACATTAGCCCAAATTCCGAAATTATTGCTGTAGCCAATAAGGAATTATGGATAGCAGTGGAGCGAACAGTCTGTCAAGAAAAAATTATGACAGAAATGCACGTAACGAATTCCTCGTGATACATCTTTTCTTTCTTTAACGAAAATATAATAACAGTCTTGGAAGGCATGCTCCTCAGTAGTACCAACAGTGAAATATACCACGAAACAGCAAACAGTCAAAATCTCATTGCTGTTTCACTGGTTTCGTTCGGAACAACAGTTTATCAATCGATTATTTCTGCAGGGCAAGTACATGTACACAGTCCGGTGACACACCATTGCTACATCAAGTTCTCAAATGCAGGTCTTTATTATTCACGGACATTTGCTGCAGAGATGGTTTCACACTCTTGTACTTGAACAATCATTCTTGAATCCATTTACCTGAAAGAAAGAAAAAAACCATTGTCATAAAATGAAAAGTTGCAAATCATTACGAAAAGTTGAGATACGTCCAATTTCAGCTGTTTTGCCGACATACAAGCTGATATACCGTTGAATACGACAGTAAGAACAACGATTACACTAGTAGTAACTGACGTGGACGAGACATGCGCAGTTAACTGCCACATGAATATGATCTACCTTGCGCACTGTCTAGGTGACCGACTTGTAATCTCGATCTTTTATACGCCGGTTTGTTAGTCATACTAGCACGTTACGAGCGGCAGTTTGGATACCATGTGAAACATTTAATGAGACGTATTTCGTAGAACTGGAAGTTCTGCTGCGTTTAACTGAGCGTTGTCCATCAGCACTCACTTGTGTACACCGTTCCTTGGCTTAGACATCTTTCCTTACCGTCTCCCATCCCAGCGATTCTTTTGTAATCGTAATAGTTCATTTTGCTCATCACACTTCGAAGTAACGCCACAGTCTACACTTTACCTTCAGCGATATTCTATATGAAAACGTTATGTAGAGTTGCATGTCCAGTTAACTTTCCTTTACGATGTTCCTCAACCTTCTATAATTTGTTGCTTTTGTTTAGTATTTGCTCACTGAATTTTCTTTTTTTCTCTTTAAACCGCGTATCTGATAATACAGGTATCCCAGGGAGAGTGGTAAACATTCAAGGATATGACAGCAACAATAATTTGAAGCAAAATACTTCAAACACCCATATGTCCTATTCCGAATGGTTTCCGAGATAGAACACATTTAATGTACGAGGGATGGAACTTTAATAGTGGCAGCTCGCACAAAGTAGATACGTGTTTCAAAGTTTTACTGGCCTTCAGAGTAGTCACCAGCATTGTTCATAAGCCGTTGCCAGCGATGTGGAAGTCGTAGGACACTCTTAGCAGTGCCAGCTGTGTTGACAGTTCGAGCGGCGCGCTCTATTGCCCGACGAATTTGTACCAGTTCTAAAGCGAATGACGTGAAGTGTTTCCTTCAGTTTATAAATCGAGTTGAACTTACGAGGGCTTAAGTCAGGGGAGTGCAGTAGGTGGTATAACATTTAGCTGCCCCATCAGTCAAAAAAATCACTAACGGCTTGCACTGTACGTGCTTGAGCATTGTGCAGCAAAATGATGTTAAGGTACTGCAGAAAGTGTCATCACTTCTGTCTCTATGCTGATTGTTTTAGGAACACAACCTACCACCAGCTTGGAGACAGAAATGATGACAAATGATGGTTGCTGTCATAACTCCGAATATGGACCATTCCTCAGCGGTATACGCTTTTCTCGCTAGGTGTAATTGTTTGAGATCGAGCAAAAAAAAAAAAAAAAAAAAGTTACGCGTTGCAACAAGTGCTATGAAAACAAACCAATTCGACAGTCATTGAATGACCATTTCTAAAAATAACATTCGAAAAACGAAGCACATAACATTCCAATTTGCAAAATAATATATTCTGTTCTTGGTGTGGACTTCTCTCTGAAGACTGGTTTGGTGCATGTCTCCACGCCTGTGCCAGCGTCCAATGCCTTAGTCAAGTAGTGCTGAAAGTTTCTTTCCTCCCGATTCGAATCAGTACCACAACATCTGTTATCATATGCACCCACCAGATGTACAGAGTTCCTCAGTAGTACCACATATCAAAAACTTCTGTTCTTGTCTGCACTGTTTATCGTCCATGTTTCCTCTCCAAATATGTCTTCACTTGACAGAAATAACATCTGAGAAGGCTTCCTAACACCTTAATTATTATTTCGTTCAACATATTACTCCTTTACCAGAAAAGATTTTCTTACTCTTGGAAGAATGTATTTTATATTCTTTCTATTTCTAACAGCACCAGATATTAGTCTCCACAAATAGCATAACACAGGTACTTCTGTCAGCGCCGCATTTCCTAATCCAAGCTTTCAGTTCACTTAATAGCAATATATTTTCTTACTTTTATTTTGTTAATATTAATGTACATCTTAAAATCTCTTTACAACACCCCATCCTTCCGTTCACCCGAACTTAAGATTTCTTTGCACTCTCTTACAGAATTACGTCATTGTGCTTATTTTTTTTTTTTTTTTTTGCCTGAAATGCAGTTCCAAATATGTGACTGGGTCTACGATACTAATGAATAATATTAGTGAACATCAGACGTTTCTCATTATTCCCATATCAAATACACATTACTGGATGTAATTCCGACGTTTTATTTCAAATTAATTTTCTATTTTGTGAGACAGATGTTCGGTGCCACGGTTCAGTTGTAAGTATGAGATGGTAAGAAAAAACATATGCACTAATATCGACTGGCGGTCCCGCCACCAAAAAACTAGAGCTAAAATCATAAGGTTCATAATGCAACTACACTATAGGCCATTAAAATTGCTACACCAAGAAGAAATGAAGATGATAAACGGGTATTCATTGGACAAATATATTATACTAGAACTGACATGTGATTATATTTTCACGCAATTTGGGCGCATAGATCCTGAGAAATCAGTACCCAAAATAACGGCCTTGATATGCCTGGGCATTGAGTTCAAACACAGCTTGGATGGGGTGTACAGGTACAGCTGCCCATGCAGCTTCAACACGATACCACAGTTCATCAAGAGTGGTGACTAGCGTATTGTGACGAGCCAGTTGCTCGGCCACCATTAACCAGACGTTTTCATACGGTGAGAGATCTGGAGTATATACTGGCGAGGGCAGCAGTCGAACATTTTCTGTATCCAGAAAGGCCCGTACACGGTCGTGCATTATCCTGCTGAAATGTAGGGTTTCTCAGGGATCGAATGAAGGGTAGAGCCACGGGTCGTAACACATCTCAAGTGTAACGTCCACTGTTCAAAGTGACGTCAATGCGAACAAGAGGTGACCGAGACGTGTAACCAATGGCACCCCATACCATCACGCCCGGTGATACGCCAGTATGGCGATGACGAAAACACGCTTCCAATGTGCGTTCACCGTTATATCGCCAAACACGGATGCGACCATCATGATGCTGTAAACAGGACCAGGATTCATCCGAAAATATGACGTTTTGCCATTCGTGCACCCACGTTCGTCGTTGAATACACCATCGCAGGCGCTCCTGCCTGTGATGCAGCGTCAAGGGTAACCGCAGCCATGGTCTCCGAGCTGATAGTCCATGCTGCAGCAAACGTCGTCGAACTGTTCGTGCAGATGGTTGTTGTCTTACAAACGTCTCCATCTGTTGACTCAGGGATCGAGACGTAGCTGCACGATCCGTTACAGCCATGCGGATAAGATGCCTGTCATCTCGACTGCTAGTGATACGAGGCCGTTGGGATCTAGCACGGCATTCCGTATTAGCCTCCTGAACTCACCGATTCCATATTCTGCTAACAGTCATTGGATCTCGACCAACGCGAGCAGCAATGTCGCGGTGCGATAAACCGCAATCGCGATAGGCTACAATCCGACCTTTATCAGAGTCGAAACGTGATGGTACGCATTTCTGCTCCTTACACGAGGCATCACAACAACGTTTCACGAGGCAACGCCGGTCAACTGCTGTTTTTGTATAAGAAATCGGTCGGAAACTTTCCTCATGTCAGCAAGTTGGAGGTGTCGCCACCAGCGCCAACCTTGCGTGAATGCTCTGAAAAGCTAATCGTTTGCATATCACAGCATCTTCTTCCTTTCGGTTAAATTTGGCTTCTGTAGCACGTCATCATCGTGGTGCGGCAATTTTAATGGCCAGTGGTGTATATTACATATACATACAGCATTCCTGATCATAATATATGCAGATTTATTTAATTCCTCCAATCGTGAGAATATGAGTGATTATTACCTTAAGATATTGCTGACATGTATTAGTTTTCATTTTAATTCAGTCTCTTTTCTTTGTAGCCCCATTTTACGACACACCCTCCATTCAGTGCGACGGCCTTAAGCCATCTTACTGTGGGGGGATGTATGCAAGCGTCGTATCACTGTACTAGTCGGCCGGCCGCGGTGGTCTCGCGGTTCTAGGCGCGCAGTCCGGAACCGCGCGACTGCTACGGCCGCAGGTTCGGATCCTGCCTCGGGCATGGATGTGTGTGATGTCCTTAGGTTAGTTAGGTTTAAGTAGTCCTAAGTTCTAGGGGACTGATGGCCACAGCTGTTAAGTCACATAGTGCTCAGAGCCATTTGAACCATTTGAACTGTACTAGTCGACGTCGGAGACACCGTCTTACTGCCTCAATGACCTCTCCGTTATTCATGAATTTCTTCCCGTGAAATGCATCCTTCTTTGCGCCAAACAGATGGAGGTCGTAAGATGCGAAATGCGGTTTGTACGCCGGACGAGGAAGGACAGTCCAATGAAGTTTCGTGAGCGTCTCTCGGTTGCGCAGACATGTGTGAGGCCTTTTCTTATCGAGGACAAGGAGAATCTCGATTACACTTTGGTGGCGAAGAACACGTTGAAGCCGTTTCTCCATTTTCCTGAGGGAAGCACATTACACTCCAGAACTGATCGTTGCATCATGAGGGAGGACATCCACCACAATAACTCCTTTAGTCACAGGCTGTGAATGCGGCTTTCAACTTTTTCTTCGGCGGAGAGCTGGTGTGAAGCCACTCCATTGATACCGTTTTGTTTCCGGTTCGAAGTGATGGACCAATGTTCCACAGATTGTGTCAATACTCGACAAAAAATCTTTCTTGATCAGCCTCGTAACAGGTAAGCAACTCCACACTGATGGTCGTTCACTGCTCTTTATGATTATCTGCCAGGCTCCGAGGAATCCAGCGGCACACTCTCTTGAGTACCCCAGCTGGTGGACGAGAGTGTCAGCACTGCTAACAGTGTCGCCAAGTTGTGCAGCGAGGTGTCTGACTGGGATCCGTCGACTGATGTTCGAACATCGCAGGAGCCACAGGTTTGTGCGGTCATACAGGTTTGCGGGAACTTGTTGCGATGTTGCCAGACGCCTCAATCTGCTTTTGTTCAGTTCGAGGTCTCAGTATACATTCCGCAAGCACTGATGAATATCTGGGATGCTCTCGCTTTCCGCCACCATTGTTAAAGGCGCCGTTTTGAGTGCTGTGTATAGGATCGCCATCTATTGGAGCTTCGTGAAACTGCTGGAGCTGAAGCGGAAATATACCGTGATCTCCCGCAACATCATGGCTGTGTGCGCCGCCATCTTGGCGGGTGACCTTGAACGAGTTTCGCTCGGCCGCCGCTAGGCCTCAGCGGATCGCGCTAAGTTTTAACTGACGTGATCCGCAGAATTGCTCGACTTCTGGCGCCGCCATTGCGCTACTGAGCGGGCTTACTTCCTGCCACGCCCAGATAAGCTTATCATTATGACGTCACTGGACTGTATATCGCTCTCGTGAGGCAACAGCATGCTCATTCGACTTGAGGCAGTTGAAATTTGACAAGGAGGAAAAAAGGTATTGCATTACTTATTGAACGCCCGACGTGTTACTTAGATTCTCGTTGTTGAAAAAAAAAAAAAGAAAAAAACTGCGATTCTTCAGTTTCTCCTGGGGAGGGGATTTAAAACGACTACCCGCCCTCAGGACCTCAATTCGTCAGAGCACCACACGATGGCGATATGTCTGATCGGCGAAATATTGTGCCCGTTGGACACTATGGCCCGGCAGTACACCCATGGACTGTTCGAGCAAGAAAAAAAATCTTCATAAGCTCATAGCACAAAATATCAGCCACAGCTGGTTGTGTAGAACTGCTGAACCTGATTCATGTGATCCTTTATATTAGCCGTGACTGTGAAATGGTGCGTCAGATCCTAGAGCGCCATACACTCCACCTCGCCTTCAATATATGCCTCCTGTCCCCCACGTGGATCCTCTATGATCTAATTCCTTTTCCCCATCTGTTCCTTTTCCTCGAACATATCCAATTGGACCTCACCTCCCACCGACTTGATCCCCCCCCCCCCATCAACTGGTTGATTCTCTCCTCTCCAACCCCTGCCCGCTGCCGCGCCTTTACCATTGTGGCCCCCCTACCCTTCACATTTACACCCTTCATCTCCTTTCCCAAGGTGGCTTCCGTCAACTCCCCCTCCCAGATGCTGCCCTCTCTCTCTCCATTTACCCCTCCTATCAACTCTGATCCTCACCTCCCCCAACCCCCATGTCCATCCGCATTCCATCCTGTTTTTATCCCGCCTACACTCTCTTTGACTCCTTTCTCTCCCCCAAGTCTTTATATTTCCCCTCCACTGCCTTCCCCACTCCCTCTCATGTCTGCCCTGCCTCCCCCACCTTTTCTGTGTCCTCTCCCTCCATCGGCTCGCCACCGTTTTTGCTTTTCCTCTCCTCCCCCTTTTTTCCCCATCATCTGTCCGGTCCCCCCCTGCCCCCCCCCCCCCCCCATATGCCATCATACTATCTAGTGCAGTGTTTCTGTGAGTGTTCAGTGTTGTGCTTCCCTTTTTTAAGTGTTGCGAACAGCCACCATACTGTCGCTAGATGTGTTCTTATCTGTTGCGAACAGAAACCAGACTGTCGCCGCGTTTTTTAATTGTGCCTATTTACTATGTGTTTTAATCAGCATCACCGACCCTTTCTTTTTATATGAGTATTTTCTTCGCTACTTTTTCGCCATGTTTAAGTTTGTAACCGTCACCATTTTATCGCCTGCTTTTATTATTATGATATCTCCTAATTCTTTTTTTAACTTTTCTGTAGGCTGCAGAGAGGAGGGGGTAATCGAAATCCAATGAAGTCAACAAATGAAATGGTGCATGTGTTCCACTTGGTTGTAGGGATGGATAATGTACAGTAAGTTGGATCGATGTGACAAAGGGGCAGAATCATAGAATTTAGGTCTTGTGTCAGGGTTACAACATGTATGAATTTCTTGATGTACGAATATGGACTGCAGAGCTTGTATACCACTCGTAGCCATGCAACACGTCGGAGGAACTAGTCATAGAATATTTTAATACAGAGGGTCCAGAAGCGCTTTGTCAGTGACAATCGGTTTCCAAGCCGACAGAAGTTACCACGCTTAGTGAATGCAGCTCCATCAAAATGGCTCTGAGCACTATGCGACTTAACTTCTGAGGTCATCAGTCGCCTAGAACTTAGAACTAATTAAACTTAACTAACCTAAGGACATCACACACATCCATGCCCGAGGCAGGATTCGAACCTGCGACCGTAGCGGTCGCTCAGCTCTAGACTGTAGCGCCTAGAACCGCACGGCCACTCCGGCCAGCAGCTCCATCGCAAACCATCTCTAACCGACCGTATACATAGGAGGCAGCAATACACTGCTTGACTCCTCGGTGAAGGTATGCTCTCGAAACTTCAACAGAAGCCCGTACCGAGCTAATGAGCGTCTCTCTTGCAGAGCCTTCCACTGGAAACTATCTATCATCCCCATAACGCTTTCGCAATTACTAAATGATCCCGTAACGAAGCGCGCTGCTCTCCGTTGGATTCTTCTCTATCTCTTCTATCAACCCTATCTGGTACGGATCCCACACCGGTGAGCAGTATTCAAGCAGTGGGCGAACAAATGTACTGTAACCTACTTCCTTTGTTTTCGGATTGCATTTCCTTAGGATTTTTCCAATGAATCTCAGTCTGGCATCTGCTTTACCAACGATTAATTTTAGATGGTCATTCCATTTTAAATCACTCCTAATGACGAGTAACGCGAAGCGAAATGTAGTGTGAGGTGGACTACGTGAGAGGCGTACAACGAATTCGAAAGTAAAGTTCTCTGTACTGACTTGGCAGAAAATCGTAAGAAATTTTGGTCTTATGTCAAAGCGGTAGGTCGATCGAAACAAAATGTGCAGACGCTCTGTGACCAAACTCGTACTGAGACAGAGGATGACAGACTAAATGCCGAAATACTAAATGTCTTTTTCCAAACCTGTTTCAAAAAATAGTCAAAATTGCTCTTAGCACTATGGGACTTAACTTCTGAGGTCATCAGTCCCCTAGAACTTAGAACTACTTAAACATAGCTAACCTAAGGACATCACACACATCCATTCCCGAGGCCGGATTTGAACCTGAGACCGTAGCGGTCGCGCGGTTCTAGACTGTAGCGCCTAGAACCGCTCGGGCACCCCGGCCGGCAAAGGTGTTTCACAGAGGAAGACTGCATTGTAGTTCCTTCTCTAGATTGACGCAAAGGTTACAAAATGGTAGATATCAAAACAGATGACAGAGGGATAGAAAAACAATTAAAATCGCTCAAAAGAAGAAAGGCCGCTGGACCTGGTGGGATACGAGTTCGGTTTTGCACAGAGTACACGAAGGAACTTGCCCCCCTTCTTGCAGCGGTGTACCGTAGGTCTCTAGAAGAGCGTAGAGTTCCAAAAGATTGGAAAAGGGCACAGGTCATCCCCGTTTTCAGAAAGGGACGTCGAACAGATGTAGAGAACTATAGAGCTATATCTCTAACGTCAATCAGTTGTAGAATTTTGGATCACGTATTATGTTCGAGCATAACTTTTCTGGAGGCTACAAATCTACTCTGTAGGAATTAGCATGGCTTTCGAAAAAGACGATCGTGTGAAACACAGCATGCGCTATTCGTCCACGAGACTCAGAGGGCCATAGACACGGGTTCCCGTGTAGATGCCGTGTTTCTAGACATTCGGAAGGCGTTTGATACAGTTCCCCACAGTCGTTTAATGAAAAAAGTAAGAGCATATCGACTATCAGACCAATTGTGTGATTGGATTGAAGAGTTCCTGGATAACAGAACGCAACATGTCATTCTCAATGGAGAGAAGTCTTCCGAAGTAAGACTGATTTCAGGTGTGCCGCAGGGGAGTGTCGTAGGACCGTTGCTATTCACTATATATATAAATGTCCTTGTGGATAAATCAGAAGTTCACTGAGGCTATTTGCGGATGATGCTGTAGTATATCGAGAGGTTGTAACAATGGAAAATTGTACTGAAATGCAGAGGATCTGCAACGAATTGACGCATGGTGCAGAGAATGGCAATTGAATCCCAATTTAGACAAGTGTAGCGTGCTGCGAATACATGGAAAGAAAGATCCTTTATCATTTAGCTACAATATAGCAGGTAAGAACTGGAAGCAGTTAATTCCATATAGTATCTGGGCATTAGGAGTGATTTAAAATGGAATGATCATATAAAGTTGATCGTCGGTAAAGCAGATGTCAGACTGAGATTCATTGGAAGAATCCTAAAGGAATGCAATTCGAAAACAAAGGAAGTAGGTTACAGTACACTTGTTCGCCCCCTGCTTGAATACTGCTCACCGGTGTGGGATCCGTACCAGATAGGGTTGGTAGAAGAGATAGAGAAGATCCAGTGGAGAGCAGCGCGCTTCGTTAAAGGATCATTAGGAACCCCGAAAGCGTTACGGGGATGATAGACAGACTACAGTGGAAGACTGCAAGAGAGACGCTCAGTAGCTCGGTACGGGCCTTTGTTGAAGTTTCGAGAGCATACCTTCACCGAGGAGTCATGCAGTATATTGCTACCTCCTACTTAAATTTCACGAGGAGACCATGAGGATAAAATGAGAGAGATTAGAGCCCACACAAAGGCATTCCGACAATCTTTCTTTCCACAAACACTAGGAGACTGGAATAGAAGGGAGAACCGATAGAGGTACTTAAGGTATCCTCTGCCACACACCGTCAGGGTGGATGTAGATGTAGACGCACTTCGGAAATGACCATTACCCAATGAAGCATATAAACATACACGTTCTCATTTAGCCAAACAACATAGGCTGCCCCTGACTGAGGCTTGTAGTGTGGTCCAAGAGACCTTTTCAAATAATGCAAGGTGTCGACTGCAATTAAGGCCAAATGTGTCGTTTAGCCCACAGTGTGTGAAGGTGTTGCTCAGGCCGAAATGTATTGCAGACGTTTTGGGCGTGATTTAGTGTAATAAGCTCCTCAGCTTACAGTAACCATGAACCATACTTTTCTTGAAACTTCGTGGCAGATTAAAACTGTGTGCCCAACCGAGACTCGAACTCGGGACGAGATACTGGCAGAAGTAAAGCTGTGAGTACCGGACGTGAGTCGTGCTTCGGTAGCTCAGATGGTAGAGCACTTGCCCGCGAAAGGCAAAGGTCCCGAGTTCGACTCTCGGTCGGGCACACAGTTTTAATCTGCCAGGAAGTTTCATATCAGCGCACACTCCGCTGCAGAGTGGAAATCTCATTCTGGAAACATCCCCCAGGCTGTGGCTAAGCCATGTCTCCGCAGTATCCTTTCTTTCAGGAGTACTAGTTCTGCAAGGTTCGCAGGAGAGCGTCTGTAAAGTTTGGAAGGTAGGAGACGAGGTAGTGGCAGAAGTAAAGCTGTGGGTACCGGGCGTGAGTCGTGCTTCGGTAGCTCAGATGGTAGAGCACTTGCCCGCGAAAGGCAAAGGTCCCGAGTTCGAGTCTCGGTTGGGCACACAGTTTTTATCTGCCAAGAAGTTTTATATCAGCGCACACTCCGCTGCAGAGTGAAAATCTCATTCTGGCATTCTTTTCTTACTTCAAGAATGTGACAAAGTGTTGCCCTTTGTGATCTTCTTGATGAGGATGCTGTGTACGCTCCCTATATTCAGACTGAGATTTCTCTTATTCGTAGGGCTATAAGTACACATTGCTGGCTTGAGTAACACACTGACACCACACTTCGACCGCCCCCCCCCCCCCCACGAGTACACTCTAACTTAATCCCACAGAAAGTGTCTGGGCGTATATAGAACATCGGGTGAAGCGTATAATGAACGTCCCCGAAAATTGGTGTCTACAGAATCTGATCATCATTGAGTGGCTCCAGTTAATATGTCATTCCTGATGAAGCTTTTGCACTCTCTCGCCCAAACAGGGCTAACGATAGAACCAATGGTACACTGTATTAGCGATATGTTTCCTGGGAGCTACCAATTATTTGCTCCACGACCTCAGGCCTAATATTGATTAATCTGATTGTATGACACCAGTTTTCCAGTTTTGCATACACGAATAAATGATTATAAAAAAGGAGTTTCTAGAAATGCCAAACGCCGTTTACGGAACACAGCTTATGCGAGGCCATCACGGCATTGGTGGGTTAATATGTATGTCACTTAATTTGGTAATTGGTGATGGGTTGTATATAGAGCGAACTCGAACGCAGTTTTATACCTCTTCAATTTTATTGCGTTTCGGAGCACATTTCCTGTGAAATAGCGATCAAAAGGTGTTTAAGTATGAACCCTCTAGTATTGCATGTAAGCAGTTAAATTTATTAATCGGGTGACCTTTACGATCGTGGCACTACCATCATCAGACCATTCTGATGACGATCGTACCACGATCAAAACCCGTCACGCGATTTAATAAATTTAAAATTTTAACTGCTTGGATGCGATCCTAGAGCGTTTCTAGTTTTTAATTTTTATGAATTAACATTGAAAAAACAATCCTGAAACTTTGATGTGTAGTGTAGGAACAGTGATGTACACCGAAGCGCCAAAGAAACCGGTACAGGCATTCAAGTACAGAGATATGTAAACAGGCAGACCGCGGCGCCGATATAAGACAATCAGTCTCTGGTGCAATTGTTAGATCGGTTACGGTTGCTGCTGTTGTAGGTTTTCAACATGTAAGTGAGTTTGAATGAGGTGCTATAGTCGGCGCACGAGCGACGGGACACAGCATTTCCGAGGTAGCCATAAAGTGGGGATTTTACCGTACCCTTATTTCATGAGTGTACTGTGCGCGGCCGGGAAAAGATCCTTGTAGAGCTGGACCAACGACGAATGAAGAGAATCGTTTAACGTGACAGAAGTGCAACCCTTCCGCAAACTGATGCAGGTTTCAGTGTTGGGTCATCAACAAGTGTCACCGTGCGGACTATTCAACGAAACATCGATATGGGCTTTCGGAGCTGAAGGTCCACTCGTGAACCCTTGAGACCTGCATGACCAGAAGCTCTACGCCTCGTATGGGCCTGTCAACACAGACATTGGACTGTTGATGACTAGAAACATGTTGCCTGGTCGGACAAGTCTGGTTTCAAATTGCATCGAGCGGATGGACGAATACGGGTTTGGAGACAACCTCATGAATCCATGGGCCGTACATGTCAGCAGGTAACTGTTCAAGCCGACGGAGGCTCTGTAATGATGTGCGGCGCGTGCAGTTGGATTGATATGAGACCCCTGATAAGTCTAGATACGACTCTGACACGTGACACGTACGTAAGCAACCTGTCTGATGACTTGCATCCATTCATGTCCATTTTGCAGTCTCATCAGGGCAATGCGTCACCCCACACCCCAATTGCTACGGAGTAGCTCGGGGAACAGCCTTATGAATTTAAACACTTCCGCTGGCCACCAAACTCCCTATATATGAACATTATTGAGCATTCGGGGATGCCTTGCAACGTGCAGTTCAGAAGAAGTCTCCACGTGCTAGTACTCTTACGGATTTACGGACGGCCCTGCAGGATTCATGGTGTCAGTTACCTGCATCTCTACTTCGGACATTATTCGAGTCCATGCCACGTCGTGTTGCCACATTTCTGCCTGCTCGCGGGGCCCTGCACGACATTAGGCAGTTTTTTCAGTGTATATAAACACACATAAGTTGTTGCATGCACGAAAGATCATAACTTGATAACGGCTCTACCAATTTGGCTGGCCCTTTTTTGTTGTGTTCGTAATTGTCAATTCATGGTTTGATGAAACAAAACTTCTGGAAAATCCAATGGAAAAGTCGGATATTGGGCTGGTATTTTTGTATCAAAATCTGAATGACAGAAACGTGACAATCGGGGTGCAGTTCTGCTGTCAGATATTTATGTAAAAAAAAGCGACGTTCAGTTTAACGGTTCTGATGTCGCTTATTTTCATAACAATAACAAATTCTGCTTTGGACATTGATTTTTTTTTCTAAAAATGCAACTGGAAGAGATATTTCATGGTTTTATTGGTGATGATCATATCTCTGTTGTGTTGTGGAGACTGAACTGCAGTGAGTCCGTGGTAATTTGGTGTGTCGCAAACATTCAACTGATTCCAGTTCGTGCTACCAGTGAGGCGTCGGCGTACGCATAAAGCAAAGCAGCTACATGATCGTCGACTCAATGAGACTGACGAAGAAAGCAGAAAGCATCAGGAGCCTAATCCAATAAGAATTACAGAATAAACACGTTTTGCGAGAGAGAACATGCTAAGCTGTGTTGTGAAATAATTCAGTTTTCCTTCTCGCAGTCATTTCTAACAGATAACCGGAGAGCTGTGTTCATGGCTAACTTTATGATGCTATCTGTTCGTAGATTAAAACCATTATAAATACTGTCATTAAAACAGCCATTCATCCCAAATAAGGCTCCGTTTGCAGTAACAATAAATAAGATCTGAAGAGGGAGGGGTGGGGGTAGTTTTGGAGGAGAGGGACAGAGAAACAAGGAGGAAATCGATATAAACAAGAGCAATGAGAATATGGACAGAGGGACGAGGGAGAGTGGCATTGAGAGATGTACAGTTTCGGGGGTCGAGGTGATGGACAAAGGATAGGACGAGGAGATGGACAAAGGGTGGGAGGGGGAACACAGAGAGTGGAGAAAAGTAGGTTGGAACGTGTATCCAGTTCCCATAAATATTTATCAATTGCGAAGCGTTACCTAGTTCAGACACTGGACTCGCATTCGGGAGGACGACGGTTCAATCCCGCGTCCGGCCATCCTGATTTAGGTTTTCCGTGATTTCCCTAAATCGCTCCTGGCAAATGCCTGGATGGTTCCTTTGAAAGGGCACGGCCGAATTCCTTACCCGTCCTTCCCTAATCCGATGAGACCGATGACCTCGTTGTCTGGTCTCCTTCCCCAAACAACCCAACCCAACCCAACCCAGTTCGCTAGTTGTATAATAAAGAGAAAAGTTTTACAGGGCCTGAAGCAGAAAAAAAGGAAAGAGACTTTGTATTTACAAAGCGTCAATAATTATTTTAAAATACCCTGAGATCGTTATGTGTCCCTAGCATGTCAATAAGCATATTTTGTCATGTCAGATATATAGGAAATGGATACGGCTAGAGGAAAAGGAAATCTGAATGGATGGGAGAGAGGGAGGGGAGGGAGGAGGGAGAGAGCTGTTGGTAGCCTCACCGGAGTCAGACAGGTCGGCCGCTGGCGGCGGCAGGAGGTCATTGGTTCACGTCGAACAGAAGGAGGTGGGGCAGCTGGCTGCCAGCCAGGCACGGCGGGTTAATTACACCGTACACCGCAGCGTAGCGCTGGAGGCTGTCGCTGTGTCCCGTGTCTCGTGTCAGCTGTGCCCCCTGCGGTCCGCAGTATACGCCGCTCACAACGTTCCGAAATTTCTGCCAAGCGCTGAGCTCACCGGACCACTGACCCACGGGCGACGGCCTTGTGGTATTTGACCTGCTGGTAAACACTATCTGAGTTCGTCGTTGTAGTGACGACGGCTGGTTACCTGTAACAGTCCATCTAGCTGCGATCACGTAGACGCAGTATTAACCCACCCCTGCTTTTACACTAAAGAGCCAAAGAAACTGGTACACCTGCCTAATATCGTACAGGGCCCCCGCGAGCATGGAGAAGTGCCGCAACACGACGTGGCATGGACTCAATTAATGTCTGAAGTAGTGCTGGAGGGAACTGATGCTATGAATCTTGCAGGGCTGTCCATAAGTCCGTAAAAGTACGAAGGGGTGGAGATCTCTTCTGATCAGCACGTTACAAGACATCGCAGATATCCTCAATGATGTTCATGTCTGGGGAGTTTTGTGGCCAGTGGAAGTGTTTAAACTCATAGACGTGTTGCTGGAGGCACTATATAGCAATTCTGGACGTGTAGGGTGTCGCATTGTCCTACTGGAATTGCCCAAGTCCGTCGGAATGAGCAATGGACATGAATGGCATTCGCTTTAGAACGTTTCAAGAGATTCTACAGGCAGTAGACCACTCCATTCCCACCAACAACCGAACAGGCTCTGCTAACGGTATACTACGCCTTCCACGTCGTTGGCAACGGGTTCTAGACAACGCTGGTGACTACTTTGAAGGACAGTAACATGTGCAAACATGTAACTCTTTTCCATCGGTTGTCAATAAATAGTTGCTACTCTTTAAGTTCCAACCCTCGTATTTTAGAATCTTTAGTTACAGATATGCCGCACCTTATCGTCAATGTCTGAATAGAAACGGGGATTAGCGATCATGACGTAATAATGTCAACTATGCCTACAGAAGTTGATAAATCAGTCAAGAAGGCTAGGAGAGTGTTTCCGTTGGGTAGAGCAGTTAAGCAGTTGTTAGCATTGCACTTAAGACAGTGAACTGATGCCAATTAGCTCCAGTAAGAGGGATGAAGAGGAATTATGTGCAATGTTTAAGCATACGGTATATCGTTTCTTGGATAGTTACGTGCCAAGTAAGTCGATAAACGATGGAAAAGGTTCACTATGGTTTAGTAACGAAATTCGGAAGTTGATGAGGAAGAAGAGGATGCTGCACTCTGGGGTCCAAAGTGAACGTGCAAATGAAAAGATTAGTAGGGAATTGTGCGCCTGTAAGTGATCCAGGGGCAAAGCGTACAATAAACACCACGGTAACACCTTAGCACAAGTTCTGCCAGAGAACCTGAGAAAATTCAGGTCTTATGTAAAATCGCTAGGCGGTTCTCCGGTTTTCATCATGTCTGTTGTTGACAAGTCTTGTGGGGTAGTTGAATATAGAAAAACGAAAGCCAGTTTAAAATTTCACTTTCAAAACATCGTTAACGCAGTAGACTCTTTGAAACATAACATCATTTGACCAACGGGCAGACCTCTATGTAGGCGACATAGTAATAAGCATCTCTGATTGTAACGACAACTGTACATATAATAATTTTTTTCTTTATGAATTTCTCTAAATTAGTGTGAAAAATGGTTGGTTTAATTTCTTGCTCTTTTCGTGATGTTAAAGAAACTGTGAGTAACTTTTGAAATGAATATTATTAATTATGTTAGATTTCAAATGATGTGATAATCAAAAGAAAGTGTACTTAATGTTAAAACTATTGTAAAATGTGGAAATTGTAATTTAAACACTTGGTCCATACGTAGGTAATGCATTAGGATATGTGTAGTAGAAAACCTGTGGTGAATACCCTACCTGTAGGGGAGCGGGAAAAGGTGGAGGCAGGCGAGCGCGGGAAAACGCACACTGGGCGCGGTTCGGCACAACGGGCTCAGTAGTCAGTCGGAGGCGAGCATCAGTAAGAGTCGGAGTTGTGAATCGGTCAGAGGAACACGTACTGTACCGAGGCGGCTACCCAGGAAAAGTGGATTACATTGAGCCTCGGATGAACCGATTGCGACGACTACTTGGCATGGCTATATTCTGAGGCACAAAGTTGGAAAGATTACGACGCTAAGAAGATGGAAAGTGCCTATGTAGCGTGAGCCTTAGCCGCGCTAGTATGTGTGCCGTGCTGCCCGCAACCTCGCTGCTCGCCAACCGCCGCACCGACTTACACAGGTCAAACATTTATTTCATCTTTAGAAGTGTATTTGTGTGGACCAGTGTCGAAAATGTTTCTAACCGTTCAATAATAACGTGACTTTTACCAGAATTGCCTTAGCCATGACTTATCCTGATCAATGACCTAGACAGGATCCTTACCTCGTATTGTGCAACCCGAGTATCCTAAACTGAAAGTTTATAATTAGTGTAAATGAGAATTATCAGCAGTCAAACTTTTGCTATAAAGGAATCTACAGTTCTGTGTGTTAATACAAATGTTGGTAAAGAACAAAAGTATAACTAAATTGGAAGAGAGTTTTTTTTTAATTGAGTTAGCGATGTTATTTAATTAATCTGAGGTAGAAATAACGACAGTTAAATTATTCAGAAGTAAGACAAAAGAGTAGTTATCCATAGATTGATAATTTTGAGTGTTAATTTGCCTTTTGGTACTTAACAGTTTCAGTATAACGACCATAACACTTTCAGGGCCCCCCCCCCCCCCTTCTCTTGTCCATTATTTCAAACCTTGGAATGTGCTGATCAGATGTGACCAGTAGAGTTAATTTCTATATTGAACCTAAGTGTATTAGTGTTGTTTTCTCAATTTCAATAGTGACATTGTATGTGTGTTTTCAAAACTGTGCACTCTAGGAAAATCTATGCCCGATTTCAGTCTGATCAACATACGAAATGCAGTTCGTAGTAATCATTGCTGTGTGGTGTTGTGTGAATTTAGCTCGTCCAAATTAGTACAAAAAGAGAAAGCTTTAGTTCAGTGGATTTTTCCGGGTCCAAACTTTGCCATTTAACGCATCATTACTACGTGTTACTATGCTTGTACATGCACCCACTTGTACAAGGAAAAGCTCACTCATTGCCTAAGTAGGCTGGCGACCGAATCATTAATTATAGGTAGCATCTACTGTGTATACTTCTTGTCCATGCGAACGAGCAATTATACTTTACATATGCTTGATGAATCACTGTAGTTATTGACTGATTACAAGTCCGATCTTGCTTCTATTAGGTACACGCGGTCAATTTATGTACTAAAATCCTTGGTTATAAGGTGAAGCCCGTGAACTTATTACAGTACAGGCTTTATACAGATAACGTACGTCCGAGTAGGGCGGCAGCGTTACATGATGATCTGAAAGATCTGAAAGCAAATAAATCACTAGATCCGTACGGAATCCCAATTCGGTTTTACAAAGTGTACTCTACCTCATTAGCCTCTTACCTCGCATGCATTTATCGTGAATCTCTCGCCCACCACAAAGTCCCAAGCGACTAGAAAAGAGCCAAGTGGCTCCTGTATGTCAGAAGGGTCGAAGAATGGACCCGCAAAATTACAGACCTATTTCCCTGAATTCTGTTTGCTGCTGAATCCTTGAACAAATTCTCAGTTCGAATATGATAAAGTTACTTCAGACTTTGATGCTTATGCTCACGAACCAGTATGGTTCTAGAAAGTATAGCTCATTCGAAACTCAGCTTGCGCTTTCTCACGTGATATACTGAGAACTATGGATGAGGGGCAACAGGCAGATTCCATATTTTTAGATTCCGGGAATGCGTTTGACACGATGCCCCATAGCAGGCTTTTCAAGAAGATACGAGCGTATGGAATAAGTTCACAGATATGTGAGTGGCTCGAAGTCTTCTTAAGTAATAGAACCCAGTATGTTTTCCTCGACGGCGAGTGTTCGTCAGAGACAAGGGTAAAGTCAGGAGTTCCACAGGGAAGAGTGGTAGGACCGCTGCTATTCTCTACGCACACAAATGATTTAGCGGACAGGATGGGCAGCAATATGCGGTTGTCTGCTGATGATGCCGTGGTATACGGTATGGTGTCGAAGTTGAGTGGCTGTAGGAAGATACAAAACGACTTAGACAGAATTTCTAGTTGATGTGACGAATAGCAGCCAGGTCTAAATGTGGGGAAAATGTAAGTTAATGCGGATGAGTCGGAAGAACAAACCTGGAATATTCGGACACAATATTACTAGCGTCCTGCCTGACAGAGTCTGGTCGTTCAAATATCTGTGCGTATCGTTGCAAAGCGATGTGAAACGGAACGATAATATGAGAACCTTGGTAGGGAAGGCGAATCGTCGACTTCAGTTTGTTGGGAGAATTTTAGGAAAGAGTCGTTCACCTGTAAAGGAGACCACGTATCAGAAGCTAGTACAGCTTATATTTGAGTGCTGCTTGAGTTTTTGGGATCTGTACCAGGTCGGACTGAAGGAAGACATCGTAGCAATTCAGAGGTGGACTGCTAATTTTGTTACCGGTAGTTTCGAACTACACGTAAACGTTACGAAAATGCTTCGGGAATTCAAATGGGAATATCTGGAAGCGACGTTCTTTCAGCAAACACTAATGAGAAAATTTAGAGTACTGGCATACGAAGCTGACTGCCGAACGACTCTACTCCGCCAACATATACTGCGCGTAAGGACCACGAAGATAAGATACAAGAAATTAGGGCTTACGCGAAGGCATATAGCAGTTTTTACCACGCTTTATTTGCGAGTGGAAGAGGAAAGGAAGTGACAGAGTCCCAGGTCCCGAGTTCGACTCTCGGTCCGGCACACAGTTTTAATCTGCCAGGAAGTTTCATATCAGCGCACACTCCTCTGCAGAGTGAAAATCTCATTCAGGAAACATCACCCAGGCTGTGGCTAAGCCATGTCTCCGCAATATCCTCTCTTCCAGGAGTGCTAGTTCTGCAAGGTTCGCAGGAGAGCTTCTGTGAAGTTTGGAAAGTAGGAGACGGGGTAATGACGGAAGAAAAGCTTTTTGTACACACATTGTTCCATAACACTTCACTCACTACACACACACCAACACATATACACACACATAATGCTGAGCTCAGGGTCATTTTCTGTACCGCTGAGTCAGCGTCCCTCTATAATGAGTAAGATGTTGAGCTCAGAAAGAGGAAGAAGTGTTAGTATTGTGCTATGCATAGCTTGGGGGTAAATATATCTAAAAAAGGAAAAAAGAAGGAAAATAACCTACTGTGAAGGTGTTACGTGGAATGTTGGATGTTTTATGATCATTATTATTATACATTTGTATAACTTTTTTTTTACCGAACCCCTACTCCGTTTTATTTAAGTAATCGTTCAATGTATAGAACGTATTGGATAACAAATACTTTTTAGCTGCCTTTTTAAATAAGTGTATTTCTGCAATTTATTTAATCTGTTGTGGTAATTTATTGTACAGTTTATTCCTTGGTAGATAATGCTATTTTTTATTGATAAATGAAAGTTGTCTTTATCTCTTGTTCCATGATCAAGGACAAAGCTGTTTGTGCAGTAATTACCAACGCTCTTTTTGATACGCACAACTGACTGGTAAATTTATTCACTTGGAGCAGTTAAAATCCCGTGTTTTGAACAGATCTTTACAATGAGCTCCATTACTAATTTTGGTTATTATTTTTATGGCTCTTTCTTGGAGTTTGAAAATTGTGTTCATATTTTGCGCATTTGTTCCCCTAAAAAGAATGCCGTAGCTAAGAATTGAGTGTACATATGAATAGTATGTAACTAAAAGACACTGCATGTTACACACTGATGAAAGGATCCTAAGGGCATAACATGCTGATGACATTCTATTTGAAAGTACCTTTGCGTGTTCACTCCACTTCAACTGAGAATCAATGTTCATTGCTAGAAATATGGTATTTGTTACGCAGTCTATAGAGGTGTCATCTACATTTAATTCAAAATTTTCAGTTTTCCTCTTCAAGCTGAAATTCATTACATTAGTTTTCTTTTCGTTTAAAGTCACATTATTGCTTATTCCACCAATCATAAACTTATTTGAGAGTTTCATTTGCTTTCTGTGCAAGGAGTTCTCTAGTTTTCTCAGTGACTATAATATTGTTGTCATCAGCGAAGAGAAAATTTTCACCATGAGTAACACTACTGAGAAAGTCATTGATGTATATCAGGAATAGTATTGGTCCTAGTATGCTACCTTGAGGTACCCCTATATTAATGTATTTTGGCTCTGATAAGTGTTTTACTAAATGTTTGGAACTATTTGAAGTATCTGTTATCTCTACTCCTTGTACCCTATATGCTAGGTATGATCCAGTCATTAGCTACCCCTCTTATCCTAATGCTTCTAATATATTTAACAGAATCTTGTGACCAACTATATCAGAAGACTTAGAAAGATCCAAAAATGTGGCTGTGACACACTCATATTTATCAAGAGCATCATGAACAACTTTTGTGAATCATACCATGGCTGACTCCGTATTTTTGCCACTTCTGAAACCAAACTGTATTTGTAAAAGTACCTTCCGTGGCGCCGTCGCTCTTTTTCTACATCCGTGCCTGTTGAGTCATCGTCTGCTGTTTCAGTCGAGAATGATAATGTCAGCTCTCACTTGGAACCAGTGCCAACTGATGTTATCATATTTTCAGTCTCCTCTTCAATGTATCGCTTCTCCAATTATCATGCACTTCTTTCCGCATAATACGTGGCCTTTCTAGTCTTCTTTTATAACGGAAGTGAAATATAATGTCAAGAGAAGAGGAGTGAATACGATACAAAAACCTACACCGCAATCACACTGTCTGGCATTGTTGTTTGACAATATTCTTCGCACACAGTCACTTCGACAACATTTATTCACAATGTAGTGTGTATTAATCCACGGTTCGTATAAAAAAATCACTGACCGCTTTAAACGCGATGTTTCACTTTTTTATTATAAAATTTAATGTAGTATTCTCTTTTTGCAACTAACTGTCTTTCGTCCGCACGTACTGATTCGGTTATTATGACACCTTCTAAAATTTCAGTTGTGCAGTTGGAACAGTTTTCAGAATTTTGTTCGTACCTTGTGTGAAAAAAGCTGTGAAGTTTTTGCAAACAAGATATTTCCTTGTACTGTTCATAATAACGCAGGAACCACTGAGACATTTGCCTATATTTTCAATGAAACGTTTATTGTCGGCTTTTTACTTATTTTGCATTGGGCCATACACCTGAATCCTGTTCCATTCGGTATCGTGCCCCACGTTCTGTAACTTGCACCCGCCACCTTTCTCGTTCTCACTGTCAGTAAAACTATTAACATTAACTTGCTGTTGTCTAGGTTTCCCATGAAGATATTTTCCACGATCACTTTTCACGATGACTTTCTGTCCTCGCACTGTGAAGAAACATGTGCGCTACTTTGAACTGGAACGTGAGTGCACATAGTCACGTGACCAAATTACTACTCGCTATGGCCAGGTAATATGATAACATTGCCGAGTAATATTACAGACCAAACTATATAATTACTGGCAGGTAACACTGAGCAGGTGAAGCTGATACTAGTTAGAAATCAATAGCCTTGCAAATAGTATCAGAGGGACTGGGGATAGGAACACCTGTATTTGCATAAGTGAGAGATGTCATCCCAATTTGGACGGAGGCAATAAAGCCGTGTACACTACAGCCGCAGTCTGTGTATGTGGTTGCTATTGCAACGGTAGGTGCGTCCACTTGGCAAAGATAAAAAAAAATGCGCCTTTTCGTACTTACTGTTTGTCACAAAAAGCCAAAGTGCTCAGAATCGCTCATGTATCAGGTCCTGACACGTTGTTACGGAATGGGTGTAGTAAACAGGTTACGCAGTGTAATCTTCCCTCCCCCCCCCTTCTTCTTAGTTTCAGTTATTGTCCACAATAAGCAAATTATTTTCTGAAAAATTTGAGATGAGCGTAGATTACAATAAACTTTCTAGTTTACTTAGCTTTTCGTGTAGAGTTGGCTCCTTCTTGTCTAGGGGTCTGAATTTTGAAGCATAAATTCTGACATTTTAGGCCCTCTTAATTGAATTGATCTAAATAAATCTGAAGATTGTTGTTGCAGAATTTTTGTTGCTATGGTAATACGTTTTGTCACATTTTAGTATATCATACAGTCTTTTGAATTTTCTTATTAACAAAGCCGAAATTATGTTGAAAAAATACACTACTGGCCATTACAATTGCTACACCAAGAAGATATGCAGATGATAAACGGATATTCATTGGAGAAATATATTATTCTAGAACTGACATGTGATTACATTTTCACGCAATTTGGGTGCATAGATCCTGAGAAATCAGTACACAGAAAAACCACCTCTGGCCGTAATAACGGCCTTGATACGCCTGGGCATTCAGTCAATCAGAGCTTGGATGGCGTGTACAGAAACAGCAGCTTCAACACCATACCACAGTTCATCAAGAGTAGTGACTGGCGCATTGTGACGAGCCAGTTGGTCGGCCACCATTGACCAGACGTTTTCAATTGGTGAGAGATCGGGAGAATGTGCTGGCCAGGGCAGCAGTCGAACATTCTCTGCATCCAGACAGGCCCGTACAGGACCTGCAACATGTGGTCGTGCATTATCCTCCTGAAATGTAGGCTTTCGCAGGAATCGAATGAATGGTAGAGCCACGGATCGTAACACATCTGAAATGTAACGTCCACTGTTCCAAGTGCCGTCAATGCGAACAACAGGTGACCGAAACGTGTAACCAACGGCACCCCATACCATCACGCGATGACGAATATACGCTTCCAATATGCGTTTACCGCGATGACGCCAAACACGGATGCGACCATCATGATGCTGTAAACAGAACCTGGATTCATCCGAAAAAATGACGTTTTGCCATTCGTGCACCCAGGTTCATCGTTGAGTACACCATCGCAGGCGCTTCAATCTGTGATGCAGCGTCAAGGGTAACCGCAGCCATGGTCTCCGAGCTGATAGTCCATGCTGCTGTTCGTGGAGATGGTTGTTGTCTTGCAAACGTCCCCATCTGTTGACTCAGGGATCAAGACGTGGCTGCACGATCCGTTAGGAACATGCGGATAAGATGCCTGTCATCTCGACTGCTAGTGATACGAGGCCGTTGGGATCCAGCACGGCTTTCCGTATTACCCTCCTGAACCCACAGATTCCATAGTCTGCTAACAGTCATTGGATCTCGACCAACGCGAGCAGCAATGTCGCGATGCGATAAACCGCAATCACGATAGGCTACAATCCGACCTTTATCAAAGTCAAAAACGTAATGGTACCCATTTCTCTTCCTTACACGAGGTATCACAACAACGTTTCACCAGGTAACTCCGGTCAACTGCTGTTTGTGTATGAGAAATCGGTTGGAAACTTTCCTTATGTCTGCACGTTGTAGGTGTCGCCACCGGCGCCAACCGTGTGTGAATGCTCTGAAAAGGTAATCATTTGCATATGACGACATCTTGCTGTCGGTTAAATTTCGCCTGTGGTGTAGTAATTTTAATGGCCAGTAGTGTACGTCCGATCACATCAGAGGCACACATACAACTACTTCACTCTGCGCAGTAACCATTCTTCAAAGGGTTTACAGTTTTCCTTGACAAATTGATTTCTATTAATTTCGATTGTTCTTTCATAAATGAATCTAGAAATAAACATAGTAAACAGTACTAGATTGCGTAATTAATAATAGAAATTTTAAGTGTGGCAAATAATTCATAATCCTAAGAAAGTTTTAATAACTGTACATTCAGAACAACTACTTATCGATTGCAATATCGAAAATAAAGTTATTCCTTTTCATATATTTTAGCTTGAAGTATAACATACTGTGTATACAATTATATGAAAGTTTTCAGAAAAGCAGTTGAGATAATACTGACTTGTCCGACATTCGAAAAGTAATACTGGTATCGACAACTCCTGTTGAGGAAAGCTAATGTTACAGGAGGGTGTTGCGATACTTTTCGTTCAAGTTAATAAACGAGGTAGACAACATCGAAAGAAAGATATTTAGTTATGGTACCCATGGTCCCTGACGGTAGTATCTGATGCTAGGAACGATTTATACCGAAGGTAGTGTAGCATTATAGTTACAGCAATAGTATTCACAGGAATTGGTCGTATGCGCGACCAGTTGGCCTCTATGCATGTAGTTGATCGTCGGACTATTGGTTGTTGTGTCCGATCGAAGATTCCTGTCACGTCGGTTTGCAGTATGGTTTTGGAGAATATACTGTATTCAAACATTATGAATCACCTCGAAGGGAACGATCTATTGATACGTAATCAGCATGGTTTCAGGAAACATCGTTCTTGTGCAACGCAGCTAGCTCTTCATTCGCACGAAGTAATGGCCGCTATCGACAGGGGATCTCAGGTTGATTCCGTGTTTCTGGTTTTTTGGAAGGCTTTTGACGCCGTTTCTCACAAGCGACTTCTAATCAAGCTGCGGGCCTATGGGGTATCGTCTCAGATGTGGGACTTGATTCGTGATTTCCTGTCAGGAAGGTCGCAGTTCGTTGTAATAGACGGCAAATCATCGAGTAAAACTGAAGTGATATCAGGTGTTCCCCAGGGAAGCGTCCTGGGACCTCTGCTGTTCCTGATCTCTATAAATGACCTGGGTGACAATCTGAGCAGTTCTCTTAGGTTGTTCGCACATGATGCTGTAATTTACCGTCTACTAAGGTCATCCGAAGACCAGTATCAGTTGCAAAGCGATTTAGAAAAGATTGCTGTATGGTGTGGCAGGTGGCAGTTGACGCTAAATAACGAAAAGTGTGAGGTGATCCACATGAGTTCCAAAAGAAATCCGTTGGAATTCGATTACACGATAAATAGTACAATTCTCAAGGCTGTCAATTCAACTAAGTACCTGGGTGTAAAAATTACGAGCAACTTCAGTTGGAAACACCACATAGATAATATTGTGGGGAAGGCGAGCCAAAGGTTGCGTTTCATTGGAAAGACACTTAGAAGATGCAACAAGTCCACTAAAGAGACAGCTTACACTACACTCTTTCGTTCTCTTTTAGAATATTGCTGCGCGGTGTGGGATCCTTACCAGGTGGGATTGACCGAGGACATCGAAAGGGTGCAAAACAGGGCAGCTCGTTTTGTATCATCACGTAATAGGGGAGAGAGTGTGGCAGATATGATACGCGACTTGGGATGGAAGTCTTTAAAGCAAAGACGTTTTTCGTCGCGGCGAGATATATTTACGAAATATCAGTCACCAACTTTCTCTTCCGAATGCGAAAATATTTTGTTGTGTCCAACATACATAGGTAGGAATGATCATCAGAATAAAATAAGAGAAATCAGAGCTCGAACAGAAAGGTTTAGGTGTTCGTTTTTCCCGCGCGCTGTTCGGGAGTGGAATGGTAGGGAGATACTATGATTGTGGTTCGATGAACCCTCTGAAAAGCACTAAAATGTGAATTGCAGAGTAGTCATGTAGATGTAGATGTAGACGTCCGCAATAGTACCAGCAGCGATGGCAACTGTAGCAACGAGTTCTATTTCTGTTACCACAACAGTTTCATACGCCAGATGCTTCTTATGCCCCCAGGGGAAGAAATCCAGACACATGGGTTCAGGTGACGTGAGTGGTCAGACCACAGGGCCACCTCTTCTGACGCACCAGTTCCCGAAGGTGTCTTTCCGATGATTCCTGACAGCAGTGCTGAAATAGCCTGGCGCCCCATCGTTCTGTAAGTACATCTTTCATCTAATTTTCAAAGGTACACCGTCCAGCGGTTCTGGCGACACATATTCCATTAAGATGCAATATTTCCGTCTGTTGTGGTGGAATGGAAGAATCTCTGGAACACATGGTCCAGTCAGCACCCCTACGAAAATGTTGCCTAACATTACAAAGTGACTTCAGAGACCGTATTTTCCATAACGAAATATATTTGTTTGATGTTCTCTGACTGCTGCGTTAAATTGAATGAATAGTTTCGGAACATGCCGTAAGTAGAATCCTTGCAATACACCCGATTAAGAAAACTTATCACATCGCATGGTCTCTTTGTCTTTTCTCAAAGATAATTGTGCGGTAAATATATTTAGTAAACCATCTCAACATAACATTAATTTGAAATTTTAAAGCTTTAAAATACTTTTAAAACAGTGATTTGGTACAACATCCGTGAGTCACTTTATTAAGGCATCAGTTTCTGTCAAACAACGGACTATCGGCAGTTAGTGCAGTGGGAAACATCTATATCTACATCTACATTTATACTCCGCAAGCCACCCAACGGTGTGTGGCGGAGGGCAGTTTACGTGCCACTGTCATTACCTCCCTTTCCTGTTCCAGTCGCGTATGGTTCGCGGGAAGAACGACTGTTTGAAAGTCTCCGTGCGCGCTCTAATCTCTCTAATTTTACATTCGTGATCTCCTCGGGAGGGGGAAGCAATATATTCGATACATCCAGAAACGCACCCTCTCAAAACCTGGCGAGCAAGCTGCACCGCGATGCAGAGCGCCTCTCTTGCAGAGTCTGCCACTTGAGTTTGTTAAACATCTCTGTAACGCTATGACGTTTACCAAATAACCCTGTGACGAAACGCGCCGCTCTTCTTTGGATCTTCTCTATCTCCTCCGTCAACCCGATCTGGTACGGATCCCACACTGATGAGCAATACTCAAGTATATGTCGAACGAGTGTTTTGTAAGCCACCTCCTTTGTTGATGGACTACATTTTCTAAGGACTCTCCCAATGAATCTCAACCTGGTACCCGCCTTACCAACAATTAATTTAATATGATCATTCCACTTCAAATCTTTCCGCATGCATACTCCCAGATATTTTACAGAAGTAACTGCTACCAGTGTTTGTTCCGCTATCATATAATCATACAATAAAGGATCCTTCTTTCTATGTATTCGCAATACATTACATTTGCCTATGTTAATGGTCAGTTTCCACTCCCTGCACCAAGTGCCTATCCGCTGCAGATCTTCCTGCATTTCGCTACAATTTTCTAATGCTGCAACTTCTCTGTATACTACAGCATCATCCGCGAAAAGCCGCATGGAACTTCCGACACTATCTACTAGGTCATTTATATATATTGTGTTAAGCAATGGTCCCATAACACTCCCCTGTGGCACGCCAGAGGTTACTTTAACGTCTGTAGACGTCTCTCCATTGATAACAACAGGCTGTGTTCTGTTTGCTAAAAGCTCTTCAATCCAGCCACACAGCTGGTCTGATATTCCGTAGGCTCTTACTTTGTTTATCAGGCGACAGTGCGGAACTGTATCGAACGCCTTCCGGAAGTCAGGAAAAATAGCATCTACCTGGGAGCCTGTATCTAATATTTTCTGGGTCTCATGAACAAATAAAGCGAGTTGGGTCTCACACGATCGCTGTTTCCGGAATCCATGTTGATTCCTACATAGTAGATTCTGGGTTTCCAAAAACGACATGATACGCGAGCAAAAAACATGTTCTAAAATTCTACAACAGATCGACGTCAGAGATATAGGTATATAGTTTTGCGCATCCGCTCGACGACCCTTCTTGAAGACTGGGACTACCTGTGCTCTTTTCCAATCATTTGGAACCTTCCGTTCCTCTAGAGACTTGCGGTACACGGCTGTTAGAAGGGGGGCAAGTTCTTTCGCGTACTCTGTGTAGAATCGAATTGGTATCCCGTCAGGTCCAGTGGACTTTCCTCTGTTGAGTGATTCCAGTTGCTTTTCTATTCCTTGGACACTTATTTCGATGTCAGCCATTTTTTCGTTTGTGCGAGGATTTAGAGAAGGAACTGCAGTGCGGTCTTCCTCTGTGAAACAGCTTTGGAAAAAGGTGTTTAGTCTTTCAGCTTTACGCGTGTCATCCTCTGTTTCAATGCCATCATCATCCCAGAGTGTCTGGATATGCTGTTTCGAGCCACTTACTGATTTAACGTAAGACCAGAACTTCCGAGGATTTTCTGTCAAGTCGGTACATAGAATTTTACTTTCAAATTCACTGAACGCTTCACGCATAGCGCTCCTTACGCTAACTTTGACATCGTTTAGCTTCTGTTTGTCTGAGAGGTTTTGGCTGCGTTTAAACTTGGAGTGAAGCTCTCTTTGCTTTCGCAGTAGTTTCCTAACTTTGTTGTTGAACCACGGTCGGTTTTTCCCGTCCCTCACAGTTTTACTCGGCACGTACCTGTCTAAAACGCATTTTACGATTGCCTTGAACTTTTTCCATAAACACTCAACATTGTCAGTGGCGGAACAGAAATTTTCGTTTTGATCTGTTAGGTAGTCTGAAATCTGCCTTCTATTACTCTTGCTAAACAGATAAACCTTCCTCCCTTTTTTATATTCCTATTAACTTCCATGTTCAGGGATGCTGCAACGGCCTTATGATCACTGATTCCCTGTTCTGCACATACAGAGTCGAAAAGTTCGGGTCTGTTTGTTATCAGTAAGTCCAAGATGTTATCTCCACTAGTCGGTTCTCTGTTTAATTGCTCGAGGTAATTTTCGGATAGTGCACTCAGTATAATGTCACTCGATGCTCTGTCCCTACCACCCGTCCAAAACATCTGATTGTCCCCGTCTATATCTGGTAAATTGAAATCTCCACCTAAGACTATAACATGCTGAGAAAATTTATGTGAAATGTATTCCAAATTTTCTCTCAGTTGTGCTGCCACTAATGCTGCTGAGTCGGGAGGTCGGTAAAAGGAGCCAATTATTAACCTAGCTCGGTTGTTGAGTGTAACCTCCACCCATAATAATTCACAGGAACTATCCACTTCTACTTCACTACAGGATAAACTACTACTAACAGCGACGAACACTCCACTACCGGTTGCATGCAATCTATCCTTTCTAAACACCGTCTGTACCTTTGTAAAAATTTCGGCAGAATTTATCTCTGGCTTCAGCCAGCTTTCTGTACCTATAACGATTTCAGTTTCGGTGCTTTCTATCAGCGCTTGAAGTTCCGGTACTTTACCAACGCAGCTTCGACAGTTTACAATTATAATACCGACTGCTGCTTGGTCCCCGCATGTCCTGACTTTGCCCCGCACCCGTTGAGGCTGTTGCCCTTTCTGTACTTGCCCAAGGCCATCTAACCTAAAAAACCGCCCAGCCCACGCCATACAACCCCTTCTACCCGTGTAGCCGCTTGTTGCGTGTAGTGGACTCCTGACCTATCCAACGGAACCCGAAACCCCACCACCCTATGGCGCAAGTCGAGGAATCTGCAGCCCACACTTTCGCAGAACCGTCTCAGCCTCTGATTCAGACCCTCCACTCGGCTCTGTACCAAAGGTCCGCAGTCAGTCCTGTCGACGATGCTGCAGATGGTGAGCTCTGCTTTCATCCCGCTAGCGAGACTAGCTGTCTTCACCAAATCAGATAGCCGCCGGAAGCCAGAGAGCATTTCCTCCGATCCATAGCGACACACATCATTGGTGCCGACATGAGCGACCACCTGCAGATGGGTGCACCCTGTAGCCTTCATGGCATCCGGAAGGACCCTTTCCACATCTGGAATGACTCCCCCCGGTATGCACACGGAGTTCACATTGGTTTTCTTCCCCTCTCTTGCTGCCATATCCCTAAGGGGCCCCATTACACGCCTGACGTTGGAGCTCCCAACTACCAGTAAGCCCATCCTCTGAGACCGCCCGGATCTTGCAGACTGAAGGGCAACCTCTGGAACAGGACAAGCAGCCATGTCAGGCCGAAGATCAGTATCAGCCTGAGACAGAGCCTGAAACCGGTTCGTCAGACAAACTGGAGAGGCCTTTCGTTCAGCCCTCCGGAATGTCTTTCGCCCCCTGCCACACCTTGAGACGATCTCCCACTCTACCACAGGTGAGGGATCAGCCTCAATGCGGGCAGTATCCCGGGCAACCACAGTTGTAGTCCGATCGGGGGATGCGTGGGACGAGCTGGCCGTCCCCGAAAAACCCCCATCGGGACCCCCACAGTGATGCCCATTGGCAACAGCCTCAAGCTGTGTGACCGAAGCCAACACTGCCTGAAGCTGGGCGCGAATAAACAATAAACAGATACACGGGTCACACATCAAACACCAAAATCAATCATCTTATATCCATAAATCAGTCATCATTGGACACATGTGTTATTGTGCAATAATATTATTATTAACTTTTTTAGCACAGGATATGTTTTATGCATACGAAGCTGATTGGTTTTCGTCTTGAACCACTGTATCTGATTATTATCTCTTCCTTTGCGTATACATATCTCAGGATGGTCTTATGTGTGACTGAAAGTGGCAGTTTCAATGAAGTGGCCATCTGTAAAATATTATAACCCATTCTACGAAAACTATTCTTTGTTTAAAGAAATGCTGCGCCCTTTACATAACAGGAACTTGATTCAGTTTCTGAATTTCAATAGTTAGAAATTTTTAATAGTTACTAAAATACTAAAAAATAATAAGGAATTCTCAAACGAAGAAATTAATCTTGGTATTTCAGTTGCTTTCATCACTGTTTGTAAGTGATTCATCGTGACGTCACATGGTTGAAACGTTCTTATGGGTATTAAATATTCCGTTTATCATACACTCTGACACATAATGTAAGTCATGAAGGTAAAACGATTATAGATTCCAAGCTCATGGAAACTGACCTATATGGGATTAACGGAGTACATTGAGAGTTCAAAGAAGGGCAGCACGTTTTATACTATTGAGAAATAGGGAAGAGAGTGTCAAAGACATGCTTCAGGATTTGGAGTGGACGTCATTAAAACAAAGGTGTATCTCGTTGCGGCGGCATCTTCTCACGAAAATTCAGTCCGCAACTTTCTCCTCCGAATGCGAAAATATTTTGTTTACGGCGACCTACATAGGGAGAAAAGATCATCGTATTAAAATAAGGGAAATCAGAGCTCGCACAGGAAGACATAGGTGTTTGCTTTTACCGCCCGCTGTTAGAGACTGAAATAATAGAGAATTACTGTGAAGGTGGTTCGATTAACCCTCTGCCGTGCATGAAAGTGTGGTTTGCAGAGTATCCATGTAGATGTAAATGTAAACATGGCTTGTTTCAAATTTTTTGAGTCATACGTCCTCGGGTGACAAATAAAATCTCGGAGAATAACATATGTGTGAGGCAATACTTTCACTGACGCTTCCCTGCGACGCTAAGAGTCTTTGTACTGAATTCGCCGGCCCTGGAAAGACAAGATTTCAGCGTACTACCTGCATCAGGTGTGCTGCATCTGAATACCCCACTAAACCGACAGAGCGATGTTGAACAATAAAATCTTGAGAATTATTGTCTCTAAGCAGAGAAATATATTTCAGAAATGAGACAGAAAATTTAATTTTGCTGGGCGTAGGCCCCTTACACAAAACAGATGAGTGTATTATACATGACACACACTACATACATACGGCGCAGAAAGCCGACGCCCTGTCATCTCCCAGGGGCATAACCCATAGTAAATAGCGTCTAGCACCATCGAGAAGCGTGAACTATCACTTTGTCTTTAACAAAAATTGTTTCTCATGATGTCATCTACCACTGCTAAATGTTTTCTGCAAAAGATTTGTAACACTCTGGATATCAGCGTTATTAGCTGACTGTACTTTACTCGAATTGCCAGTAGTATCTGATGTTACCAAAGACAAAAACTATGATCGGGAGAAATGAGTATCCTTACAGACGCATGTTGAACATACGCTTGTAATTTAATAGTGACACAGCCATACATTTATAATCAGAACACAACAAACGACTTCAGGGTGGCAGCAGACACAGAACTCCCTTATTGAAAATATTTAAACATCATATAAGTTTAATCTAACCACTCTAAAGCTCAAAAGATTTCACTGGTATAACTTTTCACCATTGAGCCGTGCTGACCCGGCTTATGAGTTGCTTTAAAACTTCGCTGTTACCCTGCATTTGGTTTCCCTTGGTTATTGCGGTTATGCCATGGTTCTTCCTCTTACTACATGTGGCAACAGCGGTATGTATCAATATTTGCACCGTATACCATTTTTGGTCTGGTGCTTATAGTTCCGGCTTGGCGGTGTGCAGCCAGTCGGTAGGTTGGAGCATCAGCAACCAAGTCTTGGCGCAGCGCCATCGGCTGCGTCCGCTGGCAGTCTCTACGCAGTGTCAGAGCGTGTGGGGGCTGTTCCGACTGCTACGAGGTTCGTGGATCCCCGACCCAGGACATTAAAGTTGAGTGGTGATTTAATTACCGAAGCCACGTCTGTTCACGTTGTCCCCTTGGTTAGTGGTTCACTGTTAGCGGTATTCCTGGGAGCGAGTGTTCGAGTTGGTGAAGATTTAGCCGCTAAGTGGTGGAATTTACTATATTTGTCGGTTGGAAATTCAAGTGCACCAGCGAAATTTTCTGCGTTGTGGCCTTTAGTGTTCCGGTTGCCTTTCCAGGTCACTGACGTACATTCAGGCACTGTCCTTTCCTCACCTGTTGTCGCTGTTCAACGTGATGTGTAGTTTTTGACAGCTTAATGTATTTTTGGTCGTGGGCAGCTGTGTCTGTAACGTTTTGGCTTTGGAATTCTCGTATACTGGTCAGTGGTTAGCAAGTCGTCTTGTCGGTGGGTCCTTGACTGTCTCTTGGTTGTGTTGCAAGTCTTACGTTGTCTGAAGATAAAACTGTGGGCCTTCTACCTATTGAAAGTTTATTGTAGTTGTGTTGTTGTTAAAATGATGGGCCTTCAGCTACTTTCAAATTTTGGATTCTTACTTACCAAGTCTTACATCACTTGGGCTTAAATACTACTTAAGGTTAAAGGCTTTAGGCCGTCAGCCGTTTTGAAGTAAGGTTTGTTATTGGCCATACAGCTTGGGCCTTCTGCCTATTGAAAGGTTGATGTAGTTATGTTGTTTTAAATCTATGGGCCTTCAGCCGTTTTGGAATTAAGGACTTTTTCTGTCGATGGTCAAGCTTAGAAGTTGCACTGTAATGTTTGGGCAACTAAATAAAGTGTTATGTTTGGAGTGTAGCTGACAGCCGCTCATTCTGGCCCGCTTCCACAATTCCTACTACTTGTACCGTCCTGTGGGTTTAGCAGGGCGTCTCAACAAAAACCTAGGGAACTGCATTGGATCCGATCTCATTACTGTCAATAAACGATTTTATGGTATATGATAGCATCTAATTATAAACTCTACTTGGTGCTTTTCAGGAGGTCGTTCACTAGTTATTCGAAGTGATCGAGTTTCAGATAACAATTTTCATTTTATGGCTAATTTCGATAAATGACCGTCAACTGACAGATCTGCATGCAAATAAACATTGTGAAAATTTCCAAAATAAACTTCAGTCTGCAGTGGGATGTGCGAGTATCTGGATAGTACAGTCGACAGAAAAATTGCCTGCTAAAGGTTCCGAGTTCGAGTCCCGATCTGTGGTATAGTGTTGTCTGCCAGGTTGTATCATTGTGAAAAATGTTACTTTTAAGTAAACAGGAATAACGTAGAAACATTTTTTCATTATTAGAAGACCGAAGGGGTGATCTGTTTACTTGCTATAAACATTCAGCCAGCCGCTGTGGACGAGCGGTTCTAGACGCTTCAGTCCGAAACCGCGCTGCTGCTACGATCGCAGGCTCGAATCCTGCCTCGGGCATGGATGTGTGTGCTGTCCTTAGGGTAGTTAGGTTTAAGTAGTTCTAAGTCTAGGGGACTGATGACCTCAGATGTTAAGTCCCATAGTGCTTAGAGTCTTTTTTTTTTTTTTCTTTATAAACTTTCAATTGCCTACATCCCACGTTACGACACCTGGCTCAAATGGTTCAAATGACTCTGAGCACTACGGGACGTAACTTCTGTGGTCATCAGTCCCCTAGAACTTAGAACTACTTAAACCTAACTAACCTAAGGACATCACACACATCCACGCCCGAGGCAGGATTCGAACCTGCGACCGTAGCAGTCGCGCGGTTCCGGACTGAGCGCCTTAACCGCGACGACACCTGGTTTCGACAGACTTTGCTGTTATGTTCAGGTCTTCAAATATGTCTTTGTTATGAAAAGTGTTCATTTTACGTTGAACCTCACGCCAAATTGTCATGTGGATAAAAATCAGCACATTTTAAAAGGTTCGTCATGATGTGCTGATTTTTATCCACATGACAACTTGGCGTGAGATACAACGTAAAATAAACACATTTCATAACAAAACGATTTTTTTAGACCTGAAGATTACAGCAAAGTCTGTCGAAACTGATTGTCTTAAATAAAGAAATATTTTTGCGATCTAGGCTGTTGAATGTCTTAGCAATGTTGAAAGTCTTTATAAAAATACAGCAAGATACTTTTTCTTTCATTACATGTCATCATTTAAAGCAACATGATACCGTAAATGGTGGAGGACTTCTGTATAGCTCCATATTCTATTTTGTGTTAATGTATGTACTATCTGTCCCCTTTATTGGAGTACACAATGCTGAAGAGAGAAATCGTGAACTTGGATTCGTGGTGTGCCGCACTAGTTGCACGTTTTCAGCGGCCTCCTAAGTTTGATTTTGGCTAGTTCGTATAATTATTGATCGTATTTAAAAATTAAAACGCTGTCGTTTTCTACAGTCTTATGTTAAAGCCTTAACACATTACATTCCTACAGTAATTCAGAATGAAAACACACAGCGACTGTAAATAAACTTTGCAAGAATTTCAAAAAAATTACGAAACCCTTTTTCGCTGAATACCCCTCCCCCCTGCCCAAAATGCTGGAAGGGAAAAGGTTTATTGCTTGATACATTTTCTTTGTTCATGCAATAAAGGTTCTACTTTAACGTACTATTTTTTTCTACTTACTCTGTTCGCAGCAAATTTTCAGACAGTATCTACATATACCATTGAATGTAGCTGCAAAATTGTAACATCGTACAACATATAGATCGGGAGACGTAAGTCTGAGATGCCTCGGAAACCAGCTGTTGCTTAAAACGGAGGGAAAATTACCCAGAGTAGACACATCCAGTGTTTCATAAAGAGAGCAGTTAACAACTTCCAACAAACTTTAAACATAATTTTAAAGCATTTCTAAACTTTTTGTCGTTTATACGCTTAACATCACATATTTCATACATTAAAGTAATTGGATGTTTGAAGCTGTTTTACTCATGGAAGTTCACTTTCTTAAAGAATAGATTATGGGTGACATTTTCAACTTTTACAGTCCTGTCTTCCTCAGTTGCGTGTAATATTACGGTATATTAATAATTTTTACTTATGGACCGTCTGACAGCAACTGAATAAAACACAATTTTAGTGCCATACGCGTTTCGCCTTTATTTTCTGCAAGGCATCATCAGTGGCCTGGAATATGTACATACGTTAGCTATTTTATTTACATTTTTGTCATTGTGCCTATAGGTTATAAACAGTTCTGGTGGTCGGTATTTCCTATTAAGTAGTAATGTTTTGAACTGTACTTACAGGTTGCGTGGACAATTTCCTACATATTACGCTCCTGTTGCATTTTTGGTGTTGTTCGTCTTCTTATGAACGTCAATTTGCGGTTTTTTCCCCATTCCACAACACTATGCACTGAACGCTTGTTTTCAAAAAATTGTTCAAAAAATAGTTCAAATGGCTCTGAGCACTATGGGACTCAACTGCTGTGGTCATAAGTCCCCTAGAACTTAGAACTACTTAAACCTAACTAACCTAAGGAGATCACACACATCCATGCCCGAGGCAGGATTCGAACCAGCGACCGCAGCGGTCGTGCGGTTCCAGACTGTAGCTCCTTTAACGGCTCGGCCACTCCGGCCGGCGTTTGTTTTAAAGCAATGTTTTGGTTTCTGTTGCCGACTGTCAAATGTTTTTGCCAAAGGTCGAATGTTATTGCCAAACTTATGAGTGTAACTATTGAAGTATCTGTGGTCTGTTCGTGTATGCATTTGTGTGTGTGTGTGTGTGAAAGTGTTTTTTGTTGTGATATATATTTTTTTGTGCTGTGTGTGTGTGTGTGTCTCCAGATGATGTGGGGAAGAGTTTTCTTTTTTATTATTATTATTTTTTGTTTTATGTTATCATTTCCTTTACTAAGTGTAGTAGGGAGCCTGTGCTGATGTGTGTTTGTTCATTTATCACATGTTTGTTTTCTGCTATGGCCTTCTGGATGAGGAAGTTTTTTGCATTTGTATAAGATGTTTGTCATGGTTGCTTATTCTCATTATTTTCATTTCTTGTTCCATGTTTGTAGGATGATGGTTGTAGTGTTTTAAATGCTCTGCAAATGTGGAATGGTTTGTTTCATACTTCCAACATCTGATATGTTCTTTGTATCTTGTTTGAAAATTCCTGCATGTCATGCCTATGTATACTGCATCACAACTTTGACATTCAAGTTTATATTCCTGATTGTTGGAATTTGGCCCTCTTGGTAGCTGGCTGGCTTAGGTGTGATTGAAGGGTTTGCCCAGGCTTATATGCTATTTTGAAGCCCTGTCTCTTTAGGATGTTTGCAACTCTGTGTGTTAGTTTATGTGTGTAGGTCATGGTGTACCATCTGGTTCTTTTCTGTGTGGTGTTGTCATTGTGTGTGTTTGTTGAGTGTGTTTGTAAGTTTTCAGCTTGTGAGTTCTTTTGTGTTGTGGAACTGTTGTGTTTGTTTTTTATTTGTGTTTTTATTTTTTGACTGAGATTGTGTACCACATGTGTGTCATACCCATTGTTCCTAGCTATTTGTATGATTGTACTCATTTCTTGTTCATAGTTTCTCTTGCTGAGTGGGATTCTGTTTAATCTATGTAACTTGTGTCTTAGTGCTGCAAGTTTCTGGCTGTGGGGTGGTTGGATGTGGATGTGCCCATGGGATCCCCAATATCAGGAACACTAGCAAACATTTTCATCAGTCACCTAGAAAATCAGATATTTGATAAGATAACCACAAATGAAAGTTTCAAAATCATATTGGTACAGATATGTGGATGACATTATTTGTCTGGTAGATGAGACAAGTGAAAAAATAGATGAACTCCATTCAGAAATAAACAAAGCTTATCAGAACATAAAATTCACACTTGAAAAAGAAAAAGAAAATCAAATAAATTTTTTGACATTACAATTAAAAAAGAAAATGGTAAACATACATTTAACATCTTTAGAAAACCAACAGTCACAGACACAATAATACATTCCACATCCAACCACCCCCACAGCCAGAAACTTGCATCACTAAGACACATGTTACATAGATTAAACAGAATCCCACTCAGCAAGAGAAACTATGAACAAGAAATGAGTACAATCATACAAATAGCTTGGAACGACAGGTATGACACACATGTGGTACACAAGCTCAATCAAAAAATAAAAAACACAAATAAAAAACAAACACAACAGTTCCACAATACAAAAGAACTCACAAGTTGAAAACTTACAAACACAGTCAACAAACACACACAATGACAACACCACACAGAAAAGAACCAGATGGTACACCATGACCTACACACATAAACTAACACACAGAGTTGCAAACATCCTAAAGAGACAGGGCTTCAAAATAGCATATAAGCCTGGGCAAACCCTTCAATCACACCTAAGCCAGCCAGCTACCAAGAGAGACAAATTCCAACAATCAGGAATATATAAACTTGAATGTCAAAGTTGTGATGCAGTATACATAGGCATGACATGCAGGAATTTTCAAACAAGATACAAAGAACATATCAGATGTTGGAAGTATGAAACAAACCATTCCACATTTGCAGAGCATTTAAAACACTACAACCATCATTCTACAAACATGGAACAAGAAATGAAAACAATGAGAATAAGCAACCATGACAAACATCTTATACAAATGCAAGAAAACTTCCTCATCCAGAAAGCCATAGCAGAAAACAAACATGTGATAAATGAACAAACACACATCAGCACAGGCTCCCTACTACACTTAGCAAAGGAAATGATAACATCAAACAAAAAATAATAATAAAAAAAGAAAACTCTTCCCCACATCATCTGGAGACACACACACACACACACACACACACACACACACAAACATTTGACAGTCGGCAACAGAAACCAAAACATTGCTTTAAAACAAGCGTTCAGTGCATAGTGTTGTGGAATGGGGAAAAAACCGCAAATTGACGTTCATAAGAAAAAGAACAACACCAAAAATGCAACAGGAGCGTAATATGTAGGAAATTGTCCACGCAACCTGTAAGTACAGTTCAAAACATTACTACTTAGTAGGAAATACCGACCACCAGAACTGTTTATAACCTATAGGCACAATGACAAAAATGTAAATAAAGTAGCTAACATATGTACATATTCCAGGCCACTGATGATGCCTTGCAGAAAATAAAGGAGAAACGCGTACGGCACTAAAATTGTGTTTTATTCAGTTGCTGTCAGACGGTCCATAAGTAAAAATTATTAATATACCGTAAGATTATGGGTGTTTTACTGGTCAGTTCTAATTTGTTGCAGTCTGAGAGCGTATCACGGTCAGTTGTTTCTACCAGAAAACAAAAAAATCAAAGAATGTGGAATAACTGATGTTGATGTAAAGATATTGAGGAGGAAGATCAAACAATAATCCGTAGACACGTAAATTCCAGCACGTTTTGTGATCATTTTGTGTTACGCTACCATATTTGCAGAATTGGAACATAATACGAAACAATCACTAGATAATATAAGATATGTTTACGAGGCGAATATAGAACAGTTTGCGTGTATAATCAGTGACAGTCCGGAGGTCAACGGAAGTATCCAGATCGATTGTCCCACATTCTGCACTCTTTGTGCCTGATTTCGTCAGATGTTGTTGAGACCGCGTATCGATAATTTTGGTTTTTATTTCCTTTCTATGAACTTACCACTGAATAACAGAGCAATAAATAAGGAAAAAAATTCATTATACTGAGACATACTTAAAAGAACTTTATTCAAACTTCTTTCAGCCTAAAGAAAAACACAAGGAAGAACAAATGTATTGCTTTTTGCGAGATATTATCGACGCCTTTCACTGTTAATATAATGTATGTAGAGAGCCCACTATTGCAGTATCGTCCGTCTAGCAATTTCCATTTGGTATACAGTGAAAATTCAATGTTTCGGTACAATTAAAATTTTAGAAAACAAATTATCACCTGCTGATTATAAAGTTTTCAGATTTTTTTAAATACTGGGGTGTGCCGAAGCACAAAATTTTCTCTTTACTGTACTTGGAAATAGTTGAAATGCAATAGCGGGATATTGAATAAATTGTTTTAACAGTCGATAACCACTATGTTGTCTTTAAAAAGCTTTTTATGACTGTGACCTCCAACAAGTAAATTACTTATAGAGGTGAAACTTCCTGGCAGATTAAAACTGTGTGCCCGACCGAGACTCGAACTCGGGACCTTTGCCTTTCGCGGGCAAGTGCTCTACCAACTGAGCTACCAAAGCACGACTCACGCCCGGTACTCACAGCTTTAGTTCTGCCAGTATCGGTCTCCTACCTTCCTAACTTTCAGGAGTGCTAGTTCTGCAAGGTTCGCAGCAGAGCTTCTGTAAAGTTAGGAAGGTAGGAGACGGATACTGGCAGAAGTAAAGCTGTGAGTACCGGGCGTGAGTCGTGCTTTGGTAGCTCAGTTGGTAGAGCACTTGCCCGCGAAAGGCAAAGGTTCCGAGTTCGAGTCTCGGTCGGGCACACAGTTTTAATCTGCCAGGAAGTTTCATATCAGCGCACACTCCGCTGCAGAGCGAAAATCTCATTCTGGATACTTATAGAGGTGTTTTTCTTATAAGAACGATGAAACTTCCATACCAATGTTCTTTGTCTAGTACAAAAATTAGGCATAAATGAATAACCCTGTTTCATTCATGCTGAAACGTGATTCTGAAACTCATTACAGATGAATAAGAACAAAGAAACTGAAGTTGTACGGTAAATGGCTTGAATTCAAATAATAATCGGTTAAACAACAGTGATGCGACATAAGATTCTTCGCCAAACAATTACATTAAGAGATTTTCTGCAGAAGCAGCTACTAATGTTAATGAGCACGGCACCCATATGAATAAGATGGTCGGCAGGAGCTTAATAAATAGAGTGTTGAAACCCAAGCGTAATCTAAATTAAAATCTTTGTGCCGACTTATTAGTTTTTCCGATATCTTTATTTCCATATACTCATTAATTACACTTTCACACAATGTTAGCGTTTGCAACCGGATACTCGACGTATCTTATGATTGTATTTGAGGAATAGCGGTTACCTAGGAGTCGAACTCTGCTGTAAATACCGAAGCAAGATCAACAATACTTCACAGGTTACTTGGAAGCCACGCAGCAAGTACACATCAAAACACAGATCGCAGCACCTGAAGAAGACAAATGTGTCGGTCGTAGAAATATTGTGTATAAAATTCGAATTAAATAGTTGGCTGAACACCATTAATCACTCACGCCGGTGAAGCCTGAAAGATCAGGGCTGAAATGATTTAATGATAATTTCCTGAATACTGACAAGATAAATTGCTGAGGCAGAAATAGCGACCCACATTTTTTACTTAGACTGGCAGCCGCTGGTCAAAGATACATCTGTTCAAGATGGACTCGGGCAGGTGTTGCATGTCTCCACCGCTATCTGTCGTCCTCTATTGCTGCCAACTTCGCTGGTAGTAAATGAAAGACGCAGAGCTTCCTGTCCATATCTCAGTGCAGGAACATACGTTTCACCGCTTTGACATCCAAGAGGGCTACTTTCTGGTGGCTGACGTTAGCGCCCGCTAGACTCTCTGTATACTGCATCGTCCTCGTATTCGACAGCACAACAGATACTGTGCGATCCTCGTGATCATTTAATGGAATTTCTTAGACATTAAACTAACATAGCCAGTGAAAGGAATATAATGATGTAATGGGTTGGTTCAGCCATTTACCTGTATCTTGACACTATGCTGCGTGTCTACTACATTGCCTGTTGAAAAATATCCGGACACTCCAATGTAGTGAGGAACCGACCACTAAGTACCAGGAGGAGCGGTCCCGCTAGCGTTAAAAGGAGACAGACAGTATTACGTTGTCAGTACAGAAGCAGTAACTGCAGAATGGGCGGTCAGAGAGTTAAGTGACCTTCAACATTGACTGGTCATTAAGTATTTCCTAATTAATCTAGTACGGGAAAGTCAAGCCTTCCAAAAGATGTCGGTGATTTGATTGCGAAGCGTACACGCGAAAGGACAACCACTTCAAAACCAAAATCCAGCAAACCTCACGTACTAGCGGATAGGCAATGTTGAGCACTGCAGAGGGTGGTCGTAACAGACTGGATCACGTCTGCGGAGGGAATCACTCATGAGTTCCAGCAGTCCAGTACACACAGTAACTGAGCGTTATGAATTCGAAGAAAGGGGTTCGGTAGTCGAGCAGTTTCTCATTAGCTTATGTGTAGCCAATGATAAGCGACGCTTGAGATTGTGTACGGATTGATGCCACTGGATAGCACAATCTAGATGACTCAAAACGAGTTATCTGGTTTGATGAATCACGCTATTCGGTGTAGCAGTCCGATGGAAGGGTTGGGCTTAGGTGAATGCCTAGACAACGTTACATGCCAACTTTTGTAGCTCCAACAGTAAATTACGCAGGAGGTGTTTAGATATAGGGGTATTTCTCGTGGTCAGGGTCTGGTTCCCTTATCGCGAGAGATTATGTTATAGGCGACATGGCTTCGTCACAAAATTCGAACAAAGTGCGCCAGAAATCCCCGCATAATATCGCGTAGGGCTCCCGCGAGCACACAGAACTGCCGCAACAATACGTGGCATGGACTCCTAATGTCTGAAGAAGTGCTGAATCGAATTGACACCATCAGTCCCGCATGGCTATCCATAAATCCGGACGAGTACAAGGGGGGTGGAGATCTCTTCTGAACAGCACGTTGCAAGGCATCCCAGATATGCTCAATAACGTTCATGTCTCGGAAATTTGGTGGCCAGCGGAAGTGCTTAATCTCAGAAACGTATTCCTGGAGCCACTCTGTAGCAATTCTGGGCTTTTGGTGTCTCGCCCTGTCCTTCTGAAATTGCCCAAGTCCGACAGAATGCAGAATGGGCACGATCGGTTGCAGGTGATCAGACAGAATGGTTACGTACGTGTGACCTGTCAGAATCGTATCTAGACGTTTGAGGGGTCCCATATCACTCCAACTGCACACGCCCCACATCATTACAGAGCCTCCATCAGCTTGAACAGTCCCGTGCTGACATGCAGCACCCATGGTTTCATGAGGTTGTCTCCATACCCGTACACGTCCATCCGCACGATACAATTTGAAACGTGACTCGTCCGACCAGGCAATGTATTTCCAGGCATCAGCAGTCGAATGTCGGTGCTAACGGGTGCTGACGGTTCCAGGCGAGGCGTAAGGCTTTGCGTCGTGAAGTCATCAAGGGTACATATCGATGACGTTTCGTTGAATGGTTCGCTCGCTGACACTTGTTGATGGCCCAGCATTGAAATCTGCAGAAATTTGCCGAAGGGATGCACTTCTGTCTCATTGAACCATTCTCTTTAGTCGTCGTTGGTCCCGTTCTTGCAGTATCTTTTTCCGGCCGCTACGATGTCGGAGATTTGTTGTTTTACCGGATTCATGGTGTTCTTGGTACACTCGTGAAATGCTCGAACGGGAAAATCCCCACTTCATCGCTACCTCGGAGATGCTGTGTCCCATCGCTCGTGCGCCGACTATAACACCACGGTCAGACTCACTTAAATCTTAATAATCTGCCATTGTAGCAGCAGTAACCGATGTCATAACTGCGCCAGACACTTGTTGTCTTATATAGGCGGTGCCGACCGCAGCGTCGTATCCTACATGTTATGCATGATTATACCAGCTTCTTTGGTGCTTCAGTGTACACAGTTTATACGATTTACTAATTTCACTGCTATTCAATGCTGTGTTTCAGGAACTTTATGGAAGTCAAAACAGTCTATGTTCGTAAAGTTTTCTCGTTTATTCTATAACGGTGTCAGATCTATAAGACCATCAGATATGTCTGTCTTCCTAAACTAATAAGAAAGTCTTTTAGCCTGGGTACACCATCGAAACAAGGAGATAACGTAATAAAACTGTGATACAACACAAGTGACCACTAGTGCAGGTTCCCCGTCAGCACACTCCCACTTCAGGAAGTTCTTCGTCATTTTGTGTGAGTATCACACATCGATAGACCCCACTTCTTGAAGAAATCTGTGCCCGTATACTTCTGATACGTTCCTTACCTCAAACCATCTTCTCTAATACCACTTTCTAAATATTGGTCATTCTTTTCTTTTTCTTTTTACTATCGGAGAGAGTTGCACCATGCGGATCGTGTATCTATGAATACAGGTTGTTTCTTGGTAGGCACTTCAATGTAGTAACCGAAGCAAATCAAAGAGTGAGTGCTACAAAGTACTATAAGCAGCTTCCATCATTTTCTACAGTTTTGTCATTGTGAGATATGACGAATTTGCAAATATTTTGAGATCCACACATACAGTTCCCGTATAATTAATTGAAGATATAGTTAATTCTTCAGTAACAGGTTTTTATGGCAGTTAAATTTCTGTATGTTTTTAAAACCAGTTGTACAGAGTGTTCCGAAACTATTCGTTCCACTTAAGATAGGAGGTAGACAACAAAAATATTTTCCTATAATGAACGTATGTTCTCCGAATTTAACTTATAACGTGAGGGAAATTTTGTTACTGTAGCTGTTGTGTCGGTGTAGCTGATTGAGAATACTAGCATGCTATGGGAAGCCCTCTCTCCCCTCTGGTACCTAATTTATTTATGGAAGACTTCGAGGACAGGACACTGGGCTCTGAAAGTTTTAAACCAACGGCCTTCTCGAAGTACGTGGATGACAGATTTGTAGTTTGTCCTCACGGACTTACTACGGAAATAATAAAATGTATATGCTTTCCTTTCTTGAATGTTTTCGTCTGTCGTAAAGTTGATGGCGTATTGGAACATGTTGTGTATCCGAAGCCAGCTGCTGCCATCACCCTTCACAAACCGCAGTTGTCCTTAAGAACTTGGTGCACAGGCGCACTGTGTATCCGATAACAGTTTGCAAGAAGAGCTCACACACCTCAAGAGCATCTTTAAAACGAATTGATGTTCCCCGCAACAAATTCAAAGAGAATTCAGTCCTAGAATGCAGGTACATGGTATGTAACAAGAAAATATCTTCAGATCAGGAGCATTTTTGCCTTATATGGGTGCTCTTTCCTCAAAGATAAGCCGTATTGTCGAGAAACACCATCTTATGGTGATTTTCCGGCCTCCTACGAAGAGCGCAGCTTCACCCGGTTCTGTGAAGGATGACTTATTGTTTCGTAACGCTGGTCCGTATGACATTCATTACGGGAATTGTGGTACGCCATATATGGGTCAGATAACACACACCGTCCTGAGAGGTGTGTCGAACACAGCAACAGGGGCACTTACTACAGCCAGACAAGTAAGCCGTGGTAGAACATTGTACACGTACGGGTCATTCGATGAGCAGCAGTGATGTGAAGATTTTGACATCTATCTCTTAGTTTCAAGATTCTGGTTCAGTCATAGATATTAGATTAACCAACAATTTAATAAACATGGATAATGGTTTTAATCGGCCAGAAAGGTTTCATAACAGCGCACACTCCGCTGCAGAGTGAAAATGTTATTCTTTACCTATGTATGCGCTATATGTTACATTTATTTACGTTCAGGGTCACCTGCCAGAGCCTCAACCAATCAAATTCTCTGAATGTCATTGTGCAAATAGTTACTGTCTTCTGGCGTTGCTGCTTAGTTATAGACAACCACATCATCTGCGAACAGCCTTAGAAAGCATCCAACACTTCCTTCTAAATCATTTATATTTATGGTAAGCATTAACGGTCCTGTAACACTTTCTTGTGGTTTACCGGAAATTACATTTGTCGATTTTGTTAAGAGGGAAGTGTTGAGTTCTCTCTGTAAGGAAGTGTTGAATCCAGTAGCAAATCTTCACCGATACTCGATAAGCTTGTACCTTTCAATAAACGGCAGTGCAAGACGTCGTCAAATGCCTTCCTGAAGTCAAGGAACATGGCATCAACCGAATGGCATTGTCTACGGCACTGTAGATCTCATGGAGGAAAAGAGCGATCTGAGTTTCACAGGTTATCTGTTTGCGGAATCCATGTTGATTTTTATAGAGGAGATTTTTCCTTCTCCAAGAACGTCATAATTTTCTTTCACTCATTCCTTCGATCTAAAATTTGAACATCAGTGGTCACGAGTTGCAGTCCTCTTTCCCACCCTTTTCACACGAACTTGTATTTCCTGCCTTGCCCGCTCATTATTCTCAACTAGTCAACAGCACCGTCGGACGTGGCCAGTATTTGAATTGGTGTCCGTCTGGGCACGGCGCGCGCTGTTGACAATGTCCTCTTTGCCTTTACGTCAGAGGGCAATAGAGATGGTGACGTAAAGTCTTTGATCACCAGTCTTTGCGCCAATGTCCTCCGCAGTGTCCCATGAATTGAGAGCATGCGACGCTGTTGATGGTGATCCGCCCGTGGATGGAGACGTTAAGTTCGGGTGTGGACTTCGGTGCACCTCGAAAGGGGTAGGTTATGTGCCGGCACGTGGTTTCGCCCTTTCCCCCAACGCGAAGACGCACGTTACAGTCACCTACATTTAACAGAAACACTTATGCATCTGGCTAACATACGTGGCGAAGGTAAGATGCCAGCGGCCGCGGAGAATAGGGAAAGCCTATCTAATTAGGCGGCTGAAGTAGCCTTTCGGTGTATTACAACCATTCGTGCTACACGACTTTACTTTACTCCCACTTCTGCTTTGCATATATTGTAGATTATCCTCCTGTCTCTGTACTTAAGCACCAAGCTCCTAAAAGTTTTGAGTATCTTATTCCATATCCTCTGTGAAATTACGCTAAGATTTTCAGCCTCCCTCCCCCTGCCCCCTCCTCTAGCATAGCTGAAAATTTTCCACTCATAAAATCGATCTGCCCTTCGTCCAGTACATTTTCAACTCGCTTTTTTCCCTATTTCCATGTATATTATACTAGTTAGCCTTACATGAGTGATGATGTTGCAGTAACGTAGGTAAATTTCAGTGCAGTGACGCCATACTTCTTTCTGCGCATGTGTGGCGCACTGCGCTGGTGCATAAAACCGAGGCGTGTGACTGCCCACGACAGAACAATTTGGGTTAATCGGATGCGTGGAATTTGTAATTACGTCAATACCGTTGTGAAATGTTACCGTGTTATTAGTTTTGAAATGTCGCGACTGTCAGGTACTCGGCTCGGAGAGGAGAGGACCTATTGCCCTATCCCCTCCAGGCGAACCAGATTTCAGTTTACTGCAGTTTGTAAAAACTAAGAAGAACGTACATATGCTTTGCCTTATTATGGCGCTGCATCAGATAGAGTAGCGAGTGATTTTCATAAAACTAACAAATGATTCCCGTTCCGCACCGACAGGAAGACAGAAAAAATGCTTATACACGCCACAAAAATGAAACTATTCACATAATCAGGAATTATCAAATATAGTGATGTGAGAGTACCTATGGGAGTTAAAACGGCAGGTGTTCCTATACCAGAGACTGCACAATAACAAGCAACAAATGTAAATCAGCTTAATTACAGTCAAAACATTGGCAGCATTCAGGAATCTTTAAAGGTGTTGTTTATAGTAGATAGCAGGAAATTAATTTACACTCTGGAGGAATTATGATTTAGAGCGTCATCAAAAAGAAATCTAAATATATACTCAGTGAACAAACGGTCTCTGAAATAAAAGATCTGTAAACTGTTTTAGGCAGATTCCCTAATGTGTCAGCAGTGCACACTTCTATCTATGTAAATCCCCGATGTGATGTACGTGATCCACTCTAAATAACTCTATACCAAATGGAGTATTATAATCGATAATGTACTACTGACTAGCAACTCTTTGATGTGCACGAATGTTATGTTATCTCTGCTCCCCGTTGACAGACTTCAGCCTGAAAGAAATAGCACGGATATACGTGTAACGTTTCTCGTGGCTTTGACGGCAGCCGTTGAGTCTGTTACATCAAATATATACATAACCAATTTCTATGCTGTAATGTGACGTCGGATCTTATACGTAGTAGTAGCAGTAGCAGTAGTAGTATGGTATTCTGCCTTACGGCAGGTCTTGTCATGGGTTAGGCCTCCTTCCACTTTTGTCTGTCCATAACCAGTCTTTTCATTTCTGAATATTTGTCTCCTTTTATATTGTCCAGTATTTGATATCTTCTTTTCTTTCCCCTTTTTCCCTCCACCATTCCTTCCATTCCTTCCTTCAATAAACAGTCCCTCCTGAAACAATGGCCAATGCAGTTCCGATTTGTCTTTCTGAAAACTTTCAGCGTGTTTCTTTCTTCTCCAACTCTTCTTAATATTTCTTCATTCCTTACTCGATCTTCCAACTTCACTTTTTCCATTTTTCTGCATATCCACGTCTCTAGCGCCTCCAATCTTCTTTCTTCTTCCTTCCTCAATTTATACGTAAATGCATGTTAAAAAATTCTTTCACATACCGATATTATTGTTATTCTATTACGTTATTTCTGCTGCTGACATGGTTGCTAAAGATTTCAGTCCCCTTCAAGAATGGAAACGTCGGTGGGTAGCAGTGACACATGTGCGCATGCATAACATCTTCTCCAGTGCTAAACTTCCAAGTGGATTCGACCTACCACGCAAGGACTAAACTACCTTCAACAAAATCCGTACCGGCAATGGCCGATGCAAGGATGCTGTCTTTAAGTGGAAGAAGCTGCCTGATCCAGCCTGTGACTGCGGGGTTCCATACCAGATTGTTCACCACATTGTCAGTGAATGCAGGATTCGAGCCTATCACGGTGCCGAAGAGGACTTCTGCTAGCAACTCCAGGTGCTGTGCGCTGGATTGAAGGACTGGATATTCAGCTTCTTGTGTGTAAATGTGTACATATGTATACGTTATTTATTTTTATAATGTGTCTGTATTAGCCATACGCTAAAAAACGATTTTGTTATATCTTTGCTTCACAACAGTTCATAAGGCGAATTTGCCGAAACTGCAATAACGTAATACACACAGTTACAGCGGAAAACAGAAAGTGGCGCCATTGAAGGAAATCACAAGGTATTTGCTGTCGCCTTTTCATTCCGTGTGTGTTTCGGTGTATTGATACAGTCCTGGTAAAGCGTATCACACATTTAACTGTGACCTCTCTGACAGGAAACCACGAACCGAGTCACATGTTTTCTTAATTCGTGTTGACTGTGTGTCAATAGACCGTTCACTTCGAGTTAATTCACAATGTTCGAACACATATTTTCCAGAATCGTCGTGCATATCGACATTAGTGGATATGGGCCTGTAATTTAGTGAATTACTCGTATTGCCTTTCTTTAATATTGGTGTGACATGGGCAACTTTCGTGTCTTTGGGAAAGAGCAAGTAGTTGTATATGATTGTTAAGTAATGAGCTGTTGCAGGGGCATACACTGAGGGAACCTAACTGGTATACAGTCTGGATCGGAAGATTTGCTTTAATTGATTTAAGTTGCTTCATTGCTCCGAGGATATCTAAATATAAGTTACTCATGCTGACAGCCGTTCTTGATTCGAATTCTGGAATATTTAATCCGTCTTCTTTGATAAAGGAATTTCGGAACGCTGTGTTTAATAACTCTACTTCAGCAGTAGTATCACCGATAGTATTTCCAATTCAATTGCGCAGAGAAGACATGGATTATGTCTTTCCGCTAGCACACTTTACATACGATCAGAATTTCGTTGGATTTTCTGCCAGTCTTCGAGATAAAGTTTCGTTGTGGAAACTACTATAAGCATCTCGCATTGAAGTCTGCCCTAAATTTCTGTCTTCTGTAAAAGATCGCCATCCTTGGAGATTTTGCGTTCGTTTAAATTTGGCATGCTTTTTTCGTTGTTTCTGCAATATTGTTCTGGCCCGTGTTGTGTTCCAAGGCGGATCAGACCCGTCGTTCGTTTACTTCTGCCAGTACCTCGTCTCCTACCTTCCAAACTTTACAGAAGCTCTCCTGCGAACCTTGCAGAACTAGCACTCCTGAAAGAAACGATATTGCGGAGACATGGCTTAGCCACAGTAAAGCTGTGAGGACGGGGCGTGAGTCGTGCTTGGGTAGCTCAGTTGGTAGAGCACTTGCCCGCGAAAGGCAAAGGTCCCGATTTCGAGTCTCGGTCCGGCACACAGTTTTAATCTGCCAGGAAGTTTCATATCAGCTCACACTCCACTGCAGAGTGAAAATCTCATTCTGGATACAGAGTATATGCTTCGAGTGCATGAAATATGTATTTATATTCTCTTGTGTGAAGCGGAGTATGCTGTAATCATATGCATATTCAGAAGCATTTCTTCATGAGTACGTTTACTACACTGCAGCATTGATATTGGGCTGTTTTTACATTTCTTTCACGATCCTTCACGACTCGTTGTCATTTATTAACGCTTGGAACGCATAAATATAAAAACTATTCTGCAAATTAAGTAGGACAATAATTATTAGCAGATAATCTTAACGTTGACTTTCTCGCCGGTATGGGCTCTAGTGTTGCTTCAGCTGTCAAACGCTAACAGTTTTCGCACGTTTACGTTCATTAATTTTCACCGCAGTGACTGTCGTGTCTGTATATGTTAGACTGCAGTGTGGCTGTGAAGCACGGAGGTGCTGTCAAAGAGTAGGAACGCGTGCGCCAAAGACGAAAGACCAGTAGCTGTGAAGCGTGAACTTTTCTCAGTCGAATGTAGCATCTATGGTGTCGGCAAACAAATCACTGTGGGCCTGGACTTCGTTTGCGTAAGAGCTACTATTTTGTTAAGCCGGAAAAATGATAAGTGTGATAACAGAGCAACGAATTGTCGTGAAGTTTCACATTTACAACGGTGACTAAATGAAAAGAAGACGAAATACTAGCCTATCCCAGGTAATAAGGAGCCATTGATTCCATTTGTCTCGGATATTCTTTCACTCAAAATTACTTGGAAAATGAATAAGACAAGAAAGTATTAGCGCTACACTGGAGCCTCCTTTAATAAACTTCAAAATATGAATTTTTTTCATTTCAATCATTTCCGTTTGCGTTCTGATGTTTTGGTATTAACACTTCAAGTGATTTCCACTTCTTGTGTTTCGCGTAGCTCTGCTCCACATTCTTATTTCCTTTTTTAGCTTTCTCGACTTTAAACAGTTGTGTGCGGCGTTACCGATACTAGAGGTCTATAAAGGGATGCTGCTGCAATACCGTAAAACAGAAATCCAACATACCGATTTCACCAAAGAAATGCGATAACTTTCATGGCTATAGTCTATTCCCAATTCCATGTCTCTGATATCGAAGTCCATTTCTGCTGTCAGATTGCTGTAGGTATGTGCGAATTCAATATTAATAAATCAATGTCTTCATAGCTCAGTAAACAGAAAGTAAACAACTCACTAAGGACGCTCACGATTGACACCAGACACGTTTGCGCACTGTTCTCAGCCTACGTTTGGTTGGTATTCACAAATTAAAAATACAACAGTCTTGGATGGATTATTTAAAGACACGTTTCACCCTTTCTGTACATCATCAGATTATGTAGTATGCTCCAAATAAGCATTTCCCAAAAAACGTGCGAGATAGGGCGTTGGCCTTAATCACACCAGCATCCACAGACGTAGAAGCTCAGAAATAGGACCACGCCTACAAATCAGTATAAATGTGGCGTCATTTTGTATACACAGCTGCAGTTTCATTACAACAGACATGTAAACATATTCTTCGAGTGTGTGTATAAAAGTTCCACGTGTACGTTTACATGTCTGTTTGGAGAGAATTACCACTGTGTATACATATGGTGCCACATTTGTTCAAATTTGTAAGCGTGTTACTATTTCTGAACTTCTAGGAATGCGGATGCTGGTGTGTTTAAGGTCCGCGTCCTACCTAGCATGTTTCCTGACGAATGTGCAGAATACTACATAATCTGATGATACCCCGAAAGGGTGAAACGCGTCATAAAATAATCACTCATTTGGAATCAAATTACTTTTTTCTGATAACTTGTAATGGTTGCTGTACCAGAGAGTCAATGGAGCGGAAAAGGTTTAGCAGACACTAATAGTAAGGCTGAGCCACAGGACATACCACAATATCAGTCTCAGTTGACTCTTGGCATTTTTATATCTAATATATTTAAAGACGTCCCTCTCCGCATCAGTTTACGGAATGTGATGTCGTAAAGCTAAGTATAACCATCTGTTTGAAAATAGAATTAAATTGTCTGAAGGCTAGTACCAGATGATTCTAAGTCAGAAGTTGAAAATATTTTTAATAATCATTATCTAAATGTTGTGGATATAGTAGGATCCAGGTGTTCATTAGAAGATGCTAGGTTGTTAATGGAAGAGGCCATACCTATGCAATTTGATACAATTGAAATCTCACCCACTTCTCCCTCTGAAATTAGGAAAATAATAAACTTGCTTAAAAGCAAAAACTCACATGGAATTGATGGCATTTCCAGCAAAATACTAAAAGCTTGTTCTCAACAGATAAGTAAGATTCTCAGCCACCTGTGTAATAGGTCTCTGGAACAGGGCATTTTCCCTGATAGACTGAAAAATGCTATTGTTATACCTTTGCATAAAAAAGGGGATGGATCTGATGTCAACAATTACCGTCCAATCTCCCTTCTAACAGCTTTATCCATAATTTTTGAGAAAGCAATGTATTCAAGAGTAGCTTCACGTATCTGTAAAAATGAAGTACTAACAAAATGTCAGTTTGGTTTCCAGAAAGGTTTTTCAACAGAAATTGCCATATATGCTTTCACCAAACAAATTCTGAATGATCTTAATAACCGAACACCACCCATTGGGATTTTTTGTGGTCTCTCAAAGGCTTTTGATAGTGTAAATCATGAAATTCTGCTAGACAAGCTCAAGTATTGTGGCATGAGTGGGACAGTGCACAAATGGTTTAATTCGTACCCAACTGGAAGAGTGCAGAAAGCTGAAATAAGCAGTTCTCATAATATGCAAAGATCAGCACAATCCTCAAACTGGGGAACTATCAAGAATGGGGTTCCACATGGGTCGGTCTTGGGTCCTTTGTTGTTCTTAATATATATTAATGACTTGCCATTCTATATTCATGAAGAGGCAAAGTTAGTTCTCTTTGCTGATGATACAAGTATAGTAATCACACCTGACAAACAAGAATTAACTGATGAAATTGTCAATTGTCTTTCAGAACATTACAAAGTGGTTCTTTGTAAACGGACTCTCACTGAATTTTGATAAGACACAGTACATACAGTTCCGCACAGTAAATGGTATGACGCCATTAATAAATATAGACCTTAATCAGAAGCATACAGCTAAGGTAGAATATTCAAAATTTTAAGGTGTGTCCGTTGATGAGAGATTAAATTGGAAGAAACACATTGATGATCTGCTGAAACGTTTGAGTTCAGCTACTTATGCAATAAGGGTCATTGCAAATTTTGGTGATAAACATCTTAGTAAATTAGCTTACTACGCCTATTTTCACTCATTGCTTGCATATGGCATCATATTTTGGGGTAATTCATCACTGAGGAATGAAGTATTTATTGCACAAAAGCGTGTAATCAGAATAATACCTGGAGTGCACCCAAGATCATCCTGCAGACATTTATTTAAGGATCTAGGGATATTCACAGTAGCTTCTCAGTATATGTACTCTCTTATGAAATTTGTTATTAACAACCAAACCCAATTCAAAAGTAATAGCAGTGTGCATAACTACAATACTAGTAGAAAGGATGATCTTCACTATTCAAGATTAAATCTAACTTTGGCACAGAAAGGGGTGAATTATACTGCCACTAAAGTCTTTGGTCACTTACCAAATAGTATCAAAAGTCTGACAGATAACCAACAAGTGTTTAAGAAGAAATTAAAAGAATTTCTGAATGAGAACTCCTTCCACTCCACAGAGGAATTTTTAGATATAAATTAAGAAAAAAAGAAAATTAAAAAAAGTTGTTATATTAACTTAATTATGTTGTTAAATTAACTTAATTATGTAATGTATTGGAAAATTTGACTCGTTCCACATCATTACGAAATATCGTATTCATGATCCATGGAACTAGTATTAATCTAATCTAATCTAATTAACGTGCAGCTACTCACGAAGGTGCAGTGTGGGCTGTAATTATCGTTTGCCAGTGAAACATGGTAGATGCGCTAATGCATATATTCAGAACTGATTTACACAGGAAGAAATTAGATCCACTTGTTTACACCATGTGCCTTGCTGGCCCTATACACTATTTTTAAGACGGAATTCCATCAGCACCGTCGTTTGACAATCCATAATATGAGTGAACAGTATGGCTGTAAAGGAGAGAGACTGAACTGTTGATGCAACTGATATGCATTGTGAGTTTCGTCGACTGAGCGGTCTAAGGAGGGGTACAATGTCGTTAAATGGTTTGAAGAAGATGATAATGAGCTTGTCGTGGCACGTGGAAGAGGGAGGCGTCCTATCCCTGTTAAAGTTATTGATGAGGTTGCTGTTGGTGTAACTGACCATGCAGCACAAGCCGTGGGTAGAGCTAGCGCTGAAGCAGTGCCACAAGAACTGCCCATCCCATGGTCAATAGTACGGGAAATTTTGTGGTCTGTTTCATAATGGTATCTGTACAACATGCAGACGGTGCAGCAACCGAAACTTCATGATCCGCAGCAACGTTTTGTATTTGATCTTCGTTTTCTGGCATGGATCGAAGTTGATGACGTGTGTCCTGGTAATAATCTATGTAGTGATGTAGTGCAGTTTATACAACAGGGTGCAGTATATATACGCAGCTGCCGAATTTGGGGTGCTGTTAAACCGTGTGTTAGGTACGAAAGGCTATTGAACTCGTCGTATATCACTGTGTGGTACGAATTCAAAGCTACCTTTATTTTCAGCCCTTTCTTCTTTGAAGAGAATACACCCCGAGGTCCTGTCAGGTGTACCATCACATTTTACGAGTCCCTAACCAGAAGCAAATTATATAGTTTCATCTTTGTGCTTTGTTACCTGAGTTTCTTGCATTTATGCGTATTAATTTAATATTTAATATTTAATAGACACAGTTCTAGCGTTTACGTTTGTGTCGGAAAGTGAACCGATTTAGTGAAATATTACAAGTTCCTAATCGGCGGCGAATCATTTAGCCTCACCAGAGTGCTTTGGTAGTTTAGTTTCCGAATCTCTGCTTGTTAAACTGATTTATTAGGCACAGTTCTCACGTTTTCGCTAGTGTCTACGACAGAGTTCCGTAGTGCGTGTCTATAGTGGATTGTGTAGTGTTTTCCAGGGTCTTTAGTATGGATAAGGACTGTGATTGCTGTGTGTGGATGCGAACCGAGTTGGTGACAATTCGCTCTCAGTTACAGGCTGTGATGACTTCGGGTACACAGTTAGAGGCAGCAATGGATGGACATCACTGTTGTGGGTCGGCCATGGGGATCCAACGGTCGTCCAGCAAGACTCACAAGTCCGCCGATCGGTCCTCACCAGTGGCCAACCCAGTCACTGCTCGCACTGAGGCTGACCCCTCTCCTGTGGTCGGGTGGGAGGGCGCCCCGGGGCGTAGCAGGCGGCGAAAGACTTCCCAAGCGGCAGTACGTAAGGCGGACTCGGTTTGTCTGACAAACAGGTTCCAGGTGCTCTCTGTGGCTGACAATGTCACTGAGCCAGATGCTGTCACCTATCCTGTTTCAGAGGAAACCTCCTAGAATGCAAGATCCGGACAGAGGGTGGGATTATTGCTACACTCCTGGAAATAGAAATAAGAACACCGTCAATTCATTGTCCCAGGAAGGGGAAACTTTATTGACACATTCCTGGGGTCAGATACATCACATGATCACACTGACAAAACCACAGGCACATAGACACAGGCAACAGAGCATGCACAATGTCGGCACTAGTACAGTGTATACCCACCTTTCGCAGCAATGCAGGATGCTATTCTCCCATGGTGACGATCGTAGAGATGCTGGATGTAGTCCTGTGGAACGGCTTGCCATGCCATTTCCACCTGGCGCCTCAGTTGGACCAGCGTTCGTGCTGGACGTGCAGACCGCGTGAGACGACGCTTCATCCAGTCCCAAACATGCTCAATGGGGGACAGATCCGGAGATCTTACTGGCCAGGGTAGTTGACTTACACCTTCTAGAGCACGTTGGGTGGCACGGGATACATGCGGACGTGCATTGTCCTGTTGGAACAGCAAGTTCCCTTGCCGGTCTAGGAATGGTAGAACGCTGGGTTCGATGACGGTTTGGATGTACCGTGCACTATTCAGTGTCCCCTCGACGATCACCAGTGGTGTACGGCCAGTGTAGGAGATCGCTCCCCACACCATGATGCCGGGTGTTGGCCCTGTGTGCCTCGGTCGTATGCAGTCCTGATTGTGGCGCTCACCTGCACGGCGCCAAACACGCATACGACCATCATTGGCACCAAGGCAGAAGCGACTCTCATCGCTGAAGACGACACGTCTCCATTCGTCCCTCCATTCACGCCTGTCGCGACACCACTGGAGGCGGGCTGCACGATGTTGGGGCGTGAGCGGAAGACGGCCTAACGGTGTGCGGGACCGTAGCCCAGCTTCATGGAGACGGTTGCGAATGGTCCTCGCCGATACCCCAGGAGCAACAGTGTCCCTAATTTGCTGGGAAGTGGCGGTGTGGTCCCCTACGGCACTGCGTAGGATCCTACGGTCTTGGCGTGCATCCGTGCGTCGCTGCGGTCCGGTCCCGGGTCGACGGGCACGTGCACCTTCCGCCGACCACTGGCGACAACATCGATGTACTGTGGAGACCTCACGCCCCACGTGTTGAGCAATTCGGCGGTACGTCCACCCGGCCTCCCGCATGCCCACTATACGCCCTCGCTCAAAGTCCGTCAACTGCACATACGGTTCACGTCCACGCTGTCGCGGCATGCTACCAGTGTTAAAGACTGCGATGGAGCTCCGTATGCCACGGCAAACTGGCTGACACTGACGGCGGCGGTGCACAAATGCTGCGCAGCTAGTGCCATTCGACGGCCAACACCGCGGTTCCTGGTGTGTCCGCTGTGCCGTGCGTGTGATCATTGCTTGTACAGCCCTCTCGCAGTGTCCGGAGCAAGTATGGTGGGTCTGACACACCGGTGTCAATGTGTTCTTTTTTCCATTTCCAGGAGTGTAGTTGGGAGCTCCAACGTTAGGTTATGGGGCCCCTTAGGGACATGGCTACCAAGAAGCGAAAGAAAACGAATGTGCACTCCGTGTGCATAACAGGTGGAGTCATTCCAGACGTGGAACGGGTCGTTCTGTTGCCATGAAGAGCACAGGTTCCAGCCAACTAGAGGTGGTCGTTCACGTCAGTACCAATGATGAGTGTCGCTTAGGATCGGAAGAAATTCTCTCTGGTTGCGAGCGGCTGTTTGAAGTGTTAAAGGTTGCCAGTCTTGCTTTTGAGATGAAAGCAGAGCTCACCATTTGCAGCATAATCGACAGGACCGATTGTGGACTTCTGGTAGCCGATTGTAGAGTCTGAAGCAGAAGGTTAGACGGTTCTGCGGCCGTGTATGCTGCAGATTCCTTGACTTGTGCCATAGGATGCTGGGGTTTCGAGTTCCGCTAAAGAAGTCAGGATTCTATTACACGCAGGAGGCGGCTACCAGGGTAGTAGAAGGTGTGTGGTGTGACATGGGCTGTGATGTTTAGATTAGACGATCGCGGAGAAACGCAGGGCTTCAATCTCAAAGGGTTCAGGTCGAACACAGAAGTACCGTAGATCTAGGAACCATGGGTATAACGGTTGTAAATCGTCATTGCTGCGTTGGAAAAGTACCAGAGCTCCAAGCGCTGATAGAAAGCCCTGATTCTCAAATCGTTATAGGCACTGAAAGCCGGCTGAAGTCCGAGAAAAGCTCAGCCGAAATTTTTGCGAAGGACCTAACGGTGTTCAGAAAAGACAGGTAAAGAAACAGCAGCGGCGTGTTTCTTGCTGTCAGAAGAAGTTCATCTTGCAGGTACATCGAAATAGATAGTTCCTGTGAGTCAGTATGGGTAGACGTCATTCTTGGCAACCGGAATAAATTAATAATTGCATATTTTTACCGACTTCCCAGCTCAGATGAAACAGCTGATGGAAGGTTCAAACAAAACTTGAGCCTAATTTCAAAAACGTAACGGATTCATAAAATTATTTTCGTCAAAATGCACGATTTAATACGAAGGTAGGCGTAATACATCATCATTTTCTGAAAATTATTTCGAGCAGCTAGTTCATGTGCCCATTCGAATAGTGAACGATTGCGACAACACACTTGACCTCTTAGCAACAAATAATCCTGAGCTTATAACGAGCGTCAAAACGGATACGGGGATTTGTGAACACAGGTTGGCGGAGCGAGACTGAATGGTATAGTTCCCAAGTTCTCCAAAACTAAACGAAAAATATACCTATTCAAAGAAGCTGATAAAAATTCGCTTTACGCCTTCTTGAGAGACAATCTCCATTCCTTCCAAATTCACAATGAAAGGGCAGACCAACTGTAGCTTGAATTCAAGGAAGTAGTTTCGACAGAAGTTGAGAGTTTTTTACCAAATAAATTAATAAACGACGGAGCTAAACCCCATTGTTACCCTAAACAGGTCAGAACATGGTTGCAGAAACAATGAAAACAGCGCACTAAATCCAAACGAACTCAAAATCCCAAGACTGACAGTTAGTTACAGAAGTTCGAAATTTAGCGCAAACTTCAGTGTGAAATGCTTACAGTTGTTTCCACAATGAAAATTTGTGTCGAAACCTGCCAGAAAGTCCAAAGAGGTTCTGGTCATAGGTAAAGTTTGCTAGCGGCAAGAAACAACCAATGCCTTCTCTGTAGAATAAGTAACTGTTTCTTCTTAAGATATGTTGGAAATGTTCGTTGATGAAATTCGTGCTCCGACTCATTAGCGGTAATATTGTCTTTTGAGGAACATTACATAAAGAAATCTGTCCTGCTGCACTGTATTCACGCCGTGTGCACGTCAATGATACCGACCAGTTCAAATAATTATATTTTCCCCGACGTGTACGAACACAACTGCACGTAGTTGCACACCAGTGGCTATCCTTGTACTAATTATGGCTACAATCCATGTACGGCAATAGATTCTCCCCTAAAGTTTTCAGTTTACATAAGGATAATAGTTCGAGTCCGTGCAATAACTGTCTAACGCGGCAAAGAATATTCATGCATGCTGCGCTCTGTTGTTAATCTATGTCATCGCACAGTTAAATATTTCATAAACACGCAATATTAAATGGACTGAAAGAAATGTCACACAGTAAATCCACTTTATGCCGGTTTATTCTATACTGTTCGCGTCCTGTTATGGTATTAAGGAAGTAACTTTTCCATAAGCGGGGTGGAATTAGTTACATTCCCGTCAATGAGTCTGTAACAAGATCCAGATTTCATTTGCTACTTTAACGAAGCTTCAGACCTTTCTCACAATACAGTACGAATGTTCACTTCCTATGTCGGTAAATTGCGAACAGTTTATTACTTTGGGGCAAAGTTCAGTCTTCCCTGTAAGGTAATCAATTTAAGACAATTTTGGATCTTTCCCTCCCTTGGCTTTACGTCATGATATATTCAGGGTGGCTGATCTACCTATTTCAAGTTTAATGATTCATAGCAGATTGCAAAATTTCCAAAAATGCACCAAAAACAATCTCGTCGCGCCTACATACAAGATAATACGTTGAGATACGACCTGTTCCAGCAAGCGCTAGCAGCACGTTAACAAAGTATAACTTTTTTCTTCTGTATTACGCAGTGTGCTCAAAGAATACTCACAGAGATATTGTTTGAGTTCACTCGTTCTATTCCGTGATCTATAAGTAAACTACTTTGCGATCTACTATTTTTTTAATTTGAAACTAATGGATTCTATTCCTTTTCTTTCCTTTTTTCAAAACATTGAGTCAGTTTATACTGGATTTCTTTTCTATGTACTTGCTACTATACAAATGAAGCTATTCCAGTGCGACTTGAAATTTGGATCTTGGATTCTGGGACCCTTATTGGGTTTTGTGTACTATTTTATATTTTCAATTTTGCGTCCAAAGGAAGCGGCGTTGGTAGCGGCGTTAGAAATAGCAGTGGAAATCCTATCGAGGACAGTGCTGCTAAAGCAGAGTTGCTAAGCACAGCTTTCCGAAATTGTTTCACGAAGAAAGACGAAATAATTATTCCAGAATTCGAATCAAGAACAGCTGCCAACACTAGTTACTTAGAGGTTTATGTATATCCACTGTGAAGTGAAGCAGGTCTCCCGGTCCAAATTGTATAACGATAACGTTTTTCTAAATAAGCCGATGCAATTCTTATACACTTAACAATCATATACAACCGCTCGCTAGACGTAATATCCGTATCCAAAGACTGAAAAGTTGCATAGGTCACACTAATATTCAAGAAATACAATAGAATTAATCCACTAAATCACAGGCCCATATTATTAACATGGATATGCTACAACGTTTTGAAACATACGCTACTGGCCATTAAAATTACTACACCATGAAGATGACGTGCTATAGACGCGAAATTTAACCGACAGGAAGAAGGTGCTGAGATATGAAAATGATTAGCTTTTCAGACCATTCACACAAGGTTGGCGCCGGTGGCGACAGCTACAACGTCCTGACATGAGGAAAGTTTGCAACCGATTTCTCATACACAAACAGCAGTTGACCGGCGTTGCCTGGTGAAACGTTGTTTTGATGCCTCGTGTAAGCAGGAGAAATGTGTACCATCACGTTTCCGACTTTGATAAAGGTCGGATTGTAGCTTATCACGATTGCGGTTTATCGTATCGCGACATTGCTACTCGCGTTGGTCGAGATCTAATGACTGTTAGCAGAATATGGAATCGGTGGGTTCAGGAGGGTAATACGGTACGCCGCGCTGGATCCCAACGGCCTCGTATCACTAGCAGTCGAGATGACAGGCATCTTATCCTCATGGCTGTAACGGATTGTGCAGCCACGTCTCGATCCCCGAGTCAAGAGATGGGGACGTTTGCAAGACAACAACCATCTGCACGAACAGTTTGACGACGTTTGCAGCAACATGGACTGTCAGCTCGGAGACCGTGGCTGCGGTTATCCTTGACGCTGCATCACAGACAGGAGCGCCTGCGATGGTGTACTCAACGACGAACCTGGGTGCACGAATGGCAAAACGTCATTTTTTCGGATGAATCCAGGTTCTGTTTACAGCATCATGATCGTGTCATCCGTGTTTGGAGAAATCGCGGTGAACGCACATTGGAGGCGTGTATTCGTTATCGCCATACTGGCGTATCACCCGGCGTGATGGTATGGGGTGTCACTGGTTACACGTCTCGGTCACCTCTTGTTCGCATTGTCGGAACTTTGAACAGTGGACGTTACATTTCAGATGTGTTACGACCCGTGGCTCTAACCTTCATTCGATCCCTGCGAAACCCTTCATTTCAACAGGATAATGCACGACCGCATGTTGCAGGTCGTGTACGGGTCTTTCTGGATACAGAAAACGTTCGACTGCTGCCATGACCAGCACATTCTCCAGATCTCTCACCAAACACTGGCGACAACATCGATGTACTGTGGAGACCTCACGCCCCACGTGTTGAGCAATTCGGCGGTACGTCCACCCGGCCTCCCGCATGCCCACTATACGCCCTCGCTCAAAGTCCGTCAACTGCACATACGGTTCACGTCCACACTGTCGCGGCATGCTACCAGTGTTAAAGACTGCGATGGAGCTCCGTATGCCACGGCAAACTGGCTGACACTGACGGCGGCGGTGCACAAATGCTGCGCAGCTAGCGCCATTCGACGGCCAACACCGCGGTTCCTGGTGTGTCCGCTGTGCCGTGCGTGTGATCATTGCTTGTACAGCCCTCTCGCAGTGTCCGGAGCAAGTATGGTGGGTCTGACACACCGGTGTCAATGCGTTCTTTTTTCCATTTCCAGGAGTGTATTAACATTAAGTTAAAGCAGTTTTTCTGTCAAAGCTAAAATTTGTTTGAAAGTATATTAATGTGATAGCATGCATGCTTGATTCCAGTATTACAAAGATCAGAGAATGATGGCGAACTTGGATCACTAAGCGTGTTACGCCGCAAAAGGGCATGACTTTCTGAAAGGGATCGTCATTTGTGATGCGCCGTGAGCGTCCACAACACGCCCGATACCATGTAGGTCTCTATGGAGTGGAAACATGCTGGCTTTCCAAGTACGAAAAATATCAGACTCAGTCTGCTAGGAAGGTGCTTGTGACAGTGTTCTGGAATATGCATTGTGTGCTGCTGGTGGACTTGGCAGAACATGGGTCGACTGTGAATGTTGCAGGCTACATTAAACTTCCGTTAAGCTGCGTCGTGCCCTTCGTGACAAACACCACAACATTAATGCTGATGGTGTCAAAGTTCTTCATGACAGTGCTCGCCCCCATGTTGGAAGTTCCAGTTTGCCATGAACGTAACAATACACCGCTTAACACTTACGACGGCGTTTTTCAATTTTTAAGTTTCGTCAGTAATTGTATGACGTACTGAATATTAAATTTTTGTAGTAGATGATTAGTTCCCCATTCGAAGGGGACTGCCAATGTGTAAGTGACCATGAGGAAAAGATTGAATACCCAACTAAACGGTAACTTCTAAAATACGGGCGTGAAATGTCAGAAGTTTGAATGTGGTGGGGAAGCAGAAAATCTGAAAACAGAAACGCTAATGCGCCATCTACACTGGTGTCAAATGATTCAAATGGCTCTAAGCACTATGGGACTTAACATCTACCGAGCGAGGTGGCGCAGTGGTTAGCACACTGGACTCGCATTCGGGAGGACGACGGTTCAATCCCGTCTCCGGCCATCCTGATTTAGGTTTTCCGTGATTTCCCTAAATCGTTGCAGGTAAATGCCGGGATGGTTCCTTTGAAAGGGCACAGCCGATTTCCTTCCCCATCCTTCCCTAACCCGAGCTAGCGCTCCGTCTCTAATGACCTCGTTGTCGACGGGATGTTAAACAATAACCACCACCACCACCACTTAACATCTGAGGTCATCAGTCCCCTAGAACTTAGAACTACTTAAACCTAACTAACCTGACGTCACACATATCCATGCCCGAGGCAGGATTCGAACCTGCGACCGTATCAGCAGCGCGGTTCCAGGCTGAAGCGCCTAGAACCGCTCGGCCCTTGTGGCCGGCTACACTGGTGTCCAAAATTAAAACAAAAAATGCAGATTTTGCAAGTTTGCGTTTATTTTGGCACAAAATACTATCAGCAGGTGGTAGCAAAGCAGAAACAGAGTAAAGAATACAGAACGAAAACAACAGCTACATGCAGAACAGTAAACCTAAAAGATTTGCACACATTTTCCGGCAACTGGTTAATGTGCTCACTATCGAGTGTGACCACCTCTGGCAGCAGTAGCGGCTTGACAAAGACGGAGCATGCTGTTAATAACGTCATCAGTGTCATGTGGAGTCAATAACGCCCATTCATCCTGCGGAACTACTCGTAAGTCTTGGAGAGTGGTTGGTGAATGGTGAAGTGAGACACTACGTCTCCCTAAGGTGTCTCAGACACGCTCCAAAGGATTCAAATCGGGAGAGCGAGCAGGTTACTCCATGCGTGCAGTATCTTCTGTTTCCAAGGAAACATCAACCATTCGTGCTTTATGAGATCGAGCATTATCGTCCATCAAACCGAAGTCTGGGCCCACAGCATCTCGCAACAACCGTACATGAAGTCCCAAGATCTCGTCACGGTACCTGTCATCAGTTAAACCTCTCCGACTCACCCTTACAATTTCATGAAGTGTTGCTCGAGCGATCAACATAACCCCTGTCCATGTCATCAGCGATCCTCCACGATATCGGTCTCTTTCCGCAATGTTCGGGTCTCAAAATCGTGTTACGTAGTACCTTCAGATGCGGATTCGTCGAGAATCACTCTCCAGACCAAATCTGGACTCATCTGTGTAAAGAAGTACATTGGCCGACCGTTCGACCGTCCAGGTAGCATGTTGTCGACTCCACTCTAGACGTTCCCTTCTGAGAAAACGCACCACAGACGCACGTGCAGCAGGTCTCCTTCAATAAAAGCCACTATGTCTCGTTACAGCACGTCCAGTGGATGCTGCGAGATCAGATGCCAGTTGCTATGCGGTACTAAGGCCGTACCGTCGTGCCCTTACAGCCAAATAACGGTCCTCTCTTTCTAATGTCACACTTGGACGGCCCTGGCCTGGTTTTCAGTATACAGTTTCGCTCTCTAATAACTGTTGCCACATCCGAGAAACAACAGAACGACTCACGTTAAGCATTCGGGCCACACGAGTTTTCGACTGTCCTTCCATTCTTCCTATGGCCTTCCAGCGCAGAGAGTCTAGTAGGGGTCTTCTCTGTGCCATGCTGCATCGCCTGCGCTGTGTACCCAGCGATTATGGCTGTGGGATTACCCTACAAACAGTACTCCGTCTGATAGTAGCCCTGATGTCATCGTTGGCATGGTTTTCCGTTGATCGATATGCCATCTTCCGTGCAGAACACGATCGTACGGACGTCTGTTGACAGTTTGTATGATTACGAGGTGTGGCTAGAAAAAAACCGGACTAGTACTGGTGAAACAATAAAACGAATGCAACAAGGCTGAAAGTCGCGTGGCCTGTCACGTGACTCCCGCTCCGCCTACTGCTCGAGTTTCATCTGCCTCCTGCACTCAGTCTGCCCGTGGCGTCTGTTTTAAGTAGTTGACGGTTTGTCTGTGCGTCGGAAAATGTTGAGTGTACAGAAAGAACAGCGTGTCAACATCAAATTTTGTTTCAAACTAGGAAAATCTGCAAGTGAAACGTTTGTAATGTTACAACAAGTATACGGCGATGATTGTTTATCGCGAACACAAGTGTTTGAGTGGTTTAAACGATTTAAAGATGGCCGCGAAGACACCAGTGATGACACTCGCACTGGCAGACCATTGTCAGCAAAAACTGATGCAAACATTGAAAAAATCGGTAAACTTGTTCGACACTTTCCTTGTCAACTCCTGTTAACTCAGACACTGCTCTGATTGCTAAACGGCGATCTTGTCGAACAAGTTTACCGATTTTTTCAATGTTTGCATCAGTGGAATTGAAGAAGAATTAACGAATGGAATGAACAGTTCAGTGTGTACAGAAAATGACTGAGAGTAAGTGGAATAAAGACGAAAGTAATGAGAAGTTGCGGAAATGAGCAGGGCGAAGAACTTAAAATTCAGACTGGGAATCACGAAGAAATTCTTTTACCTTGGAAGCAGAATAAACAATGACGTTGGGAGCAAGGAGGAGATAAATAACTGACTAGCACTGCCAAAAAGCCGGCCAGAGTGGCCGATCGGTTTTAGACGCTACAGTCTGGAACCGCGCGACCGCTGCGGTCGCAGGTTCGAATCCTGCCTCGGTCATGGATGTGTGTGATGTCCTTAGGTCAGTTACGTTTAGGTAGTTCTAAGTTCTAGGGGACTGATGACCTCAGCAGTTAAGTCCAGTAGTGGTCAGAGCCATTTCTTTTGAACTGCCAAAAAGGGCATTCCTACCCAAGACAAGTCTACTACTATCAAACATTGGCCTTATTGTGAGGAAGAAGTTTCTGAGAGTATACGCTGCTAGCACAGCATTCTATGGTAATGAAACATGGACTGATGGAAAACCGGAATACAAGCGAATGCAAGCATTTGAGATATGGTGCTAAAGAAGAATATTGTCATTTTGATGGGGGGGGGGGGCTGTTAAGGTAAGGAATGAGGCAGAATCGGTAAGGAAATGAATGTATGGAAAAAACCTGACAAGAAGAAGGGACAGGAGGAGAGGACCCGTGTCAGGCAATAACTTCCAAGGTAAAAGAGGGAGCTGTGGTGGGAAAAAACCGTAGAGGAATACAGAGATTAGAACACATCCAGCAAATAATTGAGGACGTAGTTTGTAATTGCTACTCTGAGATTAAAAGGTTGGCACACGAGAGGAGTTCATGGCAGGTAGCGTCAAACCGATTGTAAGACTGCCGCGCGGGATTAGCCGAGCGGTCTGAGGCGCTGCTGTCATGGACTGTGCGGCTGGTCCTGGTGGAGGTTCGAGTCCTCTCTCGGGCATGAGTGCGTGTGTTTGTCCTTAGGATAATTTAGGTTAAGTAGTGTGTAAGCTTAGGGACTGATGACCTTAAGATTTCACACACATTTTTTATTGTAAGACTGATTGTAAGACTCAGAATCAAAATAAAGAAACGAATAAAAAAGAAAATAAAGCTTTTAGAAGTGGCGAGTTCGAACTTATGTACCTAAGCTTTGCCGTATATGTTTACTCTTAGATTGTTAGAGAAAAGTCCAACTGATGGAGCAGTAAATACAGCAGTTCGCTGTAAGGATTCCCAGCGGCAGGTACGTGCTCGCAGTTGGGTGTAAGCTGACGCAAGCGAGGGACGAGTTCCCCCATCAAAAACGCAGAGCACGTGTCCGGAGCCCGTGTTTACAGAAGCCACGGAACAGAGAGAGAGAGAGAGAGAGAGAGAGAGAAAGAGAGAGCGGTGGGTGTTCCGCTGGCGTGGCACGTACCGTATCGGCAGCGTGGGTGGCCGTTACGCTGCCGCCTGTTTGCGGAGAGTTGTCGGCAGCGCTATTTCAGCCCGAGGCTTACACTGTCACCCCTCCTGCCAGCACTGTGTGAGCTGTGGGCAGCTGCTAGATACCCGTGATTGGCCGCCTCTGCTCCTTTATTACTGGCGTTTAATTTATAGCTTCGTTCCTGGAACGTTTCTCTTTCCTTCGGGCTGCAACCCTATTGGACACGCAGAACACAGATACAGCCGTGGACTGTACTTCGAACAGTTTGTGCTCTCCACACATGCACACATGCAAATGTTGTGCTCGAATTACTTCAACAGGATCCAGTTACTTCAGTGGTTCCTGTATAACGAACATACACGACTGGAATACTCCGGATGTTCGACGTATTGGGGCCTCAAAGAATACACTACTAAGGCGTTAAAACTGGTAGCCCAAATAAAGTGTCCAAAAATAGCGGCTGATAGCATATATTTCTACAACGGTGTTTTGGTCAGTTGCTGGAGTGACTCGAAGCAGCGAGTCTTTGGCAGAGCCTAGTCTGACGGATTCTCTAGAACTGGTGCCTGTGAGACAGTTCCCAAACGAGGGGTCGGGCAGATGTTGGAGCTACCGTGTGGACAACATGAGGGAGTGAAACTTCCTGGAACATTAAAACTGTGTGCCGGACCGAGACCCGGGACCTTTGCCTTTCGCAGGCAAGTGCTCTACCAGCTGAGCTACCCAGGCACAACTCACGCCCAGCCCTCACAGCTTTCATTCTTCCAATACCTCGTCTTCTACTTTTCAAACTTCACAGACGCTCTCCTACGAACCTTGCAGAACTAGCACTCCTGGAAGAAAGGATATTGCGGAGACATGGCTTAGCCACAGCCCTGGGGATGTTTCCAGAGTGAGAGTTTCACTCTGCAGTGGAGTGTGCACTGATATGAAACTTCCTGGCAGGTTAAAACTGTGTGCCGGACCGAGACTCGAACTCGGGACGTTTGCCTTTTGCGGGCAGTGCTCTACCAACCGAGCTTCTGTTAAGTTTAGGAGACGAGATACTGGCGGAATGAAAGCTGTGAGGACGTGCTTGGGTAGCTCGTTGGCAGAGCACTTGCCCGCGAAAGGCAAAGGTCCCGAGTTCGAGTTTCGGTCCGGCACACAGTTTTAATCTGCCAGGAAGTTCATATCAGCGCACACTCCGCTGCAGAGTGAAAATCTCATTCTAGAAACATAAGGGAGTGGTTGTGTTCTTTAGATGGTCGGGCGCACAGCAGTTCCAGAGGAGGCTAAGGAAAGGCTTTTTTACTGGTTATAAGGAGCGTTATCTGAGCGCTTTGACATCTGATAGTGGCAGATCGGATGCTGTGTCAGTGAAGCGGTCAATGCGCTATGTTCGAATGGGCTTTGGTGTTGCCACTTTCAACACAACTTCCTGAACGAAGGTTTGTGAGAGCTGAGTAACGCCTTGTTCGTGTTTAAGACAGTTCTTTCTTTTCTTTATTTATTCGTCGTTCTTTTGTCTGGCGTGGTGCAGTCCACCACGAAATTGCAACCTACGTCCTCAGTAATTTGCTGGATGTATTCCAATCTCTGTCTTCCTCTGCGCCGGCCGAAGTGGCCGTGCGGTTAAAGGCGCTGCAGTCTGGAGCCGCAAGACCGCTACGGTCGCAGGTTCGAATCCTGCCTCGGGCATGGATGTTTGTGATGTCCTTAGGTTTAACTAGTTCTAAGTTCTAGGGGACTAATGACCTCAGCAGTTGAGTCCCATAGTGCTCAGAGCCATTTGAACCATTTTCTTCCTCTGCATTTTTTACCTCTTCAGCTCCCTCTAGTCTAGTACCATGGAAGTTATCCCCAGATGTTCTAATAGATGTCCTATTAACCTGTCCCTTCTTCTTGTCTGTGTTCCATAATTCCTTTTCTCGCCGATTCTACGCAGAACCTCCTCACTACTTACCTTATCAGTTCACATAATTTTCAACACTATTCTGTAGCGCTATATCTCAGGTACTTCGATTATCTTATGCTCCGGTTCTCCCACAGTCTTTGTCACACTACCATACAATTGTGAGTTCCAAACATACATTCTCAGCAATTTCTTCCTATTTTTGATACTACCCAACTTCTCTTAGCCAAGAATTCTATTTTTGCCTGAGCTACTTTGTTTTTTATGTCCTGATTGCTCTGTACGTCATGGGTTATTTTGCTTCCTAGGATGCAAAATTACTTGACTTCATCTACTTCGTCACAAATTGTGATCTGGAGTTTCTCGCTGTTTTCGTTTCTGCTTCTCATTACTTTCACCTTTCTTCACTCTCGATACATGTTTTTTACTCGTTCACTGACCTTCCATTCAACACATCCTGTAGTTCTGCTTCACTTTCACTTAGTATAGCAATGTCATCAGCGGATCGTAACATTGATACCCCTTCACCTTCAACTTTAAGCCCACTCTTGACCCTTTCTTTTATTTCCGTCATCGTTTCATCGACTTATAGATTGAACAATAGGAAAGAAAACTACAATGCTACACGCTTTTTAATCCGGGCACTTAGTTCTTGGTCTTCCATTTTCATTCTTCCATTTTGGTTCTAGTGCACGTTGTATGATGAACATTTCTGGTGTTATATAAAATACATGGAAATATATACTTAATTGAAGTCAGTGTTAGCCAGGTGTGGGGTGTTGGCCAGAGGTTAATTGGGCCATACTTGTGTTTGAAGGGACTGTCATAGGTAACTCTTACCTCGAGACGTCGAAGAAGATAACACCAGGTCTAAAAGACTTTTTGACAATGAAGATTTATACTTTTGGTAGGATCGGGTGCCACATCACTTTCCAATTCTTGCGACGGAATTTTCCAGTCGCACATTCCCTCTGAAATGGGCAGGAGGAAACGGAGGTGCTGTGGAGTATCCAGGTCAGTCATCGGACTTAGTCCCTATGGATTTAAGTCTTGGAAGTACTGTGAAGTACACAGTGTATGTCGGAAAGCAACAAACAACGGACGATGTAAGTGATAAAAGTGAGCAAGCGTGCGATGCTAATTCGGTAGAAACAATACAGTTTGCACAGGGAGAAGACATGTGTTTGGGAATGCCAAAACGGCAACACATTTCCACGCATCATACCTTGTGTATGAAATCCTTAGGCCGGTATTACACTATCAAATTTCTTTGTCAAAGATTTGATCAAAGATGTGATCCAATATTCCGTCCAATATATTTGACAAAGATCTTTGACGTAGCGCTACAAGGGGTATTACACTGTCATCAAATTTTTCGTCAAAGTTCAAGATGGCTGACAACAACTTGTTATTAACCGCAGCAGTTGAACTTACCGCAATTACATTGTGTGCACATGCGGAAAAGAAGTGGGGGAAAAAATGGAACCATACATACGAGGTTGACAGTCTTAAAAGTCCTGGGATTACAACTTGATAATAAATTCAGTTGGGAGGAACACACCACAGAACTGCAGAAACGCCTTAACAAATCTGTATTTGCAATTCGAGTGTTAGCAGACATAGGCAACATAAAAATGAAAAAGCTTGCATACTTTCATTCCATAATGTCATTTGGGATAATATTTTGGGGTAAATCTTGAAGTCAAACAAAAGTTTTCAAGATCCAAAAGCGTGTAATACATATTATTTGTGGAGTAAATTCACGGACCTCCTGCAGAAACTTCTTCAAAGAACTGGGTATACTAACTACTGCCTCTCAGTATATTTACTTCTTAATAAAATTTGTCGTAAATAATATATCTCTTTTTCCAACAAACAACTCAGTTCATACATACAATACCAGGAACAAAAATGATCTGCACAAGGACTTAAAAGCACTTACTTTAGTTCAAAAAGGGGTCCACTACTCAGGAACACTCATCTTCAATAATTTGCCAGGAAACATAAAAATTTTAGTTAGAAATAAAGATCAGTTTAAAAGGAGCCTGAAAGACTTACTACTGGCCAACTCCTTCTACTCCATTGGCGAAATTTTTAATAGAAACAAATGATGTATTGTATTTATTCATACTATTAGTATTTTCATTTCAGCTTTAAAAAAATCGACATGTTCCACATCCACGAGGATCTCCTCAGCACGGATCTATGGAACGAAAAACTAATCTAATCTGGGTGAAGCCGTGGGTTTTACGACGACACGATAAAAGCATTCAACAAAACTTGTTACATGAGCTTACAGTGGAAGACGTCAAGCCGTACATCAATTACTTAAGAATGGATGAGCATACATTTCCGTATGTGCTCAATGAAGTGTATCCTCATATCACAAAGCACAATTTTCACTTAAGAACTGCTACATCTTCAGAAGACAGGCTCACTATAACACTCCGATTCCTTGCTACAGGAGAGGGTTATGTTAGGTTAGTTTAGGCTAGGTCTCCAATCTTCTTAATCTATTTTTGTATTCAGGGTGCCTCACGTTGTAAAGCGCCTCATCAGCTTCAGACATATCTATTAATTCTGTAGTTGTCGGCACACACCAATTGTATTTACCGGCAATGGTTATAAAAACACTACAGACGACAGAACGCTGCAGCGGTGCTAGCGCTCCGCGTGGTAACATATCGCATTGCAGTGAACAGAAGACAAGCGATTTCTTTGATCAAATATACGGCTTCGGCCTAGATTTGATCAAATATTGGACGACATTTGTCAAAGATCCCTATTACACTATCAAATATCTTTGACAAAGATATTGGACAAAGATATTGGACAAAGAAATTTGATAGTGTAATACCGGCCTTAGGCATTCAAAACAGATTCCTGTGGTCTCGAAATGTATAAAAAATCTACATCTACATATATACTCCGCTAGTCACCAAGCGGTGTGTGGCGGATGGCACAATTCGCGCCAGTCATATTTCCCCTCGTCTGTTCCACTCGCGGATCGCGCGAGGGATGAACGACTGTCTGAACGCCTCACTACGAGCTCTAATTTCCCTTATCTTTGAATGGCGATCATTGCGCGATTTGAGAAATGGTGGTAATAATATATACTCTACATCCTCGGCGAAGATCTGATTCTGGAATTTAGTGAGCACCCCTTCCGCTTAGCGCGCCGTCTATCTGCAAGTGTGTCCCACTTCACACTTTCTATGAGATTTGTGACGCTCTCGCGATGGATAAATGTACCAGTCACGAATCTCGTCGCTCTTCTTTGGACCTTCTGAATCTCTTGTATCAAACGCAACTGGTAAGGGTCCCGTACAGACGAACAACACTCTAAGACTGGACGAACTAAGGTATTTTAAGCAATTTCCTTTGTTGAAGGACTGCATCGCTTCAGGATTCTGTCAATAAGCCGCAATCTAGAGTTCACCTTACCCGTTACTTGTGTAATCTGATGGTTCAATTTGAGATCATTTCGAATAGTCACACCCAGATATTTGATGAATGTTACCTCTTCCAAAGACTGGGCATTTATATTGTACTCATACATGAATGGGGATTTTCGTTTTGTTATACGCACTAGGTTACACTTACTAATATTGAGAGATAACTGCCAGTGATTACACCACGCATTTATTTCCCGAAAATCCTCGCTGATTTGTCGACAACTTTCGCGTGATACTACTTTTCTGTAGACTACAGCATCATCGGCAAACAGTCTGCTGCCGCTGTCAGTACCATCAACCAGATCTTTTATGTAAATCGTAAAAAGCAGCGGACCTATTACGCTGCCCTGGGGCACACCTGAAGTTACGCTTGTTTCTGTTGAAGTCTCCCCATTCAGGACGACATACGGCACTCTTTCTGTTAGAAAACTTTCTATCCAACCGCATATGTCGACGATGCACGTCGGCGGAATGCTGTCATTTTGGACATAAACCGTCTTACGTTACACCTTAACGTGTGCAACCCCATAAAACGTTTCATTTCTGTCGGCTTTAATTAAGGAAATATTCAATATCGAAGAGCGTATACATTATTTTGGTTCAAATGGTTCAAATGGCTCTGAGCACTATGGGACTCAACTGCTGAGGTCATTAGTCCCCTAGAACTTAGAACTACTTAAACCTAACTAACCTAAGGACATCACAAACATCCATGCCCGAGGCAGGATTCGAACCTGCGACCGTAGCGGTCTTGCGGTTCCAGACTGCAGCGCCTTTAACCGCACGGCCACTTCGGCCGGCTATACATTATTTTGCTACGTTCTGTACTTATAATACTCCAACGAGAAAGGGCAAGGACACTGACTTGCGTGGAAAACTCACTCACGTTGGAATACAGAAAATTAAAAAAATATGTAAATGTGCACTACGTGGAATGAGGGAAACCACATAAAATGTAGTGCGTACCACATTGCGAACGCTGCGTGCGGTCATTGTCAGTTAGGCCATTTCTTCAGGGCGTCAGCTAATATTAGCCAGTATTTGTGTGAGTCACAGTGGCGCCGGTATTTCGGAACTGCAGCGTCGTATCGCTCAAGCGCGCACAGAAGCATCTGACAGAACAGCAGTGCGGTTCGGGCAAACTTTTAAGAATACGCTCCAGCAATAAATCACTTCGTGACGCGGTACTTGTTGGATGGCGTACTCGCTGGAAGGCCCTTGGCTATTTCGGACGTTACTTGTAACCTCCAGTCTGCCTCGCCAAGAGAAGTGATCAGTGGCGCCCAAAATATGTCACTTGATGTAAATTTATAAAGGAAGCGCGGGACTGGATTTAATGCGGTCAGCGCCAGAGCAACTGTCGGGTGGCTTTAATATAGGAGTATCCGCTGTTGTCCAGGCTTAAGAATGTGCGCTACAAATGACCCATCATGGACGAAGTGGTAAGTCGTTAGTATGAGTCAGATACGCTCCAGAAAAAAAGAGTTGAGACGCAAGAACAGCAATAAATTTTAGATACACTTTAGGGATGAATTTCTCTCACTGAATATTTAAATTGACATAAAGTTGTGGTTCAGTTTCAGTGCACATGATCAAATCAGTACCTTCAGTACAGGCAGCTTATATAGTGCATCTGCTTACAAAAAACTATGGCAACAAACTATTCTGATTAAGAAACAGTTTTCATCTTTTCAGAGCAAAGTTTAAAAAATATTTCCAGTGTATGCGAAAGCTTCGCGTGAATTTTTTAATGGTAGTCCACACTTCTTTCTCAGACTGTGTGTGATGTACTGCGACAAAAATTGTGTCTTTAATGAAGTATTCTGTTGTACAATAGGAAAGAAGTGAAATGCTTATATACCAGCCATAAATTCAGTGTTTTATGTGTCTTCAGAATTACAACAGCCTTCCAAGAAATAAGTGTGGCAAACAGGCCACATTTAGATTTCAGGAAGTACACTACTGGCCATTAAAATTCCGACACCACGAAGATGACGTGCTACAGACGCGAAATTTAACTGACAGGAAGAGGATGCTGTGATATGCAAATCATTAGCTTTTCGGAGCATTCACACAAGGTTGGCGCCGGTGGCGACACTTCAAACGTGCTGACAGTTTCCAACCGATTTCTCATACACAAACAGTAGTTGACCGGCGATGCCTGGTGAAACGTTGTTATGATGCCTCGTGTAAGGAGGAGAAATGCGTACCATCACGTTTCCGACTTTGATAAAGGTTGGATTGTAGCCAATCGCGATTGCGCTTTGTCGTATCGAGACATAGTTGTTCGCGTTGGTCGAGATGAATATGGAATCGGTGGGTTCAGGAGGGTAATACGGAACGCCGTGCTGGATCCCAACGGCCTCGTATCACTAGCAGTCGAGATGACAAGCATCTTATCTGCATGCCAGTAACGGATCGTGCAGCCACGTCTCGATCCCTGGGACGTTTGCAAGACAACAACCATCTGCACGAACAGTTCGACTACGTTTGCAGCAGCATGGACTATCAGCTCGGAGACCATGGCTGCGGTTACCTTTGACGCTGCATCACAGACAGGAGCGCCTGCGATGGTGTACTCGACGACGAACATGGCTGCACGAATGGCACAACGTTATTTTTTCGGTTCTGTTTACAGTATCACGATGGTCGCATCCGTGTTTGGCGACATCGCGGTGAACGCACATTGGAAGCGTGTTTTCGTCATCGCCATACTGGCGTATCACCCGCCGTGATGGCATGTGGTGCCATTGGTTACACGTCTCGCTCACCTCTTGTTCGCATTGACGGCAGTTTGAACAGTGGACGTTACATTTTAGATGTGTTACGAGCTGTGGCTCTACACTTCATTCCATCCCTGCGAAACCCTACATTTTTACAGGATAATGCACGACCGCATGTTGCAGGTCCTGTACGGGCCTTTCTGGATACAGAAAATGTTTGACTGCTGCCCTGGACAGTAGATTCTCCAGATCTCTCAGCAACTGAAAACGTCTGGTCAATGGTGGCCGAGAAACTTGTTCGTCACAATACACGAGTCATTACTCTTGATGAACTGTGGTATTGTGTTGAAGCTGCATGGGCAGCTGTACCTGTACACGCCAACCAACCTCTGTTTGACTCAATGCCCAGGCGTATGAAGGCCGTTATTACGGCAAGAGGTGGTAGTTCTGGGTACTGATTTATCAGGATCTGTGCACCCATATTGCGAGAAAATGTAATCACATGTCAGTTCTAGTATAATATATCTTATCATCTGCATTTCTTCTTGGTGTAGCAATTTCATTGGCCAGTAGTGTATGTACAGTGAAGATACTGTACTGTGCCAAGTGGCTTTGCCGTATAAAAATGATTTACGTGTCGCCTCCTGCTACTGCAAAGTGAAGTGACGAAACAAATAAGAAAATTTTTTAACGGAAATATGTAAAGTGGTAACTGAATAGTTGTCTAATTAATCGGTGTAAATATGTTGCATAAGCTAGTTCGTGGATGGCTCTTCGTTGGCAGTGATGCAGTAAATCAGTGAATCGGATACAGCTATTTCCAGAGATCGCACAATGGCAACGCAGTCTGGTCGCTACATGTAGCTGCGAGAGCCATCACCTACAACGATTCCATTAATGTAACATCAGAAAAGCGATGCACGTTTGCCTCTAAATATGGTTCATGTAGCGATTAACATGGAGAAATTGGCAGTTCCCTTTTTGTCACGAAACCAAGACGGATCGTCCTGTAGAGAAGACTGAAACGCCCTGCTAAACCTGCAGGGCAGGAGAGGTAGTTTATGTCGTGGAAAGGGGCCAAAATAAGCGGCTGTCAATTACACTCGAACATACAATCTCTTATTTGATCAAACATTATGAGAGCCAAGAAAAAAATTAAAAAAAAACACTCAGCTTTAGTTTTGTAACTTAATTATGGGCTGAATGTGCCGTACAATCTCATGCCTTAACGGCAAGACTATTTTAATTTAAAAATGGATGAAAACCAATTACTTAAAGCTCAACCAAAATCTGAAATTTAAAAGTTGAAGCCTTATCTTAAAACAGTTTCTGCTATCACTTAGTAGCGGAAAAGCATCCGGACCAGACGAGATACCCGTAAGATTCTACAGTGATTATGCTAAAGAACTTGCCCCCTTTCTATCAGCAATTTATCGTAGATCTCTGGAAGAACGTAAAGTACCCAGCGACTGGAAGAAAGCGCAGGTCGTTCCCATTTTCAAGAAGGGTCATAAATCAGATGCGAATAATTATAGGCCTATTTCGCTTACGTCAATCTGTTGTAGAATAATGGAACATGTTTTATGTTCTCGTATTATGACGTTCTTAGATAATACAAATCTCCTTCATCATAACCAACATGGATTCCGCATACAGAGATCATGTGAAACTCAGCTCGCCCTATTTGTCCAAGAAATTCACAGTGCCGTAGACACTGGCGAGCAGATTGATGACGTATTCCTGGACTTCAGGAAGGCATTTGATACGGTTCCGCACTTACGTTTAGTGAAAAAAATACGAGCTTACGGAATATCGGACCAGGTTTGTGATTGGATTCAGGATTTCCTAGAAGAAAGAACACAACATGTCATTCTTAACGGTTCAAAATCTGCAGATGTAGAGGTAATTTCGGGAGTACCGCAAGGAAGCGTGATAGGACCTTTATTGTTTACAATATACATAAATGACTTAGTTGACAACATCGGTAGCTCCGTGAGGCTATTTGCAGATGACACGGTTGTCTACAAGAAAGTAGCAACATCAGAAGACTCGTACGTACTCCAGGAAGACCTGCAGAGGATTAATGAATGGTGCGACAGCTGGCAGCTTTCCCTAAACGTAGATAAATGTAATATAATGCGCATACATAGGGGCAGAAATCCATTCCAGTACGATTATGCCATAGGTGGTAAATCATTGGAAGCGGTAACGACCGTAAAATACTTAGGAGTTACTATCCGGAGCGATCTGAAGTGGAATGATCACATAAAACAAATAGTGGGAAAAGCAGGCGCCAGGTTGAGATTCATAGGAAGAATTCTAAGAAAATGTGACTCATCGACGAAAGAAGTAGCTTACAAAACGCTTGTTCGTCCGATTCTTGAGTATTGCTCATCAGTATGGGACCCTTACCAGGTTGGATTAATAGAAGCGATAGACATGATCCAGCGAAAAGCAGCGCGATTCGTCATGGGGACATTTAGTCAGCGCGAGAGCGTTACGCAGATGGTGAACAAGCTCCAGTGGCGGACACTTCAAGAAAGGCGTTACGCAATACGGAGAGGTTTACTATCGAAATTACGAGAGAGCACATTCCGGGAAGAGATGGGCAACATATTACTACCGCCCACATATATCTCGCGTAATGATCACAACGAAAAGATCCGAGAAATTAGAGCAAATACGGAGACTTACAAGCAGTCGTTCTTCCCACGCACAATTCGTTAATGGAACAGGGAAGGGGGGATCAGATAGTGGTACAATAAGTACCCTCCGCCACACACCGTAAGGTGGCTCGCGGAGTATAGATGTAGATGTAGATGTAGATGTAGAATTAGACTGAAGACCCAAAGGATCTTACGCTTTAAGAGCAAACAAAGGCCCAACACTTAAGACTTAATAACATTAACTTTAAAAAGAAAATGCCAAAGGCTTTACGTAAAACAGTTCTTAAAATAGGCTGAAGGACCAAACCATCTGACGCCTTAAGGGCAAAGCAACCTTAATCTAAAAATCGGCTTGAAGCTATACAAGTACAAACAACAAGAACAAACAAGAAAGGGCAGTACACCCAAGGGCGCTCAGAAGTTCCGAGGGTCGAACACTAGCGCTCGCTTAGGTGAGACAGGCAGTCAGGCGAACCATTGTAGATCTGGCGACAACCCAACCGACAGACAGTCAACTGACCCACCGACAAGATAACTTCCGCTCCATCCGACCAGCGCACACCAGGGAGTTCAATGGAACAACGTAGAATGTATTGGCACCCACAACCAATTACACATTGAGCTGTCAAACTACACGCTGTGCTGGACAGCGACAACAGGATGAGGATAATACACTGCCTGAATTTACGTCAACTGCCAGGTCAGGTAACCGAAACGTTAACGGCCACAAGGCAAAAGATTCCGCTGGTGCACTTGAATTCAAATAACCAAGTGCAGTTAAATTCCACCAGAGGGTGGCTAAAAATTGCCAACTTGAAAACACACGTTGTTGCTCGCGGGAATATCCCAACAGCCGACAAATGACACTATGTGAACAGTCGTGATTTGCTAGTACATTAAGTCAAAACTCAACTTTCATGTCCAGGATCGGTGAGCCACGAACCGTGTAGCAATGGGAACAGCACCACACACTCCGACACCACATAGAGGCTGCCAGTGGGCCCGGCCAAACTACGCGCCGAGGAGATTTGGTCGCTGCTCCACGCCAACCGACCAACCGACCGCACACAACCCAGCCGGGAACTTAATAAGCGCCAGGTCAAAGATGGTCCAAGGCGCGAATATCGATACACACCGCTGCTCCTGCCACCCGCGGAGAGAGAGGATAACAGGATAATCGCAATAACTGCAGGAGACAGAAAAATAACCAAGGTTTAATCCAACGCACAGCAGGAGAGAGCGACGGCTCGAAGGCATTGGTTATGTGTTACTCCTCTCGTGCGCCAAGTCCAACTGCGCATAGTGAATCCGGTTAGCACGTTTCGAGCGATAACGATTACTTGGACTGGTAAATTCCAAGAAATTTGGTTCCAGTTATCTGTTTGTAGGGTAGTGAGTTCGGAAGTGCTTTTGAAACCACTAGGGAGATCCATTTCTTGAATGGCCATGATAACTGAATTTGAAGGAACAAGTTTGTAAGGGGTTCACCACTCTGCTGGAGCAAATCTAATTTCGATGTGTTGCATAGACGCGGCCAGCGACAGAAACAGCCACAGAGCTAGCGAATGCCACAACAGCCGAGACTGCTCTGACCTGCGACTCTATTGCAACAAAGATATTTTCTGTCGCAGGCAGCGCGTGTTCAATACATCGAAATTAAATTAGCTCTAGCAAGGTGGTGAACCTCTTACAAGTTGGCTTATGCAATACCTCTTGAAGTTTATTTGATGGAGTGTAGGTACGTGAGTTTCATTTTGTCTAGCGGCGGATCCGATTGTTTCCTATAGATAAAACTAGTGGAACTGTTAGCCCACTCTAAGATACGTGAGGCGAGCTACATTTTGTTTAATGATTGATGGGGATTTGTTTCAGATGATGATGATGATGATGATGATGTTGGTTTGTGGAACGCTCAACATCGTGGTCATCAGCGCTAGTACAAGTTCCAAATCCTTCCATTTCCTGCCGCGTGGGGTATCCATGTGGTCTAAGGTGCCTTGCCACGGTTCGCGCAGCTACCCCTGTCGGAGGTTCGACTCCTCCCTTGGGCATGGGTGTGTGTGGTGTCTGAAGCGTAAGTTAGTTTTAGTTAGATTAAGTAGTGTGTAAGCCTAGGGACCGATGACCTCGCAGTTTGGTCCCATACAACTTACCACAAACATCCAAAACTTTTTCAGTTTTCAGTCTCGACACTTTCCGAATGATGATGAGATGTTAGGGACAACACAACACGCAGACCCCGGGCGGAGAAAATCCACGACCTGGCCGGTATTTGTTACATTCGAAAAATGGCTCTGAGCACTAAGGGGCTCAACTGCTGTGTTCATAAGTCCCCTGGAACTTAGAACTACTTAAACCTAACTAACCTAAGGACATCACACGCAGCCATGCCCGAGGCAGGATTCGAACCTGCGACCGTAGCGGTCGTGCGGTTCCAGACTGTAGCGCCTTTAACCGCTCGGCCACTCCGGTCGGCTGTGTTACATCCGAGCGAGGTGAAGTCTTAGGGTGTCATGCTTATTGTTGTTGTGGCAGTTTCTAGAGACTAGTACTCAAGAGACACCATTATTTTGTCCTGCATACAGCATCTGGCATTTGAAAGTTGAGATCTACACTAGCGTATACAATAATGTAGACCCTGTAACTTTGGAGCCTAATCGAGAGACGACGTCCTGCTGTTATGTAATTCCAGGCATTAATTATGACGACTGACCATTATCAGGTTAGATTGTATTAGCGGGTTCATGATTTGTGAACGCCTGAAGAGGAACAGTTTTGATTTTCGTTGTATAGTCGTCAAAAAAGGTGAAGACACAATGGGTTTTTGTTTTGTTTTTCTCGTGTAATTCGATTCCAATGAGGGGAATCAGTCTCTCTGTTGGCACTGGATCACATTCATTGTGAGAGGTGTACCTTTATCAGATGAATAATCAATAAAGTGTAAAAAAGATATGCCAGATTGAAATCAAAGGAAAATATAAAGACACCGTTTTCTGATTTTGTAGCTAGAATCACTGGATGTAAAAGACGGGGGTTATAAAACTCACAAGGGAACCTCCCCATCGCACCCCCCTCAGATTTAGTTATAAGTTGGCACAGTGGACAGGCCTTCAAAAACTGAACACAGATCAATCGAGAAAACCGGAAGAAGTTGTGTGGAACTATGAAAAAAATTAGTAAAACATACTAACTGGGTAGTCCATGCGAACATATGCAACATCAAGGAGTGTGGGTGTCACGGAGCGCCGTGGTCCCGTGGTTAGCGAGCGCAGCTACCAAACGAGAGGTCCTAGGTTCAAGTCTTTCCTCGAGCGAAAATTTTAAATTTTTATTTTCAGTTTATGTGACAAACTCTTATGTTTTCATCACTTTTTTCGGAGTGATTATCACATCCACAAGGAAACCTAAATCGGGCAAGGTAGAAGAATCTTTTTACACATTTCCTAAGTGTACAAGTTAGGTGGGTTGACAACATATTCCTGTCATGTGACGCACATGCCGTCACCAGTGTCGTATAGAATATATCAGATGTTTTCCTGTGGAGGAATCGGTTGAACTATTACCTTGCGATCAAATGTTTTCGGTTCCCCTTGGAGAGGCACGTCCTTTCGTCTACTAATCGCACGGTTTTGCGGTGCGGTCGCAAAACACAGACACTAAACTTCTTACAGTGAACAGAAACGTCAATGAACGAACGGACACATCATAACTTTGCGAAAATAAAGAAAGTAAAATTTTCAGGTTAGGCAAGACTTGAACCAAGGACCTCTCGTTCCGCAGCTACTCACGCTAACCACGGTACCACTGCGCTCCTTATGCTACGGTCTCCTTGTGTTGCATATGTTGCGCATGAACTACTCAGTTTATATATTTTACTAATTTTTTTCATAGTTCCACACAACTTCTTCCTGTTTTATCGATTGATCTGTGCCAGTTTTTCAAGGCCTATCCACTGTGCCAACTTACAACTAAATCTGAGGGGGGTGCGATGGGGCGGTTCCCTTGTGAGACGAGGTGTATGTTTGTCGTATCCAACCTTAACTAAAGACGAACGTGATAACTGAATTGCCTCCGACGATGCGACCAGGTTACATTAGGAGTGGCAGCGAATATTTAAAGTGAGAGCAAAATTCAGAAAGAAACCTTTTATGGTACTTGCAATCTAAATTTTATAAAAGAAAAGAGAGGAAAAAAGGAAGGGAATCTAACGAGCACGATCGTTGTAAAGTACAATATTTAAAGAAAGTTGAAGTCCTTTGTATACTCCGTATTTACGACTAACGGACTCAAATAAAATGAAATAAAATAAAATAAACGCAAAGATAAAAGCAAATATTAAGGAAAGTCTAATGACAAATATTAATTCAATTTGGGACAAAAGTCTAACTTTACGTACTTTATTTAAAATTGCATTTAGCGATCATAGATAAGGTTGACAGACTGCCAGAGGTGATATTAGTATTGCAGCAATAAACAGCGTCAGAGAAATATTTTCTACTGAAATAACTAGATACTTTTATACACTTAGCGGAATCTTAATCTACAATCTACATATCAAAATATCAAAGACAGAGATAAATTTTCTACCTGTAAATAACTGAAAGAATAAAAACGATTTGCCGGCCGCGGTGGTCTAGCGGTTCTGGCGCTGCAGTCCGGAACCGCGGGACTGCTGCGGTCGCAGGTTCGAATCCTGCCTCGGGCATGGGTGTGTGTGATGTCCTTAGGTTAGTCAGGTTTAAGTAGTTCTAAGTTCTAGGGGACTTATGACCTAAGATGTTGAGTCCCATAGTGCTCAGAGCCATTTGAACCAGCCAATAAAAACGATATATTATTTGGTATGTTGCTGAGAATTCTTGATTATTAGCGATATGATAATCCCGAAGCATACAGGTAGTCTAATCTCACTACAGTGGGTTATCATTAAGGTTTCACTCTTAATACTTATCGTGTAACATCATTTGTTAGCCAAAATACCTTCGCGATAAAAATGGTTAGTTACTGACGTATTTATGTTTATTTATTCGTATGTCTAGGGCCCCCCGTTGGGCAGACCGTTCGCCGGGTGCCGGTCAATCTGACGCCACTTCGGCGACCTGCAGTCGATGAGGATGATAGGATGAGAATGATGACAGCACAACATCCAGTACCTGGGCGGAGGAAATTCCCCGACCCAGCCGGGAATCGAACCCAAGCCCAGAGGATTGCCATTCCGTCAAGCTGACCATTTAGCTACCGGTGGCGAACAGTTATTGACGTAAATACTGTCTGTTCAAGAAACCGCTCCTACGATGCTTTAGCGTTCGAGTCTGTACAAGAATCTGACATTCAAGAACACCTGCGACTCGAAGGTGTCACGTCTGGTATAGATATACCGGGTGATCAGAAAGTCAGTATAAATTTGAAAGCTTAATAAACCACGGAATAATGTAGATAGAGAGGTAAAAATTTACACGGATGCTTGGAATGACATGGGCTTTTATTAGAACCGAAAAAAAACAAAGTTCACAAAATGTCCGACAGATCTCTAGCGCGCGTCATTTCGTGATGATCGTGTGCTCAGCCACCACTTTCGTCATGCCTGGCCTCCCAGGTCCCCAGACCTCAGTCCGTGCGATTATTGGCTTTGGTGTTTCCTGAAGTCGCAAGTGTATCGTGATCGACCGACATCTCTAGGGATGCTGAAAGACAGCATCCGACGCCAATGCCTCACCATAACTCCGGACATGCTTCAAGTGCTTTTCACAACATTATTCCTCGACTACAGCTATTGTTGAGGAATGATGGCGGACATATTGAGCATTTCCTGTGAAGAATATCATCTTTGCTTTGTCTTACTTTGTTATGCTAATTATTGCTATTCTGATCAGATGAAGCGCCATCCGTCGGACATTTTTTGAACTTTTGTATTTTTTTGGTTCTAATAAAACCCCATGTCATTCCAAGCATGTGTGTCAATTTGTACCTCTCTATCTACATTATTCCGTGATTTATTCAGTTTTCAATTTTATACTGACTTTTTGATCACCCGGTATTTACTGATCCATATTAAAAGATATTAATTCATGTAAGAAGGGAAGATATGTTCGATCTTCGGTTAGCCCGCTCTGAGTTATTGAAAAGCTTTACTACGTTCTGGTGTTGCGAAACAGGTCACATGTGACTTCGCAAATTATTTGTTAAGATATTCTCTTTTGGTGTCCATGTTGCGTTACACCGTTATTGTATCATAGTCACAGTTTGATAAAACCGACATTGAAATCAGAATACGGTACGTCACACGATCATACTAAATTTAAGAAGGGGGTAAAAATACTATTCAGTACACAGGGAAAGTGTTACAAACACGCCACAATGGTTGCAGGAGGCATGTGTTGTGAAGGTATGTGAGTAAATTACTTGTAGATCGATCTGGAGTAAAATGTAATAGTTAAAATCAATACGAAATTTTGAATAGGCAACGGTAATAATAAAACATAAGTCTTTTAACTTACGAAATTAATATCACGGTACTAACAGTGTAAAATATTCAGATTAATAATAATAAATCTACATCTACATGGGTACTCTGCAATTCACACTTATTTGCCTGCCAGAGGGTTCATCGAACCATTGTCATACTACTTCTCTACCGTTCCACTCTCGAATCGCGCGTGGGAAAAGGAACACCTAAATCTTTCCGTTCTGATTTCTCTTATTTTATTATGATGATTATTTCTCCCTACGTAGGTGGGTGTCAACAAAATATTTTCGCATTCGGAAGAGAAAGTTGGTGATTGAAATTTCGTAAATAGAACTCGCCGCAAAGAAGATCGCCTTTATTTCAGTGACTGCCACCCCAAATCGCGTGTCGTATCAGTGACACTCTCACCCCTATTTAGCGATAACATGAAACGAGCTACACTTTTTTGTTACACTTTTCGGATGTCCTCCGTCAATCCTACCTCGTAAGGATCCCACACGGCGCAGCAATATTTCAGCAGAGGACGGATAACTGTAATGTAGGCTGTCTCTTTAGTGGGTTTCTCGCATCTTCTAAGTGTTCCGCCAACAAAGCGCAGTCTCTGTTTCGCCTTCCCCACAATATTGGCCGTCCGAAGTGGCCGAGCGGTTCTAGGTGTTAGAGTCTGGAACTGCACGACCGCTACGGTCGCAGGTTCGAATCCTGCCTCGGGCATGGATGTGTGTGATGTCCTTAGGATAGTTAGGTTTAAGTAGTTCTAAGTTCTAGGGGACTGATGACCTCAGACGTTAAATCCCATAGTGCTCAGAGCCATTTGAACCATTTTGAATCACAATATTCTCTATGTAGTCTTCCGAACTTAAGTTGCTCGTAATAGTAATTCCTAGGCATTTAGTCGAATTGACAGCCCTTAGAATTGTGAGATTGATCCTATACCCAAAATATATCGGATTTCTTTTACTATCCATGTGCATGACCTTGCACTTTTCGCGACATGTCGAAATTCTCTTTAGATCATTTAGAAATTGGAACTGATCGTCTGATGATTTTATTAGACGGTAAATTACAGCGTCGTCTGCAAACGATCTAAGGGGGCTACTCAGATTATCACCTACATCATTTATGTAAATGAGGAACAGCAGAAGGCCTGTGACATTACTTCGCGGAACGCCAGATATTACTTCTGTTCTACTCGATGATTTACCGTCTGTCACTACGAACTGTGACCTCTATGAGAGGAAATCACGAGTACAGTCACGCAACTGAGACGATATTCCACATGCAAGCAATTTGATTAATAGACACTTGTGAGGAACGGTATCAAAAGCCTTCTGAAAATCTAGGAATATGGAATCGATCTGAGATCCCTTGTCGACAGCACTCATTAGTTTATGGGAATAAAGAGCTAGCTGCGTTGCACAAGAACGATATTTTCTGAATCCGTGTTTGTCGTGTATCAGTAAGTCATTTTCTTCAAGGTGATTCATAATGTTCGAGTACAGTATATGCTCCAAAATCATACTGCAAATTGATGTCAGTGCTATGGATGTGTAATTCAATGGGGTACTCCTATTTCCTTTCTTGAATATTGGTGTGACCTGTGCTACTTTCCAGTCTTGAGGAACAGATCTTTCGTCAAGTGAGTAGTTGTATATGATTCCTAAGAAATCCATAAATAAGCTATTACCACAATCATGGTACATAAGGGAGGTCGTTACAAAAGGGAATTTGTTCCCTATAAACCTAGATGGCGGGTCATGGCCCATCGAACATAGGCCGGTGTGAGGTGGAGCGTACACTATTAAGTTAAGTAGTGGTTTTGACTTTGTACATGTGTAGTGTTTGTGTCTTCCTTTTCTTTTTCGTTTATAAATGTATAGCTATGGTGTTCTTTTAATCATTGACAAATGTTTCCTTAGGCACTTGTGGGTTTTATTGTTGTTCTGAAAAAGGTGTAGTTATCTACGCCGAAACCTGGGTTAACACTATGTGATTTTCTCGCAATCGAGGCGGGTTTTTAGTTTTTTAATATATTAAACAACGATTGCTGACGCGCTGCGATGTTGAAGGTTCTTATTGATTATTAGCGATGTGACAATACCGAAGCATACTGGTAGTCTAATCTCATTACAGTGGTTATCATTATGGCTCCACTCTTAATACTTATCGTGTGGGACAACGATCTATATCAAGTGACGCTGAAATTATTAGCTTTACACATTTGTACATTAAAACGGACATTAGTATTAACAACTTAGAAACCTACAGTAATTATATGGATTATTGCTAATACATTTATAGGAGTTTCTTCATGACAACGCAAGACCTCACACAAGTCTTCGCACCCGAGAGGAGCTCACAAAACTTCAGTGGACTGTTCTTCCTCATGCACCCTACAGCCCCGATCTCGCACCGTCGGATTTCCATATGTTTGGCCCATTGAAGGACGCAATCCGTGGGAGGCACTACGCGGATGATGAAGAAGTTATTGATGCAGTACGACGTTGGCTCCGACATCGACCAGTGGAATGGTACCGTGCAGGCATACAGGCCCTCATTTCAATGTGGCGTAAGGCCGTAGCATTGAATGGAGATTACGTTGAAAAATAGTGTTGTGTAGCTAAAAGATTGGGGAATAACCTGGTGTATTTCAATGCTGAATAAAACAACCCCTGTTTCAGAAAAAAAATGTGTTGCATTACTTATTGAACTACCCTCGTACATTAAAACGGACATTAGTATTAACAACTTAGAAACCTACAGTAATTCTATGGATTATTGCTAATACATTTATAGGAGTTTCTGCGAAATTCCAAGTATTAATGCTATAACTATTTTTTATCGGGCAGAACATGCCAATCTTTCGGGATGATAAAGTGTAATTCTCCATTCAGTGTACCATGCTGCTGTCACATGGTGAACGTAATGGCTGCAGCCGATTCCAATCTCTGCCTCTGAAGTTCATTTGTAATGTCAGGTTTCTTTTTTGTTTTCTTTTTATAGCAATATGCAGTGTAAGTATCGATAAACCAACATTCGTCTCCACAGATCTCTATTTATTTCGTAAACAACTCAGTGTTGCTCGTGAATCTAAGCGTTTACCGAAGAAATAGAGAAGAACCAAAGAAGAGCAGTGCGTTTCGTTACAGGTTCGCTTAGTTAATGCGAAAGCATCGCATAGGCGCTCAGCTAGCTACAGTGGCAGACACTTCAAGAGAAGCGATCATTATCACGATGTCGTTTATTGTTAAGGGAGGTTTGTTCATGAAATTGACCAAAATGTCAGTTTTCAATTCATTTTTTGTTTATTAGTAGAGTTGCTGGACAAGAAATTCCCAAAGTTTCAATGATGCAACCGCATCCTAAGTGCCTGAAAAATAAGTAAATGAGAGACGTGACCTTCCTACCACTCCCGTTTTTGAAGCAACTCTTCAGAACAAGATCGTTAAACAACGATTCCGTGGATTACATGCACAAGCAAAGGCCTCCCAACTGTTCAGTGGATGAAACTTCCTCGCAGATTAAAACTGTGTGCCGGACCGAGACTCGAACTCGGGACCTTTTCCTTTCGCGGGCAAGTACTCTACCATCTGAGCTACCCAAGCACGACTCACACCCCGTCCTCAAAGTTTCACTTCCGCCGGTACCTCGTCTCCTACTTCCCAAACTTCACAGAAGCTCTCCTGCAAACCTTGCAGAACTAGTTCTGTGAGGTTCGGAAACTAGGAGACGAGGTACTGGCGGAAGTGAAGCTGTGAGGACGGGGCGTGAGTCGTGCTTGGGTAGCTCAGATGGTAGAGTACTTGCCCGCAAACGGTAAAGGTCCCGAGTTCGAGTCCCGGTCCGGCACACAATTTTAATCTGCCAGGAAGTTTCATATCAGCGCACACTCCGCTGCAGAGTGAAAATCGCATTCTGTTCAATGGATGTTACAAAGCCAGCTTAAAGTTTCGGGGCGAATATGAACTTCAAAACTGTCTGTTCATGTCAATACCCAGATTCCAAATGAGTCTGTAAACTCACTCATATGGAAATGATGCCCTAAATCAAATTTTCTTCTGATACAGTTGCCAGAATTGCAACCCGTGAATCAGTTCTTCTTCAAGACAGAAATTCTCACTGAAGACATAATGAATGAAATATTTTGGTAGAGCGTTCCTACAGCCGAAAAGAGAATTGAAGACCTTACAATGCAAAGAAAGTAGAAAACTGGGAACCACAATACAAGCCTTGAAGGGAAAGAGGGCCCTGTGTACAAATCTGGGGCCTCCAAAAAGCTCACAAAAGAGCAAACATTGGGTCGAACCTTAAACTGCATTTCCTGAAAATAATGATTTTTTTAAGTTTATGTAGCTTCTTATCCAAATCTATGAGGGTTACAATTATGATTTTTGGTACCCTTACCTCTATAAACCCAATAAATTTGGTCTCAAGAGTAAATGTTAAAATTCTAAGAATAAGATTAGGTATTGCGATTTTTGCATGAATTACTCATTATACTTATAACATTATAATAAAAAATTATTAAATGTCTCCTAATCGAAATATTTAAATAAGCTCATGACAGAAGCCCACTATATACAAACAGATTAAACGGAGAAATTATATGTAGGAATCTCTTGAAAATTTTTCGAGAAAAAGGTACACATATTAGTTTTGAAAATAAAATTGGTAAGAAAATAGGTCAGGACATAGTTGCAAAAACAACGAACACAGTATGCCAGATGTAAACGGACGCGAAATCTCCAAGATTGGAAATCTTTTAAACAAGATCGAAATTTAGAGAGGACTTGAATGCGAGATGCTTATAATGGTTTCCACAACGAAACTTTATCTCGAAACCTGGAAGCAAAACTTCAGTGATTCTGGTCGTCTGTGAAGTACGGTAGCGGCAAGACACAATCAATGCCTTCTCTGCGCGATAGAAATGGAAATACTACCGACGGCAGTGCTGCCAAAACAGAGTTACTAAACACTGCCTTCCGAAATTCCTTCACCAAAGAAGACGAATTAAATATTCCAGAATTCGAATCAAGAACAGCTGCCAACGTAACGTAGACGTAGATATCCTAGGAGTAGTAAAGCATCTTAAATCACTTAATAAAAGTAATTCTTCAGGACCAGACTGTATACAAGTTAGGTGCCATTTAGAAATTGCCGACAGAATAGCTCAATACTTAAGAATCATGTACAACCGGTCGCTCGACGAAAGATCCGTACCCAAAGTCTCGAAAGTTGCACAGGTTAAACCACTACTGAAGGAAGGCAGCAGGAGTAACCCACTAAAGTACAAGCCCATGTCATTAACGTCGATATGTAGCAGGATTTTGGAACATATATTGTGTTCAAATAAAATGAATTACCCCAAAGAGAACGGTCAATTGACACATAGTCAAGACGGATTTAGAAAATATCGTTCCTGTGAAACACAACTAGCTCTTTATTCACATGAAGTGTTGAGTGCTATTGACAAGGGATTTCAGATCGATTCCGTATTTCTGGATTTCCGGAAGTCTTTTGACACTGTACCATACAAGCGGCTCGTAGAGAAATTGCGTGCTTATGGAATATCGTCTCAGTTATGTGACTGGATGCGTGATTTCCTGTCAGAAAAGTCACAGTTCGTAGTAACTGATGGGAAGTTATCGAGAGAAACATAAATGATTTCTGGCGTTCCCCAAGGTAGTGTTATAGGTCCTTTGCTGTTCCTTGCCTATATGGATGATTTAGAAGACAAACTGAGCAGCCGAATTACATTGTTTGCAGATGATACTGTCGTTTATCTTTTAATAAAGTCATCCGAAGATCAAAATAAATTGTAAAATAATTTAGGAAAGATATCTATATAATAAAAATTTAGTACTCGACTCCAAATAACGAAAAGTATAAGGTCATCCACATGAGTGCTAAAAGAATCCGCTGAACATCGGGTACACGGCAATCATTCAAATCTAAAGACCGTAAATTCTTCTAAATACCTAGGAATTACAATTAAGAACAACTTAAATTGGAGAAGACACACAGAACATATTGTGGGGAAGGCAAAGCAAAGACTGCATTTTATAGGCAGAACGCTTAGAAAATGTAACAGATCTACTGAGGAGACTGCTTACAATAAGCTTGTCTGTCTCCTTTTGGAGTACTGCTGCACGATGTGGGATCCTAACCAGATAGAATTAACGGAGTACATCGAGAATGTTCAAATAGGAGCAACTCGTTTTGTATTATCGCGAAATAGGGGAGGGAGCGTCACTGACAGGATACAGGATTTGGTGTGGACATCATTAAAGCAAAGGGTTTTACGTTGGGGCGGAATCTTCTCAGAAAATATCAATTGCCAACTTCCTCCTCCGAATGAGGAAATATTTTGTTGGCAACGACCTATTTAGAGAGAAACGATCATCATAATAAAATAAGAGAAATCAGATCTCGCGCGTAAAGACATAGGTGTTCGCTTTTTCCACGCGCTGTTCGAGATTGGGATAATAGAGGATTATTGTGATGGCGGTACGATGAATCCTCTGCCAGGCACCTAAATGTGGTTGGCAGAGTATCCATGTAGATGTAGATACAGATGTAGATTGACATTCTGTTACTTCCTCATTAATAAATGAACAAAAATCTCATTTTTCTGAACTGGTTCTCAATATAGATGAACACAATTTCTCTTCTAACTACGTACTCCACATTCTGTTACCGAAGTTTTTATTTCTGTTTCATATTCATGTTCTGATGACAGCGGTTGGAAACCGGAAAGCCATCTGGAGCGCCCACAGACGGGGGGGCTTGTGGGGCAGCTGCCTGTACTGAGAATTCATTTAGTTTACGAATATGTAAAGCGACCTGCAACAGCAGGTCCCCAAAGTAGCTGGGAAATTATCTCTGTAATGACCTGAAGATATGGATAATATGACTTAAAAATTATGGAAAAAATACGTAAAATTAGTAATAAAATGAACTAGGGCAATGAAAATCTTTGTGAAAACGTTCGAACTGAACTTACAGAAAGGTTAATTGATTTAAAATAGCAATGTTTTTCTTTAAGATATCTCATTCGTTGAAGATTCCGGAAAATTGTTTTGGAAATTTGTAGTAAGTTCCTGCGGTACCAAACTGCTGAGGTCATCTGTCCTTAGGCTTACACATTAATTAATCCAACTAACGCTAAGGACTTCACACACGCTCAGTCCCGAGAGAGGACTCGAACCTCCGACCGCGGGAAGACGCGCGAACCGTGGCAAGGTGCAGAGACCGCGCGGCTACCGCGGGCGGCGGAAAATTGTTTTATTATGTTGTTAGAGCTACTGCAGTGACAGAGTGCCTGGAAAGTCAGAGAACATCTGTTTTTGGGCAACACTTGCTTGTAGTTGGATAATAATTTTCAACATTTCCTGTAACAACAGATGTGTGTAATTTGACATTATCCTTTAGTTTCAGAAACGAATCAAAAATCGACACTGAAATTCGATATTTCACTAATAACGGATTTTAATCTTTGTGGAATATCAATGTCTTTCTTTCAATACCCATATCTGGTACAAGCTACCGACGTTTGGTCATAATTTTTCAGCAAACTTGTGGTGTTTTTTCCATAGGTACGAATACTATTCGTTCTTGCCAACGATAAAAGAATGAATGTGATGCCAGTTTGACTTTAAATACAAATATGCAAAAATAAGTAAAATATTAAGAGCAACATCTGAAAACCAAACTCCAGAAGACCACGCGATGTCGACCAGCCGTTGTGACATCTCTGGCATCTGGCGTCATGGGGATGCGGTATGACTTCCCCATACCGCTCTCCCGACTGTTACCGACTTTTCAGACCTTGGAGCCGTTACTTCTCATTGAATCAGCTCGCCAGTCGGCATCACAAGGTTAAATGCATCCCATTTTCCCCGCAAAGGGAAAATCTCTGACAGCCCCGAGAATTAAACCATGGTCATCCAAATGAGACTCAGACACTCTGACCAGTCGGCTATGGGGGCACACAAAAGTGACCAAAATATACTAAATTTACATTTTCATAGCCACAGTAAACCACTTCTGCAGCCGAGATCGTCAACGCACTAATCTTAGCGCCAATCTCCTTGATTTAACTCAAATGGTACAAATGGCACTAAGCACTATGGGACTTAACATCTGAGGTCACCATTGCCCTGGACTTAGAACTACATAAACCTAACTAACCTAAGGACATCACGTACATCCATGCCCGAGGCAGGATTCGAACCTGCAACCGTACCAGCAGCGCGGGTCCGGACTGAAGCGCCTAGAACCGATCGGCCACAGCGCGGTCTCATAGAGTGTGTGCGTGTGACCATCACCATCACCACCACCACCACCACCACCACCGCCACCAGCACCACCACCACCACCACCACGTGTGGTGGTGTGACAGTGTTGGAAAGTGGTATGACATTATTGATGGTGATGCATCCGTCCGGAACAGACCGTAAACTCCGTGGGCCTCTTGGTGGTTTTCTTGAGCAGTAGGCTATATGGCGACACAGGGTTTCACACTCTTCCTTCCTTTCATCCATAAGAAGTCCAACCCCTACTCTGCATAAGCATTCTTAGCAATGATCATTGTTGTTGAACATAACGGGGTTGAAACAAGGTAACCGTAAACTACCTCCACTAGAACCTCGCCTAAGTTGGTGATGCAGGATTGCTGTACGTCCTTCCCTACACTAATTCCCCGAGTGTGGACTACTTTCGCTTCGACTGGCGGAAAATTATGGATTTTAGTACTTGTAAACAATGTTTATCTTATGAGGAAAGGAAGATTACATCTAAAACAGATCTGGCCATTACTAATAAGGTATTATAAAATGAAATGAATCTGCCAGGTGACTCACTGAGATAATTAATACACTCCTGGAAATTGAAATAAGAACACTGTGAATTCATTGTCCCAGGAAGGGGGAACTTTATTGACACATTCCTGGGGTCAGATACATCACATGATCACACTGACAGAACCACAGGCACATAGACACAGGCAACAGAGCATGCACAATGTCGGCACTAGTACAGTGTATATCCACCTTTCGCAGCAATGCAGGCTGCTATTCTCCCATGGAGACGATCGTAGAGATGCTGGATGTAGTCCTGTGGAACGGCTTGCCATGTCATTTCCACCTGGCGCCTCAGTTGGACCAGCGTTCGTGCTGGACGTGCAGACCGCGTGAGACGACGCTTCATCCAGTCCCAAACATACTCAATGGGGGACAGATCCGGAGATCTTGCTGGCCAGGGTAGTTGACTTACACCTTCTAGAGCACGTTGGGTGGCACGGGATACATGCGGACGTGCATTGTCCTGTGGGAACAGGAAGTTCCCTTGCCGGTCTAGGAATGGTAGAACGATGGGTTCGATGACGGTTTGGATGTACCGTGCACTATTCAGTGTCCCCTCGACGATCACCAGTGGTGTACGGCCAGTGTAGGAGATCGCTCCCCACACCATGATGCCGGGTGTTGGCCCTGTGTGCCTCGGTCGTATGCAGTCCTGATTGTGGCGCTCACCTGCACGGCGCCAAACACGCATACGACCATCATTGGCACCAAGGCAGAAGCGACTCTCATCGCTGAAGACGACACGTCTCCATTCGTCCCTCCATCACGCCTGTCGCGACACCACTGGAGGCGGGCTGCACGATGTTGGGGCGTGAGCGGAAGACGGCCTAACGGTGTGCGGGACCGTAGCCCAGCTTCATGGAGACGGTTGCGAATGGTCCTCGCCGATACGCCAGGAGCAACAGTGTCCCTAATTTGCTTGGAAGTGGCGGTGCGGTCCCCTACGGCACTGCGTAGGATCCTACGGTCTTGGCGTGCATCCGTGCGTCGCTGCGGTCCGGTCCCAGGTCGACGGGCACGTGCACCTTCCACCGACCACTGGCGACAACATCGATGTACTGTGGAGACCTCACGCCCCACGTGTTGAGGAATTCGGCAGTACGTCCACCCGGCCTCCCGCATGCCCACTATACGCCCTCGCTCAAAGTCCGTCAACTGCACATACGGTTCACGTCCACGCTGTCGCGGCATGCTACCAGTGTTAAAGACTGCGATGGAGCTCCGTATGCCACGGCAAACTGGCTGACACTGACGGCGGCGGTGCACAAATGCTGCCTGCGCAGCTAGCGCCATTCGGCGGCCAACACCGCGGTTCCTGGTGTGTCCGCTGTGCCGTGCGTGTGATCATTGCTTGTACAGTCCTCTCGCAGTGTCCGGAGCAAGTATGGTGGGTCTGACACACCGGTGTCAATGTGTTCTTTTTTCCATTTCCAGGAGTGTACAAGTGTACGCCGCTCCACTAAGAACGATGTCCATGGTGAGAGTTCCGTCGTGATAATGTTGCCTTCCTAGGGACCGGAAATAGTCACACTCCCAGTTCGCACGTCACTGCATTCGCAGGTCTGCATAGACCTCAACTGGTTATTGGTGTAACAAAACTGTTACACGACAAAAAAAAGTCGACAGTCGGTTCCTGCTTAAAGTAATTTTTACCAACTGTCAGGCGCTAATTAAAAGTACATAGCATACTGTGTTACATTTCTTATCATTTGCTGAAAGGGTGTTCACTTCTACGAGCTAATTGGTACTTGTCGGTAAAAGTAGGATGCCGTCGGCGTTGGAACCACTGTCAACCTATGCAAGTGGACAGTGGATGGTGTCTATTGAGTAACTGTTGTACAACAGTCTTCATTTCATTTCATTAATGTCACTACCGCAAACAAGCACCACATTTGAGCATGAACATCTCTATAATGGGCTGACAGGAAACTCAGCTGATCGGTAATAAGCAAAGGTGGTGTTGGCTGTCTTAATTTTTCCGTAGCCAAGAATGACTTGTATGTGAGCAGTGATGGATTAAGGTAGTTTACTTATAACTTTGTGCGTTGCGGGATGTAAAAACAAGTTACGTGCACCTCATGAAAGAATGGAAACCGAATGTGAGAGAATCGAAACTCATAAAATACGGTACCTGCGATTTAAATGGCACAAGAAAAGGGCGAGTCAAACACAAATATTGAAAGGTGGCTACACTGAGCCACAGCGCCAGAGATCGCGCTAGAGAGTATTGTTCCGCCGCCTCCACTGGCAGTGATTATTGAGATGTCGTAGTGGGCAGTGATTATTGAGAACTCGTAGTAGTCAGTGCTTGGGGTGAGCTCGTGGTAGTCAGTGCTTGTTAAGAACTCGTAGCAGAGAGTGTTTGTTGAGATGTGCTAGTAGAGAGTGCTTGCTGAGATGTGATACTGAAAAGTTCTTGTTGAGATGTGGTAATAGCCAGTCGGTGTGGAGATATATTGTAATGATTAGAGTGATTTTGGTCAATATATGAAGGTAACGAAATTTGATTTATTTTTCATTATTTCCATGTTTTAAATAATGCGTCATTACAGGTTCAGTCAACAAAGCATCTGGCTTGTGTTCTTGTATTAGTGTGTAATTCTGGTTTTCTTGAGTAATTATGGTATTTTTATTTTCTTTAATTAATTCAGTTTAAATGATATTTAAAATTTCTTGTGTTGTTGAAGAAGAACCGTGCTAGATGCGTACGTTGAGTCATACTTCCACACACAGAACAGTTACACTTGTGCTTTGGTTTCGTAGGTTTTATAGTTGCTGGGGACTTAATTAATTAATTGTGTTAATGAAAATTTCCATTTCATTCTTTGTTATTGTTCTATGCAGTCAGATTGCGTAATAATACTAGTCAGGGCCAACCGTTTACGAGACTGCGTAAACGGACAGACAGCTACTAAATCAAAAAAAATTAAAATTATTTGCATTTTCATTTAATTAAGCCCCCATGCAATATCTCTTTTAAGAAAACAAGTGATAGGAATCAGTTGTTTCTTGAGTATTGTTTTCTCCATTACATAACTTGTCTGTAAGCGGATAGACAATTTGAGATGCTGGTTTGATTATTTATTGCATTATAAACATGACCAAACCTTGCGAAAACATTATGAAAGTCCCAAAAAAGTGAGTTGCATTTCTTACACGACACAAAATGATTTGGATTCTGAAACAACTCTATAGTTTTATACATTATCTTAAGGTGCGTTTACAAGGCCGTACTTTACGGCAGTATTTGGTAGAAATAGCGTTGCGGTAAACATTGGTACGATATGGCTGTAATAGACGGCAACAACGCTATGTGTCTAGACAATATTGCTGATGTTACAAGTTGTTGCAGATAAACTGCCTATTGGCTTCTGTCTCGGGTTCTTCGGCCGACGTTCATCTAATGATTTTTCTGACGTTTCGCCAGCACGAGTGGCTGGCATTGTCAAAGCTTCACCCTCCATTGCCGGTGGTGGTCCAGTTCACCACCGGCAATGGAGGGTGACGCTTTGACAATGCCAGCCACTCGTGCTGGCGAAACGTCAGAAAAATCATTAGATGAACGTCGGCCGAAGAACCCGAGACAGAAGCCAATAGGCAGTTTGTCAACAAGTGGCCACGAAAGCCTCAACAATTTTGTTGCAGATAGTTGCCAATGTTGTCGACCAAGGGTTGAGACTATTTGGTATTGCATACATTGAAGTGACAAAAGTCAAAGGGTAAGTCGTGACATCGTGTCGCATCTCCTTTTGCCAGACTTAGTTCAAATGGTTCAAATGGCTCTGAGCACTATGGGACTCAACTGCTGAGGTCATTAGTCCCCTAGAACTTAGAACTACTTAAACCTAACTAACCTAAGGACATCACAAACATCCATGCCCGAGGCAGGATTCGAACCTGCGACCGTAGCGGTCTTGCGGTTCCAGACTGCAGCGCCTTGAACCGCACGGCCACTTCGGCCGGCCCCAGACTTAGTGCACCAATTGGATGTGACATGGAATCAAAAAGCCGTTCAAACTCTCCTACTGAAATATCGAACCACGCTGCCTCTATAGCCACCCATAACTGCGGAAGTGTTGCCGGTGTGGTATTTTGTGCACGACCTGACCCCTCGATTACATCCCATAAATGTTCGATGCGATTTATGTCGGGCTATCTGGTTGGCCAAATCATTCACTCGAAATGTCCAGATAGTTCTCCAAACCAATCGCGAACAGTTGTGGCCCGGTAACATGGCGCATTATTGCGCATAAAAATTACATCGTTCTTTCGCAGCATGAAGTCCACGAATGGTCGTAGATGGTCTCCAAGGAACCGAACGCAGCTGCCTTGTCACTGCCCCAGTACATTCCATATAGAGACAGCTCAAATCCTTATGGCCGGCCGGGGTGGCCGAGGGGTTCTAGGCGCTACACTGTGGTACCGCGCAACCGCTACGGTCGCAGGTTTGAATCCTGCCTCGGGCATGGATGTGTGTGATGTCCTTAGGTTAGTTAGGTTTAAGTAGTTCTAAGTTCTAGGGGACTGATGACCTCAGCAGTTAAGTCCCATAGTGCTCAGAGCCATTTGATCCAATTGAAATCTTTATGGAGCCACCATCAGCTTGCACACTTCCTTGTTGACAGCTTGGGCCCGTGGCTCGAAGGGTCTGCGCCAAATTCGAACCCTTCCATCTGCTCTTACCAACAGAAACCGAGCTTCAGCTGATTAGGCCTCGGTCTCCCAGTCGTAGAAAGTCGATTCGACATGGCCACGAGCCCAGAAGAGGCACTGCAGCCGATGTCGCGCTTATAGTGAAGGTACTCGTCCCGATAGCCTTCTGCCATAGTCCTTTAAAACCAAAAATTTCGCCGCACTGTCCGAACAGATACGTTCGCATACGTCCCACACTGACTCCTGCAGTTTTGCACGCTGTGTAGCTTGTCTGTTAGCACTGAGAACTCCACATAAACGCCACTGCCCACGGTCGTTACGCATAGGCCGCCGGTCACTGCGTTGTCTGTGGTGAGTGGCAGTGCCTGAAATTCGTTAGATACCGAATTCCCTAACGATTTCCGAAATGGAACGACCCAGGCCCCTAGCTTGTAACGTCTCTTAGCAAAAGACATATTATGTAATAAAGAGAGAACATTGTGTATCATATTTTGTTCTTCTTCTTCTTTCGATTTCGGCCATCTTTGGACCACGTTCAACAATTCACTTGCCCGGCTTTTTGATCTTTTTTCTCTCTTCCCAATATTTCCTCATCATTTTCGAATGGTTCCTCCTCCGCTCTTCCGACCATTTCCTGTTATTATTCTTTAGTTTCGTTTCTTCTGGAAAACACTTAATTTCGTTCACTATTTGTCTAAACTTTTTCCTGTCCCTGATTGACTCACGGGTGACATTAAAATAGGCCAAATCCTTTTTCACCATCTGTATCCATTTATTGTTGGTTTTTTCGTTCCTATTACTATGTTCAAACACTTTTCTTGTTAGTCTGTTTCCATCCATCCTCGACAGGTGACCATAAAACGTTAGTCTGCGTTTACGCATTGCATCACTCACTTTCTCAATAGTTTTGTATATTTCCTTATTACTCTTTAGCTTGTACTCTTCTCCAATCTTTCTCGGTCCTAATATTTTTCTCAAAATTTTCCTTTCTTTCCTTTCCATGTTTTCTATTTCCCCCTTTTTGTTAAGAGTTAGGCACTCCGATGCATACAGGCATTCTGGTCTAATGACAGTTTTATAATGTCTTAATTTAGCTTGAATCGAAATGTTTTTTTTGTTATATATGTCTTTGGTTTTTTGAAAAGCAAATTCCATTTTCCTTGCTCTCGCCTGGTTTGCACTCTTGTCTAAACCATTCACTTGAATTATTTCACCTAAATACTTAAATTTTTCTACTCTCTTAATATTGCCGTATTTAGTAATAAGATTTTTCTTGTTATTTCTATGATTAGACATATACACGGTTTTTTCAAATGAAATCTGCAGTCCCGCTCTGGCCGAAACTTCTTGTAGTTTCTCCAAGTAATTCTGAGCTATTTCTTCGTTTTCTGTAATTATTGCCAGATCGTCTGCAAAAGCTAAACAGTCCACTTCTATTTTTTTCTTTTTTTGTTCCAATTCTGATGTCATTCTTGGTGCCTTTGAGTTCTTCTTTCCATATTCTCAATATCTTTTCCAGTACGCAGTTGAAGAGGATTGGGGATAAACCATCACCTTGTCTAACACCTGTTTTAATTTCGAACTTCCTTGAAATTTCACCCATAAATTTAACTTTGGCCTTACTGTTTTTGTTATTGTACAAAATTATGTATTTTTTTTTATTTATTTTAGATAATATCTATGTCGGCGAGTACTGAAACCGCCACAGACGATAAATATCAAACAAAGATGAGAATGTGTGTCCAGTATAAATAATACAGAACGAACATTAATTTCTCTGTCTTCTTCTTGGAGTTACGAGAGAAGGATAGCCTGTGACGTGATATTGTATGCTAGCGTAGCATTCTTTTGTCAAGTTTGTAAGAGGGACGCCATTAAGCGAGCAGTTAAAAAGGTGTGTAATAATTAAGATATTGAACTGTTTTGAATAGAGTTATTTAGTGAAACCTTGCATTATAATTTCTGTCAAGCTTGCCTGGTGTTTTATCCCATCCCTTTAAGACATTTTCAGTTGTTTAAATATTATTCGTGGTGCAGAGCGGCGCTACGAACGAGGCAGCCGCTGCCGCGGTTCATTTAAATTGCAGTAAATGAAATCTATCATACCGCAAAGAAGCGGTCAGGTAATAGTGAAGTAAAAATTATTTCTTTCAGCTTTCGAAGTTGCAGAGCAGAGCAGCAGATTTTATGATGTGTTTTACAGGTTGACGCGGGCTGCTGATAATATAGTACTAATAGTGAAAGGAGATAATTTATTTTCATCACATGAAAGAAATCTTGCTGTGCGTAGTTCTGGTCTGGCAACCTTATAGTAAAAACATCATTTTTCTCCGATAATAGTCTCATGTTCTCGTGTTAGCCGTGGTACTTACTGTTGTTTTACTGTTAACAAAAATCCACTGCAGAATTATGATGTTGAACAATCATTGCATACCATAACTGCTTAATAGAAAGCCAGGTACAGAACAATTGGAACATAATACATTTCGTTTTGTTGAAAATTAATGATCTAAAGAAAGGCATAGCACAGCATCACTAAAAGGTATTTCGGGTCTCTCTTCGTAGTAACATATTTCATTTAATATATGAGTTGTTACGCGAATAATAAACAATAATAAAAACAAAACAAAAACAAATAAATAAGAAAAAAAAGGAGACCGCGAAGTGAAAAGCTCCACCTATCATTCCGCGTTCAAAGTATGCCCATTCCTGTCCTGCGACCCCAATCACGTGGGAAACCTTTTCATATAAATCACCCGAATGCAAATGATAACTCCGCCACCGCACTGCCCTTTTGTACTTTGCGGATGTAACACTACTGCCATCCGTACATATGCATATCGCTATTCCATGACTTTCGTCACCTCAGCGAACCTAACTTAGCCATCGTCTGTAAATGCTTCCCTCTGGCTCTCATCCTTGTTCCTATTAGTTTCACCGACAGAGCAATGTTGCTTAGGTTTTGTTCGATCGATGCACGCAAATATTTAGCCTATCTTTCGAAGTTGTTTGTTGTCATGAGTTTCTCTTGTAAAGCAATGGAGAAAACGATGGGAGAACTGTGACTTTTCTAAATGCGATTCATCTACGACCAGAGGTATGGGACGTGAAAGTAATTCTTACAAAGATACCAATTTGAAAATAAAAAATAAGTGTCGTGTGACTACGGCCTCCCGTCGGATAGACCGTTCGCCGTGTGCAAGTCTTTCGATTTGACGCCACTTCCGTGACTTGCGCGTCGATGGGAATGAAATGATGATGGTTAGGACAACACAACACCCAGTTCCTGAGAGGAGAAAATCCACGACCCAGCAGGGAATCCAACCCGGGCCCTTAGAATTGACATTCTGACGCGCTGACTACTTTTTTTCCCTTTGATCTCATTTTGTTCGCTTCCGTTCCTTGCATCTGCTCGGGGCGGACGTCGTAAGACATCCGTTTAAGTTCGTTGCTGGTCGATTAACTCAGTTTTTTTTTTATTAGAGAGAGCTGCCAACCCTCTGACCGAACACGCTGAGCTTCCGTGCCGGAAACCACTCAGCTACCGGAGGCGGACAATGTGAAAAGAAATAAATAAAGATCAATCACGAAGCAGTTGCCGATGCGCTCTGAATCGCGCTTCATGAAGCAAGCATGCAAAAAATTCCGAAGTCTTCGAATCTATGCCAAATGAGGAACAAAATCTTTGCATAGGAGGAGTGGAATTCTTCATCCGCGTCGCACGCATTAGATGCCATAAATGTGATACTGTTGGGACATACCTGAAGCGAAAATTTATAGTGGAAACAGAGGCACGTGCTGTTGAACAAAAATAAAATATGACTTTCGTTTACGTCTTAGTTCGAATTTCTCTAAATAAAGTCAATCAGTCCTTCTATCACAGTATTTCAGACTTCTGGCATTATGAAGCTTATTAATGTACAGTGAACTTCAAAGAGAGAATGGCACCAACTTCACATAACGGAACCGAGCGAGGTGGCGCAGTGGTTAGACACTGGACTCGCATTCGGGAGGACGACGGTTCAATCCCGCGTCCGGCCATCCTGATTTAGGTTTTCCGTGATTTCCCTAAATCGCTCCAGGCAAATGCCGGGATGGTTCCTTTCAAAGGGCACGGCCGACTTCCTTCCCCGTCCTTCCCTAATCCGATGAGACCGATGACCTCGCTGTCTGGTCTCCTTCCCCAAACCAACCAACCACATAACGAAAATGGCGAAAAAGCCTAAACTCTGAGAATGTAAAAAGCAGGTTTCATTCTGATACACTCTTAGCCTCGTTTATAACATTCAACAGGTTCACTATCGAAACCAAAAGGAGAAAACAAAAAAAAAAATGGTTCAAATGGCTCTGAGCACTATGGGACTCAACTGCTGAGGTCATTAGTCCCCTAGAACTTAGAACTAGTTAAACCTAACTAACCTAAGGACATCACACACATCCATGCCCGAGGCAGGATTCGAACCTGCGACCGTAGCAGTCTCGCGGTTCCAGACTGCAGCGCCAGAACCGCGCGGCCACTTCGGCCGGCCAGAAAACAAAGAGCAGATAACATTCTCGAGTGCGAAAAATGCCTTACCCCTACTGACATGAACACTTGCGGGTTCCGCTGTAATTATATGCAACTAAGAAGAGAATAGGAGAATGGGGAGGTGGAATTTTAAAATAATTGAAACTTCCTGGTAGATTAAGACTGTGTGCCGCACTGAGACTCGAAATCGGGACCTTTGCCTTTTGCGGGCAAGTGCTCTACCAACTGACCTATCGAAGCACAACTCAGGACCCGTCCTCACAGTTTTAATTTCGTCAGTACCTCGTCTCCTGCCTTCCAAACTTCACAGAAGCTCTCCTGCGAGTTCGAGTCCCGGTCCGGCATACAGTTTTAATCTGCCAGGAAGTTTCATATCAGCGCACCCTCCGCTGCAGAGTGAAAATTTCATTCTTTAAAATAATTGTGTAGAAAAGCAAACTGCCCAGTAATTGCTGTACGTGCTATTGTCCAACAAACTTCGTGTCTTAAGTATATTTAACATGGTGTGGGTCTCCTTTCTCCTTCCTTTCTCAGAGTACTTAGAAACATGTCGGAATTCTTCACCTTAGGATAGACAGCAAGGGCCGTAACATTCGATTACGTTGGTCACCCGGTCTGCGCTCAGCAATTCAGCTTGGATCTTCCAGGTGTGTCTGTCTCCTAATTAATTTATTATATTGTACCGTACTGCATGATCTTCGATGACATTCCACGTTGACAGTATTTTACGACTAAGCCAGGCACATCGTTTGCACTGTAGTGCGAAATAATTACGTAATATCTTCAACACGTGTAAGCTACATGAATGCAGCGTGCAAGCAATGCAGTCTATAAGAAACAGTCAATAAAACGAAATACACAATTTGTCGCTGTGATTACTTATTATCCTGTTTGCTGGCCAGCTTATTAGTAAGCTATGATTCGTGAAACTTCAGAATTATTCTGTCATCAACCAACATTCAAACAAACGACTTAGCACAGGTATTCTTAACAATGATAATATTGCATAAGGGTGATGTAAATACAGTTGTAGCGATATGATAGACGTCAGTCGATAACTGCTAGTCCCTCCCAAAAATTTTGTAGCCACCTGTGAATACAGTCAAAATCATTAGTTAAATGTAGTCACTTAACGCGCATACAAACTTAACATTAATTGCCAATTGTTCTGGCAACACTGAGAAGATAAGTACACTTCCTCGCAAACTGAAGTACCACAAATTACTTTACAAATACCGCTTGCAGACATTCTTGTAGATATTTATATCGATGTGCGAAGAATGAGCTCAAAACTATACTCTTTAGTGTTTAGACATTCGAACACTTAATGACCACTAAGAAGACGTAAGTACATTTCAGACAGGTGAAGGGTTTTGCGCGCTGAGATTTAGCATGCTGATGATGCTGTAAGACGATTACTCGTAGCGTTATCGATTATTTTGAATAGCAAGTGACTGTGTGGTTACTTAGGAATTGACAAATCCTATTTGCATGTTAAACAGAATTACGGAATCAGTAATTCAGAGATTCGGTGGATTTACATTAATCTGTGCACCTGATGCGTGACAACATCCCCCAGTCAAACAAAGAGGACTGTCGTCATCTGTTTACAATGTAGATGTCGTGAATACTTTCCCACAGCTGTCGAATATCAGTGTGATTTACAACAGATTTACGTCGGATTTTTCTCGTGCTCCAAATTAACAACAGAAACAGTAGAAACACTTCCGCTGTGACAGATACAGAGTGATTTTGTGTGCAATCGTTCTGTAAAAGGTAACAGACATATCTAGCAAGAGAATAAGCAGTCACATATAATTTCTGATAGTGTAGGACGTTACACTTTTTAATTTATCTGTTACCTTCAGGTATGACGGATATGGAGGAAAAGGTGTTTGGGTTTTACTTGTTGGCAGTATCTGTGTCTTCAGACAGGCAGCTGTAAGCCGTATGGAAAAAGATTAGGCTAGTGATCTTTCGAAACATCTTAAACGTCAGTGATGGCATATTGGCAACACAGACTGCAATATCCAGCAATGAATAATTACTTGATGTGACGTGTTACCCACTGCAATTCAAGTTGCATTGGATCGTACAATGAGTCAAGTCAACTGACACCAAAACCATAATGTGTTGGATGAAGAGGAAGTTGGTGAACTGCTACACCTATAATAAAAGCGAAAGTACTCGGAGTTCTTGTGAAAGTGCTAGTTAATGAGTGTACAAGTGAATTCGGTATCATAACATATGTTAAGAAGCGGGAGTCTTCCACTAAATGCCATATATTTTGTAGGTGCTGTTGGATCCAAAAATAAATCGACGAAAGAGCAAGTGCTTGTAACCTCCCCCTCACTTATCGACCTGAACGACAGTGAAAAATTAAACCGCGTGCACCTAATGGAAATTTGGGAAAAGTAATCGTCACCGAAGTTAATTTGTCGGTAAAGAGGGAGGAAAGGGTTACATCTAAATGAAAGGAAAAATGCAAATGAAATTGGTGAAAATTAATTTTGAGAAAAGGGTAAAACTAATAAAGAAAGTAAATGTGCGGTCGTTACATTAACAATTAATTGCCATTAATTAGATACTTGAGATTTGGGGAAAATTACGGTCGGCAGTCCTATCGACAACTACTATAATAAGTGAAAATGAAAGATTAAGCCCTCATCCCGTGGTCGTGCGGTAGCGTTCTCGCTTCCCACGCCCGGGTTCCCGGGTTCGATTCCCGACAGGGTCAGGGATTTTCTCTGCCTCGTGATGGCTGGGTGTTGTGTGATGTCCTTAGGTTAGTTAGGTTTAGGTAGTTCTACGTTCTAGGGGACTGATGACCATAGATGTTAAGTCCCATAGTGCTCAGAGCCATTTGAACCATTTTTTGAAAGATTAATGCACATCTAATTAGCACTGAAAGCGTGGCAACTGAAGGTTGACACATGTTGTGTGAAAACTGAATGTCTGTCAGGAGTAACAACTTTCTCAACACTCTGACTTAATTTAGCAAAATAATTAATAAAATGGGAAAATTGAAATTTAATTTAGTGACTGAAATTAATAGTGAGCTTTGTTTCTGAAGCACTACGAAATTCAGTAAAATAAGGTTAGTCTTCGGCTACCTCAACAATCATTTCAAAAGCTACTTGAATCTACGCAATTTAGAAATAAGAGATTTAACTTTGAACTTGAATTAAATGATTCTGAACAATTAACAATAGTAAAATTTAGTACGTACCAAGCTGAGCTGCAGTCACAGATAAGCTAAAATATGGTAACAAAACTTGCACTCTTAATTTCTGCTTGTGTAATCTAAATATTGTAGCCAGCTATAAATACTTTAACTGAACTTTGAAATTAAAGCAGTGAAATGGAATGATATTACTTTAATGCTGGCGTATGAGTTTCAACGACACTCGGGTTCATTCCGGAAAAGGAAGGGAACCTGCTTGGTAATGCAATTGGGACAATGAGCAACAAAGGTTCATGCTAAGTTGCTGTATTTTTGTGATGCAACAGTTTGAAAAGCTGAGGTTTGCCATACAGTTCTAAAACTTTACGTGCTTTTAGTCTTGCTTGTTGGTTGATTGAGAGTTTGCAGTCGTCTATCGCGGAGGTGGCGACAGTCACTCATTGTCGGCCATCACTGTTGCAGAATCTGGATGTTGGCGTGCCTTCCTCTCGACACGGTCACCAGGCGAAACGGGCTCTTGATGTGCGCCAGCTAATGCTTCCCGTCCGCGACAACTTGTCAGAAACTATCATAGCAATTCGAGCCCAATTACATGCTGCCAAACCCCGAAAGCGCGGCAACTCGCGGGAGCGCCACTCAACACACCTGCTCCACCGCCCTACTCCAGCCAGACACCCCTCTGCCCGCGCTCATGCGGCAGAGTTAACACTACCAAAGATCCTAAACACTTTGGTTCTCCACACGACCTATCGATGAAATCGTTCGATAGCATAGTTTTCCCTATGCCAGACTCAACATGCAAATACAAATAATATTTACAAAACAAACCAATTATACATCGACATAAATGCATATATATATATATATATATATATATATATATATATATATATACGAATAGTAGAACAATTATAATATATAAAGAGACAGAAATGTCATATGTTTGCCGGCCGAAGTGGCCGTGCGGTTAAAGGCGCTGCAGTCTGGAACCGCGAGACTGCTACGGTCGCAGGTTCGAATCCTGCCTCGGGCATGGATGTCTGTGATGTCCTTAGGTTAGTTAGGTTTAACTATTTCTAAGTTCTAGGGGACTAATGACCTCAGCAGTTGAGTCCCATAGTGCTCAGAGCCATTTGAACCATTTGTCATATGTTCAGGTAACAAAATAAGGAAAAAAAATTATAGTACAATAGATGGAAATAGGAGGATATTCATTTCCGGCGTTACATGCTCTCTCTTATGAATATTAATGGCAAGAACTATGATAGTTAGGCTCTAGTTTTTCGTAGCTTCAGATTACCTTGAATACTTGAAACTGGATTGTTGACAGAGAACAAACCTGGTTTTCAGTTCTGACAAGGGTACCCATACTAGACAAAGGAGAAAATGAGAAACTTTTTGAATTTAAAGCAAACATGAATTTTCAAGAGTTTAATGGTGCAATAGAAGTATGCCAGTTCCGGGGGAATATGTAGATCCTGAGGAGATAGCTTTAATTGGAAGAGAAAATAGGAAATTGGTGGTAAGGTCTTATGGGACTGAACTGCTAAGGTCATTGGTCCCTAAGCTTACGCACTATTTATTCTAACTTGAAGTAGCTTACGCTAAAGACAACATACACACATGCCAGAGGGAGGACTCGAACCTCCGACGGGGGGAGCCACACGGACCGTGACAATGTGCCTTAAGCCGCACGTTAATGGGAAGAAAATATTAGACTGATGACAAGGAACCCCTTGTGTGCAAGGCCAAAGATGTTTACGTCATTCAATGCCTAAAATAGTCTACCATGCAACCACAATACTGGCTGCTAACAGAAACAGGGGCAAGACTGGAAGTGTCCGATGATGAGCACGGCTAGAGACTATGAAGTGTAGCTGAATTGCTTAGTCTACGAATAACTCATAACAGTGCTACTACACTAGTAGCGTTAATACAAAGCACAGCAATGCCAACGACGAACAAAGCAAATCTTGCATCATATCTACTACAACAGTTGCCGAAGTTGACATTTCGTCAGAAAGAAACCCAACCAATTTCGCGAAATGAGTCAGAGGAAAATGTGGTATCACATACGCTCGACTGTGCGGACAACGTGCATGAGGAGTACAATGATGACGATACGTTCTTAACAAGTGTAAGTGATATTGCACCTAGTGTCACGCCGTGTTGTTCAACACCCTTGTCGAACAGGAGCCACAAATCCCGTCTCCAGTGAAACGTAGTGAAGGACAATCGTTGTCGACGGAGCGGGTACTAAACACAATTACGTACATCGACGATAAACCGCAGAATAGTGTAAAAAATAAAGGATGAAAAGTTTCGAATAATTCAATAGGATTATGACCGTGTAACACACAATGAAAACCACGGATATTCATGACAGAACAAGGTGCACTTGTTACAGAAATTGGTAAATTGGTGCTTGCGCTTTTCAAGGATGCTCAATATAATTTGTAAGATGTGCATGAGAGTGACCTATTACGTTATGCACATCAAGTTGCGCGCGCCATAGATTACAGTGATTTGAAGGGAAGCGGTGGATCGTTGCATAAATTCAAACAGTGCTACAAAATTGGAAGACGTAAGACAACGAAAGCGTCAACTAAATGATCGGCCCTAATATTTGTAGATGAGATTAACAAACTTATCGCATCGTTCAGGATACCTCCAACTTCTTGCATCACAATAAATAACTTTAAAGTCATTTTAAAATCAAGATTAACACCCGGCATTATTGTTTACGAACTGATGTCAGTTGATATACACTCCTGGAAATGGAAAAAAGAACACATTGACACCGGTGTGTCAGCCCCACCATACTTGCTCCGGACACTGCGAGAGGGCTGTACAAGCAATGATCACACGCACGGCACAGCGGACACACCAGGAACCGCGGTGTTGGCCGTCGAATGGCGCTAGCTGCGCAGCATTTGTGCACCGCCGCCGTCAGTGTCAGCCAGTTTGCCGTGGCATACGGAGCTCCATCGCAGTCTTTAACACTGGTAGCATGCCGCGACAGCGTGGACGTGAACCGTATGTGCAGTTGACGGACTTTGAGCGAGGGCGTATAGTGGGCATGCGGGAGGCCGGGTGGACGTACCGCCGAATTGCTCAACACGTGGGGCATGAGGTCTCCACAGTACATCGATGTTGTCGCCAGTGGTCGGCGGAAGGTGCACGTGCCCGTCGACCTGGGACCGGACCGCAGCGACGCACGGATGCACGCCAAGACCGTAGGATCCTACGCAGTGCCGTAGGGGACCGCACCGCCACTTTCCAGAAAATTAGGGACACTGTTGCTCCTGGGGTATCGGCGACGACCATTCGCAACCGTCTCCATGAAGCTGGGCTACGATCCCGCACACCGTTAGGCCGTCTTCCGCTCACGCCCCAACATCGTGCAGCCCGCCTCCAGTGGTGTCGCGACAGGCGTGAATGGAGGGACGAATGGAGACGTGTCGTCTTCAGCGATGAGAGTCGCTTCTGCCTTGGTGCCAATGATGGTCGTATGCGTGTTTGGCGCCGTGCAGGTGAGCGCCACAATCAGGACTGCATACGACCGAGGCACACAGGGCCAACACCCGGCATCATGGTGTGGGGAGCGATCTCCTACACTGGCCGTACACCACTGGTGATCGTCGAGGGGACACTGAATAGTGCACGGTACATCCTAACCGTCATCGAACCCATCGTTCTACCATTCCTAGACCGGCAAGGGAACTTGCTGTTCCAACAGGACAATGCACGTCCGCATGTATCCCGTGCCACCCAACGTGCTCTAGAAGGTGTAAGTCAACTACCCTGGCCAGCAAGATCTCCAGATCTGTCCCCCATTGAGCATGTTTGTGACTGGATGAAGCGTCGTCTCACGCGGTCTGCACGTCCGGCACGAACGCTGGTCCAACTGAGGCGCCAGGTGGAAATGGCATGGCAAGCCGTTCCACAGGACTACATCCAGCATCTCTACGATCGTCTCCATGGGAGAATAGCAGCCTGCATTGCTGCGAAAGGTGGATATACACTGTACTAGTGCCGACATTGTGCATGCTCTGTTGCCTGTGTCTATGTGCCTGTGGTTCTGTCAGTGTGATCATGTGATGTATCTGACCCCAGGAATGTGTCAATAAAGTTTCCCCTTCCTGGGACAATGAATTCACGGTGTTCTTATTTCAATTTCCAGGAGTGTAGATACAACGCTTTTGGTAACTCTGATTTCCAGCATATCTTTCATATATATTTCCTTAAATCGTATGTCTTCATTCCTAAGTACTTTATTTTTATTTATTTATTTTATTTATTGATTTATTTAACCTGGCAAGATTAGGGCCATCAGGCCCTCTCTTACATCTAACCAGGCATTCTACTTATTTTACATTCATATGTTTTAGTAGGCATGTTAAACTACATCTAGTACAAAAAGTGAGATAAACAATTTGAAAGGTACACCTGGAAAAATACATACATACAGAGTTTATATTCTTAGATCACAAGTACTGTTATAAGTACTTGTACATTCCACTTCTCTGCGGATTTATTCTTCTTGACTAGTCTCTTAAATTTCAGCCAGCTCTTCTTAACTACTAAATTGTTATCTGCGTTTATATACGCTCCTGTGTACGCCTTACAAACCAACATCTAATTTCGGAATGTCTTCGTGACCACGATGGAACCTTAAATCTTTCCGTATCTCCCCGCCTTTTCCAAGTATACCTCCTCCACCTGTATATCTAGAACATAGGATTCCCAATTAGTAGCTAAAACTTATTGTTGAACTTAATTAGTCTTTCTCCTCTCTCATTCCTATCACCAAGCCCATATTCTCTCGTAACAGTTTCTTCTTCTCCTTCCCCTACAACCACATTCCAGTCTCCCATGACTATTAGCTTTTCATCTACCTGTATGTACTGAATCATCCGTTCAATATTCTCGTATACTTTCTCCACTTCCTCATCTTCGACTTGCGATGTGGGAATACGTACCTGAACGATCGTTGTCGGTGTTAGTTTGTTTTCATGAGAACGACCGTATCACTGAATTGTTCACAATAACTCCCTCTCTGTCCTATTCATAACGAATCCTACTCCATTTACAACACTTTCTGCTGGTGCTAATACTACCCCGTACTCATCTCACCAGAAATCTTTGTTTTATTCCCATTCCACTTCAGTAACTCCAATTATATCTAGATGGAGCGTTTGCGTTTCCATTTTTATATTTTCTAGCTTCCCTACCAGGTTCACATCTCTGACATTCCAAGCTCCGACTCGTAGAACGCTATCTTTTCGTTGCTTATTCGACCTTATTTTCATGGTCACCTCCCGCTTTGTAGTACCCTTCAGGAAATGTGAATGGGGGAGCGTTCCGGAATCTTTTGCCAGTAGAGAGATTATTCATGACACATTTTCAATTACAGGTCACGTATCTTGCAGATACACATTATGCATCTGTAATGAAGTGGTTTCCATTGCCTTCTGCATCCTCGTGCAGTTGATCATTGCTAAGTCTGCCGCTTTTTAGGGGCAGTGTCCCACCCCACGGGTTAGATAGTGTGCTTAACCTCTGTCCTCCACCGCCCTTTTTGACAAGCCCGTTCGCAGAATGAGGGTGACATTTTATGCCGGAAGTTTCTGTGGTGGGGTCCGATAACGTTTTTATGTTTATACGCTATACATTATATTAAATAAGAAAAATGCTCTTTCCCATGTTGGTTAAGAGACAGATCTGACAATGCTTATAGCTGATGATCAGAGAAAGGAACGCTCCATTATTAATAGTATATTATATTTGGATGCAGTATCCGAAAAAAACAGACGGATATATGAGACTTAAGAACATCATTACAACGTATTTCACTTCCTCGGATCTAATTACTGTAGTAAACTCAGGTGGAAGTTGAAACAGTATTGAATAAATGTAATGGGGTGGGTGTATAGTGCATTACATGCAATGACATCCCTAATAAATACGTAGAGCAAACCTGCTGGTCATTTACTTGAATAATCCCCGATGTACATTAACAATTCACATACTGAAGGGGGCAGTCGGCGACAGCATCACAAGTCTTCGAAAAATTTAAAAATACTTCATAAAATACACTCCTGGAAATTGAAATAAGAACACCGTGAATTCATTGTCCCAGGAAGGGGAAACTTTATTGACACATTCCTGGGGTCAGATACATCACATGATCACACTGACAGAACCACAGGCACATAGACACAGGCAACAGAGCATGCACAATGTCGGCACTAGTACAGTGTATATCCACCTTTCGCAGCAATGCAGGCTGCTATTCTCCCATGGGGACAATCGTAGAGATGCTGGATGTAGTCCTGTGGAACGGCTTTCCATGCCATTTCCACCTGGCGTCTCAGTTGGACCAGCGTTCGTGCTGGACGTGCAGACCGCGTGAGACGACGCTTCATCCAGTCCCAAACATGCTCAATGGGGCACAGATCCGGAGATCTTGCTGGCCAGGGTAGTTGACTTACACCTTCTAGAGCACGTTGGGTGGCACGGGATACATGCGGACGTGCATTGTCCTGTTGGAACAGCAAGTTCCCTTGCCGGTCTAGGAATGGTAGAACGATGGGTTCGATGACGGTTTGGATGTACCGTGCACTATTCAGTGTCCCCTCGACGATCACCAGTGGTGTACGGCCAGTGTAGGAGATCGTTCCCCACACCATCATGCCGGGTGTTGGCCCTGTGTGCAGTCCTGTATGCAGTCCTGATTGTGGCGCTCACCTGCACGGCGCCAAACACGCATACGACCATCATTGGCACCAAGGCAGAAGCGACTCTCATCGCTGAAGACGACACGTCTCCATTCGTCCCTCCATTCACGCCTGTCGTGACACCACTGGAGGCGGGCTGCACGATGTTGGGGCGTGAGCGGAAGACGGCCTAACGGTGTGCGGGACCGTAGCCCAGCTTCATGGAGACGGTTGCGAATGGTCCTCGCCGATACCCCAGGAGCAACAGTGTCCCTAATTTGCTGGGAAGTGGCGGTGCGGTCCCCTACGGCACTGCGTAGGATCCTACGGTCTTGGCGTGCATCCGTGCGTCGCTGCGGTCCGGTCCCAGGTCGACGGGCACGCGCACCTTCCGCCGACCACTGGCGACAACATCGATGTACTGTGGAGACCTCACGCCCCACGTGTTGAGCAATTCGGCGGTACGTCCACCCGGCCTCCCGCATGCCCACTATACACCCTCGCTCAAAGTCCGTCAACTGCACATACGGTTCACGTCCACGCTGTCGCGGCATGCTACCAGTGTTAAAGACTGCGATGGAGCTCCGTATGCCACGGCAAACTGGCTGACACTGACGGCGGCGGTGCACAAATGCTGCGCAGCTAGCGCCATTCGACGGCCAACACCGCGGTTCCTGGTGTGTCCGCTGTGCCGTGCGTGTGATCATTGCTTGCACAGCCCTCTCGCAGTGTCCGGAGCAAGTATGGTGGGTCTGACACACCGGTGTCAATGTGTTCTTTTTTCCATTTCCAGGAGTGTAGAAAAAAAATCATTTTGTTATATTAGAGGTAGGAGGAAGTTTCAGATTTTAAAAAGTGCGCAGTTCATGTCCAATTATAACACTGAAACACGTATGTATTCATTAACAGCGATGGCGAGGCATGACTGAATCCTTGGCCAGAGAGTTATTTATCGTTGCTAGTCTGCGCTTGACCACGCGAGAGTTCAGTAGTGTGTGTGGAGTCGGCAGAGCGAGTAGTCAGTTGCGAGTGGCACTCTGTCGGCAGTAGTAGTCAGTCGGCAGTAGTTGTAGCGAGTGGACGGTTGTACTGAGCGGGCATCGGCATGCGTCGGCGGCATGCTCTCCCTCCATCTCTGGTCACGATTCAGGACGAGGTATATTGTTTTAGAAGGTAATGAAGCAGCATTGCGCTCAGCTAGTAACATATGTTAATTGTAATTAATTTGTTCAAGAATCGTCCCAATAATAATTTTCTTATAAAGTAACTGTTTTAAACAAAAAGATTCATTTCAAGTCAAGTAATACTTCCTATGCATTCCCTCCAAGAATTAAAATTAAACATGGGCCAGCATTGCACGGAGCTGTGCTGAAAAATAAGAGCAGATATAGATGCAGTTTACTGAGGTAAGAATTTTGGTTTTTGTGTTCAGGTTTAATTATTGCACAGGGCCGAAGATCAGCGCAGCTGCCCTTATAAAATTTATCGGGTTTAATTGTTGCTGTTCAGATATTACATTCAGTTCATGCTTCATTATTTAATTAATTTTATTGTGGGTAAATGATCAATCATCATTCCGTAATTTTGTGGGGAGTTTACATATGACTCATTTTTATTATTTAATTTTGTGGGAAGACAACATTTGGCTCATTGTCAATGTCAATTATTTCATGGTGTCGTAGTCGACGAGATGTAGGAAATGTTACTAATTCTTTAATTTTGTTAGGTGGTTCAGCATTTTTCAGTATAACAGACGGAGATAGCATAGTAGATTCATTTGGTATGGAATTAATTATATCCTGGAATGAGTGTATGTGTGTGTCCCAATCAATATGTCTTTTGTGGCAGTATATTCTACACAGTTTACTAATTTCTTTCATTAATCGTTCATAAGGGTTCGAAGAAGCATGGTACCTGGACATATAGATCGGAGAAATGTTTCTAGCTCGTAACATACGTGTCCATACAGCAGATCGAAATTGTGATCCATTTTCGGAAATTACTTTCATCACATGCCCTACATGAAATAGAAAATGTTTCACAAATGCTTTCGAAACAGTTTTAGCAGTAGCTTTGCGTAACGGAGTCAAGGTAACAAATTTTGAAGTGAGTTCAATAGCGGCAAAGATGTAGCAAAAACCTCTATTAGTTTTGGGAATCGGACCAAAAATGTCTACAGCGGCCATGTGTCTTAATTTAACAGGTACAATGGGATATAATGGAGGAATATGTGAAGTCGTGTCTGACTTAGCTTTCTGGCAGATTTTACATGACGCTAAAACTCGTCGTATACGTTTCTCCATGTTGGCAAAATAACAGTTCTGTCTCAGTATAAGAAAACATTTTCTAGCTCCGTAACGTGCGTAACTTAAATGAGTATACCAGATTAATTTGTTAACAAGTTCATCAGGAATGCATAATAACCAATTGTTGCTGTCAGGGTGAGAGCGGCGAAACAGAATATTATTGCGTGCAGTGTAATGGTTTCTAATCGTAACATTATTCCTATCTTGCCAAAGGTGTTTAATTTCTTTCCATACGTTATCTTTACTCTGCTCTTGTGCTATGTCCTGTAATGATGACGAAATGAAATTTTCAAATGCAACTTGTTGAATGTACATGACGCTGAAATTTGCTTTGCAGAAGTTGGTTGCTACGTCTTGCTGATTGTTGCTGAGAGAACGGGATAGTGCGTCTGCTACAATATTTTGTGTGCCGGGAATGTGAACTATTGTAAAATTAAATTCCTGTAGATAAAGTTTCCATCTGCTTAACCTGTCGTGTGTAAATTTAGCGGAAAGTAAAAATTGTATTGCTCTATGGTCTGTGTAAACGGTAGTGTGTCTTCCATAAAGAAAATGCCGAAATCTCGTAAAAACCCAAACAACACATAATGTTTCAAGTTCAGTAACAGAATAATTTCGTTCAGCAGGTGACAGAATGCGACTTGCAAATGCGATGTTTTTAATTATTGTAGAACCATCTTCTTCAATTTCCTGAAAAATATGTACGCCTGAAGCGGTGTTAGAGCTGTCGGTGGCAATGGAAAAATTTCTGGTAAGGTCTGGGTGCGATAAAAGTGGAGCATTCAACAAGGCTTCTTTCAGGTTCACAAATTCAGAATGTGCTTGCTTATCCCAAGACCAAATAGTGTTTTTACCTGTCAATTGACAAAATCTGGGGGTGTCTAAAGCAGAGTGACGAATAAATTTACGAAAAAAGTTAATTAAACCCAAAAAACTGCGTAGTTGTTTTTTCGTCGTAGGAACAGTAATGTCACGTAAAGCTTGTAGTTTTTTCGGGTCACGTGCAATGCCTTCGGCTGAAATTACGTGTCCAAGACATTTTATAGAAGTTTTACCAAAGTGCGATTTACTGAGATTAACTGTGAGTCCTTGTGCACGAAAAGTTTGCAACAGTCGTTCTAAAATCACATTGTGTTCAGACCAGTTAGCTTCTGTGATAAGAATGTCGTCTACGTACGTCGTGATCCTTTCTTTAAGTTCTGTCGGAAGTATTGTGTTCAGACCGCGAATAAAAGCTGCAGAAGAAATAGTTAAACCGAATGGTAATTTACAAAATTGATAACAGTCGCCAAAACAGAGAAAAGCTGTGTACTTTCTGCAATTCGGATGGAGCTGAATTTGCCAAAATCCCGATTTCAGATCCAATGTAGAATAAATAGCGGTACCGTGAAATTTCTGTAGTAGTTCCTCTAGTGTCTGTGGTCGATCTGTTTCATTAATAATTATGTCATTGATGTGACGTGAATCAAGCACGAGGCGAAGTGAGTCATCCTTTTTCTCAACAATATGGAGCGGGTTTATGTACGGACTAACTGCCGGTTCAATAATTCCTTGGTCGAGCATATCTTGCAATTCCTTCTTAACTTGTTCTCTATGGATATATGGAATGGGATAATGCTTGGCTTTAAATGTATCATGCTGTTTGACTTGAAATTCATACATAAAACCGGACATAGTACCAGGAATGTTGTCGAAAACTGGAGCGTGCTGTAAAAGAATATTGCGTAGTTGAGTACGTTCGTCGTCTGTATTTGCACTGCTTTGTTTACCTTTATCAGAAATCGTCTGTATTACGTCATAGTCACCTTCGTCTGGAGTATTACAGTTATGTACGTACGTATCTGTGAACAATGTGGAATTACAGTCTATGCCACGTGATACGGAAATGACCTCAGTACAATTAATTGTTTGTTCTTCCGCAGATAAAGAGTGCTGAAATTCTAAAGCCAATTGTACATTTTCATCCTTTAGCATTAAATAGGAATTTTGTAAATCAATAACTGCGTCGTGTTGTACCAGAAAATTCGTACCTAAAATAACGTCTGTTGTCAATAAAGGAACAATCCAAAAATTTGAGTGAAATGTGTGACCTGCAATGAAAAATGATAAATGTGTCTGTAATTTAACGTCTCTTCCTTTACTCGATACTGCTCCTTTTACTTTCGTTTTGCCTAAAGGTAAAGTAGGATAGGTATTCTCTTTGTTAAACTCGTTAAAAGTTTCTTCATTTATTACTGACATAGGTGATCCGGAATCGATTACTGCTGAAAATTTCGATGAACCAATTTTAATTTCGATGACAGGATGTGAAATGGTTTTCTGAACAACTGGTCTTTTCTGCAAAAGAGTGTCTCCGATATCGTCAAAAGTAATAACATTTTCGTGAACAACATTCTGCGTGTCAAAAGTAGTGCTTGTGTTACTGGAAGATGCGACCTGTACAATATCTAGTCAGATTCTATCTGACGTGTTATTATTTTCTGGAGGATGTTGTGGCATTTCGACTATTTGAACTGTTCTGTTATTTCTTCCAGACGTATTACGTTCTGGATGATATCTACTGTCGGGTTCATTCATGAGAATATGTTGTTGCTGATCATTTTGCTGCTGGTAAGACCGACTGTTATTAAACGTATGTTGATAATTGTGCTCATTGTTTTTACGTCTGTCGTGATAGTCATTCCTATACGGTGCATTGCGATAGGAATTGAAGTACTGTGTTTTCTGAACGTAGTTATTTCCTTGCTGGCGTGCGTTACTATTTGTTATAGCTGGGACTATACGTGCACGCGGCGAAACATTAAAGCTTGGTTGACCTTGTAGACTACATTGTTGGTTAGGTATGCTAACCGGCTGGTTTTGTTGCTGTTGTTGTGAAAAACCTCTATTGTTACTGAAATGTGGTTCCTGCTGCTGATAATTTTGACGATACTGATAATTAAAATTTTGTCTGCTATTAAAGTTCTGGTGGTTGTCGTTCCTAAAGCGTCTGTTACCTTTGCTATTGAAATTACGTGCCTGATCATAATTGCTGTATGTTTGTTGACCTTGGTTATTATATGAAAAGTTTTTGTTTATAAAGGAATAATCCGATTGCTGTACTTCCAAAAGCTGTAACAGATCTCTGAATGCTGAAATGTTTTCCTTCTGCTGACCCGTTAAAAGTGACACTCTTAATGACCGTGGTAATTTAGAAATGCATAACTGTATAAGTGCAGATTCACTATATGGTTCACTTAGGTACTGGTTTTGTTGGACCATGTGTTCAAAAAATTGTGTGACACTGGGAAAATTTGAGTTCTCATAATTCGGTAAACTAATTAGTTGATCTGTAATTCCGTGCTGTGTCGTCTTCGACCAATACGCTGACAGAAAAGCATTCTGAAACTCTTCTACCGAATAACATTGTCTCACGATCGGTCTCATACGAGTTGCCGGTTCGCTTTCAAAAAAACTACAAATAAATTCAAGTTTATGTGTTACAGGCCAAGTCGGTGGAAAAGCAAAGCAGAGAATATACAGATGTAGAACATGAAGTAAATATGGTGCACATGCACCGAGTACAAAACATATTACGCAATAACAAAATGTGAGTACAAACCATATTAACAAATGACATAAGTGCACATGCACTGTAAAATTCTTCAAAGTTTTCACAACAAATAGACATAATTAGTACAAATCTCATTGACAAATGACATAAGTGCACATGTACTGAAGTAGTGAACATATCAGCAAATCAAAAAAAAAAAAAATGTACATACAATGAGTAGAAATCATGTCAGCTGAATTGTTGTATCCAATCCAGTGGGTGAATCTGTGTTATATCATTTTTAAATGCTTTAAATTTTCTCACTGATAGAAAATGTTTGTAATCAAAATTATCGTCTCTGTATGACGGAACAGATTCAGGATTGTATGTGAATCTGTTTGACTGTGACTGTTCGGAATTAAACTCACGTACTCTCTGTAGATTACCTAAATTATACTGGCTGTGTGAGTGTGAGAAATGTTCGGAATTCGCCGTATGCTCTGACGTGGTATTAACTGAAATATTTTTTATCTCTGTTACCTCTTACTGTAAACTAGACAATTTTCTACGTAATGTGTTATTTGACGAATCGATCTCATTGATTGTCTGCTGTAAATTTTGGAATTCAGGTGTTTGGTTAAACAAAATCGGTGCAGTATCGTCTGATTTGTTGTCATTATTACTTTCAATAACATCAATACGTTGTATATTTTGCAGGATAAATTATTCATGAAATTAATGTGCTATAAGCAGTTGTTCATTAAGTCTATGTCATTTATGAAGGTGATTACATATACTCTACTTGTTTCATAATCTTGCTACAGCTGACTCATGACGAAGGACGTTACACATTTTCATTTACAGCACCAACCCAAAAGCAATTTTTTTTTCCCTTTCCCCTATAATTACCCAACGCAATGCATTGCTAACACAAAAAAAGGAAAGTAGTACCAGTCCCAAATAATGCTACCAATTTAAAAGAGTTATGAGTAATACTGAATGAGGTTTTCCAACCACAGACTTTGAGTAATAGTTACAGTATAATAATAGTGCTTTGTAACTGGGAAATGAATGCTACTGATTACTGTAATGAGATGACCAATGAAAGCGAATGATTACTAATAATGATGCTTTGTAACTGGGAAATGAATGCTACTGATTACTGTATTGAGATGACCAATGATTAATTATGAACATTATTCTGTAATACTACGTTATTGACTACCTCCTGTTTTAAGTAACGACTTCTGATGATTTGTAATTAGGAAATGAGTGCCTTTGTTCTCTGTAAAACACCACATGAATATAATTATGTAATGACTTCTGATGATTTATAATTAGGCAATGAGTGCTAATGTTCTCTGTAATACGCCACATGAATATTATTATGTAATATAATTAGGCAATGAGTGCCAATGTTCTCTGTAAAACGCCAATCTATGAACATTATTTTGTAATACTACATACATGGTACAGAAATGTTCAATAACTGGGCAATGAATGTCGCAAACTACTAATGTAATTCTCAGTGAAAACTAGTATGTGACTTAATGTCCTTCACCTTCTGACCTAACTACCTTGAATTACTGCAATATCCATTTGTCCTGTATATCCTCTTGATCATGGAGCACTATATTTGGTTTTTGCACTAATTCTACGTTGGAGTGCCTTGTAAGAGCGTGGTGTTGACACGACATGCTGTCCACCATCGTGAGTGATGGAGACGTTATTATGGTCCCACTGTTTGGTGTACCTAATGTACTGCCAAAATGATAACATGGAATATTACTACGACATTTCAGTGTCTTGCCTACGCTGATAAATACTTCTGGGAAAAGAACTTCAGATTGTTTCACTTGGTGTTGTGCTCCAGTAGAAAGATATGGACTTTCAGTGCAGCGGCGTGCAACCTAAAGTGCTACAACAATGATGCAGTCCTTCCCTTTCCTATCCTAATTCTTGTAACATAGTGAAAATAATTTTTTTGCTAATATGATTTGTATTCATGACCAATACAATTTTTTGATTTGCTGATATATTCTGAATTATAGTGCGTGTGCACTTTTTTCATTTTTCTAACATGATTTCTACTTATTGTATATACATTTTGTGATTTGCTGATATATTCTGAATTACAGTGCGTGTGCACTTTTGTCATTTTTCTAACATGATTTCTACTCATTGTATGTACATTTTTTTTGATTTGCTGATATGTTCACTACTTCAGTACATGTGCACTTATGTCATTTGTCAATGAGATTTGTACTCATTATGTCTATTTGTTGTGAAAACTTTGAAGAATTTTACAGTGCATGTGCACTTATGTCATTTGTTAATATGTTTTGTAATCACATTTTGTTATTGCCTAATATGTTTTGTACTCGGTGCATGTGCACCATATTTACTTCATGTTCTACATCTGTATATTCTCTGTTTGTAAAGTTAATTAGTTAAGAAAAAATGTGTTGCTCATGGCAAGTCCAAATGACTCACCATCGCTGCCAAATTTTTGCCCCCCCCCAGTGGAGGGTTATGAAACACGTATGTATTCATTAACAACGATGGCGAGGCATGACAGAATCTCTGACCAGAGAGTTATTTATCGTTGCTAGTCTGCGCTTGACCGCGCGAGAGTTCAGTAGTGTGTGTGGAGTCGGCAGAGCGGGTAGTCAGTTGCGAGTGGCACTCTGTCGGCAGTAGTAGTCAGTCGGCAGTAATTGTAGCGAGTGGACGGTTGTACTGGGCGGGCGTCGGCATGCGTTGGCGGCATGCTCTCCCTCCATCTCTGGTCACGATTCAGGACGAGTTTTATTGTTTTAGAAGGTAATGAAGCAGCATTGCGCTCAGCTAATAACATATGTTAATTGTAATTAATTTGTTCAAGAATTGCCCCAATAATAATTTTCTTATAAAGTAACTGTTTTAAACAAAAAGATTCATTTCAAGTCAAGTAATACTTCCTATGCATTCCCTCCAAGAATTAAAATTAAACATGGGCCAGCATTGCACGGAGCTGTGCCGAAAAATAAGAGCAGATATAGATGCAGTTTACTGATGTAAGAATTTTGGTTTTTGTGTTCAGGTTTAATTATTGCACAGGGCCGAAGGTCAGCGCAGCTGCCCTTATAAAATTTATTGGGTTTCATTATTGCTGTTCAGATATTACATTCAGTTCATGCTTCATTATTTAATTAATTTTATTGTGGGTAAATGATCAATCATCATTCCGTAATTTTGTGGGGAGTTTACATATGACTCATTTTTATTATTTAATTTTGTGGGAAGACAACATTTGGGTCATTATCATTGTCTTTTATTTTCCTGGGGAGGTTACAACGCTACCGCCTGCTACTGTTATATCATAACCTTAAAGTTGTAGGCAGATCGTATATTGAAAGTATCTTGTTAAAGTAATTATGGTATAAGGCAACAGCGCAGCGTTACCCTCTGAAAGGAATTTAGTTGCGTTGACAGTGATGTACCTAACGGAGGTAGGTTATCGGAAGTGAAAGTCAGAATTACGTAAATATTTAAACAGTAACAAACAATAATTTGCTTATCCTCACTGTCCAAAATGATAATAAAAACGGTCGCCAGCCTGATTAGGCATAACAATAAGTAACATTTTTTTGTTCAAGAAACTAATTACTAGTAACTTTAATGGACAGATACAGCCTATACTTTATCACACGATAGTGCAATCAACTCTGGCACCTGCATATGTTCACGTTAAGATTGGAGCTGACAGAGCAGAACAAACTATTTGCATAAATACAACAGATAACGAAACACACTATTACTTTGAGGACTTAGTCAAAATGAATGGTCTCAATAACGTTACTATTAATATTCACTGTAGAATCATAAATTAGACATACGATCAATATTACTTTTCAAACATATTTCTATCTGACATGAAATATGGATATGGTTCACAGCAAAATTGGTTATTGTGGATATATTAAGTCTCTCACTAGTAAACACCTTTCCACTTAGAATGAAAATTAAATGGAGTTCACTAACAAATGAGTTCTCACTGTCTTTTGAATAAAGCAGTTATTGTTGTCATGTATAGTGGTCTTTGTGTTACTTGTAACCTAGCATAAGCACAGCAGACAAACTGTGGATCCTGTTACACTGTTAATATGCACTTCCAATACACAAGAGAGACAAGCACTTAGCACAAATGAGTATATAACTTTCCACAAATGCAGTTCACGACTTTTACTGCATTGAGAGACAATATTTGCAAATTTGTAAAAAACTGACTCACCTTTTAAAATTTAAAACAGGCAGCACTATGATCATTAACTAAGCCAAACTTTATAAGCCTCAGTTTTAAGAACTTTCGATTTTTAATAGTAACAGCAAATTGTCTTTATTTCTACAGTCTTCTACTTGCAAGTCAATGATTAAATAAGTAACTTTGAAAGTCCACAAAACTTTAAATTAGACTGTATCAATTAATGGGAGGCTTTCACAAAGCTACGTTTACTACCTCCCACTATTTTACCAAATCCACAGTAAATCTGAATACTCCCTTCTTACCGAATCTCAAACAACATTATTTAATTAACTGTTTGGCTTTAAGGCTTTCATTTTTTTGCGCAACAAGGACACTTGGTAATCATAGTTCAAACGGAGAGGAACTGAGAGGTGCTGTGATAAGGAAAAAATCATGGTAGGTACCTTATATTTGAGCACACTAAAACATCCAATGAGCTAATCCTTCACTTTACATGTTTACAATTCCTTGGTTCCTTTTCAGTAATTGGCAACGTGGTGACGAGTGCATGTTGGTAGGTGGATTTGCGGGTAGAATTGCTGGACTCCGTCATTTCTTGATGGCGATAATAGGTACCAGTTCCAGAATAGTTCCAGCTATTTATCCGTCCATCCGAGGCATTGGAAAGCGGCACTTAAAGCCTCTCAAGGCACCAGCACAATACCCAACTATTACATGAACAGTTGACAGTTTGGTAGCTCGTCACCGACTGACTCTTTGTTACACCTTTCTATCCATGCTAACCACATTTTGCGCGCGCTACACAGTTCCGTTCCCGAGGGGAACCACACCACCTTTTACATACAAAATAACTAAGAACCCTATGTGAGAATCAGAAATTACATAACAGCAAACAATCACTTTAAACACAATATATTATTTGCACATATTGGTAGTTCTACACAAAATTATTTAAATAAAATTTTTCAATTTTAAAGACAACCAAAGAGATTATGTGAGAAAGAAAAATCATATCATTTGCTCATATGGCGCATATTACAGAGATTACACTTCATTACAGTATCGAATTAATCATACTCTCATTACAGAAGTTCAACGATGGGATGTTGAACAAAACAGAAAGCTAAATGAATCAACAAAAGGTATGTAGTGTGTAAGCCACGGTGTTACACAGTAATCAATTACAATTAAAATAACAGTGTATTCTGGCTAATTTTGATTGTTTAACGATTAAGTATTAGTGCGTAATAAAATTTAGTGCTGTTGTGTCATGTAAAAGGAGCGTCCAAGAGCTCCTTGTCGTGAGTAAATGTCGTCACAACGTCCACAAGATTCTGTTTCATCAGCCTCCAAGCCCGTCTTAGTCGCTTGTGCTGGCCACTTCTACCATTCCCGACGCCGGGGTGCCCTGTTGTCACACTGGTAAGAAAGTGCCACCTTATACCTCACCGCACAGTAATTTGCAGTGCGTCCCGACTAATCACGTTACTAGTGACAGTTATGTAGACAATCCAGATTTTGAAACTTCCTGGCAGATTAAAACTGTGTGCCGGACCGAGACTCGAACTCGGGACCTTTGCCTTTCGCGGACAAGCGCTCTACCAAGTGAGCTACCCAAGCACGACTCACGCCCCGTCCTCACAGCTTTACTTCTGCCAGTACCTCGCCTCCTACCTTCCAAACTTTACAGAAGCTCTCCTGCGAACCTTGCAGAACTAGCACTCCTGAAAGAAAGGATATTGCGGAGACATGGCTTAGCCACAGCCTGGGGGATGTTTCTAGAATGAAATTTTCACTCTACAGCGGAGTGTGCGCTAATATGAAACTTCCTGGCAGATTAAAACTGTGTGCCGGACCGAGACTCGAGCTCGGGACCTTTGCCTTTCGCGGGCAAGCGCTCAACCAAATGAGCTACCCAAGCACGACTCACGCCCCGTCCTCACAGCTTTACTTCTGCCAGTACCTCGTCTCCTACCTTCCAAACGTTACAGAAGCTCTCCTGCGAACCTTGCAGAACTAGCACTCCTGAAAGAAAGGATATTGCGGAGACATGGCTTAGCCACAGCCTGGGGGATGTTTCTACAATGAAATTTTCACTCGACAGCGGAGGTACTGGCAGAAGTAAAGCTGTGAGGACGGGGCGTGAGTCGTGCTTGGGTAGCTCAGTTGGTAGAGCGCTTGCCCGCGAAAGGCAAAAGTCCAGTGTTCAAGTCTCGGTCCGGCACACAGTTTTAATCTGCCAGGAAGTTTAATATCAGCGCACACTCCGCTGTAGAGTGAAAATTTCATTCTAAATCCAGATTTTCTTTCTTTCTTTAAAAAAAGAAGTAGCGTCCTCGCACTATAAAATATTTCGTCTTCTCTTAGATGCAGGAAACTTTTAAAACAAATCTCTAAAATTACGTGGTCCATCCACCAGTAACTCTTGGGGAATTAACGGATGATGTATTGGCATCTTCCTTCGCCCAAGCAACATAGACAATATTCGCTTATTATTAAGTTTAGCCTAAGAGCAATTGCTACACCTATGTCCTGTGAGCATATTTTAGATATTATCCTCAGTAACAGTAACATCCACAAAGTTGGGACACTGAATATTACTCTTTAGCATGTAGGTTGCACATGATCATGCTGCTTTAGGCCGTGTAACCTTTTGTGTGTCAGTAAAACAACAATTTTACCAGCTGTGAGCGGAATTCTTGTTAACATCATGCCTTTCAACAGCTGTGAATACCCTTTATATACAATACTTAATGACATTTCGTGTCGTCAATACTCACACACTTTGTGATGAGTGTAACGCTCAGTCGTGAAGTAACGTATGCACCGCAAAGCATTTGATCGAATTCCGTTCTATTAGCTGAATAGCAGTACCTGCGACAGCAAGTTGTCATTGTCAGGAGAAATTCCGGTCAATTCTATTATCTGTATTTGAATTATTTTGAAAGTACGTTATATAATCTTGCTGCATTCGAAAATTCTATTAAATTATCTTGAAATAATTTTGTTTAAGTGATAACAGTCTTTTTTAATTTTTGAAGTTAAATGAAATATGAGAGGGTAAAGGTCATGCGATCGTCGTAAGTTCACATTTATGGATGCCGATTTTTCAGACATTTAGGGAATTTCTGATTCAACGTCACAAACATACCTATAGCCCACAAAAGTTTCATCTCCGTGAAAAAATTTCATCGCTTGGTTATGAGATATTTCCAGTTTGTAACTGATTGATGTACGCTTCGTTGCAGATAAAACGAAATGTGGAGAGCAAATATAAGCATACAAACGGCTGTGCCATGAAAAAGTTCCGCTAATATTTTCATTCCTCAGTGGCACATTCGGGTCAGAGATTCAGTTCCAATATTATCCACACGTTCTAAAATTTTACGGTGACATGATATAGTGGTACCAGTTGAGTTGAATTTTGTTTCTCTATATGCCAGCTACGTTTATGGCAGAGCGATGTCCGTGCTTGAAATCATAATACGTTCGATCGGATAGTGCAGTAATTACTGCCGCGTTGGACTGTCCTCTCAGGCATAAATTTACGGTGCCATTGAATTTAAATATTAATAGTACCAAAATTTTGTTCCCTTATGCGAAAGAAATTAATTCCAGCGTAGTGCATCCTACCGAGAGAAATACATGCTTCGTGAAAATTTTTATGCCCAGTAACCTTCGACAGATATTTACGGTATATCATATTCATTAAACAATTGCTGCGTGACGCATTGTTTCTCAAATCAATTGCCTGACTGTCACTTTGCAAAATGATAACTTCGAAAAGAAAGTATTTGATGCCAGTTCTTAGCACAGTGTTACAACTTTTTCAGTTGATGGCACCTTAATAACTTAGTGATGACATATATGGCTTCAGATGCTAATTATCACATTCTACAAAGACATTTGATTAAACTCTTTCAATCCTGCGCGTACCCTACTTTCCTGCATACGTGTTATTACGTATGCAATGTCCTGTTTCATTTTCTTTGATGACCCCTTCTGTTCCAGATTTTCAATTCGCAAATTGTACAGAATATATCCCATGTCCGTTTTAAAGTGTCGGCTGTTTAAGGCTTTTCTCCTCACATTTTATGCTATTGCGTACTGAAATTGTGTCCGTAATTCCTTTTCTCCATTTACATTCCGATGCACTTTTCACTTGTCAACTTTTCACCCATATTACATGTTGATTATATGAATTGTTAGGAAGCAGCCTGTAGCAATGTAGGTAACCTTCCTCCCTATACCCAATCTAATATCTTATTCCTGTAGTAATTTTTCCTTAAATGCATGTGGTGTTGATCAGGGGAATTCCGTTTCCCTGGGCGAAAACAAGTGGAAATTCATGTTCTAGAACAGCTGTTGCTCACTTAGAGTGAAGGATCTCATGCTAACAGGCTGCATGGTCAGTTGTGAGTTGGTCAGGCCATCCTCATAGCTCAGCTTCCGCAGACAACGAGCCGTGGAATGGGAGACGGGAGTCGTCAATACTAGAACGGGAAATCTCTGGCGGAATTGGTGAGAACTCTGCCTGTTAGTAAACTTTGGATGGTGTTCTCAGCTATTCGCTAGCTGTTATCGCGCTGTGTCTGATCTCCAGATACTTTTCGACAAGCAAAATATATAGCCACTAGTGTATCTGCCCCGCGCGGGATTAGCCGTGCGGTCTTAGGCACTGCAGTCACGGACTGTGCGGCTGGTCCCGGCGGAGGTTCGAGTCCTCCCTCGGGCAAGGGTGTGTGTGTTTGTCCTTAGGATAATTTAGGTTAAGTAGTGTGTAAGCTTAGGGACTGATGACCTTAGCAGTTAAGTCCCATAAGATTTCACACACATTTGAACATTTTTTTTTGTGTATCTGCAAATTTCCAAACTTTGCTCGTCTACTTTATCCTTCTCATGGGAACGCTGTGTGAAGTTAGACAAAATTTCCAGAATTTCCGGAAAACGTCTGGACGTCGGAATGGGAGACATTCGTTTCCTTTTTCCTCGTACAGGTACGTCATTGGCGGATACATCTTCACGGCGGGAGGTGGTGGACAGACTTCCATATCTCTGATAGGAAGAGCACCTAGGCCTTTTCTGGGATTAGCTAGAAAAGATTGCTCCAGACTCCTTTGCAAGGTCCGAAGAAAGCCTATCAACCCAGAGAGAAACAAACTGATTCGAACTTCTACTTAGTGATTGTACTCTTGAACCCATTCTCGTATGGGTTCTTGTTGACGTCAGCCTTCTGCCAAGTCTTTGAAGATTCAAATTTTGACTTACTCCCACATGCATCCAGCAATCAGGAGGATGATGAAATCAGCGATTCCCAGTCTCATCACATCAGCTCACCCTCACAGCAATTATCAGTAGCCGTAGTTGGGGGGACCGCGACTTCGCTTCAGCTTCCTTAAAGGCAGTCACAGTAAGACCACATTTGCAATGTGCACTCCCGACTTCGAAAATCGCGATATATTGTGAGAAGAGGAGTTAATTCATGGTATTTACTTTTGTTCTTCTAAACGTTATCAACGCGCTCTACGCACTGGTTTTTTTTTGGTTTTTGGTTTTTTGTCTTTTTTGGAATCTAATTCTTGCTTCAAGGAGATCTTTTCGTTATCGAATTGACTCACTAGAGCAGGGCTTAACAACTGGTCGGTTTTGAGCGCGAGTACTCGTGTCTGCTCAGGCACGTGCTCGCGAGCAGGTGCAAGGTCGCGGAGCAGGGAGGGAGGGGAAATGCGCGCGCACGTTTGAATGGGGCCACAGCGTGCCTATTGAATTCGCACCGACTGTGTAACGTTTAAAGTACTACGATCAGCTCTAACAGTCACTTCGCTGGTTAAGAATCACGTCAGGTCGCCGTTGTGTAACCCCAACCATGCTTTCGCAGTTCAACCCCCATTGGGAGGAATTGTATATGTTTACAGAAAAAGATGGTGTTGCAAAATGTTTAGTATGTCACAAAACGCTGAATTCTTTTAGGAAATTTAATTTGCAGCGACATTATATGTCGTACCACGCGAAAGACTACGGAAGTGGAAAATGTGATGGACCAGATCGTGCACAGGAAGTTATTAAACTTAAAAGGAAGCTATCCGATGAAGATCTGGACGACGAAGAAAAATCAACTGAGACAGCTCTCAGAGTGAGTTACAAAATTGCTTTGCTTTTAGCAAAATCCCTGCGCCCCATCACTGATGGCGATTTAATAAAAGAATGTTTGGTAGTTGCAGCGGAACATTTGTGTCCATCTCAAGTTGAACAGTTTCGGATTGTGCCATTATCTAACATGACCATTATGAGTCGCATACAGGACATGGCAGACGACGTCCAGAGCCAGCTTGCAAATATCTGTAAAGATTTTATGGCGTATTCTCCAGCTCTGGACGAAAGTGTTGATATCACTGGAACAGCACAGCTTGCCATATTTATTAGAGGTGTTAATAGAGATCTTCAGGTGAGGGAGGAGCTTCTCGATGTAGTAGCCATGAAGAACACTACAACCAGAGATGATATTTTAAGTAGTGTTGAAGAAAGTGTTGAAAATGTAGGATTGTCCTGGAATTCTTTAGTTTCAGTGTCTACAGACGGTGCACCAGCGATGACATCGAAAAAAATCAGGTTTCGTTGCGCTGTTGAAGGAGAAAATGCGAAAACTGACCGTGCCGAATGAAATAAGGGGCGTTCACTGTGTGATCCACCAGGAAAACGTATGTGCAAATAGTATCACTCTAAAAGGTGTGATGAGTGTTGTTGTGCGTACAACCAATTATATAAGGAAGCATGGGCTACAACCCGGCAATTTAAAAGCTGTGAATTATTACAGCGAGGTCCGCTGGCTTAGTCCTGGCGAATTATTAAATCGATTTTTTTGCCTATTAGATGAGATAAATATGTTCATGGAAATAAATAACATGAGTGTTCCTGAATTGAAAGAGCCTTCATGGAAATGCGATCTCGCGTTCTTAGCAGATTTAACTAGCCATCTGAATGCTTTGAACATTTCACTACAAGGTAAAGATCTGCTAATTACTCATTTCATAGATCGAATACGAGCTTTTAAAATGAAATTGACACTTTGGGTGAGTCAGCTGGAAACAGGAAATCTAGCTCATTTTCCTAAATTATCATCCATGAAAGATGTTCACAAAGTCTCTGAACGTTATTCACATAGTTTAGTTGCCCTTAAGGAAGAATTTGATTAACGCTTTCAAGATCTGACAGCACTAGGCAGTGATTTTGATCTCCTCTCCATATTCGGCGAATATTGAAGAGGTTCGTCCTCAGGTGCAACTAGAAATTATTGACCTGCCGTGCGCTGCTCATGTGCACAAACTGGCGGCTACAATAATAACAATGTTCGGTTCCACGTATGTTTGTGAACAACTGTTCTCTGGAATGAAATGTAACAAGACGCGCCTGAGAAACGCATTGCCTGATCGAAATTTAAACTGCACGCTGCGCCTACAATGCACAAGAACAATTACTCCGACCATAGACCCAATTGTAAAGGGCAAAAAGTACAAGATAACCGAGAATCCCACACTTCAGTGACACCTTTTATTGTGTAACATTTCACAAATTAATACGGATGTAGAGGCATACACTAAGCTAATAAAATTATTTGGCACGTGTACATTCTCCTTTATTTGTTTCATTTGTCGCAGTAATAATTCGTGAGTGATATCCCTACAGGTGGCCGCGGATTTACATTGACTGGCGGCAACTGTTGTGTGCCCCACGTGACTCCCCACTCTCCGCTCTGGTCCGGTAGTGGGGATGGCGTGCTCGCGCTGCTCCGTGCTCGCACCTTGCTGCTCACAGCTTGCTCCGCGAGCACGTATGTTGTGAAGCCCTGCACTAGAGCTTACCACATGGTGATGTTTCCTTCTGATTCTAGTTTTACTCGTTAATCTGTTATGGGCTCTGGTCGGGTTCATACGTTTTTTGTGTAACTGTTTAGATTTTTCAATCACGAGTGAAAAGGTAGTTCCTGTTCTTTAGGTTCCTGGGCACCATGGCAACCGTAATTTTGTGGAAACATGCTGGTGGCGACCCAAAACATTTTATTTTCATTGTTCTACTTTAATTATGTACATCCATTCTCAGACTGTTTTATAACCTCAAAATTTATGTGTCCTGAATACTTTTTACGCAATGTCTGGATAAATATTAATATACCGGAACAAACTCTGTAATTGAGTAACCTTTAAAGTAAATTATTCGAGTGAAATTCCCAGATGCTCCATCCACAAGCAAAAGGCGAGGCCGCTGATGAATTGAGGAACTTATCAAATAACGTTTTCTGATGCACGCGGCAACTGATTTTTCGAGTAGCCTGTTTGGTTCATGGGGGGTAATCTAGCTCCATTGGGGTAATCTATCATTTTACACTGGCCAAAGAAACTGATGTAAGCATGCGTATTCAAATACACAGATATGTACGCAGGCAGAATACAGCACTGTGGTCGGCAACGCCTCTGAAAGACAACAAGTGTCTGGTGCAGTTGTCAGATCGCTTATTGCTGCTACAGTAGCACGTTGTGAAAATTTAAGTGAGTTTGCAAGTGGTGTTATAGTCTGCGCCCGATCGTTGAGCCACGGCATCTCCGAGGTAGCGATGAAGTGGGGATTTTCCCGAACGACCATTTTACGAGTGTACTGTGAATACTAGGAATCAAATCTCCGACATCGCTGCGGCCGGTAAAAGATCCTCCAAGAACGTGACCAACGACGACTGAAGAGAATTGTTCAACGTGAGAGAAGTGCAACATTTCCGCTTATTGCTGCAGATTTAAGTGCTGGGCCACCAACAAGTGTCAGCGTGCGAACCATTCAACGAAACACCATCGATATGGGCTTTCGGAGCCGAAGGCCGACTCATGTACCCTTGATGACTGCACGAGACAAACCTTTACGCCTCGCCTATGCCAGTCAGCACCAGCGCTGGAGTGTTGAAGACTGGAAAAATGTTGCCTGGTCGGTCGAGTCTCGTTTCAAAATGTATCGAGCAGATGGACGTGCACAGATATGGAGAAAACCTCACGAATCCATGGACCCTGCATGTCAGCAGGGGACTGTCCAAGATGGTGAAGGCTCTGTAATGGTGTGGGACGTGTGCAGTTGGAGCGATATGCGATCTCTGATACGTCTAGACGTGTCAGGTGACACATACGTAAGCATCTTGTCTGATCACCAGCATCCTATTCCATTGTGCTCTCCGACGGACTTGGGCAATTCCACCTCCGCAATGCGACACACCACGCGTCCAGAGCTGCTACAGAGTTGCTCCAGGAACACTCTTCTGAGTTTAAACACCTCCGCTGGTCACCAAACTCCGCATACATGAACATTATTGAGCATATCCGTGATACCTTTCAACGTGCTGTTCAGAAGAGATCTCCACTCCGTCGCGCTCTTTCGGATTTATGGACAGCCCTGCAAGATTTATGGTGTCAATTGTCTCCAGCACTACTTCAGACATTAGTCGAGTCCATTCCATGTCACGTTTCGTCACTTCTGCGTGCTCGCTATACGACATTAGACAAGTGCACCAGTTTATTCGGCTCTTCAGTGTATATGATCGATCGCGATGAACATCAGTCTCTTCTGACAACCCACGGAGCACCTGATGAGCGAGAGATCTTGTTCACAGCACACCCGGCTTCTGGCAACACCCTGTCTCGTTTATGTTATTTCATGGGCTATTTACACTATTATAAATGATATTGTCCAAAAGTCTCACCGGTGTCTACAACGTTTAAATAATTAAACACCCGACAGTTACGCTTTCTTCATGCAATAACTTAACGCGGTTCAGGAATTTATTCCCATTCTGAGGTGCTGTGCGGGTTTAGTACTGTACGCGATATCTGCATCTTTCTTTTTCTTTTTTATTTGCGTACGGTCGTCTATTTGGGGTACGAAATCACGAGGACTTATCAAGCCTGCGAGGTAAACGACTCATTTAGCCGTCGGTACAACCGTTGCCATCTATCGTTCGAAAAGAGCGAGAAATGCGACTCTTTTGGCCGACACCATGCGCCACCTTTCAGCTACTGCCCAATTTCTGTTCGTATTTTTAGGCCCACAGAGGGCGTTCAACTCATGTTCCGCTTTGAGTAGCGACATTTCGAGTGCTGCTCAACTCCAGATATCCTCTGTATGCAGTTCCCTAAAGGATGTTCGCTATGTAGGGCCCAGCAATCCCGCTAGGAGTACCTACTGTTCAAGACGGTCGGGGTAGGATTATGGACGCGTCGGTGGACCCAGTAACAGAAGAATCAACTGTAAGACAAGTTTATTCAGTAATTTCGCAATCCAGGCAGCTTCTTACGTCCTCTGCTACGTCCTGCGGGGCGAACCCTCACGTACATTACGTCTGCTGATGTTGTGGTCCTCTGACTGGACGTCTGGTAGGATGCAAGAGTTCTTGGTACTTCCCGCGGCTCATCTCCCTTCCCAAACCACTTTGTGATGTTGTCGGGTACCGTGATGGTTCACGCTATTGTCCCATCAGAAACTTGCCGTGTTGTCGGTTGCTGTGATGAGCGAAAGCTACTGCCCATCTGGTGACTGAGTTGTCAGACTGTTCACAGAGCCTGACCAGCCCTTCAACAAGCCTGTGGTAGATCAGAGGCTGTGACGTCATAGCAGTTCGTGCCACACCTCGGCGTAGTGGTGACAGTTTCCTGAGAGGTCCTCGAAGGTGAATCCTGGCAGCATCGTCAGCCAACAGTGTGGCGGAGATGTTCTGGAGGAATGGAACAATCCTGCACAAACTGTTAGCCAACAGTAATCAGAGCATCAAGTGCGAACATGATGAACTCCATCGATACTTCTGATCGAGAGCCTACTGGCCTGTCGGCTGACGTATTATTTACGATTTAAGAAGGAGTTTTGCCGTTAGACGTCGTTTTTAATGGCCGAACTGTTCTCCTTTATTCCTAGCCGTCACCAGTTATGCCAACTATTACATTTGCTGAAGGATTTGTTTTGGTATTTCAATCCTCTGGAAAAGCGCACACTAAGTGAAGCTGCCAAGAGAATTAAGTTTCTTGTGTAAGGTTACGGATGAACGCCGAGGATCATCTAGCACTGTCACCGCCGCAAATTTCCTACTGAACCGCTCACAGTCACACACTGCCTTACTGAGCTTGCTGTTCTGCTAGCCTGTTCGCCAATCGTACTCCCTAACGACACACGCCACGACTGTTGACATAATGGCCCCGTTGCGCCGAAATACTGGGCCGATGAAATTAGAAATTTTTTGTCTACCCTAATTGACCTGTTCTAACGTGCAACGGGCGAGGGACTGGCTGAGATGTTCTATCATGTTCAAAAGTATCCGAACGACCTGAATTCCGTGTCGCTTGATTTGCATGCAATTTACATAGTGTGACGGTCTTACTAGTCCTCTGCTCTCATTTAGGTACAGACTATATAAAATGGTTACTTCATAACGCCACAAGAGATAACTGCCCTCTTTCGCTATCATTCCAGATGCAAATCGATATCACGATAATGCAAATATCGGAAAACACTTTATTATATGAGACACAATATTACGCTTGTAAACTCAAATTTATTACAGTAAATGTATGACTGATTCCAGATGCTAATTAATATCACGATAATGTAAACATCAGAAAACAGGTTATTAGATGCGACACAACCATTACGCTTGTAAACTCAATTTTTTGCAGTAAATGACATTTCAAAAAGCAATTTTCAACTTCAAACTAATTTACGAATATTTTTGCACCGGACTGAGATCCAGCTGTTGAATCCAGTAACTATTTGTCATGTTAACTAACTACGAAAGATCTTATATATGGGTTCAGTCACAAGTACAAAGTCTGCGAAAATTTCAACTTGAAATGACAAGACATAAAGTTTTGTGTAGGATGGTATTCGAACCCAGCACCTAATCGGACTGTTGACTAAGCACGATCAGATGTTAGAAATCGTAATTTTTGAGCAATGGCGAGGTGACTGAAACCGAAATAACGAGACGAAAAAGTTTTCACCTGACAGGATTCGAACCCTTTACCTATCGTCTTTGACTTCTACTCACGACAGACACTTAAATCGGTTTATTTCACAATTAGCGAGATGTGTACGTGTCTGAACCAGAATAAAACATGACAAAGTTTTGTGCTGACTAGGAATGGGGTCCTGGATTTATCGTTGTAGTTCGCTACACACAAAGATGACTATCGAATTCTTTTTCATCAGTCACTAAGAGCGGAATGTCTTAACTTGAAAGTTGTATAAACTTGTTGATGACCATAACTGTTATACAACAGATGCTATTGAGTTCACACTCTCAAATTTATCTGCATCTAAAAATTTGTGAACACCCGAATATATACTCACGATCTACCACTACAGTGAGTCGCACTGTAAACAAGTTCACAATGAAAATGATACCGCCAAGACCATCAACAAACGAGAAAGCAAACAGCAAGGGGAGAAGTTGAAATTTAGCTATATTATTCGCGCAGGACATACACTACTGGACATTAAAATTGCTACACCAAGAAGAAATGCAGGTGATAAAAGGAGTATTCATTGGACAAATATATTATACTAGAACTGACATGTGATTACATTTTCACGCAATTTGGGTGCATAGAGCCTGAGAAATCAGTACCCAGAACAACCACCTCTGGCCGTAATAACGGCTTTGATACGCCTGCACATTGAGTCAAACAGAGCTTGGATGGCGTGTACAGGTACAGCTGCCCATGCACCTTCAACACAATACCACAGTTCATCAACAGTAGCGACTGGCGTATTGTGACGAGCCCATTGCTCGGCCACCGTTGACCTGACGTTTTCAATTGGTGAGAGATCTGGAGAATGTGCTCGCCAGGGCAGCAGTCGAACATTTTCTGTATCCAGAGAGGCCCGTACAGGAACTGCAACATGCGGTGGGGCATTATCCTGCTGAAATGTAGGCTTTTGCAGGGATCGAATGGAGGGTAAAGCCACGGGTCGTAACACATCTGAAATGTAACGTCCACTGTTCAAAGTGCCTTCAATGCGAACAAGAGGTGACCGGGACGTGTAACCAATGGCAACCCATACCATCACGCCGGGTGAAACGCCAGTATGGTGATGACGAATACACGCCTCCAATGTGCGTTCACCGCGATGTCGCCAAACACGGATGCGACCATCATGATGCTGTAAACAGAACCTGGATTCATCCGAAAAAGTAACGTTTTGCCATTCGTGCACCTAGGTTCGTCGTTGAGTACACCATCGCAGGCGCTCCTGTCTGTGATGCAGCGTCAAGGGTAACCGCAGCCATGGTCTCCGAGCTGATAGTCCATGCTGCTGCAAACGTCGTCGAACTGTTCGTTCAGATGGCTGTTGTCTTGCAATCGTCCCCATCTGTTGACTCAGGGATCGAGACGTGGCTGTACGATCCGTTACAGCCATGCGGATAAGATGCCTGTCATCTCGACTGCTAGTGATACGAGGCCGTTGGGATCCAGCACGGCGTTCCGTATTACCCTCCTGAACCAACCGATTCCATATTCTGCTAACAGTCATTGGATCTCGACCAACGCGAGCAGCAATGTCGCGATACGATAAACCGCAATCGCGATAGACTACAATCCGACCTTTATCAAAGTCTGAAATGCGATGGTATGCATTTCGCCTCCTTACACGAGGCATGACAACAACCTTTCACCAGGCAACGCCGGTCAACTGCTGTTTGTGTATGAGAAATCGGTCGGAAACTTTCTTCATGTCAGCACGTTGTAGGTGTCGCCACCGCCGCCAACCTTGTGTGAAAGATCTGAACAGCGAATCATTTGCATATCTCAACCTCTTCTTCCTGTTGGTTAAATTTCGCGTTTGTAGCACATCTTCGTGGTGTAGCAATTTTAATGGCCAGTAGTGTATATTGAGAGTTCTTGGCAAATCATCACTAGAACGGCGGAAGTGGTCAAAATGACCCCTTTCATACGTCTTCCTTTATTGTCATATTCAATTTATTTACTTCGTTAATGAAGTCATATGACTTTTCCTATTTTCCTCCTCTTTTTGGTGACGTAATACGATTTAGAAAATATTTATATTGTCCACGATATTTCATTCGATATACATGGAACGGCGGAAGGCGTCAATTTGACGCCAGTGTAATTTCTGTTCTGAATACATGTCAATTATCCAATAATGAAGCAACAACGCAGAGGAATTGTTGCTCATTTTTGCAACCTGGCACGTGTAAATTCCAATCTACCACAGTCTATATCGTGTAATTCACAAGATTTCGTATCTAGGACATCCCCAACTGAGAGGAATGGTAATACTAATATTATCGTGTCACTGAGGTGCGAAACACGTTTCCGAACATGTATCGTCAACGTGAAGTTTCTAATGAAGAAATATTACATCAGTCAGAGAATTACGAAGCTGAAACAGAAACTGACTTCACTGATGAAGATGATGATGCACCTGCAATAACTGAAAATGAAGACATTGTGAACGAGGAGCGATTAGTGTAAGAGGATTCATATGCTGATCTACTTCAGTCTTCACCTCTTTCACCTCAGCAGGCACAGTTGGAAGCGTCTACAAAGATGATTGTTAAGAATGGAACAGTGTGGGAGATTGCCAATTTTTCATCGTGTGGAAGAAGATCGGCTGTGAACGTTCTGAAGGCTAGAGGAGGTCCCACTGTTTATGTTTGCCAACAAGTAGACGATTCTAAGTGCCATCCGTATTATTTTTGACAAAGCGGTGCTACGTCTCATGAAGAAATACAGAGAATGAAATGTTCGAAAAGCACTAAAAACAATGGCTTTACTGTGTCACTTGGAACTGAAGAAAATGAAAGCCAGCATGTACGTTCGAAGGTCATTTCTACAAAAGGTATACTTGTGGACGATCTCTGGTCACACTCTTGGGGCCCTACATTTGTCAAAGACATTATGCCAAGGAACTGATTTCAGAAGATTCTCACATTTCTCAATTTCGACGAAAAATCAACCTGAGCCGATGGCTGGCAAAACAAGACGTAGGTTCAGTCACTTGCTGTGTAGCAAACCAGACAAATATGGTTTCAAATTCTGATTGGCTGTCGATGTAACGACAAAATATGTATGTAATGATTTCCCACAACTCGGCAAAGAGGACACGCATAGAGAGAAGCAAACATTTGGAGAGTGTGATGTTCTACGTCTCTTGGAGCCTTTTGGAAAACAAGAAAGAAATGTAAGAAAAGACAAATTCTGTACGTCTCTTCAGCTTGCTAAGAAACTGAAAGGTAAAAAAGAGAACTTGATTAGTTGGTAGAATGAACTGGATCGGCCGTAAAATCCCCGACTAGGTAAGGAAGCACAGAGCTGAAATACGCTCTATCACCATCTTGTACTATACAGGAAACACAGACTGCACCATGACTGTATACCAAGGAACGAAGAATAAAAATATCACTCTTTTGAAGCAGCAGTAAGCAAGGAAGGACAGAAGTAACTTGAAACCATAACATTATACGATGCAACAAAGTATTGGGTGGACGTGCTTGATCAAATGACCCTTAAATATACTGCAAAGGTTGCATTTAGGATATTGCCAATGCATATCTTCTACAACATCTTGGGCATGGTGACCATCAAAAATGTGTTGGTTATCTAGAACGTAGTAACGTACAAAGAAATGGAAAGGAATAAGTTAATAATTCAGCTGGGGATTATACTCAAGTGAACGACAGAGCAAGAACATCAGGCAAAGGAAGAGGATACGGAACTGAAATCATAGAGAAAACGAAGGAAGTGTCAAATCAGCCTCTGCAAAGGCAACAAGATCAGCGAAAACTTTGTAAAGTGCTACAAAGCCACGTGCGGAAACTGTGGATATAAAGCAGATATCACCCGTGCAAAGTGTGTCCAGCAGATTCCAATGACATGCGTTAAAATTAATACAAAGCCGTGTGTAGAACACATGCGAGAGTAATACGGACCAAATGTACTAAATGTGTTTTCAAGGTTGAACATATTTAATAAGCGATAATCTACTGTTTAGGAGACTTGTTAGCATATGAAGCTATAAATTTGTAAGCTATTTTGTTGCTGAAATAAATAATTAATTATTAATTTTCGCGTTAAATAATTATTCCGAGTGCTAGAAAAAAAGGTATGCATTAACAAACACTAAAAACAAAATTCGTTTTCAGGTAAAATATGAAAATATAAAATGTGAGATCAAAATGACTCCCACCATTTTAGGAGGTCAGATATTCCGCCATTTCTGGTGCTATAACTGTGTGTCAGACCTAGACTCGAATCTGGAACCTTGGTCTTTCGGTAGATCATTTGCCTGCAGAATGTAAAATATCCACGTTCGAAGCTCTATCTAGCACACAGTTCTTATATACCAGGAAGTTTCAAATCAGCGCGTACTCCGCCCCAGAGCGAAAATTTATTTTGGAATATATGTATTATGTTATGTTATGTTAACCAGGGACCTAGAAACGACGGAGAGCTCCGTCCCCACCGCAGCCGCAGTGGTCCACAACCCCACTTCACCCCGCCGCCGCCCCAAACCGAACCACTCTTTCAGGGTTATTGTGCAGTTCGGGTCCCGGTGGACACCCCCCCCCCCCACACACACACCAGACGAGTGTAACCCCTATGTTTGCGTGGTAGAGTAATGGTGGTGTACGCGTACGTGGAGAACTTGTTTGCGCTGCAATCGCCGACATAATGTAACTGAGGCGGAATAATCGGAACCAGACCGCATTTGCCGAGGCAGGTGGAAAACCGCCTAAAACCATCCACAGACTGGCCGTCTCACCGGACCTCGACACAAATCTACCGGGCGGATTCGTGCCGGTGACCAGGCGCTCCTTCCCGCCCGGAAAGCCGTGCGTTAGACCGCGCGGCCAACCGGGAGGGCTAATATATGTATTAGTTCTATGAAGCGTAAAAGTAGCTTTAGGTGTACGTTAAAGCAATTTCTCACTTTTTCAAAGGCAATGAAACTAGATAAAATCTGTCCATGTTAAGTGAAGGTATCCACTGCACTGGATTCTAGCATCAGATTAATCCATTTCCTGCAAGAATAATTAATTGTGTTGACTTCTGAAGACTGTACCATAGTAGTGCGTTTCTTGATGTGGAAAGAAATGCTGCGTTAGTCACAGCACTACAGATCGCATAAGTATCAGGGGTCCTGCCCACTTGTATGGTATACAATGCCTAAAGGATGCTGCGTTCTCGGAATGCCATACAATACTTCATGCAAAATCACATTAATAGTTCTTATTACAGAAGAAGAAGAAGATTGAAAATACTGAACTTGGATTAACAATGGTGTCGCAAGCGATGGGCGACATGCAACATAAATTGAGCCCTTTGCTATATACAGTGTTCATGCAAGTTTGACACAGTTTGTGGATCACTAATAACTGCTATTGTAGCGTTCTCTGCTAGGCCTGTCCGTATACTGTCCAAATACTATGCGAATACTGAGTCGATACTGAGCGACCGAGGCTGGCAGGAGCAGCCCTTATATTGTACAGGTCGCTCCTGTCGTGATGCAGTCCTAATCAGCGCACCATTGGCTGACGTCATTTCACCGCCTTCTCTTCTCTTGCGTTCTTCATCTTCGTTCCGGTGCTTGTTGTTACGCCAGAACTCCATATGTCATTAATAACAGAAATATACAATCAGTAATTAGGGGCTATTGGTTATTGCTTATTACATTTGTTGTGAATTGGATAACAATCTTTTCAGAAACTTCAAACATCTGGAGAAAAAATATTCACGAACGAATCAGCTTTCCAAATGTTCATTTCGGAGTCAATAACGCTGAAATCATTCTAAAGTGAATTGTATGCATTTTATATGTCGCTTTTAATTTTGCTACCCATCTTGTCCCTACCATTTGAAGTTGGTCGCTCTTTCGTTCTCTCTCTCTCTCTCTCTCTCTCTCTCTCTCTCTCTTTCTCTCGCCTCTCGCTCCCTCTCGTTCTTCCCTCTCATTGTGTCATTGATAACAGAGTAATATAAAGATGAGACTTACGGAGGACCACATGCAACAGCTGATTACTTAATAGTGGACCACTCTGGAAACGGGAAAACAGTGGTCATTTGGAGATCCTGCTCGAAAATGAAATACAAATGCACTTAGTTTCACTGTAAACCGAATCCTCTGCCAGAAGTGTAACACAATTTCACCAATCGAAGGTGCTGCAGCTGACTATTTGCTTCCGAAAAACGAACCCGCTAAATACTTCCACAGACAAAAAACTACAGTTCTAATTATGAACATGCACTCTTTCGTATAAAGACACGATAGACCGCTAGACACTTTTGATATACGCCAATGCTAGCTATCATCAACCACAATTCTCCATCACCAGCGGTTCTGCACTTGGCGGTACATTGTCAGTCACCAGTGATGACAACAACGCTGTGCTCTGTCCTTTTACTAAATACGATTAATATCATTATTCGTGGACTGTTTGAAACACAACGTTGCAGATGAAAGCGCGCTTTGCACACTTACCTGGAAGTGCAGTAAGTGGGTGAGATGGCTTCGAAGAAAATTACACATTGCTACTGTGTGCTACCCAGGTAGCACATCTTACAGCCTATGGTGCCAGTCTGTGAATTTCTTTGCCGTCTTCGGCACTTACCTGCAAATAAAAAAAAAATATAGCAATTAAAAAATAGCTCTCCATTAACGACTACAGTGTGACGAAGAAATTCTATAGGTAAGAACAAATTTTATGCGAAGGAGAAGGAGCTACGCCTTGACTTAATTAATAAATTTACATTAGATCTCCAAAAATGAAATAATAAATCTGTGAAAACGACGGTTAACTGCGATGCTTCATTTATTGGGGCCTAAACCGGATGGTATGTATCAACTCAGTGCCTGTCATTCTAGGTTGAATGGAAACAGGGAAACCTGCTATCTCGGCGGAATGTAGCATTTCGCTGGCTAATGGTCGTGGATGAAATCAAATAACCTACGTCTATTGTGCAGTGACTTGTTGGAACCGGAAGGTGGGCATACCTACCCAAATGGTTCAAATGGCTCTGAGCACTATGGGACTCAACTGCTGAGGTCATTAGTCCCCTAGAACTTAGAACTAGTTAAACCTAACTAACCTAAGGACATCACAAACAGCCATGCCCGAGGCAGGATTCGAACCTGCGACCGCAGCGGCCTTGCGGTTCCAGACTGCAGCGCCTTTAACCGCACGGCCACTTCGGCCGGCTATACCTACCCACTCAGGCAAAAAAGTATCTAAAGACACCTGAAAGCTGAGCACTATAATGTTAACCTATTCACGGTAATGTATGTTACGAAGCTTATACGATAGCTGCAGTAGCTACGGAACTGGAGCGGCTCGAGAAATCCGGAACTATCTGCTAACAGAAAATGTATGTGGGTCATCAGCTGAAGCATAGATTTTCTTTTTGAAGTTCCCTATATCGGGAAATTCATCTCGAAGGACCTAGCAAGGTAGCAGGGTTGAATGGAGCCGAATGACCAGCGGGAGTCCGTCTTTATAAATCTTTATGAGACAAGTAACCAGAGAAGACATACTTCGAGATTTCTTTGTATTTTTGGGCCTTAGTCATGTTCTGTACGGTGCCGAGGAGATAAAGCGTTTCGTCACCTGTGGCTGAAGACCGTCTATACAAAAAGGAGACTACAGTCTCCTTCTGGTCCTCCACTTTTTCATAAAGTGACCCACATGCGATCGCCGTTTAGACGTATCGACAAATATTTATTTTCTCGTTACAAACAAAACAATAATTTGATTAATGTACTTTTACAAGACGAATGAACGAGTTAGACGTGCGTGATACTCCCTACGACGCGGGAAGAACACTGATCACCAAGAACTTGCTTATTAGGTTGTTTTGTAACAAGTGATTCCTTCGATTAGCCAAGATGTTTCCACTAACTGACCGACCAATCTCCACGATCCAATCTCCAATGTATTAGTAGCAGATGGTATTGTTGGACTCACATGGGAACATAGAGGAGTCACCTGTTGCAGAGATCCGTATGAAACACCCTGCGCTCAACTACACTCCTGGAAATTGAAATAAGAACACCGTGAATTCATTGTCCCAGGAAGGGGAAACTTTATTGACACATTCCTGGGGTCAGATACATCACATGATCACACTGACAGAACCACAGGCACATAGACACAGGCAACAGAGCATGCACAATGTCGGCACTAGTACAGTGTATATCCACCTTTCGCAGCAATGCAGGCTGCTATTCTCCCATGGAGACGATCGTGGAGATGCTGGATGTAGTCCTGTGGAACGGCTTGCCATGCCATTTCCACCTGACGCCTCAGTTGGACCAGCGTTCGTGCTGGACGTGCAGACCGCGTGAGACGACGCTTCATCCAGTCCCAAACATGCTCAATGGGGGACAGATCCGGAGATCTTGCTGGCCAGGGTAGTTGACTTACACCTTCTAGAGCACGTTGGGTGGCACGGGATACATGCGGACGTGCATTGTCCTGTTGGAACAGCAAGTTCCCTTGCCGGTCTAGGAATGGTAGAACGATGGGTTCGATGACGGTTTGGATGTACCGTGCACTATTCAGTGTCCCCTCGACGATCACCGGTGGTGTACGGCCATTGTAGGAGATCGCTCCCCACACCATGATGCCGGGTGTTGGCCCTGTGTGCCTCGGTCGTATGCAGTCCTGATTGTGGCGCTCACCTGCACGGCGCCAAACACGCATACGACCAACATTGGCACCAAGGCAGAAGCGACTCTCATCGCTGAAGACGACACGTCTCCATTCGTCCCTCCATTCACGCCTGTCGCGACACCACTGGAGGCGGGCTGCACGATGTTGGGGCGTGAGCGGAAGACGGCCTAACGGTGTGCGGGACCGTAGCCCAGCTTCATGGAGACGGTTGCGAATGGTCCTCGCCGATACCCCAGGAGCAACAGTGTCCCTAACTTGCTGGGAAGTGGTGGTGCGGTCCCCTACGGCACTGCGTAGGATCCTACGGTCTTGGCGTGCATCCGTGCGTCGCTGCGGTCCGGTCCCAGGTCGACGGGCACGTGCACCTTCCGCCGACCACTGGCGACAACATCGATGTACTGTGGAGACCTCACGCCCCACGTGTTGAGCAATTCGGCGGTACGTCCACCCGGCCTCCCGCATGCCCACTATACGCCCTCGCTCAAAGTCCGTCAACTGCACATACGGTTCACGTCCACGCTGTCGCGGCATGCTACCAGTGTTAAAGACTGCGATGGAGCTCCGTATGCCACGGCAAACTGGCTGACACTGACGGCGGCGGTGCACAAATGCTGCGCAGCTAGCGCCATTCGACGGCCAACACCGCGGTTCCTGGTGTGTCCGCTGTGCCGTGCGTATGATCATTGCTTGTACAGCCCTCTCGCAGTGTCCGGAGCAAGTATGGTGGGTCTGACACACCGGTGTCAATGTGTTCTTTTTTCCATTTCCAGGAGTGTATGTGCTCCATAACACTTCACTTGTGCCTGTACCAACATTGTACTCTGCTGTCAAATTTACCGCAGATCGCTACCTATCCTGATTTAACGAGTACGTCTCCGACTCGACGAGGGTATTTCTTTCACTGATCAATTATTAAATGCTCTCCGTAACCTAACATCACCATTTGGGATTTTTTGTGATTTCTCAGAGGCTTTTCACTGTGTGAATCATGAACGTCTTCTAGGTAAGCTTGAGTATAGAGCTGTGAGTGGGAGAGTGCACAAGTGGTTTACTTCGTATTTAACTGGAAGAATGCAGAAGGTTGAAATTAACAGTACAGGTAGTCAGACCTTTGTCAACCTTAGCGATTTTCCATATTTACACATAACTTGTGCTTTACCTTGGAGAAGGAATTGTGTAGTGTGTAAGTGTTAAGTGTGTTCTTGTGTGTTCTGGAAATTTAACGAAGCAAGCCTGCATTCGGTGAGAAGTGCCGTGTTTGAGGAGTTTCCTAATTATACTTGGTTATTGCGCAAATGTGCACTTAAGATGCAGCCGCACCAACTCGTACTTATAGGAGCCTGGTACATGATTTAATAAACGTCATCATCGAATATTTAATTTGAACTCCGCGAACAAAATAAAACATAAACATAATGCGAGGTTCTACCACAAAAATATAAATGTTTCTTGCAGCTTTATTCTTCATCCGGACAGCAAAGAAAAGCAGCGAGATTTTTGTGTCTAATCCACGTATCGATGTAAACATGAGTGGAATGAAAGCTCAAAATAGCACTATAAAATAACACTATATAAGGCTCTATGCAGGACACTTCTAAAATATTTCAGAAAACGTGAACAAAACAACACAGTTCGCATAAGCTACGTGCTGTATTTAGCAGTCGTTGGGAAACAAAATGGCGGTTGCGCCACCTTGTGATTTTAGGAGCTCTATGTGGGACACTTGCGCAGCACATGCGGTAACTGGCTCCCAGCTATCGTTACTCAGTAAATATAACAGCCACTGTAACATACTTGTTTCTGTTGTCGAAAAATATGACTTTTGAAAGTGAATGTGTAGTGTCGCCTATTTTATTTTCATCTTCATATATCTTTGATGCAGTTAACAGGTCTGCAAAGAACTATTCAAATTTATTATTATCAAAAATAAGTAGTGTTTTACACCGGTGCACGCTCGGCCTGTAGACTGAAGATTGTTGAGACATAAACATCTGGATAAAACCGGGTTACATTTTAAGTTTGACACAGGTAACAGTTCGCAAATTACCGTGGTATGTCGCAGAGTTAGGAAACCAATCGATTCGTACAGGCCAAGATACAGACGCATACTGAGTACAGAATTTACTAGGTGCAACGGAAGCTGCGAGCATGTTAATGGTGTTCCATATCGAAAAATGGGATTGTTTGAAAACTGTAAACATCCAGAATTTGTTCTACGCTGTACTACGATATTACCGACTACACCTTGGAAAGGAAATTTTAAGTGGGATTACTTAATTATATTATTTACGAAACCACTAGCATCTATCAAAACAAAAATAGCTGCAGTGAGTAGCGGTACGTCAATCGATGGTGCATCTCGAACACAATCGTATTATGTAGAGATATTAGTGATACAGTAAGTTAATCAATCGCCAGATGCGGTTCACCACTAATGAAATGTGGTCAATAATTCACAAGCACTTAAAAATACACGCAAACTCACACAACAGTATGATGTAGGATTTATAATAATACAATGGGTTTAAATGTGTTTCATCTAATTACTGACTGTAGATATTTTGCGATGCTAATTATCTTCATTAGCGCGGAAATAGTGCAACGTAGGTAAATATTGGACATCCACGAGAACACAATGAAAAGCGTTTCAGAATATCACATTTTACGGCCGCCTCGTGTCAGCAATAAACATTTATTTTATTGCACACTAGGTCAGAACTAGTTATTAAGGGTTTCATAGAATACCTGACATGAAAAGAACTGTCTTATTAAAAATGGTTTCATCGTCGTGTCACTGTGCTCTTTTTCGCAAATTTAGATTAAAGTTACTCCTACCGCTTAAATTTTGTTAATTTTGTGAAGTGGTTAAGTGCCTAGATGGATGGCTTAGATAACGTGGAGGCCTACAGCAAGACGAGTATCGCAAGTATAAGATAAATCCCATGCAGTATTTATGAAAGTAGTGGCGCACCTGTTAGCTGACCTTAGACTTAATCTGAGTTGTGGACGGTAAACTTGTGCTATTTTTTCTCTACGTGGCTAATTACCGGAGGAATGTCATAGTACTAATAGTATTTGACACAGGCTACATTTAAATATTCCCCCATTCGGATCTCCGGGCGGGGACTACTCAAGAGGACGTCGTTATCAGGAGAAAGAAAACTGGCGTTCTACGGATCGGAGCGTGGAATGTCAGATCCCTTAATCGGGCAGGTAGGTTAGAAAATTTAAAAAGGGAAATGGATAGGTTAAAGTTAGATATAGTGGGAATTAGTGACGTTCGGTGGCAGGAAGAACAAGACTTTTGGTCAGGTGAATACAGGGTTATAAATTCAAAATCAAATAGGGGTAATGCAGGAGTAGGTTTAGTAATGAATAAAAAAATAGGAGTGCGGATAAGCTACTACAAACAGCATAGTGAACGCATTATTGTAGCCAAGATAGACACGAAGCCCATGCCTACTACAGTAGTACAAGTTTATATGCCAACTAGCTCTGCAGATAATGAAGAAATTGATGAAAAGTATGATGAGATAAAAGAAATTATTCAGGTAGTGATGGGAGACAAAAATTTAATAGTCAAGGGTGACTTGAATTTGAGAGTAGGATAAGGGAGAGAAGGAAACATAGTGGGTGAATATGGATTAGGGAAGAGGAATGAAAGAGGAAGCGGTCTGGTTGAATTTCGCACAGAGCATAACTTAATCATAGCTAACACTTGGTTCAAGAATCATAAAAGAAGGTTGTATACATGGAAGAATCCTGGAGATACTAGAAGGTACCAGATAGATTATATAATGGTAAGACGAAGATGTAGGAACCAGGTTTTAAATTGATCACTGGACTCTGACCACAATCTATTGGTTATGACCTGAAGATTAAAACTGAAGAAACTGCAATAAGGTGGGAATTTAAGGAGATGGGACCTGGATAAACTGACTAAACCAGAGGTTGTACAGAGTTTCAGGGAGAGCATAAGGGAACAATTGGCAGGAACGGGGGAAAGAAATACAGTAGAAGAAGTATGGGTAGCTCTGAGGGATGAAGTAGTGAAGACAGCAGTGGATCAAGTAGGTAAAAAGACGAGGGCTAGTAGAAATCCTTGGGTAACAGAAGAAATATTGAATTTAATTGATGAAAGGAGAAAATATAAAAACGCAGTAAATGAAGCAGGCAAAAGGGAATACAAACGTCTCAAAAATGAGATCGACAGGAAGTGCAAAATGGCTAAGCAGGAATGGCTAGAGGACAAATGTAAGGATGTAAAGGCTTGTCTTAGTAGGGGTAAGATAGATACTGCCTACAGGAAAATTAAAGAGACCTTTGGAGGAAAGAGAGCCACCTGTATGAATATTAAGAGCTCAGATGGAAACCCAGTTCTAAGCAAAGAAGGGAAAGCAGAAAGGTAGAAGGAGTATATAGAGGGTCTGTCCAGGGGCGATATCCTTGAGGACAATATTATGGAATTGGAAGAGGATGTAGATGAAGATGAAATGGGAGATATGATACTACGTGAAGAGTTCGACAGAGCACTGAAAGACCTGAGTCGAAAGAAGGCCCCAGAGCAGCCAACATTCCATTAGAACTACTGACAGCCTTGGGTGAGCCAGTCCTCACAAATTCCAATCCCAAAGAATGCAGGTGTTAACAGATGTGAAAATTACCGAACTATCAGTTTAATAAGTCACAGCTGCAAAATACTAACGCGAATTCTTTACAGACGAATGGAAAAACTGGTAGAAGCCGACCTGGTCGAAGATGAGTTTGGATTCCGCAGAAATGTTGGAACACGTGAGGCAATACTGACCCTGCGACTTATCTTAGAAAATAGATTAAGGAAAGGCAAACCTACATTTCTAGCACTTGTAAACTTAGAAATAGCTTTTGGCAATGTTGACTGGAATACTCTCTTTGAAATTCTAAAGGTGGCAGGGGCAAAATACAGGGAGCGAAAGGCTATTTACAATTTGTACAGAAACCAGATGGCAGTTATAAGAGTCGAGGGGCATGAATGGGAAGCATCGGTTGGGAAGGGAGTGAGACAGAGTTGTAGCCTCTCCCAGATGTTATTCAATCTGTATATTGAGGGAGCAGTAAAGGAAATAAAAGAAAAATTCGGAGTAGGTATTAAAATCCATGGAGAAGAAATAAAAACGTTGAGGTTCGCCGATGACATTGTAATTCTGTCAGAGACAGCAAAGGACTTGGAAGAGCGGTTGAACGGAATGGACAGTGTCTTGAAAGGAGGATATAAGATGAACATCAACAAAAGCAAAACGAGGATAATGGAATGTAATCGAATTAAGTCGGGTGATGCTGAGGGAATTAGGAAATGAGACACTTAAAGTAGTAAAGGAGTTTTGCTATTTGGGGAGCAAAATAACTGATGATGGTCGAAGTATAGAGGATATAAAATGTAGACTGTCAATGGCAAGGAAAGCGTTTCTGAAGAAGAGAAATTTATTAACATCGGGTATAGATTTAAGTGTCAGGAAGTCGTTTCTGAAAGTATTTGTATAGAGTGTAGCCATGTATGGAAGTGAAACATGGACGATAAATAGTTTGGACAAGAAGAGAATAGAAGCTTTCGAAATGTGGTGCTACAGAAGAATGATGAAGATTAGACGGGTAGATCACATAACTAATGAGGAGGTATTGAATAGAATTGGGAGAGGAGGAGCTTGTGGCACAACTTTACAAGAAGAAGGGACCGGTTGGTAGGACATGTTCTGGGGCATCAAGGGATCACAAATTTAGCATTGGAGGGCAGTGTGGAGGGTAAAAATCGTAGGGGGAGACCAAGAGATGAATACACTAAGCAGATTCAGAATGATGTGGGTTACAGTAAGTACTCGGAGATGAAGAAGCTTGCACAGGATAGAGTAGCATGGAGAGCTGCATCAAACCAGTCTCAGGACTGAAGACAACAACAACAACATTTAATAATGTTTGCACCACTGTATAGCCTTTGAAGCAATTTGAAATTTCTCCCTCTCTCTTTCTCTCTCTCTCTCTCTCTCTCTCTCTCTCTCTCTCTCTCTCTCACACACACACACACTCACACACACAAACACACACACACACACACACACACACATACACACACACACATACACCAGGAAAACCTAAGAAATTAATTTTTCCAGAAAACCATTGAATGATTAATGAAATTTAATATCTGTTCCCGTGCTTTTGGTGAATAATAACAAATTAAAATGTGAAAGGCTCCTTCCTCTTGGAAGAACACAAACATGTTTCACAACGGCTGTAGCACCTTTTTCTGTGTGTTCCTTCAGTTGCTTGATTTGTGATATTATTTGCGCCCTGGTATTGTAAAACGAAATTAGCCACAAGTCCATAGTAATACGATACTCGGAACCTCCGAGTTCGAGTCTCGGTCCGGCACACAGTTTTAATCTGTCACGAAGTTTCAGGTTGTTGTTGTTATTGTTGTTGTTACCTTTATGCTCAAAGCGAAATTTAACCGTACTTACGAAGATTTTGGGCTATTATTTCACTACCGAGATGTAGACAGTTATGTAATGTAAATATGCGGCAAAAAGTACGTGTAAGACGCAGCACTGAAATAACACAATGAAAACGAGAAAGCGTTGGTTTGTCGTTGTGGCCTTAGTCCGAAGACTGGCTTAGGGGCTCTCCACGCTACTCTATCCTGAGCGAGCGTCTTCATCTCCGAACAACTACTGCAACCTACGTCTTTCTGAATCTACTTACTGTATTCATTTCTTGATCTTCCTTTACGAATTTTATCACCCACACTGCACTCAAATACTAAATTGGTGATCCCTGGATGTCTCGGAATGTGTCCTATCAACCGATCCCTTCTTCTGGTCAAGATGTGCCACAAATTTATTATCTCTCCTATTCTATTTAGTACTTCTTCACTAGTTATGTGATCGACTCATATAATCTTCATCGGTATTCTGTAGCACCAAGTCCTATTCTCTTTTTATTGAAACTGTTTTTCGTCCATGTTTCACTTCGTCGCTTTATAAACATAAAACTAACATCTCATTTAGTAACCAAATGTTTATCAAATACTGCTTGGAAAACATTTACTATAGCAAGGGTAACGTGCTTTGTAAACACAGACCTACGGCTGGTTCCGTTTGGTAACCACGGGACACACACAGCATTATAAAAGAGTAAAAGGGAAACCAAAAGAAGCTGCCACAACCTTGATGAAACTCGTTTTTTCCATTATATATTGCAAGCAGGAAACCTGGAACATAATTATTCTTAAAGAGATTATGTTTGTCGCTGCCTTTTACTTGAATCTCGTGAACCTGGGGGCAAGGACAATTTCGGGTTTTCGTTGAACATCTCTCAAAGCGCAAAATATGTCTGTTTCGACTAAGTTTGACATCAACCAAACAGTCCGTGATACTTCCTGACAAAAGATGCTTACACTTAAGGTGCTTTGCTACCTTAGATGAAACATCCTCTACATTACTATATTCTTTGAACGTTATTATAAAGTTTCTGTATGATCTATAGACGTCATCTGAGAATAATTTCAAGTTATCTTTACTTGTACGTTGAAATGTGTAAGAATGCGAAGTAATGACTTACATTTTCATTGTTTAAGGGGATCCGGAAAGGCTCAAAATCATGAAAAGTTCAATTTTTACTTTTTTGCGTTTTCTGAATCTGCAGACTATCACATTTTAATTTATATATAATTTATTCAATTCCGAAGACTACAACTGTTTTTAAATTTTTTTTGAAATGTGTTCTACATGGGCGTGACCCACTGTGGCGCTGTTAAACTGCTGTCAAATGCTGTTATTATTAACGTCCGTGTTCATCAGGTACATTTTAGTGATGTGAGATAAAGTATGTGTTGTGGCTAACCTGTGATGGTTCAATATATATCGCTGGTGTGATTGTCGATTGTTTCATGTTTATTTACTCTGTCGTTATCTCGAAAATATTCGTAATTAATTCTGTTTCTTGAGTCTCTGTTTTGTTGAAGTATAATAATGAGTAAAAGTAAAGTTATTAGAAATCCTCTGAAGGCTTTTAAGAAAAGGAGAAATGTTGGAAGGCCAAAGGTATTTAGAAATATGGGAATGAAGATAGGTTCTAACATGGTACGAGCGATGCTTGCTTTAGACAAGGAACGCCTTCGGGCTGCAGACAGGGCTGTAAAGAGTCTAGAAATACAAGCAAGAGTAAACAGGAGGAGGAACAAGAGGAAGCTGGAGGAGGAGTTTGCAGAGGATGAAGATAATCCATCCTATGGACCTGGAATGCACTAAAAAGTTAATCCAATCTTTGTCGCTCGATTCCCAAAACTTTTATTTTCTCATACTAATTACATGTTTTCTAAGGATCTTCCAAACATATTTGTTTCAAACTTTCAGTAAATGTTACACAGTACCTTCTGCATAATTTAACACAGCCTTTTTTCCAAAAAACTGTATATTTTTGAATATATAAATAAAAAATTGCAAAAAAATGTTGTGAATTTTCATTACAATTGAAAAAAAATCATCTTTAATAACTGAACCAAAATTTTGTAAAATCCCTGTGTTAAGTTGTAGCCCATATTCCAATAAATAATCTGTAAAAAGTTCAACTTCCTACCTCAAATACTTTGTGAGGAAAGATGTAATTTATAAGCGTTATTTTAACATTGCAAGCATTGGGCGTTCCGTAGCCCCTTAATGGAACTTGATGACGGAATCATGAACTCCCAAGACATGTTGTATTAAATAAATCACACGTTTGCACAACTCGCCCTACCGATTTCGATACAGTTTGCGTACAGTTTCACAGCAGATAATTTTGCGTCTTGCCGATATCGTAAGAGGTCACTGATGTTGCATTGCTCGATATGGTGGCTGTCGGCTGTCGGTGCATTAACTGGCAATAATTTCCAGAAAGGCACACACATACACACACACACACACACACATGCAGAGGTAGAGGCAGAGAGAGAGAGAGAGAGAGAGAGAGAGAGAGAGAACGTGGTACGTATCTGTGAGAACCGAACGGAGGTCTCGCAGTCGTGCTTTGATAGATCAGTCGAAAATGAGAACCGCCCACGAAAGGCCATTTTACTTTACGAAATACGTTTTAATTTGTTAGTAAATCTCATTACTAGCTCTGCTAACACTTGTTGCTGATTAAACTGTCATTTTTGTCACACTGCCTTCTAACGTTTTGGACAAAATTTGCCACCAAACTATTCAGTGTTTCGCACGTTAATCACACTTCCTCCGTATTGCTACGAGCGGCATTGAGACAGTGTCTCAACTAGACTTGGCCACTGTTTCTATGTTTCGATACAGTGTATCGATACGTGGAACTGTTTCAGTGTTTTGGAACGGCTGTGGTTCACTGTTTCGAAACAGTGGTGTTTCATTCCGCCCCTGTCTCGGATAACCGGGCCAGATTCGATCTCGAGCCAGACGCAGAAACTGTATCGTTGTTTCAAAACAAGGCTGTTTCAGTCCACCTGTGCTTGGAACGGACTAATTGTATCGAAACAGTGATGTTTCATTCCGCTCTGTGTCTGACGAGATTCGGGCTCGGCACAGGTACTGAAACACAACATAGCACTTCGTGAAACACTTTCAACAGTGTCGAAATCTTTTTGACAAGCAATAGCATGAAGCTTAAGATATCCGAAAATAAAGCTTCGTTTCTAGCTGACTGTCCTATTCCGAAATGGCGTAACATCTGCTTTATAAACACTAACCAAACAATAAAACAACGCATACTATTCACATTCAAAATAATAGATATGTGAAAATCATTCAGTTAAATTTCAATTTTTTCATAACATATGCTTCTATGTTCATGTGCAGTAATCATATTAAGAAAGGCAAGTAGGCCTACAACATTTTGAATAAAAAAAGGCGTAGAGTGACAGTTATTAGACATATATATAAATGTGATGTAGGTATAATTGCAAGCAATCTGTTTGACATATCACTAATAGTGTAATGGTGAACGGGAAGGGCACGGTGAATTTGTAGTAACGGTTCTGAACACCTTGAAAGACAAATTTTTTTTGTTATATTTTGTTATTTATTCGAATTATTTGGCGTTATTGGTGAGTCTATAGTCACTGTTCCTATTATCCACAATGATTCCCTTTGTGTGCAGGGAAATTAGCAGGATGGGCGTATTACCCACACTAACGGAATGTATGAATCCCAGTAGCATATCCGTTGTTTCTGCAGTTTGCTCCCACCTCCAGTTCCGTTCGTAGTGGTTCTTCTGTCTTCAGCTATGGCTGTCCTCAGCCAATTGAAAAGTATGAAAGTCACACGACATGAAAGCAGCGCATTTGCTGCAGGATATACGAAACTGCCAAGACACCTAAGTGATAGTTTCATACTTTCTGCTATATGATTAGCGCTCTCGCACCTCATTTGTGTTTATATGGACATACTTAGACAGTAGACATTCAAGATGATAAAATGTGTAGGTTTATTAGATTACAAACCACAAACTGTTTCACTGTTTCGAAACAGCGTATCGAAAGATTACATTGTAGTGTTTCATTTGTTTCGAAACGTTACGTGTTTCAGTTTGCACATTTCCAGTCTCAACTGTCTATCAGACTATATATAGCCAGAAAGTTATTATTCTAACTGTGAGAAATGCTTTCAGATTATCTTATCACGAATGGAGCTTCAGATTTGCAAGACAACCAAACCAGTATAGGTGAAGGTGTGTAGCTTAACATGGTCGCGACGGAAACTACATGATAAATTTCAAAATGGTGGAGAACAGCAATCTGACGTCCTTCCCTTTCAGCCTTTATTAAAGCAAATCAAGATTCCTAATGGAAGGTAAGCTAATTTACAAGACAAAAGTTAGCAACCATAATTAATTTTATTTCCACAACCCGTTTTGGTGGTTTCAACCTCCATAAGGTGGATTTATGTGAATTAATACATGTTTATGTAGTACGAACGACTTTGGAGTCTCTGTCTCTTTCCAAGCATTAATCCCGACTTGCAGGGTCTGCTGTTTTGCTACATCTCCTCCATTTCTCCCTATCGTTGACAACTTCTGGTCTTAAGCCAACAACTTGCATGTCTCCCCTGACGTTGCCAGTCCATCTCTTTGCCGGTCTTCCCGGTGGTCTTGTTCCTCCTGGATTGATGCGGAGCGCTGTTTTTGCGACTCAGTTGTCTTGCTTCCTCATGACTTGGCCGTACCAGTGGAGACGGGTTTCCCTCCTTTGACGGTGATCGGCGCGACACCAAACCTTTTCTAGATGCATTTTTTACGTGATCACATCGTGTCAGCCCATGGACCCCTCGGAGCATCTTCATCTCCATGGTGTGTAACATCTGCTCCTTTTGTTTCGTCATAGAGCGACACTCAGTCGCATAAATTGCTGCTGGGCGTACCATGGTCTTATATACTTTTGCCTTTAGATACTGAGGCATCTTTTTATCGCAGAGGACTCCAGTGACCTGTCTCCGCATGAGCCAAGATGCAGTCACCCTCATCCGAGTATCAAGAGCTGTGTCACAGTCTGAGGTGCCGACAGGCCCTAGGTACTTAAAATGGATGGTCTTCTGCAGGTCCTCTTCGCCGATACTTATGGTACTTCTGGTTTGGGAGCCGCGTTCTAGGTACTATGTCTTCTGGACACTGAGGTGCAGTCCATTTTCAGCCAGTCTGTCCTTCCACGTTTGACCCTGGTGCTGGAGTTCAGGGCGGGCTTGGTCGGCAAGTGCCACATCGTCTGCATAAAGAAGGGTCCAGGCATGCGAAGTCTGTATGTCGGCTGTTGTATCCATGCAAAGGATGAATAGCAATGGCGATAGGGCAGAACTCTGATGGACGCCCACAACGACATCGAAGGGCGGAGAAACTCCAGCAGGGCTCCGAACAACACATGTGGAATTACGGTACAAAAGTTGCACCCAGCTTACGTACTCTTCAGGGCCGCCATGGCAGCGAAGAGGTCGCCAAAACATAACTCTAAGATTTGTGGGGGTTTGATTACAAAGATAAACCAACATAATAAACGTAAATAACTCTAGTTCAAATGGTTCAAATGGCTCTGAGCACTATGGGACTTCTATGGTCATCAGTCCCCTAGATCTTAGAACTACTTAAACCTAACTAACCTAAGGACATCACACAACACCCAGCCATCACGAGGCAGAGAAAATCCCTGACCCCGCCGGGAATCGAACCCGGGAACCCGGGCGTGGGAAGCGAGAACGTTACCGCACGACCACGATAACTCTAGTGGTCACAGACTAAATTTATGGTTTTGTTCATCTTCACAACTAATCTAAGACCCGTGGCAGATGACGCAGTTATCCATATTGAAGTACATTCTGGAAAAAGCTATACTCCTTGATAAGATTTCAAAGCGGCACTGCGATCGGCATCATGATTTAAATTGTCGGTGAATAACGCTGCCAACATAATACTGTTAAAAATGCTTTGTTTCAATTCCACAACCTGCTTCTGACTATCATGTCCCTCTTAAGATGGTTACATTCACGTTTACGCCAGTGGAATATCGTCTGACTTTGAATATTTATCGCCATTTTCTTCCACAGTGAAAGCGCTGATGTACATGAATTTGACTGGATAAAAGGTGAAACATTTGGTCATATTTAAATATCTTTCAGTGGATGGCGCTTATCTTGCTGTCGACTTTATGCTTACTCAGGACAGTGTAAAGGCTGTATCAGTACAAACAGCACAAATATTCAGAAAAACTCACTGTGGCACACAAACGCTTCATAATATTCTTCATGTCAGATATGTGCTTCACAAACGATGTTCTTCTTTACAATGGAAAGAACATCCGCTAAGCAACAATATCATGATTTCCCATTGAGCAAGGACCAAAATTAAGCAAAGAATATAGGATTGTAATATATCTGCTCAATGTTGGAGTTTTTAATGGCAGCAGAAATATGTTAAAATTGTAATTGTAGACCACTTTAGGAAATGTTAGAAATTAAAACGGTTGTGTGGTGATTTTGAATTCTGTTCGTGCTCTTCTTTAATGGCGGTTATGATCTTATGTACTGCAGATGCTTAATTTTATCGCGGTGAGGATATTCTTGTTCAGAGTGTTGACTTTTAGAGGTCCATGTGTTATTAAATTTGTGTGAACGGCCCAAGGAAATTGTTTAAAAACTGTTCTACGTTTAGAATGTATTGGGGTGAACTAATGATGGGAATATATCTTTCTAATTGTATGAGCTCCATTTCTTCCTTTCGCTAATGGTTGTATCTTTAAGTTATATTTAAATATTCATACATTATAACTGTGCACTTCATAAATCGAAAACATATACCTTCTTATGACCACAGTACGAATGAGACACATTTGGAATACTATAGCCGACACATTCCTCTCGAGAGAATCAGCAACTATATTGATATTTAAAATAAATCTCATTCATTGTTCAGTCTCAGTTGCACATGGTTTTTTTTAGATTAAATGACACGTTTCGATCACTTTGGATCATCTTCAGATCTCAGCACCTGCAACCAGTCTTGTCTATTCAGAAGCTTATATCGAGTACTCCGCGGTTGCTGACAGAACAACTTAGATCTGAAGATAATCCAGAGTGATCGAAACGTGTCATTTAATTTTAAAAAAATCAACGTAACTAAGACTGAACATTGAATGAGAATTATTTTAAAGTTAGGAATAAGACAATACATACAAGTTGCTGGGTGCAGCAGTTTGGAGGGATATTAAATGAAATGATCAAACGGGTTCAGTTGTATATGAGATAGGTGGCAGACGTTATTTCTTTTGTAGGATACTGAGAAAATGCAGTCACTTTACAAAGGAGACTGAATACAATGTACTAGTTCGTCGAACACTAGAATATTGCAGAAATGTGTGGGAACGACACTAAGTAGGATAAAAAACAAAATGTGTACAAAGAAGGGCCACACAATTAGTCACAGGTTTGTATGATCCGTACGATAGCACCAAAGAGATGCTGAAGAAATTGAACCACCAGACGACGCTTTAAGACGGGCGCCAATTATCCTGGGAAAGCTTACTTACAAAGAGAGGAACCAGGAAGGTACTACAACCCGCTACTTATCGCTCCTGTACGGACAGTGAAGACTAATTACAGCGAGCTCAGGGCGTTTATTCAGCCTTCCGCTCTCCATACGCGGTCAGAAAGGGTTCCAACCCAAATACATTGTACACTGCATAGCACCCTCCGCCTTTCAATTCACAGATGTCTTTTGGTTTCGCTAAGGCTGGATTGCTGGTACGCAACATCTTGCGTTGTAAGCACCTGGGATCACCCAGAGGCTTACACACGCTTGGTCTCGCCTGCCACTATGATCGTTCGCATCTTTCACTCTACGACGCCGCCTGCCATGTCATGAATTATGGATTCGAAGCCGCTGCTCCAGCGGCCACGTTTTCATCGCTTTCTGGCACCATCGGCGGGCAACAGCTCAGGGTGTCGTCTTCCACTCAAATCCCGCTGATCGTTTTTCATAACCGGCCACAGCTATGACGAGGCTGCTCTGGAAGTCGCCAGCCATATTGCTGCCACCCTCAACGCTGCGGACAATAAATAAATCAGTCGACATCCATTTTATGGCGGAAGTGCCTTTCACCATTCACGTCATGCGCTACACAGTCCTCAGTGATATATTACGGATGTCTTCTAGCTGCAGAATAAAAGAGTAATCAATGCTAAAAAACTGACTTATATCTCAATTAAAGTCACGTAAAGATGGTACAAGACAAACAAGAAAGAAATGTTGCACATCAAACTTTTGTTACAGTGGAAACATAAATATTTGATCTGGATTCAGTAATATTTATAGGTCAATTATCGTCCCCGATTTCCATATAGTGTTGTAGGAATTTTTTTAGCACAGTGATGCGATACATAGAAACGGATATCTCCTCCAACAAGATGGCCAGCAGCAGTGTGAATACATAGGCCAGTAAGTATACTGTTTTACTGTAGAGTAACTTGAAACAGTAGCTTTCGGACACTGTTTTTTTTTCCTTGGTTTATATCGAGGTCTGCGTTACTTTTCGGTGTATCAGTCACTAGCGGTGAACCCGTAGATTTACTTACAAAATCTTTTCTTAAAGAATTTACTTTATTTACTAGCAATTCATCAAGAACATTAACACATTTAATCACACTATGTGAGCGTGGAAGTAGTTGCTAGTGGGTATCTTATGAAAACAAATTTCTTTGAACAAATTGAAATTTTATTCCTAAAAACCTTTTCCTTAAAAAAAAAAAAACAGATTTAAAAATTACAATCAGAAAGCAGCCTCTAAATATCAAGTTACAATTTATTCAGAGGCAGAAATAACAATTTTTTTTAAACAGTATGAGCTTTCGGGCTGAGAAGCTTGCCGCTCCCTTTCAACACGGCAGTAGTCACGACCACTCACAACAACCTCTGAAAGACTACACTGGTGCAAATCTGCAACACACCAGATTACTTTAAACTAAAAATTTTAACAACTCACACAAACACATTAACTATGCACCCCGTAAGAGGGATGAAAATGTTACAACACTGACACTAAGAAATTATTTGCCACCGAAAGTACAATTTGTTTTTAAAAGGACTCGTACGGTGGAAGTGTGGAAACTTTATAAAAATGGCTATTTAAATAAAACCCATGAAATTCAGACTTACATAAAATGTACAACATGCTCTACATTGCACATATAGAGGCAAAGGTGGAAAAATGGGCCCCTGCTGGTATTATGGGCCCCATACATATTTGGAAGTACAGGCCACGAATTCTAGCGGAGAGCACATGAACTACTAAAACTAGTTGCCAAACTTCACTGTACAGTGCGCAGACGTAGTAGCTGTCATGGTTTGTGAGTAGTTGTGCTATGAATTTTTCGTTGTCATCAAAAGTTTGAGAGGTTAGTGTTTACTTGAATAAAACTCAAATTTCTAACATGTTATTAGTAGAACTAAGGTAAGGTACGTATTTGGCTTGCTGTTGCGATACCGTTTTACGTTAATTAACGTCGGTTGCGAACCAAACAAACCGTAGGCAAGATTGTTTTTCCCAAGATGGTGAGGGTGGATATATGGGCCCCTTTTGCTGTTGGTATTATGGGCCCCGTAAAATCTATCAGATATTGCTATTCTTTATGTTTCAGATGCCTCGAACACATCTTGTACCTCCAAAAAACTCGAAACGGCAATCGTGGGACAAAGCAAATATGGCAAATGCTATTGTAGCTATTAAAGAGAGAAAAAATGGGGTTGAAAAAAGTGTTCTACGCTCGAAAGGCTTTCCACCGGTTTTACCACATAGACGAACTGGTTAAATATCTTCTCATTATGGAATCCAAATTCTACGGCCTTACCAGAAATGACGTCAGGCGCATGGCCTACCAGCTTTGCACAAGAAATAAAAAGTTGGTGTTTCTGTCCCTGATGTTGACGACGCTGTATGTCTATTTTGTGAAGGGATTTCTTCAAAGGACACAAAAGGTGAACTTTGGGTCCAGTGTATAGCCTGTGAGATGTGGGCTCAAAACGAATGCGCTGGATGCGAAAAAGATGCTTATGTGTGTGACTATTGTAAATAGGCTAGGCGAGGGCTGTGAAAATCATCCCACCAGTAGACTAATTAACAATGTACAGAGTGAATCTTTCTTTCATTATACAGAAAAATTAAATAAAATTATATTTTTCAAATTTTTGTTTCTTTTTATTTCAAACTACCTTGGGGCCCATATTACCAGCACAAATTCTTGACGCAACAAAATGCAGAGTATCAGGAAAAAAATAAAATTTTGTTTTAAATATTAAAAAGTTGGACCAAAACATGTCGTAACTATTGCCGGACATACTAGAGAAATGTTTTATGTTAATTTCAGGTGATTAAACTAAAAATAAAAGGTGTTATATAAAAAAACAGAGTGGGGGCCCATTTATCCACCTTTACCTATACCGCCTCGCAAGACGATAGGCAAGACAAAAACATATTTCAGGATCGGTCTTTACGCCTTAATTCTATAAATTCGTTAACACCGATTCCGGCAAACATGACAGAGGGAGCTATTAACGTACGGCAGACCAACAGACAGACAAAGAGACCCTAAGTGCCAAACAAATGCGGACGAGAGACAGACGAGCAAGCTGGGGACGAGAGACTGATCAAGAAAACAAGTAGAATTTAACAAGTAAATGAAACAACATATCATGAATCACTTAACTTCTGATAAACTGCGATTTCTATTAATTCACTTGAGTTCTTTAGACTTCTGTTGTCAGTGTATTTCTATATAGTCTGTCGCAGAGTGTGTGTGTGTGTTTGGCTAAGTGCTCTGAGGTGTTCATTGTATCTGGTTCTGAAGGTCCTACATGTTTGGCCAACATATACAGATTGACAGCAGTTGAAAGTAAGTTGGTAGATGCTGGACTGGCTGTATTTGTCAGTGTTGGTGGTATTTCTTCCGAGTCTGCTCTGTATTCTGTTGTTGGTTCTGTATGCTATGTTGAGTCCTTGTTTCTTCAGTATATTACCCACCCTGTGTGTGATTTTGTTGTTGTAAGTCATTATGTGCCATTTGTTGCTTACTGTCTGCTGATTTGTTGTGTGATGAGTTGTGTTTGTGTGTGTATGTGTGTGTGTGTGTGTGTGTGTGTGTGTGTTTCATGGTTATGTACTGTTTGTTTTTGTATTTTGTGGTTTATTTTCTCTACTCTTTTTGCGTCATATCCATTCTCCTGTGCAATTTGTTTTATTATGTTCAGTTCTTGTGTGTAGTCATGCTTGCTCATGGGTATTTTGTTCAGCCTGTGAAGTAAATATCTGAAGCTGGCTTTTTGTGAGTTATGGGGTGATTGGATTGGTTATGAATGATGGTGCTGATGAGTGTGGGTTTTCTGTAGATTGTGAATTCATGTTTGTTGTTTTTCTTGTGTATAGTGAGATCTAAGAAATTAAATTTATCATCTGTCTGTGTTTCTATGGTGGATTGTATTTGTGAGGGGATGGAGTTTATGTTATCATGAAGTTCTTTTATGCGAGACAGTGGTTCATCTACTAAGCAAATTATGTCTCACGGCGTCGCAGCTCGCCCCGGCCAGACATGTCATGGGGCGACTCCTGTTGCTCTCGAGTCGGCCGCGAAGCCACTACTCCTCGCTATACGGCGCGGCTTACTGGACTCACGTGGCGACCTCACATGTGCCGACGCTCCAGGCGGACAAGTAATCTTGTGTCTCAGTGCGCGACCGACCAACCGATCGATCCAACCGCCAATAACAGTTGCCTGAGCAACTCGAGCAAACTGGCGGCCTAACACATACCAGCACTCCGGACGACAGACAGACACTGACTGCCCCACACTGACCCGGCTGAGCAACTGACCAGACTCGCCGTGACTGACAGACTGACCGACCCCCTGGCGAGCTCATTGCGCCCCTTAAATGCACGTGAACAGGCAATCTTTCCCCTTTTCCACCAGATGGAGACACCAAAGCTGCGACTGCCACAGCGGTGCCACCGCCAGAAACGTAGGGCGACTGCTTTAATTTTTACAACGGCTCAAGAAGATTATAGGCTCATATTAGGGTGCCCATGTTTCATTCACTGGGATACAGTGTGTAAGCCTACTGGTGCGAATATATTCTGCACTTGGGAGAACTGTTTTGAAATAGGAATAGCATACTCCTTTACAGCAAAGGAAGGAATCAAGATTAGTGTTCAAGTTTGCATGAACGAGTTCATTGTGGATGAACCAAACGTCAGGTTAGGGAAGAACGAGAAAGGGAATCGGCGGTCAACTTACAAGGAACCATCTCGGTATTTACCTCAAGTAATCTGGTTGATAACAAGTGCAGTTACACCATCGCCCTCCCGAATGCGAGTCCATTATGCTGACCCATGAACCATGTCGCTTGTTCCCGCCATTACAGTCTGCTGCCGTGACTGCAGTCGACCATTGTGGGTAAAGCAGATGACAGACTTCCTTCGGTTCATTGGTAGGGTTAGAGAAAATCCAGTCAGACTATATACGAGATCGCTTTCACAACGTAAGTGCAATGCAGAACGGAACAGTGCTCCAGTGTGTCAGGCCGATATGAAATAGTACTAACAGGGACACTGAACGTATAAAACTAAGGCCAACAAGATTGGTCACAGGTTTGTTTGGCCCACGGCAGAACATCACGGGAACGCTGAAAAAGCTGATCTGGCAGACAATTGAAAACTGATGCAAACTACCCAGTGATAGCTCACTTACATAGTTTCAAGAACGAATTTTAAATGATTTACTGGGTGGTTATAACTAAACTTTCCCTATTTAACACGTTATAACACGGAAGCTAATCGCCGTACGAGAACCAAACTTTATAGCATTAATTTCAAGGGCATGGGGAAGTGAAATAATGCGGGATTAATTCAGCTATAACACTTTTAATGTGCTGCTGCGGTACATGATACCATTACATACCGTTGTCATTACTGCTACGAAAGGGGCTCAATATTTCGCCCATCAGCGTCCAGAAGAGTCTAAAAGCGCAGGATTGCATTCTCCACAGCAGAACGAAGCATGTCCTAAGTACGCTGACTACCTCTCTTGAGATGCTGCGCTTCAGATCAGCACACGCATGACTCTGGTAAACCTTCTCCTTCGGGCAGGCCCACAACCAGAAATCATAGGGAGTGAGTCCAGGTGATCGTGCCGACCAAACATTTGGAAATGGTCGGCAGGTAATTCGATCGTTTCCATACGTGTTTGGGAGAAGGAGGTGAACTTCACGAGCTATGTGCAGTGGGCCTCATCTTGCATGAAAACTGTTAAAGTTCAATGCGTCTCCCGCGTATGAAATGCTGGCTAAGCATATCGCAGTAACGCTGGCCAGTCACCCTGCACGTCTTTGGTCCTTGAACACTAACCTGTTCAAAACATAATGGGCCAATGACGAAGGTAGCCTTGGAGCCAGACCATACGGTGACACGTTCGCCATACTGAGGAACTTCATACACAGTGACTGCAGGTGAAAATTCCCACACTCGGCAATTCTCTATGTTCACCTCACGCGTCAGAGAAAAATGAGCTTCGTCTGTACGTAGGATGGTCCAGGGCCAGGCCTCGTCAACTTCAATCCTTGCGAGAAAGTGGAGAGCGAAGGCAACACATCGTGGTGCGCTCCATTGTGCAAGCTGCTGTACTATATGGATTTTGTACGGATATTATTTGACAATGGTTCGAAGCACCTTCCGTACAGTGGACCACGGGATGTTCAACTGTCTTGACATTGCAGTGCCTGACGATCGGGAATTGCGCGCCGCGTGGTCTGCCAAAGCTACAGCGATTTCATCATCCACCTGTGGTGCAACCAGTCGCTGGGCACCTCCCGGAGCGACGCCCATTTCTACAGTTGATTCGAACTTCATCGCGCTCCGCACAACAGATGGAGAAATAGGACCCTTCCGTAATCCTTTCAGCCAGCGTTATTCTCGACATGCAACTACAGCATTTCAGTTATTTTGGTAATAGAGCTTTACCAATAATGCCCTACTCCTTTTGTCCAAGCTCATGTTGACTCGCCTACAAGTACACATGTGTGTGAGACCATGAATCACGATGCCTAATCACGGCAACCGGTGGCCAAAGCTGGAACAGGACGGTGACGCGTAAAAATCAAGCACCCATACTCTGGATATTAATGCTACCAAGTTTGGTACTTGTAGGTTAATTAGTTTCCGGGGTTATAACGTGTTAAATGGGGAAAGTTTAATTATAACCACTTCGTATTTTATTCCTCATGTCAGAGGCATTCATACATCAAAGAGCTATACAGTAACTTCCCATGGAACATGGCCGCCAAGTGTAAATGAATATGAAAATGGTATCTGTACTTTCAGACATGTCCGAGAGAACAGATAGCATTGGTGATCTTGTAGCTCTCGAAGAATGAAATTACTATGAAATCCCGACATTTAGTTGCTGACAGGCATTGATAAATATCAATGGGGACAAGTGAACGCCTTGGACTCGAACCCGGTATCCCCTGCTTACATGGCAGACGCTCTATCCGTGCGAGCCATTGAGGACACAGAGGATAGTTCGACTGCAGGGATTTATCTCTGACACGCTTCCCATGAGACCCACACTTCCAACTTACTGTCCACACACATTGTAGTGGGCCGGACCACTACAAAATAATGTAGTGTGTGGACAGCAAGTTAGGAATGTGGGTCTCACGGGGAGCGCGCCAGAGAAAAGTCCCTGCAGTCGAACTATCCTTTTGTGTCCTCAATGGCTCGCACTGATAGAGCGTCTGCCATGTAAGCAGGAGATCCCGGCTTCGAGTCCCGGTCGGGGCACACATTTTCAACTGTCCACGCTGATATTTATCGACGCCTGTCAGCAGCTAAAAGTCTGGATTTCATAGTAATTTCATTCTTCTAGAGCTGCAAGATCACCATAAGAAGAGTTACCATCTTCATTTCAGATGAACAAGTTTCTTGTCCTCGAGTACGAATCTCGAAACACCTTTTTCACGCTGACTCCCTACTTCTTTATAGTTTGAAAACAAGCTAATCGTGAATTTGGACCGAGAATTCGAGAATATCTTTTTGGAGCCTCAAATGTCCTTCTGGCGGTATCTGAATCAGGTAAACAAACGTCTGACGAGGGAAAAAAATATCTGAAACATGTTTATTTCTGAATAAGAGAGAAAAAGCTGTGTTATTGTTATATTTGGAAGGAGAGACAGCATTGGTCGTATATTTTTGTTTATTATCGCAAAATCGATTTTCGGTCACTTAGTGACCATCTTCAGTGCTGTAATATATAACTTAAATTAGTAAGCACTGGTGTCAATAAGCTTACGGCGATCACATATACTCAAGCTTATTGACACCAGTACTTACTAATTTAAGTTATATATTACAGCACTGAAGATGGTCACTAAGTGACCGAAAATCGATTTTGCGATAATAAACAAAAATATACGACCAATGCTGTCTCTCCTTCCAAGTATACCCATTATCTGGTCGTAGTGCACAGGACACTATGGAGTCGCCAATCAATAGAATAATTATTGTTATATTCTTGGAGCAGTCAGTGTGAAAGAACCCTTTAGAGCATCATATCTGAGAATAAGGAACTTAAAACTTCCTGGCAGATTAAAACTGTGTGCCGGGCCGAGACTCGAACTCGGGACCTTTGCCTTTCGCGGGCAAGTGCTCTACCAACAGAGCTACCCAAGCACGACTCACGACCCGTCACCACAGCTTTATTTCCTCCAGTACCTCGTCTCCTTTCTTCCAAACTTTACAGAAGCTCTCCTGCGAACCTTGCAGGACTAGCACTCCTGAAAAAAGGATATTGTGGAGACATGGCTTAGCCACAGCCTGGGGGATGTTTCCAGAATGAGATTTTCACTCTGCAGCTGAGTGTGCGCTGATTTGAAACTTCCTAGCAGATTAAAACTGTGTGCTGGGCCGAGACTCGAACTCGGGACCTTTGCCTTTCGCGGGCAAAGGTCCCGAGTTCGAGTCTCGGCCAGGCACACAGTTTTAATCTGCCAGGAAGTTTCATATCAGCGCACACTCCGCTGCAGAGTGAAAATCTCATTCTGGGAATAAGGAACTTGTTCTTTAGGTGATCCCAAAGGGACCGAAGGCACTTATACAGCCGTGGGATGCATACGGCTTTCGATGTTGGGAGAACTTTGTGAGAAGATTTACAGATCCAGTTCTGCTGAACGATTATGATGCCAATCCTCACGTGAGAAACGATGTAACCTAGATGTAGTCAATAGAACGTAATTAATTTTCTTCTTCAACACCAATGTAATAAAATAGTCACATGGAACTAGGTAAGTACTGAAGGCCGGTGTTTCAGTGTTGTCCATCCGAGTTTTGTGATCGCTTCCATGGTTTTTTGACTGACATGCGGCCGTGCATTGTCGTGCAACGGCAACATATCCTGCTTTTGCCGATGTGGTCGAACACGACTCAGTCGAGCTCGACGTTTCTTCAGTATCGTCACATATGCAACAGAATTTATGGTGGTTCCACTTGGCTTGGCGTGATGTCCACAAGCAAGAGTCCTTCGGAATCAAAAAACACCGTAGCCATAACTTTTCCAGCAGAAGGTGTGGTTTTGAATTTTTTTTCTTGGGTGAATTTCCATGATGCCACTCCATTTATTGCCTCTTCGTCTCTGGTGAAAAAAGATGGAGCCATGTTTCATCACCTGTCACAGTTCTTCCAAGAAATTCATCTCCACCATTCTCGTACTGTTCCAAATGTTCCCTGCATACCCTTTTTCTTGTTTCTTTGTGAGCCAGTGTCAACATCCCGGGAACCCACCTGGCACAAACATTTTTTAACGCCAACACTTTCAGTATTCTGAAAACACTTCCTTCCCTATTGCAACGTAGCGTGACAATTCGTTCACTGTGATGCGTCTGTCAAGAGTCACCAATTCGTTAACTCTCTGCACATTGTCTGAAGTGTGTGCTGTACGACGCCTGCCACTGCGAGGACAATGCTCAATATTGCCGTGCCCGCTTTCATCACGTAACCTGCTTGCCCACCGACTAACTGTACTGCGATCGACAGCAGCGTCTCCATACACCTATTTCAACCTCTTGTGGATGTTTCCCACTTTCTCGTTTTCACAGCACAGGAATTCTAAGACAGCACGTCAAGTGTAGCAGCCATCTTGAAGACATGCTGTGACGGCGCCACTCACGGGAACAGGTTGAACTAAGTTTGAAAACAAGTGGGAAGGATGTATCTACACACTGTAAAACTGTCACAAATGCAGAATGAAAACTATATTTTTACAAAAATAGTGTGCATTTCATTTGGAGTGACCTTCGTATATGATTAGAACAATAATGAATGTTTAAATATTTTAAGTAGGCATGTTGAAAATACTCCGACAACACGTTCTGTACACATAATTTTTCAAAAATGGCATTTCAGAAACCGGCTTTATTACACGATGATGTATGTGGCTTGAAAGGTTCTTTAATTTATGGTGTAACGAAAGTTTTAATGTTTGAAAATTAACTACTGATGTTGGGGGATTTTGAAAAATTTTAGATTGTTACAGAAGTTGACTTTACAATTTTCGAGAACGTTATTACGTATCAACTTTTATGTAGTTGGCATCTAGTAATATACTATAATCGCCGACGTATCGATCAAATATTTATTTATTTATTTACTTAATGTGAAATGATTAGGGGCATCAGCCCTCTCTTACACTGGAATAGGCTTTTACACGTGACGCACTTTTTTGCACCAGAGTTGTCTAAGAAATGACAACTATAACGTGACAAATAGTATAAAAGTAATTTGAGCATCGGAATCGGCAGTGTGTGTAAATGATATAGTGAAACCTCGCTTAACCAGCACCTTCCATAACGCACAATTCGTGTAACGAGCAAAACAAACTGCAAAAAATGACTCGCTTAATGAGCGATGTTTCACATGACAAGTTACAACGAGTTGGTGTGATGTCAGCAGTCGTTTGCGCGCTCCGGTTGAAACGTTCAACAATATGAACATCTTCCATCTTCGGCATCGGCTTATGAACAATTCCTTTAGTACGTACTGCAGTCTGGGTTTAGCGCTCTTTCTGCTACCATCTTAGAGCAGTTTGTGACCACATATTTTTCAAAACTTATGTTACCACAGTGTTTTCTTGTATGCAAATTTCAATAGACTTCCTAGAAATCTCCCCGAAGATAAAGCCGGTAGAAAACGACCATAAGAAAATGGTTTTTGAAATGAAACTAAAATCACTGAAAAACGCGAACGAGGTGTGAGTGTTTCTGATTTAGTACGCACATACACTCGGTCTACAACAACAATTTGCACTATCCTCAAGAGCACGGAGAAGATTAAGGAGACAGATGCTTCCAAGGGAGTCACAAGGATATCCATACAACGGTTTCGTATTCTGGACGAAAGGTTGCTCCTTAAATGGGGAAATGAAAAGCGATTGCAAGGAGACACTTTTAATGAGGCCATCTTTTATGAGAAGGCGAGAATGATTTTTAGCGACCTCGTTAAGAAGACTCCAGGATCGTAAAAGGTCGAAGAAGTGTCTAAGGGAAGCCGTGGGTGGCTCGAGAAGTTTAAGAGAAGAACCGGAATCCACAGCGTTGTTAGGCAAGGCGAAACAGCTAGCTCCGACACAAAGGCAGCAAGGAGCTTCATCAGAAACTTCGTGCTCGTAGATTCTGAGGGTTATCCGCTGCAAGAAGCTTTTAACTGTGACAAGACGGGTCTGTTCTGGAAAAAGATACCGGAGAGTACCTTTATAACAACAGAGGCGAATCTACTGCCAGGTCAGAAGTCAATGAAACACCGTGTTAAACTGTGCCAATGCAAGTGACGAAAATTAAACCGCTTCTTGTTTATCATCCAAAAACTCCACGAGCTTCAAGAAGTGTAAAGTCCAGAGGGGCAGGTTAATTGTGATGTGGAGGTGCTATAACAAAGCATGGGTGACATCTGATCTTTTTTTTTGATTGGATCAATGAAGTGTTTGGTCCTTCGGTGACGTGAATCCGCCACTCCATGTCCTGCTTGCAACCAGCCCATTCCCCTTGTCACCTGGCGGTTCTCCAGGCCTACAAGACGCCTTTCGTGAAGAACTTAAATTATTCAAGATCCAATTTCTGCCTCCCAACATCTCTCTGTTATTCCAGCCTATGGACCAGCAGATTATTTCTAACTTTAAGAGCTCTACACTAAAGCTTCTTAGAGCATTGCTTTGACTTGACTGAAGCTACCAGTCTCATCCACAGAGTTTTGGAAATATCACTTCAACATCGTTGCCTGCGTCAAGGTGATCGAAAAGGAGTGGGAAGAGGTTACCAACAGAACTCGCCTTTCTACTTGGAAGAAGCTTTGGACGGAGTGCGTTGTCGAATGTGACTCTGAGACCCTTGAAACAGTACGTGTGGAGTCTGCAGTCAACGAGATGTCTTTGGAGAAGAGCATGTGACTGAGGTTGATAACCATGATATCGATGAGCTTGTGGAAGATCACAGCAAAGAAATGGCCACCGCAGAGGTTATGGAGTTGCAGCGTGTTTCACAGCAGAAACTTGTGGAGCTCTTCAGAGGAGGAGGAAGAGGATGGGGAGCAGGCGGTAACAGCAGAGCAGCAATCTTCTGGCATATTAACAGAAATACCGAAATCATGGGAATCGGTCGCATCGTACATAGAAAATCATCACCCCAATAAAGCAGCGGCTATGCGTGCTAAAAATTTATTTGACGATAATGCTGTGTCATAAATGGCTCTGAGCACTATGGGACTTAACATCTGAGGTCATCAGTCCCCTAGAACTTAGAACTACTTAAACCTAACTAACCTAAGGACATCACACACATCCATGCCCGAGGCATGATTCGAACCTGCTGTGTCATATTTTTGTCAAGTGTTGAAGCGTCGGCAGAAACAAATGACTACAGATAGCTTCCTAGTAAAAAGAATTATTTATGTATCTTGAATAATAAAGTACGTAATACTCTATGTACAATTTTTTGAATCGGCATGAATAAGATAAACCTCTTAGTACTTTTTCTACGTGAAACACATTATCTTATTTTACAATGATATATACGAGATTAATTTTTGGCTTAACGAGTGTTTCGTGCTGCGAGTAAGATTCTAGAACGAATTACACTCGCTATGTGCTTCTGTCAATAGTAATGATAATAGTAATAATGATAATAATGACAATAAAGGCAGTGGCACACATAAAAAGAATTTATAGGTTTACAGAATAGATGCTTTCTGGTATAGCAAGTTCTATGGAAGGAAAATTCATGGAGACTGCATCGGCTGAGAATACTGGAAAATGAGGAAGATCCGTCTGGAAAGAGGATCACGAAGACAAAATAAGACCAATTACGGAGCATAAAGAATCTTTTAAGCAATGATTAATTTCGTGCACCGTACGTGAATGGAAGGGCAAAAGCCCTAATAACTGATAAACTTTGCGTCTTCTGACTGGTTTGATGCGGCCCGCCACTAATGCTTCCTCTGCGCAAACCTCTTCATCTCAGAATAGCAAGTGCAATCTACGTCCTCAATTATTTGCTGGATGTATTCCAATCTCCGTCTCCCTCTACACTTTCACCCTCTACAGCTCCCTAATACCATGAAAGTTATTCCATGATGTCTTAACACGTGACCTACCACCCTGTCACTTGTTCTTGTCACTGTTTTCCGTATATTCTTTTTGTCTCGGTTTTGACCAGCACCTACTCATAACTTGCCTTGTCAGTCCCCCTAATTTGCAACATTCTTCTGTAGCACCACATCCCAAATGCTTCCATTCTCTACTTTTCAGGTTTTCACACAGTCCATGATTAACTAACGTATAATGCTGTTTTCCAAAGACACATTCTCAGAAATTTCTTCCTCAAATTGAGGCCTACGTTTGGTACCAGTAGACTTTGTTTTGGCCAGGGATGCTTTTTTTTTGTCTGTGCCAGTCTGCTTTGATGTCCTCTCTGCTCCATCCTTCATTCGTTATGTTGCTGCCCAGGAGAAATGCCTTAAGGGGCAAAATCATGAAAGGCTCAAAATCATGAAAAGTTCAATTTTTACTTTTTTGCGTTTTCTGAATCTGTAGACTATTACCTTTTAATAGATATATAATTTATTCAATTCCGAAGACTACAACTATTTTTAATTTTTTTTTGAAATGTGTTCTACATGGGCGTGACCCACTGTGGCGCTGTTAAACTGCTGTCAAATGGTGTTATTATTAACGTCCGTGTTCATCATGTACATTTTAGTGATGTGAGATAAAGTATGTGTTGTGGATAACCTGTGGTGGTTCAATATATATCGCTGGTGTGATTGTCGATTGTTTCATGTTTATTTACTCTGTCGTTATCTCGAAAATATTCGTAATTAATTCGGTTTCTTGAGAGTCTGTTTTGTTGAAGTATAATAATGACTAAAAGTAAAGTTATTAGAAATCCTCTGAAGGCTTTTAAGAAAAGGAGAAATGTTGGAAAGCCAAAGGTATTTAGAAATATGGGAATGAAGATAGGTTCTAACATGGTACGAGCGATGCTTGCTTTAGACAAGGAACGCCTTCGGGCTGCAGACAGGGCTGTAAAGAGTCTAGAAATACAAGCAAGAGTAAACAGGAGGAGGAACAAGAGGCAGCTGGAGGAGGAGTTTGCAGAGGATGAAGATAATCGATCCTATGGACCTGGAATGCACTAAAAAGTTAATCCAATCTTTGTCGCTCGATTCCCAAAACTTTTATTTTCTCATACTAATTACATGTTTTTTAAGGATCTTCCACACATATTTGTTTCAAACTTTCAGTAAATGTTACACAGTACCTTCTGCATAATTTAACACAGCCTTTTTCCAAAAAAACTGTATATTTTTGAATATATAAATAAAAAATTGCAAAAAAATGTTGTGAATTTTCATTACAATTGAAAAAAAATCATCTTTAATAACTGAACTAAAATTTTGTAAAATCCCTGTGTTAAGCTGTAGCCCATATTCCATTAAATAATCTGTAAAAAGGTCAACTTCCTACCTCAAATACTTTGTGAGGAAAGATGTAATTTATAAGCGTTATTTTAACATTGCAAGTATAGGGCGTTCCGGAGCCCCTTAACTTCGTCTACTTACTGACCATCAAACCTGGTGTCAGGTTTCTCACTGTTTTCATTTCTTCTACGTCTCATTACTTTCGTCTTTCTTCGATTTACTCTGCGCTCATTACAATGTTTCTTCCATTTCATAAGTCCTGTAATTCTTCTTCACTTTCATAAGGATAGCAATGTCATCAGTGAATCTTGTCATTGACACCATTTCACTTAGAATTTTAATTCCTCTTTTGAACCTTTCTTATATTTACGTCATTGCTTCTTCAATGTATAGACTGAACAGTACGGATGAAAGATCACATCCCTGTCTACACCATTAAGCCGAGCACTTTATTCGTTCTTGGTCTTCCACTCTCATCGTTCCCCTTTGGCTCTTGCACATATTACATGTTACCCGCGTTTCCCTATAGCTTACCCCCTATTTATTACAGAACTTCGAGCATATTGCACCGTTTGACATTGTTGAACGCTTTTCACAGGCACAGATATCCTACGAACGTGTTTTGATTTTTCTTTAGTCTTTCTTCCATTATCCACCATAATGTCAGAACTGTGTCTCTCGTGTCATTACCTTTCCTAAAGGATCTAACACGTCCTCAATTTTCTTCTCCATTCTTCTCCTGTATATTATTCTTATTAGCAACCTGGAGGCATGAACTGTTAAGCTGATTTTGCGATAATTCTGCAACTTATTGCTTCTTCCATTTTTCGGAATTTTGTGAATGATATTTTTCCGATAATCTGAGGGTATATCGCCAGACTCACACAGTCTACACCCCAACGTGAATTGTCGTTTTGTTGCCACTTCACCCAGTGATTTCAGAAATTATGATGGAATGTTATCTAGCCCTTCTGCCCTATTCGATCTAAAGTCTTCCAAAACTCTTTTCAATTATGATGCTAATACAGGATGCCCTGTCTCTTCCTTGTCGACTCCTGTTTCTTCTTCTATCATGCCATCAGACAAGTCTTACGTCTCATAGCGGCTTTCAACGTACTCTTTCCCCCCTATCCGCTTTCTCCTCTGCATTTAACAGTGGTATTACCATTACACTCTTAAAGTCACCACGCTTGCTTTTCATTTCAACGAACGTTGTTTTGCCTTTTCTGTATGATGAGTCAGTCTTTCCGGCAATAATTTCTTTTTCGACTTCTTCACATTTCTTTTGCAGCCATTTGGCCTTAGCTTGCCGGCGCTTTCTGTTTATTTCATTCGTAAGGAAGTTTTATTTCTGTATTCACGAATTTCCCTGAACATGTTTATACTGCCTTTTTCTCATTGATCAGCTGAGGAATTTCATCTGTTACCCATGATTTCTTCGCAGCTACCTCCTTTATACATAAGTTTCTCTTTCTAACTTCAGTGATTACCCTCGGCAAATGAACTGCCTGCTGAGCAGCTCCTTATCGCAGAAAACTTCAAGCGCATCTCTTCATTTCTTAATACTTCTGTATCTCCCTTCTTAAACTTCACCTCACTTCACCAACACAACTAAGTTGTGATCTGAGTCTTTATTTGCTCTTGGCTATGCCTTACAATCCAGTATCTGATTGGGAATCTCTGCCTGATCATGATGTAGTCTATCTGAAATATTTTCAAAGTATACCTCCTCCTCTTTTGATTCTTGAATAGATTATTCGCTATTGGTAGTTGAAATTTACTGCTGAACTCAATTACTCGTATTCTTCTACCATTCATAGTACCAAACGCTTATTCTCCAACAACCTGTTCTTCTACTTCTACCCCTACAAACTCATCATTATTAGCTTTTCCTCTACATTTACGTACTGAATTACCTGCCCAACATCCTCATATACTTTTTTTTCTATCTCTTCATCTTCGGCTTGTGACGTCGGCACGGATACCTAAATTATTGTTTTTAGTGTTGCTTTGCTGTCGATTCTGATAAGAACAACCCTATCACTGAAATGTTTACAGCAACTCACTCTCTGCCCTACCTTCCTATTAATAGCGAATCCTACTTCCATTATATTATTTTCTGCTACTACTGATGTTACTCTATACTTGTATGACCAGAAATCCTTGTATTGTTTCCATTTCACTTCACTGACCCCCACTATATCTAGATTGAGCATTAGCATTTCCATTTTCACATTTTCTAGCTTCTCTAACAGGTTCAAATGTCTGACTCCCTGTCACTCTTAACGTTATCTTTTTGTTGGTTACTCAATCTTTCTCTCGTGCTCAAATCCTCCTTGGCAGTCCCGTCCTAGAGATCCAAATGGGGCCAATGAAGACATCATCATAACAATATTTCAAAAAAATGGTTCAAATGGCTCTGAACACTATGGGACTTAACATCTTAGGTCATCAGTTCCCTAGAACTTAGAACTACTTAAACCTAACTAACCTAAGGACATCACACACATCCATGCCCGAGGCAGGATTCGAACCTGCGACCGCGGCAGTCCCGCGGTTCCGGACTGCAGCGCCTAGAACCGCACGGCCACCGCGGCCGGCGCAACAATACTTCAATTACAGGTCACATGTACAGTGGATACACATTATTTGTTTTTAACGCAGTGGTTTCCGTCGCATTCTGCATCCGCAGAGCCGTTGATCATTACAGATTATTCCGGCTTCAGTGGCATTTTCCAAGGGTCAGGAGAGTACCCTGACATCAGTCCACCCCTCCGCCCTCTTTGACAAAGCCTTTGGCTGAATGTGGGTGCATTCTTATGCTGGAAGGTCCGTAGCTGATGATTTTTATTCAGATTTTAAGCTCTGATGGTGCTAGAACCCGGCACCGACTGCATTTCGATTGTTAATCATACACGCTGGGATTTTGCAAGGTACATATGCCGACGTCAACACACATTTGTTTAATGATATTACTTTCAAGTCGCAGAGAATAACATACACATACAGACAATTTGAAACATTTTACGGATATCCGAGCGCGTTAGCGCTCCAGTTTCGCGATTCGGAGTGTAGAGCCTACCTCAAATCAAATCCGCGTCGCGAATAAACAACGGGGCCTGGTGAGCTGGCTGGCGTGCGTGTTGTTTTTAGTTTACGCTTGAAGGTGAGATAAGGGGATGATTAATAATTTCAGACGTATCTTTACGTAATGGAATAGTTCACGGATGAACAGCCGGGTGTCAGTGTTTAACGGGGAAAATGTTTCGAAAAGTGGTCACGTTGCTATCGGGTGGACTAATGATTCGGTTCAGCAGCGCAATGTGGTCGCTTGTCAAGATATTGTGGCCAGTGGACAGCGACATTCGGCTGTTCACCCGTGAACCATTTCGTCTTGAGTTATGCTGGAAGAAGACAAAAATCTTGATGCAGTAATTTACCAACGGCCGTACGTATTGTAGAAATTTATTTTAAGAACTTCTTATGTGCTGTCTGCTTCGGCATTACATTGGTGCCATCTTCAGGCCCCACACGTCATAGTCGTAAAATCGCTATACACGGAAGGAGCCATATAACTGGATCCGTGAATCAAATCGCTATGCAACAGCTCTTGGTGGCCTGGAGTCACGGATCCAGTTGTATGGCTCATTCCGTGTATAGCGATTTTACAACTATGACGTGTGGGGCCTGAAGATGGCATCAATGTAATGGCGAAACTGGTAGCACATACGAAGTTAATAAAATAAATTTCTACAATACATACGGCTGTTGGTAAATTATTGCATCCAGAAATACATGCCAGCCGTTGTCCCAGAGTCCATAATTGATCAACAAAGCCGGCCGCGGTGGCCGTGTGGTTCTGGGCGCTACAGTCCGGAGCCGCGCTGCTGCTACGGTCGCAGGTTCGAATCCTGTCTCGGGCATGGGTGTGTGTGATGTCCTTAGGTTAGTTCGTTTTAAGTAGTTCTAAGTTCTAGGGGACTGATGACCATAGCAGTTGAGTCCCATAGTGCTCAGAGCCATTTGAACCATTTGATCAACAAAGATTGGAAAATAAAAGTACCTTCACTTGTTAGCACAGGCGTGTAAAATTAAAAGAGGCTACCTTCGGGTTGAATTCAACAGGACAACTCTTCATAAGCCTTAGTCGTATTTAAGTTGGCGTTCTCTGTGAGAGAACTCCTACAGACAGTATTTATCCAGCAGTGTGGAATCTTAATCGCGGTGCGGAACTTTTTGCCTTCAGAAAACTTATTTTCTCGGAGTGTCACACAAACGAATTAAATAAGAACGCAAACAGTGCCAGATATAGTATGAATTCGTGAGGTATCGTTCTGTTTCGTGCTCAAAAAGCATCTCTCATTAATCCCAGAAACAATGAACGCCGTTGCAGCGGACAATAAAACCCTTTATGACTAACAAGACTATTAACTCGCAAAAGGAATTTCAGGCATCAAGCGGACATTTTATGGCGTACACTCCGTAAATTATTAAAATTGCTAGCGTAACAGCGGCACGACCAAGCCGTTAAGCAGGGAAAACACAGCTTAACGTCATGTCTGCATTTATTTGCGTTAGTCGTCATATCTCAAGGGAGTAACGACCCTCTCGGCAGATCGTTTCAGTCTCCCGCTTTCGATATGTAAATGGTTTTTCTGTCCACTTCTGGTAGGAAAGCGTAAACGTTGAACAGGCCAGAAGTTTTCGTAAGCTGCGCACTGATCAAATCCCAGTAAATAAAACCGGGTAGTTCAGTATAAATGGAGAAGTATAAGTAACGGTATGACGCTATTATGAACACTGCATTCAGCGCCTATCCCTCATAGATCCGTGCGAATGGTTCTGCACATAACCCGCCGGTTCCACCTCTTGAGGCCGGAGGTGGCGGCTGTTGTCACAGCATGAAGCAGCTGCTCTGTGTCGCTATAGATACCCGCCGTAGACGACATGTACTGTCTCTCCTGGGTGGACTTGGGTTTAAAAAAAAATGTAAACTAAATATTACGATAAATTTTATAAATAATCGACAAGTACGCCAAAGAAGAAGAGATAGAACTACAGGGTGGCGCAGGGAAACGGAAAATTTCGAAATAACGTCATTTCCATGAATAAATTCATAAAACTAGTGATTTATTAACGAAAGTGAATGTATTCAGTATGCCATTATTCAGTATGTCTTTACAATCAAAATGTCCTAAAAGTGTCTCTTTACTTTTTAAAGATGACATCGGAAAGATGTGCTCCCATTCGGCGTTCGCGCTCTAACAGCCTGTTACGAAAACTCTGGAATGCGCGGTGTAGTAAATCTATGGGAATGGCAGTGATTTCGTTTTCAGTGTTCTCCTTCAGTTAATGGATTGTTGCAGGACGTGTACGGTACACCTTGCCTTTAAGATATCCCCACAGGAAGAAGTCGCACACACTAAGATCAGGGGATCTCGCAGGCCATGCGGTGTCACCGTTACGTGAAATAATGCGTCTTCCCAACAATTGACGAACTGCTGCCATCGATTGTCGAGCAGTGTGTGACGTGGCGCCGTCCTGCTGAAACCACATGTTTTCGATGTTAAGATTAAGCTCGTACAGTCTCGGTGTAAAGAATGTTTGAAGCATTTCAACATATCGAGCGGATGTTACTGTCACTGCACTACCATCCTCACGTTCAAAAAAATAAGGGCCGAAAGCACCATGACATGACACAGCACACCATATTGTGACCTTGGCGCTATGTAGTGGTCGCTGGTGAAACTCACAAGGATTGTCCTGTGCCCAATAACGAAAATTCTGTTTGTTCACGAATCCGTTCAGGTGGAAATGGGCTTCGTCTGATATCGATAAGTTACCAAGGAAATTCGCGTCCTCGTTGATTTTAGCTAATATCTGGCTACTAAACTCCATACGTGACGCTGGGTCTCGTTCATGTAAGTGTTGCACAATCTGCACCTTATAGGGATGGAAATCTAATTCGTGCAGTATTCTTTGTAAGCTTCGTCGCTTAATCCCTAGCGAAGATGCATGCTGTCGAACGGAGCGGCGAGGACTTCTCTCGATTGCAGCTCTAGCAGCTGCAATGTTCTCAGGGGTACGTAGCGTTGGAATGCCACCTGGAGGTTTCATTTTCAAGGCACCCACGTTGTAATCGCATGCGCAGATGGGACACGTCCATGACGTCCAAGCTGGTAATGCTGTCGAAATGTTCTCTGCGCGGCAGTCGCACTATCACCATTTTTGTAAAACGCTCTCACAGCTACTGCACGTTCCGCACCAGTCCAATTCTCCATGATTACTAAATGGCAATGCGTTCACATCAATTGTGCAAAGTTTCAATCACCTGCCGGCGCTACAGTGCTGCCAACTGTAACGTTCAACATTTCCCGTTCCCCTGCGCCACCCTGTACAATGGACATGTTATTCCATGGACTCTTGCGCTTCTGTGCATGAACTATCTTTCCTTTGTCATTCGCCTATCTCATTTGCTTGGATTCGGACCTAAGAGGACGTTCTTGTGTAAAGCTCATCTTGATGTACCAGCTGATAATGTGAGTTGTACTTAAAACCCGAAAAATATGATGGTTATTTTGTAAAAAGAATTTTGTGTATGTGGTCAGCCTGTTGTTTGTCTGATAACTAGACTGCCTTAAGTAGATATGTCCTTAACAAAGAATTTTCATTGGTTGGCGCCATCTTATAAAAATCTTTAACAATTTTCTTTTAGCTCACCTACGAGACTTGCCGTCGGTTAAGACAATTAACTTTATTTCAGATCCCACGAGACCGGAGGCAGCTACTTAATAATTTAACAATTTTACTTAGAGATTTTCTTTATATAACGAGATAACATCCCAGGCAGAAAAGGTCTGGTCACAGAATTCCAGTTCCATTATAGGAATTCATTTGTAGATGCTAGTCTTGTTATCGTACGAGTATGTTGGGGAATCGAAGCGAAACCACGACATTAAGTTACGTACTACACAAGTGTACATCGAACAGAATTCGCAAATATTCGCTGGTGCAATAAGCACACGACTTCTCACGAGCCTAGTGTTGGATGGATAAGAAAACGACAATTAATTACAGACGATTACGTAATTACCCTGAGAACTGAGCTAGTTTACTGAGTGCTTATACACGTCGGGCTTAATTAAACAACATATTACACTGTGATTCTTGAAGTTTTCCCGGCGGACATAATGTTCCATCATCTTTCGGGCGTGCGGAACAACGTATTACACTGTTAAAAATATTCCTACATTAGTTATTTCTCTTTTATGCTGAGTCATTGCATTAATGTGTGTTTCTTTTTTGTATACGTCACGGCTCATATTTTATTTTATTACATTACACTAATAGTCACAAAATAATAAAAAAAAATATTTTGTTACATTACAGACACTAGAAGTGGACTCTTGTTTAGACATGAAATTACGTCGCAGCAGCTTATAATTCATCTTGTGGTATCTTCAAATTTTAGCCATTAGTTTACTAATCACTGTGATACTAGACACACCCACATAAGAAGATGACTGGGAGACGTGTAGGAAGTGAAGCTTGCAAAATGCATTACAGATCAATAATATTCTCTCGAACTTCCTGCTGCGTCAAGTGGTTTAAAATCCATCAGCTTTCGACCGAGCCCGCCGGGGTGACCGAGCGGTTCTAGGCGCTACAGTCTGGAACCACGTGACCGCTATCCTGCCTCAGGCATGGATGTGTGTGATGTCGTTAGGTTTAAGTAGTTCTAAGTCCTAGGGGACTGATGACCTCAGCAGTTAAGTCCCATAGTGCTCAGAGCTTTTTTTTTTTTTTTAAAAAAATGCTTTCGAGCGTGTACTCCTCGTCCATTGTCAAGTGGTGACTGTTTATCGGTTGCCGCTACCGTCCTGCCCATCCTGCGCTGCCTTCTGTGACGTCATTGATGTTTTCGTTCCGCGCCCGCCGTCCTGTTTCGACCTTCCGATGGCCAGATCCCAAGCAGCAGCCCTAAGAACGTTACTGCCGTACGGTCAGGCCAAACCAGCACACGCGATGCAGTCTTGATGTGCGAAAACAGTGACAGTAATCGCCTTAATAACAATTTCTACTTAATCATATTGTCGCAAAAGAAGCTGAGTGGCACCGTGGTGTAGTTGTTATAATACTAAACTGTTGTATGGAGGGACATGAGTTCAAAACTCACCTGGACCGTGCAATTTTAATCTCTATATTCGGTTCCAGTACATTCTAGAAGTATCTACAAATGTCAACAATCATTGTACTGGTATGTTCTGTAGCTGCATATACACTGTATGTGTTCTGGCCAGAGCTAGTTTGCTCCGCGCTCTTGTATTTGCAAGTGCTGAATGAACCCTCATTAAGTGATGTTAGTGTTCGTCACTCATTTAATTACACCTGCTTCTAACAAGGGAACCTCCCCATCGCAACCCCCTCAGATTTAGTTATAAGTTGGCACAGTGGATAGGCCTTGAAAAACTGAACACAGATCAATCGAGAAAACAGGAAGAAGTTGTGTGGAACTATGAAAAAACTAAACAAAATATACAAACTGAGTAGTCCATGTGCAAGATAGGCAACATCTAGAAGAGTCCGAATTCAGGAGCGCCGTGGTCCCGTGGTTAGCGTGAGCAACTGCGGAACGAGAGGTTCTTGGTTCAAGTCTTCCCTAGAGTGAAAAGTTTACTTTCTTTGTTTTTGCAAAGTTATGATCTGTCCGTTCGTTCATTGACGTCTCTGTTCAGTGTAATAAGTTTAGTGTCTGTGTTATGCGACCGCACCGCAAAACCGTGCGATTAGTAGCCGAAAGGACGTGCCTGTCCAATGGAAACCGAAAACATTTCATTGCAAGGTCATAGGTCAACCGATTCCTCCACAGGAAAACACGTCTGATATATTCTATACGACACTGGTGACGGCATGTGCGTCACATGACAGGAATATGTTGTCGACCCACCTAACTTGTACACTTGGTGAATGGGTAAAAAGATTCTTCTACCTTGCCCAATTTAGGTTTTCTTGTGGATGTGATAATCACTACCAAAAAAGTGTGAAAACATAAGAGTTTGTCACATTAACTGCAACAAATGAATGCAACAGTTTCACAGTCGCACAGTTTTGTCTGTGCTCTGTCAAAACACATGTTTTTAACGTCTTCAAATTTTTCCGTGTGTAGACCGTCAAATCCTGCATATGTCCAAGCAAATCTGAACATGTCCTGGAATTTTGGAGAGCGAAGTTGCTTATATGTGAGTGCCTGAACTTTGATAATTGTCTGAAAACAAAAAGTTAAAATTTTCTGCCGAGTGAATACTTGAACCAAGGACCTCTCGTTCCGCAGCTGCACACGCTAACCACGGGACCACGGCGCTCATGAGTTTACAACCACCTCGATGTTGCCTATCTTACACATGGACTGCTCATTTGCATATTTTGCTTATTTTTTCATACTTCCACACAACTTCTTCCTGTTTTCTCAATTGATCTGTGTTCAGTTTTTCAAGGCCTATCCACTGTACCAACTTATAACTAATTCTGAGGGGGGTGCGATGGGGAGGTTCCCTTGTAAGTGACTTTATGGTCTGCCGGCGCTCTGTGGCCGAGCGGTTCTAGGCGCTTCAGTCTGGAACCGCGCGACCGTTACGGTCGCGGGTTCGAATCCTGACTCGGGCATGGATGTGTGTGATGCCCTTAGGTTAGTTAGGTTTAAGCAGTTCTAAGTTGTAGGGGACTGTTGATCTCAGATGTTAACTCCCATAGTGGTCAGAACCATTTGACAATATGGTCGGTTAGAAAGAGGTTCGGATACCACTTTAAACCATAGGTTTTATTTCCCCGATAGGGTTACGGGGGTAGATTAGTATAATCGCTCTTTCAGTTTAGTAATTTATTAATTTTATTTCTAGTGAATATTAAAATCAGAATCAAGGGGGTGCAGTTATAATGGTGAGACGAATGGCGAAAATCGTCGATGCCTGTGCCGTATGCCCATCTCTAACACGATGGTGCGTTGCTGTGGGAAGATGAACAAACAGTTTTGTGCGTCAGGATTAACATTGCAACAAAAAGATGCTTATTTATCGGCATCGGTCTTCGTTATCATTTAGTTAAATGAAAAATGGTTCAAATGGCTCTGAGCACTATGGGCCTTAACATCTGAGGTCATCAGTCCCCTAGAACTTAGAAATACTTAAACCGAACAAACCTACGGACATCACACACATCCATGCCCGAGGCAGGATTCGAACCTGCGACCGTAGCGGTCACGCGGTTCCAGAATGAAGCGCCTAGAACCGCACGGCCACACCGGCCGGCAGCTGAATGAAGATAGGTTCGTTTTCTGGAACGTAATGTAAGCACTTACGGCTGTGACAATGGCAGCCGATCCATTGTATCATCGTAAGAAAACGACCAACAACAAATATTTACAAAAACATAAAACATTATTAGATGAGGACAAGGACTAGTCGGCCACGGTGGCCGTGCGGTTCTAGGCACTTCAGTCCGGAACCGCGTGACTGCTACGGCCGCAGGTTCGAATCCTGCCTCGGGCATGGATGTGTGTGATGTCCTTAGGTTAGTTAGGTTTAAGTAGTTCTAAGTTCTAGGGGACTGATGACCTCAGACGTTGAGTCCCATAGTGCTCAGAGCCATTTGAACCATTTGAACAAGGACTAAATTAAATAATAGAATTTAATCAAGTAAATCTTCAAATTAATGTAATTCAACTAATCAAAATTAACACAGTAAGAGAGAACCTTTTCATAACATCTGTCCGATAAGACGGCCTCGACGGAAAGGAGAGTACAAGACAATACTGAGACATCAGCATTTTTCATAAACCCAGATCATATCGTAAATAAGTCACAGAACTTCGTTGAAATCGGGAAGCTGTGATAATGCTAACCGTGGGATTACTCAGCCCCCTGGAATGGAGTTGGCACAATTCTTCACAATGAATTTGACAATGCCATTCAATAAGTCACTAGCTAATGTCTATTCATTCCTCTTGTTCTTGAACTCATATGAGACACGGTACACTTTATCACATACATAAACCAACAAATACACCAACAATATTTATATAGATATAAATTGTTCGTATAAATAAAAAAATGTTTTCTGTGTTTTGAATGGGTAGTTTTCATGTCTTATTACGTTTCAGTAATTAAGTATACTAGATTAAGGGGAGGTTTACTATCTTTTGGTTCAAAAAATAGATTTTTTAAAATTTCATATTTGGATCCGTAAAAGTGTTTAAATCCACCCCCTGAAAGGGTTTTTCCGAATACAGAACGGAAATTTTTGTTATTCGTGGTTGAACAAAGAAAATGCACCTGCCTGAAATCGGCCTTTTTCACACAACAGTTTTTTTCTTTCAGAGGACCAGTTATTGTACCGGTGCTTGGGAGGAAACACATAAAATTCAAATGAGAGTTTGGACGCGTGTGTTTGGAAGTTAGCCCCCAAGCTTTTGCATTCTGATGTGAAGACTGTGCAGATTGCGACTTTCCTGGTAGTGAGCAGCTTCGACGAAGGGTATTCAGCAATTCTGAAGACCATGACAATGATGGACGTCACCCTGGGACTCTATTCGACGCAGTTCGCCAGGCATTCGGACGACCACCAGATTCAAGCGACCGGAAACCGCTTGTCACCGGCCGTACAAGCGGCTCTGGAACAGCGGAGGATGGCCCAGATCGAGCAGAACGCCCTCTATGAGGAAGAGGAAGGATCAGTTTATGGACCCGGAATAGCAAACTGAACGTAAGTTGCATAATATTGCATTTATATGTAGTCAAAACTTCAAACGCATTTTTCTCGAAATGACTATTTGTTTATCGCGCGATATGGTAACTTCAAATCTACTGAACCGATTGACATGATTCTTTGTTTCCGACGAAGCTAACTAAATTGTCTAGGAGTTGTACCACTTTTATTCCGATCCATCAACTATAAATATTTTTACAATGAAATGAACACCAAACACCCTTAGCTGCTTACAGGCGGTGACATACGTCAACGGGGACAGATGGAAATGTGTGCCACGACAGGGACTCGAACCCGGGATCTGCTGCTTACATCGCAGACGCTTATCTATCTGAGCCACCGAGGACAAAAGAATTGCGCTATTGCAGGGATTTATCTCTGGCACGCCTCCCGCGAAACCCACATTCTCAACGCACTACATTCGTAGTGCCCCCGCCCATTATACTCATTACTCGCGGCGCGTTGCCGATTCCCGTAAGAGTTCGGGCACTGTTTGTGCATTTGCACAGAAGAAGAAGATGGTCAAGTGGCCGGTGAGCCTATACTATATATATACTAAGATGGTATCTGTAGAATCGTCCGAAAGATCAGAATGTGGATTTCATGGGATGCGTGCCAGAGATAAATCCCTTCAGTCGCACTATCCGCTGTGCCCTCGGTGGCTCAGATGGATAGAGCGTCTGCCATGGAAGCAGGAGATCCCGGGATCGCGTCCCGGCGCACACATTTTCATCTGTCCCCGTTGACGTATGGCAACGCCTGTAGGCAGCTAAGGGTGTTCATTTCACTGTAATTTCCTTCTAACGAGCTGCATGGTCACCGATACCATCTTAGTATATATATATATATATATATATATATATATATACGAAGTCGAAATATCGATGAAAAAACGCTATTTTTTTCAAATGGCCGCCATTTTGTTTCCTATGGTCCAAATAACTTAAACGAGGTACAATTCCTAAAGAATCTTATATACGTCGCTACATTCAACTCAATTTTGATTTCAGACGAGCCGGCTGACCTGTGACATACCGCGCGTGGAGGTCTACATCAAAATTTTGTTTCGTTCCGAGGACACTTCCGCCTTTGCTCTTTGACATTTCCGCTCGAAAAAATTCCAGTTTGTAGAGAAAATATCAATAAACATTTTGACCAAATTTGATTATGATATCTGTAACACATCCAGAGCAAACAATTCTCAAAGAACATGCTTTTTTCGTCCCTAAGATAGTAAACCTCCCCTTAATTGATACATTCTGTTTTATCACTAATCGGTGAAAAGATAGTCCACATGTCCAGGGAATTCAGATGAGAGGAGGCAGTAGAGCTTGGCAGACTATTCCAGTTACGGGAGTGGGATTCAGGTGTGCATTTCTTGCCTGTACTGTTCCTGGATGTTATGACACGGTGAGGACGTCATCAGATGTTCCATATAGGCCGGGATCATCAAATAATTGTACGACACAATCAGTGATGCTTTTACACAACTCAAGACGGTTGTGCTGAAATAAACATTTCGAAATACACAGGGTACAAGATTTCCATTTCGTAAACAACATGAAAATAAATTTGCACACACACACACACACATTTGATAAACCCTAGGAAATCCGAGTAGTTTTATTCGGGGAGTCGAGTTTCTTTTATTCACACAACGCAAGAGGTGCCTGACAATGCAGCATGCTACGAAAATTTACATCTGGCACAGCTAATTTCGGTATTAGGTTTGCATTTGATGTTCATTTTATTTACATCATTTATGTTTTCCTAGCGTCGCCGCGCAGATGTGTCTCGATAATCAAGTCGGCATTGCATAACTGGCATTATCGAATGGTTCGGCACGCGCAGCCGTGACAAAGAGTTCGTCAGTAACGGCGGAAAGTGGATAACGTGCTCCCGTGATCGCGTTCGTATGGAATGCCTTGCAGGGTCTTCCAAGGACATCGCTCTTCCACACATTAAATCACAGCCTGCCAGGAGCTACTGGATCAAGTCCAGGTAAGCAAAGTGTTCGGTATCTTATTATGCGTCCGTGTCGGCAGAATGTTCCTTGCCAAACACAGGATTTCACTTAAACTTTATGTCTTTCAAGGTTCCCCGCCTCAATTCCACAAGCTTTTTCAACACGTAGTAATTTCACTGTAACTTATGAGTTTCCAATTTAGAGCTTTGTCATTTACGTTACACAGTTTAAGTTTCACATGGACCTTGCGGATCTCGCTATTAGCCATGAAATCAGATACGTTTTTCATCGTACTTACATAAAGAAATCCATATTTCATATTTATTTCTCATTCTTCTCCATGTTCTGTGGACTAGTGTTTACACTGAACTTTCAGATTAGTGAGCAAATGTTCAGGCGAGGTTGCGTCAATTCTGCTTTAAAATTTTCTGCTACCCCGGTTCGTCGCGATTTATGGTCTAGGCAACAAGTATTCCCTATACCGCGGAGTAGAAATTCTGCACCCAACAGGTTAAAAGCACCCGTAAGAGTGAATATACACGTAAAGTAAATCGAAAATACAGAATAGCTCAAACTGAAAAGCATGCATCTTAGCATACGTATAATTTCATACTGAAATATCCCTCCACCACTCATTATTTGCAAGTACTTACCTACTTGTCGCTAATGAATCAGTGTTTAATCTAGGCTGAAGGATTTCATTTTCCAAATGGAGATTGTTAGAACGTTGTGTATATACAACTTAAGATAGTGACTCCATCAGGAAAATTTACATGTAGTATTTCGCGCAATGATTCTCAGGATCTCTCATCCCATAGTAATTTTTTCAGTAAATAAAAGCAATAATCACTGCCGTCAACAAAATCTGTACACATTACAGTCAACAGAATCTGTACATATTGCAGCAGGATTGAGGTTGCACACTCAATGCGAATTGAGATCATATACTAGAATATCAAACGCCGCTGGAAAAGAAAAAGGCAATCGTTGGGAATAGGAACTGCGGAATCAATGGGAACTGTCAAAGCCACAAAGGATGCACGACGGATTGTATTCGGAATATGACGGCGACTACTAAACATTATAACATATAGCTCTTTTAGGGAAAGATGGAAGAAAGCAATTTTTGTACCTTGAAAATCATAAATGAATAAAACATAAAGCATTACTTGCGTGTAAGTTCCTCGTCACCCTATCGAACATGTTGCCATGCATGGCGTCGAAATTAACGTCCTAGTTAATTGAAATTTGCAATGTTTGTACGACAGTTATTGGTACATATATCATAAATTGCTAAAACAGATGCAGTAATTCGGAAGCCACAGGATAATGAAATTCTGTTTTAATTACTTTTTATCGTTGCGGCTGCTGGTCACATATATTGCATTACCGATGTCTGCATAGCTGAAATGTAATTGACACCTCCAGAACGTACACCCTATGACATTCTGAACAGCTCTCTCGTACCTCGACATCGACTTGTGTAGAAACGATCTATGGCACAGTACCACAGCAGCGGCAATGACTGTAACTTCTTGTGGTGGCAATAAAAATCGACGAGGAAAGTGTCAAACCGCATCACAAAGACCAGAAAATTGCTGCAGTTTACTCGGATGTGAACTCTAAATCTGGAGGTAACTCTGAACGAAATACCACACGATCTGCTAGAAAAAGCTTGTAACAAACTGTCGTGTGAGACTTACACTACAGTACACGGTTTACACTTACAATCGGTGATTGAATCGTGGAGACGCAGTCATATGGTGAGAGTAAGAGTGAATTTGCCTCTGACTACAATTAATTGGTCTCCAATTTTTTATTGTATCTAGATCGATTTCGAGGATCTTAATCTTATACACAGATGTACCAGTGAAGATTTGCCATATATCGGCGAGGTATATACATGTAAATATTTTAATATAAGATTCATACACGGACATGAGAACCAGTTTGAAAAATCTCGTAAGGGTGTTGGAGGGTAGGTTGTGCTGGGTCATACATGTTAAGAAAAAATATCGATACGTTGCTTCGTTTCCGAGTCAATTAGCTTTGAAGTTAACCAATCAAGCAGTTGGGTGCCCATGTTCAAATTGCCCGCCAGGAATGGCGTCACCAAATGTATTCTTCGTTTCTTTTTCTGAAACTGACAAGAGAGCGAAGAAAAATTGGACAGGTGTCAGTAGTAACGATCGAACCTGAGGGAAAAGCTGAGGAAAAAAAAATGGTTCAAATGGCTCTGAGTACTATGCGACTTAACTGCTGAGGTCATTAGTCGCCTAGAACTTAGAACTAATTAAACCTAACTAACCTAAGGACATCACACACATCCATGCTCGAGGCAGGATTCGAACCTGCGAGCGTAGCGGTCGCTCGGCTCCAGACTGTAGCGCCCAGAACCGCACGGCCACTCCGGCCGGCAAAAGCTGAGGACAACTGAATAATTGTACCTGGTGGGCCACTTGAGTTTGCCAGCCCAACGGCCTGATTGGCTAACTTCAATGGTAGTTAACTCGGAAACGGCTCAAGATATTTATATTTCTTCCTTAACAATTATTTATTAGCACAATCTATCTTGCAGCATCCTCACAAGCTTGTTGTTGTTGTTGTCATTGTGGTCCTCAGTCCCGAGACTGGTTTGATGCAGCTCTCCATGCTACTCTATCCTGTGCAAGCTTCTTCATTTCCCAGTACCTACTGCAACCTACATCCTTCTGAATCTGCTTAGTGTATTCATCTCTTGGTCTCCCTCTACGATTTTTACCCTCCACGCTGCCCTCCAATGCTAAATTTGTGATCCCTTGATGCCTCAAAACATGTCCTACCAACCGATCCCTTCTTCTAGTCAAGTTGTGCCACAAACTTCACTTCTCCCCAATCATATTCAATAACTCCTCATTAGTTACGTGATATACCCATCAAATCTTCAGCATTCTTCTGTAGCACCACATTTCGAAAGCTTCTATTCTCTTCTTGTCCAAACTGGTTATCGTCCATGTTTCACTTCCATACATGGCTACACTCCATACAAATACTTTCAGAAACGACTTCCTGACACTTAAATCTATACTCGATGTTAACAAATTTCTCTTCTTCAGAAACGATTTCCTTGCCATTGCCAGTCTACATTTTACAACCTCTCTACTTCGACCATCATCAGTTATTTTACTCCCTAAATAGCAAAACTCCTTTACTACTTTGTCTCATTTCCTAATCTAATCCCCTCAGCATCACCCGATTTAATTTGACTACATTCCATTATCCTCGTTTTGCTTTTGTTGATGTTCATCTTATATCCTCCTTTCAAGAAACTGTCCATTCCGTTCAACTGCTCTTCCAAGTCCTTTGCTGTCTCTGACAGAATTACAATGTCATCGGCGAACCTCAAAGTTTTTACTTCTTCTCCATGAATTTTAATACCTACTCCGAATTTTTCTTTTGTTTCCTTTACTGCTTGCTCAATATACAGATTGAATAACATCGGGGAGAGGCTACAACCCTGTCTCACTCCTTTCCCAACCACTGCTTCCCTTTCATGCCCCTCGACTCTTATAACTGCCATCTGGTTTCTGTACAAATTGTAAATAGCCTTTCGCTCCCTGTATTTTACCCCTGCCACCTTTAGAATTTGAAAGAGAGTATTCCAGTTAACGTTGTCAAAAGCTTTCTCTAAGTCTACAAATGCTAGAAACGTAGGTTTGCCTTTTCTTAATCTTTCTTCTAAGATAAGTCGTAAGGTTAGTATTGCCTCACGTGTTCCAACATTTCTACGGAATCTAAACTGATCTTCTCCGAGGTCCGCTTCTACCAGTTTTTCCATTCGTCTGTAAAGAATTCGCGTTAGTATTTTGCAGCTGTGACTTATTAAACTGATAGTTCGGTAATTTTCACATCTGTCAACACCTGCTTTCTTTGGGACTGGAATTATTATATTCTTCTTGAAGTCTGTGGGTATTTCGCCCGTCTCATTCATCTTCCTCACCAGATGGTAGAGTTTTGTCATGACTGGTTCTCCCAAGGCCATCAGTAGTTCTAATGCAATGTTGTCTACTCTCGGGGCCTTGTTTCGACTCAGGTCTTTCAGTGCGCTGTCAGACTCTTCACGCAGTATCTTATCTCCCATTTCATCTTCATCTACATCCTCTTCCATTTCCATAATATTGTCCTCAAGTACATCGCCCTTCTATAAACCCTCTATATACTCCTTCCACCTTTCTGCCTTCCCTTCTTTACTTAGAACTGGGTTGCCATCTGAGCTCTTGATATTCATACAAGTGGTTCTCTGCGCTCCAAAGGTCTCTTTAATTTTCCTGTAGGCAGTATCTATCTTACCCCTAGTGAGATAAGCCTCTACATCCTTACATTTGTCCTCTAGCCATCCCTGCTTAGCCATTTTGCACTTCCTGTCGATCTCATTTTTGAGACGTTTGTATTCCTTATTGCCTGCTTCATTTACTGCATTTTTATATTTTCTCCTTTCATCAATTAAATTCAATATTTCTTCTGTTACCCAAGGATTTCTACTAGCCCTCGTCCTTTTACCTACTTGATCCTCTGCTGCCTTCACTACTTCATCCCTCAGAGCTACCCATTCTTCTTCTACTGTATTTCTTTCCCCCATTCCTGACAATTGTTCCCTTATGCTCTCCCTGAAACTCTCTACAACCTCTGGTTCTTTCAGTTTATCCAGGTCCAATCTCCTTAAATTCCCACCTTATTGCAGTTTCTTCAGTTTCAATCTGCAGTTCATAACCAATAGATTGTGGTCAGAATCCACTTCTGCCCCTGGAAATGTCTTACAATTTAAAACCTGGTTCCTAAATCTCTGTCTTACCATTATATAATCTATCTGATACCTTTTAGTATCTCCAGGATTCTTCCAGGTATACAACCTTCTTTTATGATTCTTGAACCAAGTGTTAGCTATGATTGAGTTATGCTTTGTGCAAAATTCTACAAGGCGGCTTCCTCTTTCATTTCTTCCCCCCAATCCATATTCACCTACTATGTTTCCTTCTCTCCCTTTTCCTACTGACGAATTCCAGTCACCCATGACTATTAAATTTTCGTCTCCCTTCACTACCTGAATAATTTCTTTTACCTCGTCATACATTTCATCAATTTCTTCATCATCTGCAGAGCTAGTTGGCATATAAACTTGTACTACTGTAATAGGCATGGGCTTTGTGTCTATCTTGGCCAGAATAATGCGTTCACTATGCTGTTTGTGGTAGCTAACCCGCACTCCTATTTTTTTAATTCATTATTAGACCTACTCCTGCATTACCCCTATTTGATTTTGTATTTATAACCCTGTAATCACCTGACCAAAAGTCTTGTCCTCCTGCCACCGAACTTCACTAATTCCCACTATATCTAACTTTAACCTATCCATTTCCCTTTTTAAATTTTCTAACCTACCTGCCCGATTAAGGGATCTGACATTCCACGCTCAGATCCGTAGAACGCCAGTTTTCTTTCTCCTGATAACGACGTCCTCTTGAGTAGTCCCCGCCCGGAGATCCGAATGGGGGACTATTTTACCTCCGGAATATTTTACCCAAGAGGACGCCATCATCATTTAATCATACAGTAAAGCTGCATGTAAAGCTGCATGTCCTCGGGAAAATATACGGCTGTAGTTTCCCCTTGCTTTCAGCCGTTCGCAGTACCAGCACAGCAAGGCCGTTTTGGTTAATGTTACAAGGCCAGTTCAGTCAATCATCCAGGCTGTTGCCCCTGCAACTACTGAAAATGCTGCTTCCCCTCTTCAGGAACCACATGTTTGTCTGGCCTCTCAACAGATACCCCTCCGTTGTGGTTGCACCTACGGTACGGCCATCTGTATCCCTGAGGCACGCAAGCCTCCCCACCAATGGCAAGGCCCATGGTTCATGGGGGTCTCACAAGCTTACGAAACTGAATTTGAATACCCTGTATATACACTGTGTGATGAAAGGTATGCAGACATGGCCAAAAAGATACGTTTTTCATTTTAGATGCATTGTGCTGCCATCCACTGCAAGGTACTTCATATCAGCGAGATTAGTAGTCATTAGACATCGTGAGAGTACAGTTTGGGGCGCTCCGCGGAACTCATGAAGTTCGAACGTGGTCAGCTGATTGGGTGTCATTTGTGTCATACGTCCCTAGGGCCACTGTTTCCGAAGCGAGAGTGAAGTAGAAACGTGAAGGGACACGTACAGCACAACAGCGTACAGGCCGACCTCGTCTGTTGACTGACAGAGACCGCCGACAGTTGAAGAGGGTCGAAATCTGTAATAGGCAGACATCTATCCAGACCGTCACATAGGAATTTCAAACTGCATCAGGATCCACTGCAAGTACTTTGAGAGTTAGGCGGAAGGTGAGAAAACTTGGATCTCATGGTCGAGCGGCTGCTCATAAGCCACACATCACGCCGCTAAATGCCAAACGACGTCTCGCTTGGTGTAAGGAGTGTGAAGATTGGACGACTGAACTGTGGAAAAACGTTGTATGGAGTGACGAATCACGGTACACAATGTGGCGATCCCATGCCAGGGTGTGGGTATGGCGAGTGCTCGGTGAACGTCATCTGCCATCGTGTCTCACGCCAGCAGCACAATTTTGAGGTGGTGGTGTTATGGTGTGGTCGTGTTTTTCATGGAGGGGGCTTACACCCATTGTTGTTTTGCGTGGCACTATCACAGCACAGGCCTACATTGATGTTTTAAGCACCTTTTTGTTTCCCACTGTTGAAGAGCAATTGGGGGATGGCGATTGCATCTTTCAACACGATTGAGCACCTGTTCATAATGCACGGTCTGTGGCGGAGTGGTTACACGACTATAACATCCCTGTAAGGACTGGCCTGCACAGAATACTTACCTGAATCCTATAGATCACATTTAGGATGTTTTGGAACGCCGACATCGTGCCAGACCTCACCGACCGACATCGATACCTCTCTTCAGTGCAGCACTCCGTGATGAATGGGCTGCCATTCCCCAAAGAGCCTTACAGTACCTGATTTAACGTAAGCCCGCGAGAGTGAAATCTGTCATCAAGACTAGGGGTGAGCCAAGACCGTACTGAATTACAGCAGTACCGATAGAGGGCGCCACGAACTTGTAAGTCATTTTCAGCTAGGTGTCCGGATACTTTTGCTCATACAGTGTACTCATCAAGACTCCGCCTGAATAGGCGGGCGCGATGACGCACCACTCCCAGGATACGGGAAGGCGAGCCAGCACGGAGCGAATCTACCTCCCAGATTAACGACGAAGACTGGTGAACCGGCCAGCCTGCATACGGTTCTTGGGTGGTTTTCCACATCGAACTGGGTAAATGCTGGTTTGGTACCCGCTTTCTATCTCAAGCACACTTCACTCAAGCACTTAGATATCAATACCACAATTGAACATCAGATTTATACTAGAACAAGGATGCATTCACCGCTACCCGCTACTTATCACACAAATGATGTTATGGCTTTTTTTTACGGCACTTACGTGTTGTTACCAATAAGGGGTTTGGGGCAAAAAACTGTTCACAGGTACGTCTGAATATGAGACTACAATAAAAAACTGAATAGCATTTAATTGCAGTCTGAGACCAGTTCATTCTTTCTTTCCACCTATTGTAGAACAATTACCTCAGTGTTGCTTGAGAACCGCATATCCAGCGAGGCAGACTTTATATAAAATAATTGGAAAGCCACGCTTGCTTCAATATCGTTTACTAGATGACCGGTTTCAGCACTCATCGGATTTGTGAAGGCGTAACATAACATGTCTGAGGGAGGACTTACATGAGTTAACTATATACGAGGGCAGTTCAATAAGTAATGCAACACATTTTTTTTCTCGGCCAATTTTGGTTGAAAAAACCAGAAATTTCTTGTGGAATATTTTCAAACATTCCCGCTTCGTCTCGTATAGTTTCATTGACTTCCGACAGGTGGCAGCGCTGTACGGAGCTGTTAAAATGGCGTCTGTAACGGATGTGCGTTGCAAACAACGGGCAGTGATCGAATTTCTTTTGGCGGAAAACCAGGGCATCTCAGACATTCATAGGCGCTTGCAGAATGTCTACGGTGATCTGGCAGTGGACAAAAGCACGGTGAGTCTTTGGGCAAAGCGTGCGTCATCATCGCCGCAAGGTCAAGCAAGAATGTCTGATCTCCCGCATGCGGGCCGGCCGTGCACAGCTGTGACTCCTGCAATGGCGGAGCGTGCGAACACACTCGTTCGAGATGATCGACGGATCACCATCAAACAACTCAGTGCTCAACTTGACATCTCTGTTGGTAGTGCTGTCACAATTGTTCACCAGTTGGGATATTCAAAGGTTTGTTCCCGCTGGGTCCCTCGTTGTCTAACCGAACACCATAAAGAGCAAAGGAGAATCATCTGTGCGGAATTGCTTGCTCGTCATGTGGCTGAGGGTGACAATTTCTTGTCAAAGATTGTTACAGGCGATGAAACATGGGGTCATCACTTCGAACCTGAAACAAAACGGCAATCAATGGAGTGGCGCCACACCCACGCCCTACCAAGAAAAAGTTTAAAGCCATACCCTCAGCCGGTAAAGTCATGGTTACAGTCTTCTGGGACGCTGAAGGGGTTATTCTGTTCGATGTCCTTCCCCATTGTCAAACGATCAACTCTGAAGTGTATGGTGCTACTCTTCAGAAATTTAAGAAACGACTTCAGCGTGTTCGTAGGCACAAAAATCTGAACGAACTTCTCCTTCTTCATGACAACGCAAGACCTCACACAAGTCTTCGCACCCGAGAGGAGCTCACAAAACTTCAGTGGACTGTTCTTCCTCATGCACCCTACAGCCCCGATCTCGCACCGTCGGATTTCTATATGTTTGGCCCAATGAAGGACGCAATCCGTGGGAGGCACTACGCGGATGATGAAGTTATTGATGCAGTACGACGTTGGCTCCGACATCAACCAGTGGAATGGTACCGTGCAGGCATACAGGCCCTCATTTCAAGGTGGCGTAAGGCCGTAGCATTGAATGGAGATTACGTTGTAAAATAGTGTTGTGTAGCTAAAAGATTGGGGAATAACCTGGTGTATTTCAATGCTGAATAAGACAACCCCTGTTTCAGAAAAAAATGTGTTGCATTACTTATTGAACTGCCCTCGTATATTACAATTATTACAGAACCACATACCTGAAATGTGGAGCAACATTTATAAAACCATATGGACATCATGGCACATGAGGTAGACCATCTAATAAAAATCATTATCACAACCAATAAAGAATGAATATAAAACTGAAGTCACCAGATGAAACTACCACTGCTCGCCTAAGACCGGTCGGCATCATCACTGCCCTAGTCCGCGCAGGCTTACCTGGTGTGATTCTAGCGGTTCACAACCGGCCACCAGATAGCTCTGTCCAAGCAGCGCACACACAGTCCCACGGTATAACCATTCATTACTACTAAAACACAACTTTACTATAACTGCTTGTCACATACCCATGCAAAGCCCACATTTGCGCATAAATTTCCTGTACATACTATAATCACTATAAAGTACGTCAATTACAAAGTAAAAGCAGCTGAGGCACAGACATCATCCATTAGCTCCTTACAAACCTACATATCATAATTTACCTTTATTCATACAAGGACGTCAGGAAACCAACTCGAGATGGGAACATAGATATCTTAGCGAAAAACAGACCTGATCCTTTTGAGGAAGTTAATCTACAAGAACTTATTAGTGACCATAATGTCGTTGTGGATCCTATGTCAGTGGAAGTTGCAAAAAAACTAAAGAAACAAACGTAGAGTTTTCTTGTTTGGGAAAGCAAATAAAACTGTCATTCATGAATATCTTCTTAGTCAGCTCCAATCATTCACCGCGGAACGCAAAGATAGTGAGCATCTTTGGCCGGAATTTAAAGGTATCGTCCGCCACGTGATAGAGACGTATGTGCCTAGAAAAAATATAGGAGAGGGAAAGGATCCGCCTTGGTACAACAAGCATATTAGGAAGTTGCTGAGAAAGCAGTGAATTTTGCACAGTCGTTTTAAACGTAGTCACTGCCCCGCTGATAAACACAAATTATGCCAAATGAAAGCAGCTGTCAAAAGGTCAATGAGAGATTCTCTAATGAATTTGAAAGCAATATTTTATCATCAGATTCTAAAAATAAACCCTAAAAATTAAAATTTTGTTCGTAAGTAAAATCTATGAACGCTACAAATAATTCAACACCTTCTCTTGCTGACAGTACGGGTAATGTAACGGATGATGATAAACAGAAGGCCGATATTCTAAACCTAGCATTCAAAAACTTGTTTATGGTAGAGGACTGCAGCCAAATTCCCGTTTTCAGTTATCGAACAATCATCAATTATCGATGGCTGACATAGTGTTTAGTGTACATGGGATTGTAAAACACTTAAGATCTTTAGATGCCAGGAAGGCATCTGGCCCAGACGGTATCCCTTTAAGATCATATGTTGACTATGCTACAAATATAGCACCATTGCTATTTGTCATCTATCAGAGTTCATTGGAACAGTATAAAGTTCCACGGGACTGGAATAAGATCCAGGTCATAGCAATCTGTAAGAAAGGGTAGGAAATCGGATGCACGTAATTCCCAGCCAATTTCACTGACATCGGTTTGTTGTAGAATCATGGAACATATTTTGTGTTCAGACATAATGACCTCTCTAGACTCTGAGATGCTCATCTGCAGAAACCAGCACGGTTTTACGAATCAGGGGTCATGCGGGACACATCTGGCCCTCTCTGTGCGTGATATACAACAGGTTCAAGATACCGAATCCCTTGTTGATGCCATATTTCTCCACTTTCGAAACGCGTTCGGCTCAGTTCCGCACTGTCGTTTGCTCCAAAAAGTGCTAGGTTACGGTCTATCTGAATACATATGCGGTAGGATAGAAAGTTTTCTAACAGGCAGATAGCAGTATGTCGTCCTGAATGGGGGTGACTTCAGCAGAAACAAGCGTAACTTCAGGTGTGCCCCAGGGCAGCGTAATAGGTCCGCTGCTTTTTACGATTTACATAAACGATCTGATTGATGGTATTGACAGCGGCATTAGACTGTTTGCCGATGGTGCTGTAGTCTACAGGAAAGTACTATGACACGAATATTGTGAACAAATCAATGAGGATTTACAGAAAATAAATGCGTCGTGTAATGACTGGCAGTTATCTCTCAATATTAGTAAGTGTAACCTACTGCGTATAACAAGGCGAAAATCTCCATTAATGTACGAGTACAAAATAAATGCCCAGTCTTTGGAAGCGTTAACATCCGTCAAGTATCTGGGTGTGACTATTCGAAATGATCTCAAATGGAACGATCAGATTGCACAAGTAAGGGGTAAGGCGAACTATAGATTGTGGTTTATTAGTAGAATCCTGAAGCGATGCAGTCCTTCAGCAAAGGAAATTGCTTACAATACGCTAGTTCGTCCAGTCTTAGACTATTGTTCGTCTGTATGGGACCCTTACCAGTGGCGTCTGATTTAAATGGTTCAAATGGCTCTGAGCACTATGGGACTTAACATCTATGGTCATCAGTCCCCTAGAACTTAGAACTACTTAAACCTAACTAACCTAAGGACATCACACAACACCCAACCATCACGAGGCAGAGAAAATCCCTGACCCCGCCGGGAATCGAACCCGGGAAGCCGGGCGTGGGAAGCGAGAACGCTACCGCACGACCACGAGATGCGGGCGCGTCTGATTTAAGATATTGAGAAGGTCTAAAGAAGAGCGGCGAGATTCGTGACTGGTACATTTAGCCATCGCGAGAGCGTTACAAATCTCATAGAAAGTATAAAGTGGGACACACTTGCAGAGAGTCAACGCGCTAAACGGAAGGGGCTGCTCACTAAATTCCAAAATGCGATCTTCGCCGAGGATGTAGAGCATATATTACTACCATCCAAAGATAAGGGAAATTAGAGCTCGTACTGAGGCGTTCAGGCAGTCGTTTTTCCCTCGCGCGATCCGCGAGTGGAACTGCAAAGAGTGGGGGGGGGGGGGGGATATGACTTTAGCGCTACTTGTGCCGTCCGCCACACACCGCTTGGTGGCTCGCTGTGTATATATGTAGATGTAGATGTAGATATAAGACGGATTGGATCAAAACTAGTGCAAAGCATTAACTTTGAGCTGGTTAATGATTCGTATTCGAATGACGGAATTGGTAGTGCACGGTCCTGGAATAGCACGTTGCACTGTGCAGACCCTTTCTAATTTTGTAGGTAGCGAAAGTGGTTAAGCTCACATGCTCTTATTTACATTGCCCTTTAGAAGCGGAAGTTTGGTTATGAAATGATAGTTAATCGCTGTTCTCCCAATTTCGTGTAGTTGCGAAGACAATAGCTGAAATCTGCACGCTAATTCTGCAGCAAGATGCACAATGAGTAGCATCACTTGGCCTTTTCAGGCGAATCATGTTTCATTGTTGGAGAGATGGCCGATGACATGTATGGTATGAAAGCAAACGCAGTGCAACAATCGTGAGAATGGACCAGGCTGGAGGATATTCCCTGGGTAATTTCGTCATTCTGGAAGCATAATGGATCAACAAAAGTGAGCATCTATCTTTAGGGACTGAGTCGTGTGGTACTCGCGATTGCGCCGTTGGTAGGTTGGCATCGTGTAATAGCGATAGTGGCGTCTCGTTTTCTTCTTCTGTTTACTGGCCCCCCTACGTTTGCTAGTGTTGTTTGTCCGTGAGAGGCAGCAGCAGCGTTTATCGATATCTAGCACCTGTACTATCTTTGGAAGGATGTGAAGCGTTTTCCGGGCCGGGTGTGTCAGGTAGTTCGGTTGGGACGGAGCAGCGGAGAGGTCCAGCAGTGCAAAGACATAGAGGGACTGCTGGCAGCACCCAGGCATTGCCGGATCGAGGGTCTGTGGTTGTGAGGGCCACAACCTCGCTGTCCGCTGGATCCAGGACGTTAAATGACCATTCATCCAGTAGTGAAATCTCCACTATTTTGTGACCACGCCGTTTTTCGTGCTTTGCTGCTCGTATGGTCGCCGTGAGAGGAGCAGCAAGTGTGTTGAGTTGGCGGAATTTATTAGCCGTCTTCTCCTGCCTCTTATTAGTTTTTGAATTTTGTGTTATTATTGGTGAAGTACAACCATCGGTATTTTACTGCCTAGTGGCCGCTAATGCCCCAGTTACCCGCCCTGGAGGTTAGCGTACTTTTGTGGCAGTGTACATTTCCTCATCTTGCAGATGCTGTCCGGCATAACGTGTAGTTCGACAGCCTCCTTGATTGCGGTGTGGATTGTGGTTTCTTTTGTCTACCTTGGTTGTAGTGGTTCCTTCTGCCTTTCGATGTTTTAAACACGATTCTGAAGACGCAGTGCTGTCTGTCACTTCGTCCTCGCTTGAATTATTCCGTTATTGTACTGGTTATCACATGTTAGGTGGATTTGGTAAGAGCATTGGTCGGCGTTTAAACTCTCCCTAGTTTGAATTGGCATCCTGTTATTTGAGCACAACTCTTGGCTGCCTGTCTCACCGCTTACGCACCTGTAGGGATATTCCTCAGGTTGATGCTTGGAGCACTGTCTCTGGATCACTCCTTTATCTGGTCTGATAGTGTCAATTGCTTAAAAATAATATTTTGTTTAAATTATTCCTATTACTTGTGGCCTTCAGCCAACAAATAATTTGAATTCTTTCTTAATAAAGCCTTCAGCCGTCAGTGTAGCTTGTGTTACAGTCAGTTTTTTTTAAATTATTGTTTTAAAAATTATTTTGGTATTTTCCCGTGTCCCTCTGACATCCTTTATACACCCGCAACTGCCAGAGCTGGCACCTGCCATCTGTGAATGGTTATTGTACGTTGATGTCGAACATAGGTGGTGGTCACATTACAGATATACGAACGTATTATTGCTCGATCACTACATTCGCTAAGAAGTAGTGTACTGCCGATGATGGAATAAGATTTATGTTGGCACGTGGGGACATTCAGCCGCCAAATAATTGTTAAAATTTATGGTGAACATTCAGCTTGATTGAGCGTTTGCAATTCCATTTTATGATTTTCTAGTCTACCACGATCAAATTTCTGGCATTCCATGCCGCGACTCGTAGAACATATCCTTTCGGTGGTTATTCAGTCTTTTTCTTACAATCAACTCCCACTTGATAGTCTCCTCCCGCAGTTCCGAATGAGGTAATGGTGCGGAATCTTTTGCAACGAAGAGATCATCAGGACTATTTTTCAATCACTGGCCACCTTCAAAAATGATTCAAATGGCTCAGAGCACTATGCTACTTAACTTCTGAGATCATCAGTCCCCTAGAAAGTAGAAGTACTTAAACCTAACTAACCTAAGGACAGCACACACAGCCACGCCCGAGGCAGGATTCGGACCTATCACGTAGCGGTCGCGCGGTTACTGGCCACGCGTCCTATGGATACAGGTTATGTGTCTTTAGTGTAGTGGTTTCCATTGCCTCCCGCATCCTGATTCTGTTGTTTATTGCTGTTTATTTCGCCTTTTAGGTCAGTTTCTCACCTCAGGCGAAAGAGAGTGTCCTGAACGTCTGTCCGCTTCTTCGTTTTCTTTGAAAAGGCCTTTAGGAGGACAAGGATGACTTCTTAAGCCGGAAGTCTCGGCCGCGATTGCTGATAATTTTTCTTCAATTCTTAAGCAGTGTCGGTGTTCAGACTCGGGACGTAGGACATTGTGATTACTATTCAGTGATGCTGCCTCAAGGCCTTTGGTTCATAGACTTCAGCAGACTTCAGGTGGCAAACTGGGCCACAGTGTGCACAAAAGAAACCTGCACACACTGATGTGTATCTATGTGTCTCCAGTACTCACAACAACTCCCAGTGTGAAGGCGTTCTATGCACACTTCTTCACAGCGGGCGATGCATCTGCGACCAAGACAATGTTCCTACTGGGATGAACCACGTGAAAAGGACATTTCTAAGAAATTTGTACAGCAGCAAGCAGATAGAAAGTGCGTTTAGAATTCCAGGAAAATCGGCAGGAACCTGTAGCGGCATAATTTTAAATGTGTATTTCGTCCATCCCCTTAAACCACACTGAAGGATTCTCTGAGAACTTCCAAATAAGTGGTTTACAAAACTTCCAGCCACTGCGGCAGAGCGTAGTAGATCAGAGGTGACGTGAACATAGACACCACAGTGAATTACGACAGACCACCGAATCAGCCGTGCCCGACCATAGTATTAACATTTACGACAACCAGAAATTACTTAAGGCGCTCCGGAAAGGCTCAAAATCATGAAAAGTTCAATTTTTACTTTTTTGCGTTTTCTGAATCTGCAGACTATTACCTTTTAATAGATATATAATTTATTCAATTCCGAAGACTACAACTATTTTTCAATTTTTTTTTGAAATGTGTTCTACATGTGTGTGACCCACTGTGGCGCTGTTAAACTGCTGTCAAATGGTGTTATTATTAACGTCCGTGTTCATCAGGTACATTCTAGTGATGTGAGATAAAGTATGTGTTGTGGCTAACCTGTGATGGTTCAATATATATCGCTGGTGTGACTTTCGATTGTTTCATGTTTATTTACTCTGTCGTTATCTCGAAAATATTCGTAATTAATTCTGTTTCTTGAGCCTCTGTTTTGTTGAAGTATAATAATAAGTAAAAGTAAAGTTATTAGAAATCCTCTGAAGGCTTTTAAGAAAAGGAGAATTGTTGGAAAGCCAAAGGTATGTGTTATTACTGTAAACAATAAAGACGATAACCAAGTGAGTGAACCTAACCTCTCAAGTACACCTGCCCATAGCAGTCAAAGTGGGAAAGAAAATACTTCACAGAAGAAGCTTGGTTCAATGAGTGAAAACTATGAATGTTTTATGGGCGAATCGGATGTGAATGAAATATTTGATATGTCGGTTCTCAAAGGAATTTTTTCAAACTGTGTAAGATGTATTCATTGTAGTGAAGTTGGTCTGGAACTCTCCATAATAAAGCACGTAGGACTTGCTAGTGAAATACAACTGAAATGTGATAAGTGTTCATACATGACCACCTTTTGGAACAGTGTTGCAGTAACTGCAAGTGAAGAAAATGGTAGCAAAATCTACAAACACAACATTAGATTTGTTTATTCCTTGCGTTCAGTTGGTAAGGGTGCTACTGCAGGTGCAATTTTCTGTGGCATCATGAATCTTCCAAATCCCACAACCAAGTTTACGACCTATAATAAATTAATAGGGTCTAAAGTAGAAGATGTCTGTATAGAATCTATGAAGAACGCTGTGGAAGAGGCAGTAATGGAAAATAATGGTAACAGAGATTTGACTGCAGCGTTCGATGGTACCTGGCATAAACGGGGACACACATCTCTTCATGGTGTAGTATCTGCCACCAGTATGTATACAGGGAAAGTTTTAGATGTAGCAGTAATATCAAAGTATTGTAGATGTCCACAAAAATATAAAGGTACACATGAAAATAATTGCAAAGCTAACTATAGTGGCAGTAGTGGAGGAATGGAAGTGGCTGGTGTTGCCAGTATATTCCAGCGTTCTGAGGCGTGTGATAAAGTGCGATATGTTAATTACCTTGGTGACGGTGATTCTAAAAGTTTCAAACATGTTCAAGGACTGAAGCCCTATGGTGATGATGTTGTAGTGCAGAAATTTGAGTGTATTGGATACGTACAAAAGCGAATGGGAACAAGACTTCGGCGACTGAAAGCTTCGTACAAGAAACAAAAACTCAGCGATGGTAAAGGGTTGGATGGGAAGGGAAGGTTAACTGACAGTGTAATTGACAAAATAGAGAACTATTATGGAATAGGTATTAGGCCAAATACACAAAGTGTCGACGAAATGAAGAAGGCTGTTTGGGCTCTTTTTTTTTTTTCATACTTCTTCAACCGATGAAAATCCCCAACATAGCTTGTGTCCCAAAGAAGAAGACAGTTGGTGTAAATATAACAAAGGATTGCTAACTGGTGAAGTGTACACTCATAAGCATAGTCTGCCTCATGCAATAATGGAGGTGATAAAACCTATTTTCAGAGACTTAGCAGCACCTGAACTGTTGATAAAGTGTTCACGGAAAAACTCAAAACCCCAATGAAAGTGTAAATAGTGTTACATGGTCGAGAATCCCCAAGACTGTATTTGTTGGAATAGAAACACTTCACTTTGGTGTGTATGATGCTGTTGCGACTTTCAATGATGGCAACATTGTAAGGTGCAAGGTATTTAGAAATATGGGAATGAAGATAGGTTCTAACATGGTACGAGCGATGCTTGCTTTAGACAAGGAACGCCTTCGGGCTGCAGACAGGGCTGTAAAGAGTCTAGAAATACAAGCAAGAGTAAACAGGAGGAGGAACAAGAGGAAGCTGGAGGGGGAGTTTGCAGAGGATGAAGATAATCCATCCTATGGACCTGGAATGCACTAAAAAGTTAATCCAATCTTTGTCGCTCGATTCCCAAAACTTTTATTTTCTCATACTAATTACATGTTTTCTAAGGATCTTCCAAACATATTTGTTTCAAACTTTCAGTAAATGTTACACAGTACCTTCTACATAATTTAACACAGCCTTTTTCCAAAAAACTGTATATTTTTGGATATATAAATAAAAAATCGCAAAAAAATGTTGTGAAATTTCATTACAATTGAAAAAAAATAATCTTTAATAACTGAACTAAAATTTTGTAAAATCCCTGTGTTAAGTTGTAGCCCATATTCCAATAAATAATCTGTAAAAAGTTCAAATTCCTACCTCAAGTACTTTGTGAGGAAAGATGTAATTTATAAGCGTTATTTTAACATTGCAAGTATAGGGCGTTCCGGAGCCCCTTAAGCAGTATTCCTCCATCGGGAATTGCGTGATTAAAGAGGCCTTTGAAATTAGGGTCCGAAATGATCTAATTAACAAAGATAGCGTCCTACAACAGAGTCAGTCGTGGACCCCACAGTGATCCTAGAAAAAGAAAATTGTTCTCGTACAGTGAGGTCCGCACTCGAAAGAGATAGCTGTGGCACTGGAGACCATATTGGGAGCAGGACGCTTCTATCCCCATCACCGCCACCATCCACTGCGGCATCTGCGCGGATAGCGATAAAGGCGGATGGGTGGTAACGGTCACTTTAATACGACCACTGGATATTTTCGACGTCAACGTGCAATAACTATACATTGACGGCAGGTGGGAGCACCAGCAGTTAAGTGGATATAAAGCAGGTCCAGAGGACGTGGGAAACAGTGCAATCGTTGTCTTAATGGGGAAACGGCATGATTTATCTGATGTCCAGGGGCCATGATCATTGGCTTTCGGCCAAGACTGAAAGCATTTCTGGTATGGCTAAGTCTGTAAACTGTTCGCGTGCCGCAGTGATTAAAGTACAGAGTGCTTGCCAAAATGGCGCTATGTGAAACAGGCGCCGAGGGACTTGTGGTGTATCATGAACTTTAGACGACAGGAGTCAACGACAGCTGCGTGTAGAGGAGAATAGTCGTGCAGATGTTGAGCAACTGACGGTCCAGATGAGGCTATGATCTACCAACAGTGTCTTTTCAACGACTGCTTAGTGAATGTTGCTGCATATAGGCACAAGCAGCAGGCCATGGTTCGTGCATCCACGCTACTGCATTTCAACGACGACGAAGGCTGGAATTTTCACACCAATACCGTGACTGTACATCCACTGAGTGTTCTTTTCAGATGAATCGCGATTTATGATCCATCGACGTGAAATGGCTGAAATCAAACGCCCTGCAATACTCGTCGTAAACGTCAAGGAGGAGGGAGTATTACGGTATAGGGAATTTTTTCGTGGCATTCCCTGGGTGACCTAGTCTTTCTGGAACGCGCAGTGGATCAACACAAGTGTGCTTGGGGACCATGTCTACCACTACATGCAGTTTCTTTTTCCTCGGCACCATGACATCTACCAGCAGTACAATACAAAGTGTTGCACAGCTCGCATCGTTCGTGCATGTATCGTAAAGCACCTGGATGCGTTTATGGTACTCCGCCGGTCACCGAACAGCCCGGATTTAAACCCAATCGAGAATTTGTGAGACCACTCGATGGCGCTCTTCGTGCCATGGATCCTCAACCGGGAAACCTTGTGAAGCGGCTCTGGAGCCGATGCCTTTCACAACCTCACAGTGTTTTCCTGCGTCTCTTGCAACGGTCCGCGCTCCAAAAGGTGATTATTCACATTAATGTGTCTCTATATAGGACGGAGGCAGGAGCGGAACAGACGTCATCAGTGGTCTCCTGAAATGGCAACGAATCTGTTTGGTGCAATATTGTGGACGTGGACGTGGACATGACACTGTCGGACAAAAGAGAATTCTAAAATTTTGTATTACATTTTAACCAGTTCCTCCTTTTCAGAAGTGTTTTTCGTGCATTTGACACGCTGCACATCATATCCTGTCCACTTCACCCGTCACCACCTGTTTTCCTACTCAAATAGCACAATTGATCTCCTGCTTTTACTGTCTCGCTTTCTAATGTAATTCCTTCAGTATCACCTGATTTAATTCGACTACATTTCGTTGTGCTTGTTTTTCTTTTGTAGATGTTAAGCTTACAACATTTTTTTCAAGGCACTACCCATTCTGTACGGCTGCTCTTCCTAGTCCTTCCCCGTTTCTGAAAGAATTACAAGTCATCAGAAAACTTCAACGTTTTTATTTCTTCTCCCTGAACTTCAGTTCGCTACCAAATTTCTTCTTTGGTTTCCTTTATAGCTTTCTTAATGTAGATAATAAATATAATCTCGCTCTCTTCTCAACTGAGGTTCCCCTTTCATGTCTTTCGACTCTCGTAATCGTAGACTGGGTTCTCTCCACGGTGTGTATAACGTTTTTCTTCCTACATTTCATCTCTCCTAGCTCCAGAATTTCTCTCCCTGTCTTCTCTGCCATTGTTCTATCCCTGCTAGATTTCAGAATTTCAAACAGAGTATTCCAGTCAACATTCTCAAAAAGCATTCAATTTTCAAATACTATCCTCTAAGATACATGGTACAGTGTTTTCCTACATTACGTCCGAAGCCAATTGATTTTTTGTGAGTTCGCACTTATTCTTGTTTTTCCATATTTCTGTAACTAACACGTGTAGGTATTTTGCAACCATCACATATTAAACGGATGGTTCGTTAGTCGTTCAGGTCTTGCGATATAGTGCAATACCTTGTGCATGCCCACTGACCATAGTGTGTCTCTATGTATATTTACTTAAGGGGCTCCGGAAAGGCTCAAAATCATGAAAAGTTCAATTTTTACTTTTTTGCGTTTTCTGAATCTGCAGACTATTACCTTTTAATAGATATATAATTTATTCAATTCCGAAGACTACAACTATTTTTAAATTTTTTTTTGAAATGTGTTCTACATGGGCGTGACCCACTGTGGCGCTGTTAAACTGCTGTCAAATGGTGTTGTTATTAACGTCCGTGTTCATCAGGTACATTTTAGTGATGTGAGATAAAGTATGTGTTGTGGCTAACCTGTGATGGTTCAATATATATCGCTGGTGTCGATTGTTTCGTGTTTATTTACTCTGTCGTTATCTCGAAAATATTCGTAATTAATTCTGTTTCTTGAGTCTCTGTTTTGTTGAAGTATAATAATGAGTAAAAGTAAAGGTATTAGAAATCCTCTGAAGGCTTTTAAGAAAAGGAGAAATGTTGGAAAGCCAAAGGCATGTGTTATTACTGTAAACAATAAAGACGATGAAAATCCCCAACATAGCTTGTGTCCCAAAGAAGAAGACAGTTGGTGTAAATATAACAAAGGTTTGCTAACAGGTGAAGTGTACACTCATAAGCATAGTCTGCCTCATGCAATAATGGAGGTGATAAAACATATTTTCAGAGACTTAGAAGCACCTGAACTGTTGAAAAAGTGTATTCACGGAAAAACTCAAAACCCCAATGAAAGTGTAAATAGTGTTATATGGTCGAGAATCCCCAAGACTGTATTTGTTGGAATAGAAACACTTCACTTTGGTGTGTATGATGCTGTTGCGACTTTCAATGATGGCAACATTGTAAGGTGCAAGGTATTTAGAAATATGGGAATGAAGATAGGTTCTAACATGGTACGAGCGATGCTTGCTTTAGACAAGGAACGCCTTCGGGCTGCAGACAGGGCTGTAAAGAGTCTAGAAATACAAGCAAGAGTAAACAGGAGGAGGAACAAGAGGAAGCTGAAAAAGTTAATCCAATCTTTGTCGCTCGATTCCCAAAACTTTTATTTTCTCATACTAATTACATGTTTTCTAAGGATCTTCCAAACATATTTGTTCCAAACTTTCAGTAAATGTTACACAGTACCTTCTGCATAATTTAACACAGCCTTTTTCCAAAAAACTGTATATTTTTGAATATATAAATAAAAAATCGCAAAAAAATGTTGTGAATTTTCATTACAATTGAAAAAAAATCATCTTTAATAACTGAACTAAAATTTTGTAAAATCCCTGTGTTAAGTTGTAGCCCATATTCCAATAAGTAATCTGTAAAAAGTTCAAATTCCTACCTCAAATACTTTGTGAGGAAAGATGTAATTTATAAGCGTTATTTTAACATTGCAAGTATAGGGCGTTCCGGAGCCCCTTAACTGGCGAGAACATGTGTGATATCCGCGCCCACGAGGGTTAGCCGTTGCAGCGCTGACTTTAGCCAATCGGTCGATGTCGCCGAGTCAATCTTGTGGTGGAGTGAGTTGTGATACACGGCGACATTACTCTGTGTTGTGGCCGAGTGAGGAAGCTCTTCTCGGCGCCTTTTACTTTCGGTGTGTTTCCTGCAGTGGCTGTTAACTTGGTCAATTTCCTTGAGAACGAATTAGCCTCAGTGGATTAAGTTTGGCATACAAAGGCTGTGAATCCCTTACTTCAGGTCGATCACGGAATAATACAGGGTGATTCAAAAAGAATACCACAACTTTAGGAATTTAAAACTCTGCAACGACAAAAGGCAGAGCTAAGCACTATCTGTCGGCGAATTAAGGGAGCTATAAAGTTTCATTTAGTTGTACATTTGTTCGCTTGAGGCGCTGTTGACTAGGCGTCAGCGTCAGTTGATGCTAAGATGGCGACCGCTCAACAGAAAGCTTTTTGTCTTATTGAGTACGGCAGAAGTGAATCGACGACAGTTGTTCAGCGTGCATTTCGAACGAGGTATGGTGTTAAACCTCCTGATAGGTGGTGTATTAAACGTTGGTATAAACAGTTTACAGAGAATGGGTGTTTGTGCAAAGGGAAAAGTTCTGGACGGCCGAGAACGAGTGATGAAAATGTAGCACGCATCCAGCAAGCATTTGTTCGCAGCCCAGGAAAATCGACTCGCAGAACTAGCAGAGAGCTGCAAATTCCACAATCAACTGTATGGAGAGTCCTACGAAAAAGGTTAGTTATGAAACCTTATCGTCTGAAATTGGTTCAAGCACTGTCTGCAGCTGATAGGATTAAAAGAATCGATTTCTGTGATTTTATCCTTGCTCAAATGGAAACAGATGAATCTTTCGTTTCAAAGATTGTGTTTAGTGATGAAGCAACTTGCCACACTAACGGGAAAGTCAACCGTCACAATGTCTGTATATGGGGCACTGAGAATCCGCGGGAAACAACTCAGTATGAACGTGACTCGCCTAAGGTGAACGTTTTCTGTGCCATTTCAGCCAATAAAGTGTTTGGTCCCCTTTTCTTCGAAGGTGCTACTGTAACTGGACTACAGTATCTGGAGATGTTAGAGAATTGGCTGTTCCCTCAGCTCGAACAAGAAGCACAACAATTCATATTACGATGGAGCGCCACCACATTGGCACTTATCTGTCCGTAACTACCTGAACGTCAACTACCCGAGGCGATGGATCGGCCGCCAGGCAGCCCGTGACAGAGCACTTCATCACTGGTCGCCAAGAAGCCCTGATCTTACCCCCTGCGATTTTTTCTTATGGGGGTATGTTAACGATATGGTGTTTCGGCCACCTCTCCCAGCCACCATTGATGATTTGAAACGAGAAATAATAGCAGCTATCCAAACTGTTACGCCTGACATGCTACAGAGAGTGTGGAACGAGTTGGAGTATCGGGTTGATATTGCTCGTGCGTCTGGAGGGGGCCATATTGAACATCTCTGAACTTGTTTTTGAGTGAAAAAAACCTTTTTAAATACTCTTTGTAATGATGTATAACAGAAGGTTATATTATGTTTCTTTCATTAAATTCACATTTTTAAAGTTGTGGTATTCTTTTTGAATCACCCTGTATTACTCGGTGAGAACTTTATGTTAAACTTACAGCTACCTTAGCTTCGATCTCGCGCAAAACGAACGTTCACCTTTTCTGATTGCAATGGTTAATATTTTACTTGGGTGTTTATCAATACCATTTGAACGTTAGTGTGAGAGATAGCAGTTACCGATGTTTTCAGTATACGCCTTATCATCTTCTGGGTCGGTTGCCAGCTGCTGAGTACACTGTTTAATTTTTTATCTCAGCCGGGGGTCTTTGGCAGCTATTGTTTTCTCTAAAGTTACTGTACTGGGGAGGATTTGTCTGACTTTATGACAGAAGATGAAACTGGAGTTGATGGGAAAGATACAGGTGATCCCGTATTAGGGTCACAATTCAAAAGAGCTCTGAAAGACATGACATCAAATAAGGGTAAAGGGATAGATAACCACTCATCGAAATTTCTAAAATCGTTGGGAAGGTGGCAACCGAACGACTATTCGCGTTTGTATACAGAATACGAGGGCAGTTCAATAAGTAATGCAACACATTTTTTTTCTGAAACAGGGGTTGTTTTATTCAGCATTGAAATACACCAGGTTATTCCCCAATCTTTTAGCTACACAACACTATTTTTCAACGTAATTTCCATTCAATGCTACGGCCTTACGCCACCTTGAAATGAGGGCCTGTATGCCTGCACGGTACCATTCCACTGGTCGATGTCGGAGCCAACGTCGTACTGCATCAATACCTTCTTCATCATCCGCATAGTGCCTCCCACGGAATGTGTCCTTCATTGGGCCAAACATATGGAAATCCGACGGTGCGAGATCGGGGCTGTAGGGTGCATGAGGAAGAACAGTCCACTGAAATTTTGTGAGCTCCTCTCGGGTGCGAAGACTTGTGTGAGGTCTTGCGTTGTCATGAAGAAGGAGAAGTTCGTTCAGATTTTTGTGCCTACGAACACGCTGAAGTCGTTTCTTAAATTTCTGAAGAGTAGCACAATACACTTCAGAGTTGATCGTTTGACAATGGGGAAGGACATCGAACAGAATAACCCCTTCAGCATCCCAGAAGACTGTAACCATGACTTTACCGGCTGAGGGTATGGCTTTAAACTTTTCCTTGGTAGGGGAGTGGGTGTGGCGCCACTCCATTGATTGCCGTTTTGTTTCAGGTTCGAAGTGATGAACCCATGTTTCATCGCCTGTAACAATCTTTGACAAGAAATTGTCACCCTCAGCCACATGACGAGCAAGCAATTCCGCACAGATGATTCTCCTTTGCTCTTTATGGTGTTCGGTTAGACAACGAGGGACCCAGCGGGAACAAACCTTTGAATATCCCAACTGGTGAACAATTGTGACAGCACTACCAACAGAGATGTCAAGTTGAGCACTGAGTTGTTTGATGGTGATCCGTCGATCATCTCGAACGAGTGTGTTCGCACGCTCCGCCATTGCAGGAGTCACAGCTGTGCACGGCCGGCCCGCAAGCGGGAGATCAGACAGTCTTGCTTGACCTTGCGGCGATGATGACACATGCTTTACCCAACGACTCACGGTGCTTTTGTCCACTGCCAGATCACCGTAGACATTCTGCAAGCGCCTATGAATATCTGAGATGCCTTGGTTTTCCGCCAAAAGAAACTCGATCACTGCCCGTTGTTTGCAACGCACATCCGTTACAGACGCCACTTTAACAGCTCCGTACAGCGCTGCCACCTGTCGGAAGTCAATGAAACTATACGAGACGAAGCGGGAATGTTTGAAAATATTCCACAAGAAATTTCCGGTTTTTTCAACCAAAATTGTTCGAGTAAAAAAATGTGTTGCATTACTTATTGAACTGCCCTCGTATATGAGATTGGCGATGTAACATCAGACATTCGGAAAAATATCATCCTCACAGTTGGTAAGATAGCAAGGGCCAATAAGTGCAAGAAAAACCGTACAATCAACTCAATAGCTCTTGCTTTCAAGCTGCTGACAAGAGTAATATAAAGGTGAATGGAAAACTATATTGAGGCCCCGTTACATAACGATCATTTTAGCCTTAGGCAACTTAACGGCGCAGAAGAGGCGAGGAGGAGGAGGATATTGGTGTTTAAAGTCCCGTCGACAACGTGGTCATTAGAGACGGAGAACAAGCTAGGATTAGGGAAGGACGGGGAAGGAAGTCGGCCGCGCCCTTTCAAAGGAACCATTCCGGCATTTGCCTAGAGTGTTCTAGGGAAATCAGGGAAAACCTAAATCAGGATGGCCGGACGCGGGATTGAACCGTCGTCCTTCCAAATGCGATTCCAGTGTCCTACCACTGCGCCACCTCGCTCGGTCAGAAGAGGCGGTTGTTATGTTGCCGTTAATAACGGAAGGAAGACTGAAGGAAAATGAAGACATGCTCATAGGATTTGTCGATCTCGAAAAAGTTTTCGATTATATTAAATGGGTCTAGATGTTCGAAATGCAGAGAAAAATGCAACTAAGCAATAGGGGAAGCCTGGTAAAAAACACCGGCGAGCCAAAACATGAGCACCTGCTTAGTAACATGTTGGGCCGTCCCTTAATGCAACACATCACCGATGCTGCGTATCATTTTGTTGGTAGGTTTGTAGAGCTATGTATCACCAGGTGTCTACGCACGAGTCATGTAATTCCCGAAAACAACTGGCCTCTAATCTGTGTACGGAGTGATGGTGCTCTATAGCTATCCATATGGCTACCATCGGATTCACATGAGGCGAATATGGTGGCAAAAACATTGACGTGATTTCACTATCCGCTCCTCGAACTACTGTAGCACGTTTCTGGCTTCGAGACACGGATAATTACAGTGCTGAACGATGGCATCGTCGGTAAGGAAGACACTGAGCATGAAGGGATGCAGGTGGTCCGCAGGTGACACGGCATCTTCGATCACTGCCACAGGTCGCACGCAACGGCGGGATAATGTCTATCACAGCATAATACTGCTCCCACCAGCCTGCGTCCGTGGCGCGCTGCACGTTTCGAACAGCCGCTGTCCTGGATCACGGAGTTTGTGGGGACGACCATCGACCTGATTTAGCAAAAACGTGATTTACCCGACGAGCCAGGGATACACGGTTCAATCTCGATGATCCTGAGCCCCAGTACATTCATAATTGTAGACACGCGGAGATCGTCTGTTGCGGAGCACCTTGTTCAACAATGTATGATGAACTTTGTGCTTTGGAGCACATGTGTTTCCACCGGGATTGTGCTCTTTCGCCGAAGGTACCACAGACAGATATCTATTCTCCTTTAGAGAGCAGACAAGCATACAATCTCCACGTTATATGAAGATTTGTGGACTTCCAACCACTTATCCGCCTACTTGCAGTTTCACTACTCTTACATCACTTTCTGTAGATGCTCACGAGGGTATCATGTGAACATTCGACTTCTTATCTCAGTGGATTTCTCCATTTGCAGCGCATATCTACGCTAGGGTTATTACGTACGAGTCTGTGTTTGGCTTACGTACGTTTCTTACTGCCTCAGCTGCTCGCAACACTAGCAGGAGGCATCCAGCCTTGCAGTGGGAAGTGTTCATAATGTTTTGCCTGATCAGCGCACAGTATGTAGAGGAATCAAGAGGGAACAATAAGAATGGCTGAATAAGAATGGGTGGTCAGATTAAAGAGCGTGTGACAGAGAGATGCAATCTTTCTCTCCTATTGTTCAATCTATACATCGACGAAGGAGTGGTGGAAATAAGTTTGAGGGTGGAATTAAAATCCTGGTTTAAGCGATATCAATGATAAGATTTGCTGAAAACATTGCTATCATGAATGAAAGTGAAGAAAAGTTACAGGATGTGTTGAATGGAATGAGCAGTCTAAAGAGTTCAGAATGTGGATTGAGAGAAAACAGGAAAACTACCAAAGTGTTGAAAAATGTGAATACTGAGAAACTTGACGTCAGAATTGGTGATCACGAAGTGAAAGAAGTTAAGGACTTGTGCTACCTAGACAGCAAAGTAACCCACAACGGACGGAGGAAGGAGGACTTAAAAAGTATAGTAGCACTAGAAGAAAGGGCATTCCTGGGCAAGAGAACTCTACTTGTATCAAAGATGGGCCTTAATTTGAGAAATAAATTTCTGTGAACGTTTGGAGCACAGCAACGTATGATAGTGAATCTTGGACAGTAGGAAAACCGGAAAAGAAGAAAATCGAATCATTTTAGGTGTGGCGCTAAAGATGAGTGTGGAAAATCAGGGGGAGACTGATAAGGAAAGGGATGAGGTGGTCGTCCGTAGAATGCGTACAGAAAGAAAAACAAGGAAAACACCGAGAAAAGGAAACGGCAGGATGATAGAACATGTCTTAAGACATCAGGGAGTATCTCCCATAGTACTAGAGTGAACTGTAGAGGGAAAAAACTGTAGGGGAAGACAGAAATTGAAATACATCCAGGAAATAACTCAGGACTTGGGTGCAAGTGCTACTCTGAGACGAAGAGGTTGACGGAGGACATTGGAAAAATGAAGGTCAATTGTGATAATTTAGAGAACTCCAGAGCAGAACATAGTTTTACCAAACAGCATAGTCGTATCAATTATAACTGTTATCTGTCGTGTTTAAAGGCAAGCATTACTAATTGTTTAAATTGCTATTTTACTAGTATTTTTCTCTGTGTTATAGTTCTGCATCATTTGTTATCCTTAGTAATTGTTATTAATGTTACAAGGTCCACTGAGATTCTTATGCCAACGCCATATTTGAGAAGTGCGTTTCTTTAATGGTGGTGAAATGATAGTTTAATGTGTTCAACTAGCCCTTCGAAGGACGTCTTTGCTAACGAATTTCACAAATATTTTGTAACAAATGAATTGACGTGAGGCAATGTTTGTAGCTTGTTAAATGTTTTTCAAGACGTTTATTTTGCGAAATTTTGTCATTTTCCAGAAGACCAGCGTAAAGAAACTGTTTGTGGATATATCCTGATTAAGAAATGTGCTTATTCATGATCTTGCATCTTACCACTTAAACCTACCTGCCTGCTTCTTGAAACTAGAACTATTAAATTCTTCTTAATGTGGTAGTGTATTTCACCTCATATAGCTTGCACAACACGCGAAAAAATTTTGGCATGGCTGGCTTCCCCAAAGTTAGTAATAATTATGCGCGAATAACTCCGGGAATAACGGTTTGGTTTCGAAAATTTATTAGAATAGCTCGCTGAGGACCTGAAAGATGGTCGGTACGCGTTCAGGTCATCATCCCTTTCTGCCTCCTAGTTGCTTCTGTTTTCCTCGCAAGTCTATCCCGTGTAAGCGTCTTCATATCTGCGTAACTACTGCAGCCTACATCCACTTGAAGTTAGTATAGTCAGTCCTTGGCTTCCGTCAGCAAATTGATGACAAGCCAGTACTAAGAAAGACGAAAGTTATCATATACGTATGTACACCAAAAGACAAGAGAAAACGACACACCATAAAAGAATTATCCTAATGGGACGCAAATCGTTAGCTGCAATGTACATCTAAAGACAAAAAAAACAATTAAAATTTCAGAAAAATTGAATCATTTATTGGAGGGAAAGAGCTCCACAAATTGAGCAAATCATTAATTCAAGGGAAAGAAGTTCACATATTGAGCAGATTGGTTGGTTGGTTCAATAGTTGATGTGGGGAAAGAGACTAAACTGCGAGGATACCGGTCCCATTAGAGTAGGAAAGGATGGCGAAGGAAGTCGTCCGCACCCTTTCAAAGGAACCATCCCGGCATTTGCCTTAAGCGATTTAGGGACATCACGGAAAACCTAAATAAGCATGGGCAGACGCGTGTTTGAACCGCAGTCCTCCACAATGTGAGTTCAGTGTGCTAACCACTGCGCCACCTCGCTCAGTATTGAGCAAGTTAATAGCTCGTTGGTCAACCTCTGGCCCTTATGTAAGCCGTTATTGGGCTTGGTATTGATTGATAGTGTTCCTGGGTGTGCTGCTGAGCGCTATCATGCCAAATTCCTTCCAAGTGCCCCGTTAGATCGTCAAAATCCCGAGCTAGTTTTAGGGCACAGCCCACAATTTTCCAAACGTTCCCAATTAGAGGGAGATCCAGAGACGTTGCTGGCCAAGGTGAGGCCTTGCAAGCATGAAGAGAAGCAGTAGGTACTCTCGCCGCGTGGAGATGGGCCTTATCTTGCACAAATGTAATACCAGGATGACCTGCCATGAAAGGCAACAAAACAGTGCGTCAAATATAGTCGACGTACCGTTGTTCTGTGAGTTTGCTGCAGACGACAACCAAAGTTTTGCTGTTATGAAAATAAATCGCACTTCAAACCATCTTTCCTCGTGGTCGGACCGTATGGAAGGCGACTTCCATTTTGATATATCACTGCTCGAAACTCATTGACTAGAGTTGAATTGTCTTCGCTGCTGAGTCCCGCTTCGAACTGAGCCACGACGGCCAGCGAAGACGTGTCTGGGGATGTAGAATGCCCCGGAGAAAGAATGGCTCAAATGGCTCTAAGCATTGGACTTAAGATCTGAGGTCATCAGTCCCCTAAACTACTGAAACCTAACTAACCTAAGGATGATAATGATCATTTTGGCTCTAAGCATTGGACTTAACATCTGAGGTCATCAGTCCCCTAAACTACTTAAACCTAACTAACCTAAGGACATCACACACATCCATACCCGCGGCAGGATTCGAACCTGCAGCAGCGAGATTCCGGACTCAAGCGCTTAGAAACGCTCGGCCATAGCAGACGGCCCGGAGAGAGTAAGTTCTCCCCAATTGAGAACGTCTGAACTAATATGGGCAAGACCATCCACTCAGGTCGGGAGTTTGACGATCCAGCTCTCCACCTTGATAGACTCTGACACAATATCCTCAGGAAGGCATCCAAAATCCCTATCAGCCAGTGCTAAGCCGAATAGCTGCTTGCATTGAGGTGGACAAATCTATTATTATTGACTTGCTCAATTCGTAAAGCTCTTGATCTTGAATAAATTATCCAATTTTTTCTGAGATAGTAACGGTTTGTTTTGTTTGTCTGTATTGTACATCACATCTCCGACTTCTGTGCCATTCGGATGGTTCTTTCTTGGTGAGTCGTTCTTTTTTGTCTTAGTGTGTGTATTATGCAAGTAGAGTCCAACTTCACTGGGCCGTGCGCTTATACTGAGGGTTTTATACGTTCGACGAACTCTCGACTATCGAGACCTTAGAATGATGAAAATATCAAGTCCCTAGATCTACACTACTGTCAATTAAAATAGCTGCGCCAAGAAGATGAGGTGCTACAGGAATAAGATGCTGTGACATGCAAATGATTAGCTTTTCATTAGCTTTTCAGAGCATTCACACAAGATTAGCGCCGGTGGCGACACCTACAACGTGCTGACATGAGGAATGTTTCCAACCGATTTCTCATACACAAACAACAGTTGACCGGCGTTGCCTGGTGAAACGTTGTTGTGATGCCTCGTGTAAGGAGGAGAATTGCGTACCATCACGTTTCCGACTTTGATAAAGGTCGGATTGTAGCCTATCGCGATTGCGGTTTATCGTATCGCGACATTGCTGCTCGCGTTGGTCGAGATCCAATGACTGTTAGCAGAATATGGAATAAGCTGCCACTCGAATTCAAAAATCTTAGTAGTAATCCACGCGCTTTCAAATCGAAACTGAAGAGTTTCCTCATGGGTCACTCCTTCTATTCTGTCGAGGGGTTCCTTGAAAAATTAAGCTGATTCTCGTTGTATTGCTGATAGCGTTTGCTTAAACTTATGGACTGATTTTCTTTCAGGTTCATGAACATTTATTTTTTTATCTGTTATTACTTTTATGTTTAAGTTCATGTACTAACACGTTCCATGACCTTGGAGATTTGCTCCTCAATTTGGTCCTACGGAACTTGACAGGAGGGTAATACGGAACGCCGTGCTGGATCCCAACGGCCTCGTATCACTAGCAGTCGAGATGACAGGCATCTTATCCGCATGGCTGTAGCGGGTCGTGCAGCCACCTCTAGATCCCCGAGTCAACAGATGGGGACGTTTGCAAGACAACAACCATCTGCACGAACAGTTCGACGACGTTTGCAGCAGCACTGACTATCAGCTCGGACACCATGGCTGCGGTTACCCTTGACGCAGCATCACAGACAGGAGCGCCTGCGATGGTGTACTCAACGACGAACCTGGATGCACGAATGGCAAAACGTCATTTTTTCGGACGAATCCATGTTCTGTTTACAGCATCATGATGGTCGCATCCGTGTTTGGCGACATCGCGGTGAACGCACATTGGAAGTGTGTATTCGTCATCGCCAAACTGGCTTATCACCCGGCGCGATGGTATGGGGTGCCATTGGTTACACGTCTCAGTCAGACCTGCTTGCATTGACGGCACTTTGAACAGAGGACGTTACATTTCAGATTTGTTACGACCCGTGTCTCTACCCTTCATTCGATCCCTCCGAAACCCTACATTTCATCAGGATAACGTGCGACCGCATTTTGCAGGTCCTGTATGGACCTTTCTGGATACAGAATATGTTCGACTCCTGCCCTGGCCAGCAAATTTTCCAGATCTCTCACCAATTGGAAACGTCTGGTCAATGGTGGCCGAGCAACTGGCTCGTGACAATATGCCAGTCACTACTCTTGATGAACTGTGGTATCGTGTTGAAGCTGCATGGGCAGCTGTACCTGTACACGCCATCCATGCTCTGTTTGACTCAATGCCCAGGCGTATCAAGGCCGTTATTACGGCCAGAGGTGGTCGTTCTGGGTACTGATTTCTCAGGATCTATGCACCCAAATTGCGTGAAAATGTAGTTACATGTCATTTCCAGTATATTTGTCCAATGAATACCCGTTTATCATCTTCATTTCCTCTTGGTGTAGTGATTTTAATGGCCAGTAGTGTATATCCGCGCCGCAACATTGCTGCCCCGTCACAAGCACCTCGCATATAACGCTTCCCTTAATGGTCGGAACTCCTGCGGCTCATAAAACAAAACAGCCTCGCGGAGCCTCTTTGGGAGCCGCGGGCTGTTACTCCACTCTTCCGCTCTCACGAGGTATGAGGTGACGGCGCTCTGCTTCTGCGTTGGGGAAGGGCAGTGGGGCAGATCGTCCAGAGGCGCCGCCACTTCAGCAGCCGGCGACAGTAACTCAGCGCGACGCAACGTGCAGCCGAGACGTGAAGAGCACAGCCGAGCCTGGCTGGAGCGGCGGAAGAAATCGATGAGGCGGCAGCGTTCCAGACCCGTCGTGACGCCGGCGGCGGCAGCGGCATTTCGCATCCGACTGGCCGCTCTTCGGGACACGGATAACTTGCTTCCTTCCGTCACACACTATGAGACTCTTAAATAGGCGTTTCTGCCCACGCCACAACAAAAACAAGCCCTGCTGTCGTTCATGGAACACAATAAACGAAGGTCATCCCTTGCATCAGAATGTGAAGCTGCAGAAATTTTACGAAACTGTTAGATGTTTTGTAAGTTTAGGCTTCCTCAGCCTTTGTGACAGTACATATAATTCCTCTGGGTATATGACCGCATTGTCAATGGGTAAAATTCTCAGACGCTCATTAGCAAAAACACCTTGAGGAAGGCCATTTGCAACAGTGGCCTAAACGTTGGATAAAATTGCACATTGACAATGCGGTCACAAGCCCAGAAGAATTTTATTAACTGTTAGCTATCTTCTTTTTCTTCTTCTTCTACTACTCTACTACTACTACTACTACTACTACTACTACTACTCTCTTCTTAGATCAGGCGATTTCAGCAATTCCGGTCAGCATGGTCCAGCCACGTCTTTCGTGATTTTCCCCTATGTCTCGTCCCTCTACGCTTTCAGTCAAGAATTTGCTTTGGAAGTCTATTTTCAGGCTTTCTATTACATGTCCGAACCATTTTTTTCTGTTTGAGTCTATTTCCTTGTGCGCTGAATCAACCTATAATTCCTTACTGATGTCATCATTTCCGAAGTGATTATTCCTGCTTTAATCTGCTTTAGTCTGATTTCAGCAGTCTGGACCCCGCTGACATTCTTTTGAGTGGGGACCCATGTTCCAGATCCATAAAGTATAGTAGCTACTTCTACGACTTTATAAAACTACATCTGCGTCTCTTCTGCAGCTCTTTTTTTTTCTTCAGCATACGTCTTACTACATTAAATTTCAGAACCTTGTTATAAAAGTTCAGTGCCGAAATTTCGTCCTGAGTCGCAGTTGAGATACTGAAAGTCTGTTTCCTGTTCCAGTATGACATTATGTATTACAATTTCTGTTCTTATTGAAGATTTCATCTTGAATGCAGTAGCCTTCGTTTATTAGTGAAGACATCATGTTATCTTTAGAACCAAAAAAAAAAAAAAAATGTGATGAATAGTAGTCTGAAGATTATCATTTTCGTGAATTATTATTTCGTCGTCTGCATATAATACGGTATTTAAAAATCTTTCCGTGTTGGTCTTTATCCCGTACGTGATATTTTGTTTCGAAAGGGTTTTTCGCTCTTTCCCTGTGAGCATTACTAAACCACACGATTGACAGACAGTAGTAGTTAAGTGTGGAACCGCGCGACCGCTACGGTCGCAGGTTCGAATCCTGCCTCGGGCATGGATGTGTGTGATGTCCTTAGGTTAGTCAGGTTTAAGTAGTTCTAAGTTCTAAGGGACTGATGACCTCAGATGTTAAGTCCCCTAGTGCTCAGAGCCATTTGAACCATTTGAACCTCCCCAGTAGTAATTCTCTCCCACGCTTTCTCTCTACGCATTGTGCTGAGGGAAGACCCGGCAGCGCAGTTTGTCGGGGGCACGATTTGGTGGAATATAAGCAGTCTCCTTACTGCTGAGTTAAGAGTAGATAAGGAAGTTTTGTTTTTTCTAAACATTTCTCATTTGTCCAGACGTCGTTCCCAAATCTGGCTTCTGCTTCCAAGTTGTCGATTTGATAAAGCATTTACGCACCTTTTATGTCTCTCATGAAATCTTCCTTCATCTCTTTTTCATTAAATGTGAGTAAAGAATTCTGTCTTTGAAAGGTATTTCTTTGTTTATTTTTTAATCTTGTTGTATGTGACGCAATCACAGAATACAGGTAACCATTGTAAATTGCCACTTAGTAATATTTACATTACATCTGTGATTCTACATTCCAGCCAATCTTGGGATTTTTATGTTTGTGTCAAGTTCCTTACAGTCTTCTTTTACTGCCTCGAATATGTCTCTGGATTCGTAATTGCTTCCTGTCTGCTTTTGAAAATTGGCTAGCAGGTCATTGTTGACGTATCTGCAGATTGAGTGAAGATCTATACCAATACACAGGAGTTTGCTCATTTTATGTTCGGTATCTGAGGAATACCTTGTTACATTGTGTAGACAAATAATAGGCCTGATTGTAGTTGATGATGTTCCGCGGTCTAGTTGCCAGGAACATGATCTACTGTCAGGATCGTTTTCACCGGATCCTTCATCACTTTATCGCCCGCACTTTACTGTGAACGAAAGCAAATCTTGAGAATTTCCTTCAGTCGAATTCTTTCATCTAACGGGTATATCATGGATGCTACAAATGGCGACGCCCCTGCCCTCCAGCATGGGCGCCCTTGGTGTTGTGAACTAACATATATTTATACACAATAAGTCATAATTAATTAAACTTCCTGGCAGATTAAAACTGTGTGCCGGACCCAGACTCGAAATACGGACCTTTACATTTCGCGGGCGGCCAGGAAGTTTCATATCGGCGCACACTCCGCTGCAGAGTGAAAATATCATTCTGTAAACATCCCTCAGACTGTGGCTAAGCCATGTCTCCGCAATATCCTTTCTTTCAGGAGTGCTAGTTCTGTAAGGTCTGCAGGAGAGCTTCTGTTAAGTTTGGAAAGTAGGAGACGAGGTACTGGCAGAAGTAAAGCTGTGAGGACGGGGCGTGAGTCGTGCTTCGGTAGCTGAGTTGGTAGAGCACTTGCCCGCGAAAGGCAAAGGTCCCGAGTTCGAGTCTCGTTCCGGCACACAGTTTTAATCTGCCAGGAAGTTTCATATCGGCGCACACTCCGCTGCAGAGTGAAAATGTCATTCTGGCATAATTAATTACGTTACGGACCAGCTGCCGGTTGTTTATGCTCTGTAGATATTTCTGCAGCCCACCGCAGTTTCTTGGCGTCGGAGCGCACAAAGCGTCCCACGTCATCCGTTAAGTCTTTTACGTATATCGTGAACAACAGCTGTTCTATAACACTCCAACGATGTGCACTGAAATCACATCTGACAGCCTTTAGTCCAGTATGAACGATGTATTGAAATTAGTGTGGCGGGAAGTAAACTTACAGAAACCAATCAAATACTTGTTACGATATCTCAATAACAGTAGCAAATAAATTCTTTATCTTGTGCTGTACTTGCATGTTCAGTTTACGTTGCGTCTTTTATTTTACAGTTGGATGAATGCGCCACATAATGTCTTTCTAAATCCGTGATTTTGAGATGCACCGCAGCGACATTCGTGTAGAGTGTAGCGCGCAGTAGCCTAGTTTTCCCGAGCCGGATCGAATCCGAGCGGCCGATTAATGACCGTTGTCTGGTACATAGCTCGTTTGGGCAAATGCTGGACGAATCCCCGTATTCCACCTCAGTGAATACAATACACGAACAAGTACGATGTTTTACAGACAGGTGGCGAGCATGCTGTCCGTCCTTTTGCTTATCTTGAGGAGTGTTGCGTGAGGTAGATCATGCGACCACAAAGTGAAACAGTTAAATAAATGTGTCTGAGGCGTGCTGCGCCTCGCGTTGGTGCTGTTTGTAGGTTTCCGTCCTCTGTTGGAGGCTGTAACGCCGGAAATGCATATCGTCCTATTTCCATCTATTGTACTGTAAGTTTTTTCCTTATTTTGTTACCTGAATATATGACATTTCTGTGCCTTTATATATTGTAATTGTTTTACTATTTGTATATATATATATATATATATATATATATATATATATATGCATTTATGTCGATGTATAATTGGTTTGTTTCGTAAATATTATTTGTATTTTTACGCTGGGTCTTGCCTAGGGAAAACTGCTATCGAACGATTACATCGATAGGTCGTGTGAAGAATCAAAGTGTGTAGGATCTTTGGTAGTGTTAACTCTGCCGCGTGGAGCGCGGGCAGGGCAGTTGGGGTCTGGCTGGAGTAGCGAGTGGAGCAGGTGTGTGGTGTGACGCTCCCGCGAGTTGCCGCGCTTTCGGGTTTTAGCAGCATGTAATTGCGCTCGACTTGCTATGTTAGTTTCTGGCACGGTGTCGCGGACGGGAAGCATTAGCCGGCGCACATCAAGAGCCCGTTTCGTTTGGTGACCGTGTCGAGAAGAAGGCGCGCCAACATCCAGCTTCTGCAACAGCGACGGCCGACAATGAGTGACCGTCGCCACCTCCTCGATCGACGGCTTCAAACCTTCAATCAACTAACAAGGAAGACTAAAGGCACGTAAAGTTTCAGAACTGTATGGCAGACCTCAGCTTTTCACATTGTTCCATTTGCCTCGCAAAATTACAGCAACTTAGCATGAACTTTTGTTGCTCATTGTCCCAATTGCATTACCAAGCAGGGTCCCTTCCTTTTCCGAAATGAAACCGAGTGTCGTTGAAATTCAGACGCCAGCATTAAAGTACTATCATTGCATTTCATTACTTTAGTTTCAAAGTGCAGTTAAAGCATAGCTGGCTACAATAGTTAGATTACACAAGCACAAATTAAGAGTGCGAGTTTTGTTAGCATATTTTAGCTTACCTGTGACTGCAGCTCAGCTTGGTACGTACTAAATTTTACTATTGTTAATTATTCAGAATCATTTAATTCAAGTTCAAAGTTAAATCTCTTGTTTCTAAATTGCGTAGAGTCAAGTTGCTTTTGAAATGATTGTTGAGGTAGTCCAAGGCTAACCGTATTCTGCTGGATTTCGATGTGCTTCAGAAAGAAAGCTCACTATTAACTTCAGTCATTAAATTAACTTTCGATTTTCCGGTTTTATTAATTCTTTTGCTAAATTAAGTCAGAGTGTAGCGAAATTTATTACTTCTGACAAACTTTCAGTTTTCACACTACACGTGTCAACCTTCAGTCGCCACGCTTCTAGTGCTAATTATATGTGTAATAACCTTTCTTTTTCAGTTACTATAGTAATTGTCCTTTGGACTGGCGACCGTGATTTCCCCCAAATCTCAAATATCTAATTACCGCTAGTTAATTGTTGACGTAACGGCCGCACATTTACTTTCTTTATTAACTTTACCCCTTTTCAAAATTAATTTCCACCAGTTTCATTTGCATTTTTCCTTTCATTTAGATGTAACCCTTTCCTCCCTCTTTACCGACAGATTAACTTCGGTGACGATTGCTTTTCCAAATTTCCCATTAGGTACACGCGGTTTAATTTTTCACTGTCATTAAGGTCGATAAGAGAGGGGGAGGTTACAAGGCCATACCGTATCGTTTACTTGACATGGTTGCCGTTGTTTGTCTTGTTGTCGTGTTGACTGGCGCCAGTTGATTTCGCAAGCGTTGCCTGTCCGCTAGTGGCAGCAGTGGTGGTTATCGATATGTAGTAACTGTGGCCCTATCTTTGGGGTGACTTGTGGTTCTTCCAGGTCGCGTCAGTGTGGAGTTCGATTGGGGACTCAGGAGGAGCCAAGTCTGTGCAATGCGAGAACACGCCGGGACTGCTGGCGGCGCGCATGGACTGCCGAATCAAAGACCTGTGGTCAAGAGGGTGCACGACCTCGTCTCAAACCGGATCCTGCAAGTTTTAAGTAGAGTGCATTTGGATTCAAGTAGAGAAACCTCCACCATTATGAGATCTTGCGATTCTCCAGTGACTTGGGTTCGTGTTGCCACTTTTAGTGTTGCCGAGATGAAGAGCAGCGAGTGGAGTGCTTGGGGAAGGCGGACACGATTATCTTTCCCGGACTTCTAATTACTATTTATTGACTTCAGCTTGTTACTATTTGTTACGTTCAGCCAGCGCTATTTTTCCAGCCTTGTGGCATCAAATGCCCCAGTTACCTGCCCTGGGAGGTTAGTAACAGCAGTGTACGTTCCCTCGCCTTGCCACTGCTGTCCGGTGAGGCTTATAGTTTTGACAGCTTTCTTGATTTTAGGTTGTTTGGCCTTTCTCCTACTCTGTTGGGGGTGACTCCTTTCTCGTTCTGGGCGCTCTAAGCACAGTATTCTGTGGGTGAGTCCAGACCGCCGGTTCCGGTTTCGGCGTGGTTTTACGTCTTTGCATTTGGTTTATTGGACGTCAGGTAGCCTCAGTAATATTATCATTAGTCTGAGTTACTATCTTGTGAAGTGAATGCAACTCTTGGCTGCCTATCTCATCGCTCGAGAAAGTGGTTTTTTTTTTTTTTTTTTTTTTTTTTTTTTTTTTTGCCGGACCTACTCAGAAGTCGACTCATGGTGCACCGTCTGTGACTGGCCCTTGCGTTTTATTATTGTATTTGCTGTTTTACTGGATGTTTTTTCAAACTTTTATATAATTGTCATTTTTGGTGTTACAGCTGGTTTAAATGGTTGTGGTGCCAAGTTTACCATCATTTTTTCTCACTCGTTTGGTGATCAGTTGCCTGTCCTTTAAATTAACCTTGCTATTGCATTGCTGTTTTACAGTATGTTTGTTAATTTTTTTTATAATTGCCGTTCTTGGCGTTAAAGGCCATCCGCCGTGACTGTCGTTACTTGTCTTAAAAATCTACTTGTGGTTACATTGGCTTGTTTTTAAAACACTGTTTGCTGTGTCTGTATTTTATGCTCGTTTTCTAAATTTCAATGCACTGAAAGCACTATTAATAACACAGCGTTTATTCCTTCATTAATAACGTGTGATATCTTTATGTATTGCCGAGTCTGGAATTACTGTTTTAAAATAAATGTGTCTAATTGCAAATGGTAACCAACAGTAACTGATTACGGCCCCGTCCACAATCGTAACCGAATGCTGCCTTCCCTTGACTACCAGAATTCAGTGTCAAATACTGAAAATGCAGACTCCATACCAGACGATATAAACGTTGTGAAAAGAAGAAGGGACGCATTACAGTGCTGTAACTAAAATTTTGCTGCCAAGAACATAGCCACGATTCGACGACCCTAGAAACGTTTAATAAAATTTATCATATGTCAGATCGTAACGAGAGTAAAAAGCCGGCTTTCGCATGGAAGGACAGGCTGAAGCTAAACGGCATATCGGGTACGAATAAAGGATACCAAAGCACCGGGACACTGTTTGCTTCTTCGAGTCTGGACAAACACACCAGCAAGCAGTACACTTGAACATTGCCAACGGCGCCGAGTCGAGGTCAACGGAATGATAGCAAACTTCCCAACACGCCTAAAGGAAAAATCCCGAGTACGATTAATATACAGATTGATTAAGGCAATCAGAAATCGGGGAAAGGTCCAAGAGAATGTTCCAGAAAGAGATCGAAGAGGAACTTGTGCAACCAGACACAGCAGTGGCGCAAATGATTCAAATAGCTCTGAGCACTATGGGACTTAACATCTGAGGTCATCAGTCCCCTAGAACTTAGAACTACTTAAACCGAACTAACCTAAAGACAACACACACATCCATGCCCGAGGCAGGATTCGAACCTGCGACCGTAGCGGTCGCGCGGTTCCACACTGAAGCGCCTACAACCGCTCGGCCACACCGGCCGGCTGTAGCAGTGAATAGCGTTGTTATTCAGTTCCAATAACCCGCATCCGGAGGGGCAGTGACACTTCGCAACGGCGCACGATGGAGCGGTAAAACTTCAACTACGAGATAATCTGCTGGAAACACAGTAACTGCAATCTAACTAGCGTTTTACAATAGTCAGTGGGATAGTGCTGCACAAAGACTGTCTCTGTCTGAAAGAGGTAGAATGGCGAAAGGACAGTGAATAGCAGGAACAAGCTGCTACTTTGTATATGTCTCTTGCAATGTAGGCAACGTAGCCTGTGAATACTAATTGCTGCGTCCAGCGAGCTGTCTAGAAGATCAGTAATAGGAGGCTGGAGAAGGTCCACCCAATCAGCCAATTTGGAGATGGCTAAGTGTGAAAGAGTTACGGAACTCGGTCAGGAATAATCGAACAAAGGCAAGACTTGAATAACTACAATCTTTAGTTCCTCATCTAGCAGGAACTGGATAAGGACTTGAATGAAAATACATTACTCCTGATTGCAAAATCCCATGGAGGCAACGGAGCGAGGTGGCGCAGTGGTTAGCACACTGGACTCGCATTCGAGAGGACGACGGTTCAATCCCGCGTCCGGCCATCCTCATTTAAGCTTTCCGTGATTGCTCTAAATCGCTGCAGGCAAATGCCGGGATGGTTCCTTTGAAAGTGCACGACCCATCCTACCCGAGTCCCATGAGCCCGATGAACTCGCAGTTTGGTCTCCTCCCACAAATCAACCCAACCTAACCCCATGGAGGGAGCATCCGGCTAAGCGCGAGCAGAGCCAGAGCGAATGCTACAAGTCCAGTTCCCAGGCCTGACCTATACAGACGTCCCTCGTGGACCATCGTCTGAACTGAACTTTCTTGCACGCTACGACGCCTCTTCCTTCATACTGTGCGGCAGGCCACGCCTCCCCTTCCGTGCTGGTGCTTCCTGACACCGCCCTGCAGGGCCTCGTGAATGGTCATATACGGTAACCACCATGGCATGGCCACGCCTCGCATCTCTCCACGTGAGCCCACGTGATACCAAGTGGTCTATGTAACATTTGCAGCCAACGCTGAAACCAAACACCCTACCTGTGGCGTCTCCTTTGCACGCTGAGCTCTTTCTAGAAAGCTTATTCGTTCTGGCTGCTCTTCTGTTCGCTTTCACGCATTGCATTTTCTTAAATATCGTACATAGTAATGTAGCACACAGTATCGATCACTTATTAGCTAGGCCAAGTGGCCGTTAGTTGGCAGAGGGTGTGACAGTCAAGCACTCGTCTGATAGAGATACTTTTTACTATTGAAAACATCGGACTCTCTGATAATGGGTTTTGGTCTGAAACGTCATCATGTAAATGTGTTTGTTAGAACCATAAACAACAACTTGCTACGTATTGTAATATCCACACCTATATTTTATTCTGAGTAATATTCACGACAGCATTGTGTGTGGAATGTGAACGAACATTAGTCGTATTCTCGTGATATTAATAAAGAGGACTTCACCGTTAGTAAAACAATAAATAATTATTGTCAATGACATAATTTAATATTTTGCAAACCATTATTTCTCAGACGATACCCTTGGAAAAAGATGCAGAAAATCTCAATCTTTTGTTATCTATGATTCTTCTAGAATAATCCTTCTTATTAGAATTCTAGAAAAATCCCCCAGGCTGTGGCTAAGCCATGTCTCCGCAATATCCTTACTTCCACGAATGTTATTTCTGCAAGGGTCGCAGGAGAGCTTCTGTTCAAATGGTTCAAATGGCTCTGAGCACTATGGGACTTAACATCTGTGGTCATCAGTCCCCTAGAACTTAGAACTACTTAAACCTAACTAACCTAAGGACATCACACACATCTATGCAGGATTCGAACGTGCGACCTTAGCGGTCACGTGGTTCCAGACTGAAGCGCCTAGAACCCCACGGCCACACCGGCCGGCAGAGCTTCTGTGAAGTTTGGAAGATAGGAGACGAGGTACTGGCGGAATTACAGCTGTGGGGACGGGGCGTGAGTCGTGCTTGGGTAGCTGGTGGGGCACTTGCCCACGAAAGGCAAAGGCACACAGTTTTAATCTGCCAGGAATTTTCATCCTTCTTCTTGTTCGAACCGTTGTACTGACAGGATCTGATTGATGTCTCGTAACACAGAAATTGCGAAATTGCGTGCTTATGGAATATCGAATCAGTTATGTGACTCAATTTGCGATATCCTATCAGAGAGGGAAGGCTAACCAAAGACTGAATTTTATTGGCAGGACACTTAGAAAATGTAACAGACCTACTAAGGAGACTGCCTACACGACGCTTGTCCGTCCTCTTTTAGAATAGTGCTGGGCGGTGTGGGATCCTTACCAGGTAGGACTGACGGGGTACATCGAGAAACTTCCAAGAAAGGCAGCACCTTTTGTATTATCGCTAAATATGGGAGAGAGTGTCACAGAAATGATACAGAATTTGGGCTGGTAATCATTAAAAGAGAGGCGTTTTTCGTTGCGACCGAATCTTCTCACGAAATTCCTACCACCAACTTTCTCCTCCGAATGCGAAAATATTTTGTTGACACCCACCTACATAGGGAGGAACGATCACCAAGGTAAAATAAGAGAAATCAGAGCTCGTACGGAAAGATATAGGTGTCCATTCTTTCCACGTACTATACGAGATTGGAATAATAGAGAATTGTGAAGGTGGTTCAATGAACTCTCTGCCAGGCACTTAAATGAGATTTGCAGAGTATCCATGTACATGTATAAGTGAAAAACTGTATTATGTTCCTAAATTAATATTTGAAAAATAGAGTTTATGTGTCATTGAAATGAATCTACCTTAATTGGTGTTTTATTTCATTGTAATACTCGTCCTATATAAATGTTACGTTCTCTGCTCAGCTACAAAAGAGCGCAGCCATTAGCGCTATTGATCTACATCACTATGTATTGGTAAATGCTGAGTAATTAGCGATTAACATTGAGAAATATTTTCAAATGATAATGCATACAGTGAAGGTAAAAAAAGATTTTATATATATATATATATATATATATATATATATATATATATATTATTTGTTAGCAGTAAAACAAGTCCTGAATCAGAATACATAAGTGATTGTCTTACGTTAGCCGCCATGTTAGTGAAATATTGCAGCGGGAGATTGTAATTGATTTTCTATACAGACGTAATTGTTGCCCATCATAATTGCGATAATAATTGTGTATTGGTGGCCCAGAACCCACTATGAGGTAATAAATTCCAGTCAGACTGTCAATACAGTGAACTTCGATGAATGCAAACAGTACCTTACGCGGCACAAATTCTTATCTGCTGATGTATGAGGCCTGGTTATTTCGTAACTTTTATGAAATATTTTGACAGGAAAAAATACATTAGTGTTGTGTACGTGTGGTATTGTGCGACAAAACTGTTCATTTTCCTTAAAGAAAAGTGTTGCCACCTCGAATAATAGTAGCATTAAATTCGATAAACGATCGGCAACTAGTATAGACACAATTATACAACAGCACTTAATATTACTAAAAATCATTACTCTTGTTTATTTCATATTACTTACACATTTAGCTTGTTTGCTGGTTATATATGATTACTTTTGTGCATGAACTTAGTGCCATTTACACTTCTTGACGGACAACATTGCTACACGTTCCCAGGTGGGGGTTTCTTCAACAAAATAACGGGAAAAGCAGTGATTAAATAAAGCCTCATGTAACATTAATAATAAGTAACTAGGTTTATTGTAATCTTGCTGAAATTGTACAATACGCAATCAAACCATTCGAGTCACAGTCTGGAAACCATTCCAGCCAAGTCCACGAGAGTTACCAACCTTCTTAACCTAACACCATCGAACCTAAGATATTTTCTCACTATCATCTCCGCTACAAATGTTGATAACAAAGCAAACTGAAACCACAGTCTTGTTAAAGTCCTGATTACGCCGCGCAGAGGCAGGGAACCTGTGTCGTGTTGAACAAAGGAGGAGCATATGGACTATCAGACCAGTTGTGAGATTGGATTGAAGAGTTCCTAGATAACAGAACGCAGCACGTCATTCTCAATGGAGGGAAGTCTTCCGAAGCAAGAGTGACTTCAGGTGGGAAGCACGGGAGTGTCGTAGGACCGTTGCTATTCACAATATACATAAATGACCTTGTGGATAACATCGGAAGTTCACTGACGATTTTGCGGATGATGCTGTGGTATATTGAGAGGTTGCAGCAATGGAAAATTGTACTGAAATGCAGGAGGATCTGCAACGAATTGACGTATGGTGCAGGGAATGGCAATTGAATCTCAATGTAGACAAGTGTAATGTGCTCCGAATACATAGAAAGAAAGATCCTTTATCATTTAGCTACAATATAGCAGGTCAGCAACTGGAAGCAGTTAATTCCATAAATTATCTGGGAGTAGGCATTAAGAGTGATTTAAAATGGAATGATCATATAAAATTGATCGTCGGTTAAGCAGATGCCAGACTGAGATTCATTGGAAGGATCCTAAGGAAATGCAATCTGAAAACAGCGGAAGTAGGTTACAGCACACTGCTTGAATATTGCTCACCGGTGTGGGATCCGTACCAGATAGGGTTGATAGAAGAGATAGAGAAGATCCAACGGAGAGCAGCGCGCTTCGTTACGGGATCATTTAGTAATCGCGAAAGCGTTACGGAGATGATAGATAAACTCCAGTGGAAGACTCTGCAGGAGAGACGCTCAGTAGCTCGGTACGGGCTTTGTTAAAGTTTCGAGAACATACTTTCACCGAGGAGTCAAGCAGTATATTGCTCCCTCCTACGTATATCTTGCGAAGAGACCATGAGGGTAAAATCAGAGAGATTAGAGCCCACACAGAGGCATACCGACAATTTTTCTTTCCACGAACAATACGAGACAGGAATAGAAGGGAGAACCGATAGAGGTACTCAAAGTACCCTCCGCCACACACCGTCAGGTGGCTTGCGGAGTATGGATGTAGATGTAGATGTTGATGTAGATGTAGATGCGAACAACGGAACTATAAATAATACCCTCTCATTCTCTAGTCCACATTTCATAGAAAGTTTTGCTTCGTGGCAGGTCAGTTTTTTAATCTTTTTTGAGTTAATGTATTGTAAGTAGGCTGTTTAGGTTTTTTTATTGGTAACGCCACGTAGCGCTCTGTATGAAAATCACTGGCTGTGCTGTGTGCAGTCTGTGGCTGCTTTGCATTGTTGTAATACTCGCCATTGTAGTGTTAGGCAGCTGGCTGTGAACAGCGCGTAGCGTTGCGCAGTCGGAGGTGAGCCGCCAGCAGTGGTGGATGTGGGGAGAGAGATGGCGGAGTTTTGAAATTTGTCATGAACTGCTATATATATTATGACTATTCAGGTAAATACATTGGTTGTTCTCTATCAAAATCTTTCATTTGCTAACTATGCCTATCAGTAGTTAGTGCCTTCAGTACTTTGAATCTTTTATTTAGCTGGCAGTAGTGGCGCTCGCTGTATTGCAGTAGCTTGAGTAGCGAAGATTTTTGTGAGGTAAGTGATTTGTGAAAGGTATAGTTTAATGTTAGTCAGGGCCATTTTTTTGTAGGGATTTTTTTTAAAGTCAGATTGCGTTGCGCTAAAAAATACTGTGTGTCAGTTTAAGCACAGTCCTGTATAATTGTTCAAAAAGGGGACGTTTCATATGGCGACCCTGTTCACTACCTGTTTCACTGTCTACACCATTATTTGACGCCCGCTCCATTTCCCTATGCACAATTACCAAATTACTAATTTCAACATCAGTTAATTCATTACTCGGTGGCGCTAACACACTGCTTTCGTTTTCACTGTCATTTCTCAGTTTACTTTGGAGCCTAGTATTACGTTTTTCACACGCCATTATTGTCACAATATTTCACACGACAACACAGAAAAGCACAATTTGAAGAGCAAAATAAAATAACATAGCAATGGATATAATGTCTACTTAATTGCAAGCGCAGCTGCGAAATACTTGGTGCAAATCTACATGCAAGCCACAACTGTTTTAATGTACAACAATGAAAGGCTGCAACTATAAAAGAGATTCTCTCTACAATTACGCCCTAGCAATAAACAATAGCTACACTAATTACACAAACTACAAGAAAAAAATCAGAAGATGCCAGTGAGGTATCCTCGGCTAAGGGTCGACATATGAAACATCCCCTTTTTGAACAATTATACAGGACTGTGCTTAAACTGACACACAGTATTTTTTAGCGCAACGCAATCTGACTTTCAAAAAAAAAATCCCTACAAAAAAAATGGCCCTGACTAACATTAAACTATACCTTTCACAAATCACTTACCTCACAAAAATCTTCGCTACTCATGCTACTGCAATACAGCGAGCGCCACTACTGCCAGCTAAATAAAAGATTCAAAGTACTGAAGGCACTAACTACTGATAGGCATAGTTAGCAAATGAAAGATTTTGATAGAGAACAACCAATGTATTTACCTGAATAGTCATAATATATATAGCAGTTCATGACAAATTTCAAAACTCCGCCATCTCTCTCCCCACATCCACCACTGCTGGCGGCTCACCTCCGACTGCGCAACGCTACGCGCTGTTCACAGCCAGCTGCCTAACACTACAATGGCGAGTATTACAACAATGCAAAGCAGCCACAGACTGCACACAGCACAGCCAGTGATTTTCATACAGAGGTGGCGTTACCAATAAAAAAAAACCTAAACAGCCTACTTACAGTATGTTTAGCACCCTGCGTGCAAATGTCACTTTAAATGCGTCACAGGAAGCTCACCGGGAAGTTGAAACCGCAGCAGCCCTATCTCCGTATGCCGGCTGCGGACCGTGTAGGAACAGCGCCGTGGGAATCGGGCAGTACGGTCCGCTACGGCTCCGTACGCCTCCCCGTGATAACGCGCCGACTAAGCCGCGGTATAATCCGGGCTCTCGGCCCCACTGCCCAGAATCCGGTTACGGCCAAGCGTCGGCGCTGCCGAGCCTTTGTGTAGGAGGAGTCTAATTAAGGAAAATCTCCATTTTAATTTACAGAGCTGCGTAGCCTTCATCTGAAGAAGTGCAGCCATTTCTGGGTCGCCTCACGTGTGTTTTTCGGATTGTGTACTTTTTCACAAAGTATTGATTCGGATTTACTATACATACAGGGTTTTACAAAAACGGTACGGCCAAACTTTCAGGAAACATTCCTCACACACAAATAAAGGAGGAGGAGGATATAAGTGTTTAACGTCCCGTCGACAACGAGGTCATTAGAGACGGAGCACAAGCTCGGGTGAGGGAAGGATGGGGAAGGAAATCGGCCGTGCCCTTTCAAAGGAACCATCCCGGCATTTGCCTGAAGCGATTTAGGGAAATCACGGAAAACCTAAATCAGGATTGCCGGAGACGGGATTGAACCGTCGTCCTCCCGAATGGAGGACCACTGCGCCACTGCGCCACCTCGCTCGGTACACACAAATAAAGAAAAGATGTTATGTGGACATGTGTCCGGAAACGCCTAATTTCCATGTTAGAGCTCATTTTAGTTTCGTCAGTATGTACTGTACTTCGTCGATTCACCGCCAGTTGGCCCAATTGAAGAAGGGTAATGTTGACTTCGGTGCTTGTGTTGACATGCGACTCATTGCTCTACAGCACTAGCATCAAGCACATCAGTACGTAGCATCAACAGGTTAGTGTTCAACACGAACGTGGTTTTGCAGTCAGTGGAATGTTTACAAATGCGGAATTGGCAGATGCCCATTTGATGTATGGATTACCACGGGGCAATAGCCGTGGCGCGGAACGTTTGTATCGAGACAGATTTCCAGAACGAAGGTGTCCCGACAGGAAGACGTTCGAAGCAATTGATCGGCGTCTTAGGGAGCACGGAACATTCCAGCCTATGACTCGTGACTGGGGAAGACCTAGAACGACGAGGACACCTGCAATGGACGAGGCAATTCTTCGTGCAGTTGACGATAACCCTAATGTCAGTGTCAGAGAAGTTGCTGCTGTACAAGGTAACGTTGACCACGTCACTGTATGGAGAGTGCTACGGGAGAACCATTTGTTTCCGTACCATGTACAGCGTGTGCAGGCACTATCAGCAGCTGATTGGCCTCCACGGGTACACTTCTGCGAATGGTTCATCCAACAATGTGTCAATCCTCATTTCAGTGCAAATGTTCTCTTTACGGATGAGGCTTCACTCCAACGTGATCAAATTGCAAATTTTCACAATCAAAATGTGTGGGCTGACGAGAATCTGCACGCAATTGTGCAATCCCGTCATCAACACAGATTTTCTGTGAACGTTTGGGCAGGCATTGTTGGTGATGTCTTGATTGGGCCCCATGTTCTACCACCTACGCTCAATGGAGCACATTATCATGATGTCATACGGGATACTCTACCTGTGCTGCTAGAACATGTGCCTTTACAAGTACGACACAACATGTGGTTCATGCACGATGGAGCTCCTGCACATTTCAGTCGAAGTGTTCGTACACTGGATTGGTAGAGGCGGACCAATTCCATGGCCTCCACGCTCTCCTGACCTCAACCCTCTTGACTTTCATTTATGGGGGCATTTGAAAGCTCTTGTCTACGCAACCCCCGTACCAAATGTAGAGACTCTTCGTGCTCGTATTGTGGACGGCTGTGATACAATACGCCATTCTCCAGGGCTCCACCAGCGCATCAGTGATTCCATGCGATGGAGGGTGGATGCATGTATCCTCGCTAACGGAGGACATTTTGAACATTTCCTGTAACAAAGTGTTTGAAGTCACGCTGGTACGTTCTGTTGCTGTGTGTTTCCATTCCATTATTAATGTGATTTGAAGAGAAGTAATAAAATAAGCTCTAACATGGAAAGTAAGCGTTCCCGGACACATGTCCACATAACATATTTTCTTTCTTTGTGTGTGAGGAATGTTTCCTGAAAGTTTGGCCGTACCTTTTTGTAACACCCTGTATATAGTTTAAAGTAAGCACTATTCTTTTTAGGAAAACATGAATTGATAGACGCTTGGGATTAGCAGAGTGGTCTGGGGGGGGGGGGGGGCTGCAGTCATGGACTGTACGGCTGGTCCCGGTGGAGGTTCGAGTCCTCTCTGGGGCATGGGTGTGTGTGTTTGTCCTTACGATAATTTAGGTTAAGTAGTGTGTCAGCTTAGGGACTGATGACCTTAGCAATTAAGTCCCATAAGATTTCACACACATTTGAACATTTTTTGAATTGATAACACGTCGAGATGTATACGCGACAACTCATTATTTATCTACTATTTTTAGTAGTAGTCTATCGTCACATTATTTATTGTGATTTTCTGTTTCGTTCAGATCTTGAACACCTTCACTACTGTTAAATCCAAAGACATCCTACGTGTGATGTTATTCATCTACATGGATACTCTGCAAATCACATTTAAGTGCCTGGCAGAGGGTTCATCGAACCACCTTCACAATTCTCTATTATTGCAACCTCGTATGGCGTGCGGAAAGAACGAACACCTATATCTTTCCGTACGAGCTCTGATTTCCCTTATTTTATCGTGGTGATCGTTTCTCCCTATGTAGATCGGTGTAAACAAAATATTTTCGTATTCGGAGGAGAAAGTTGGTCACTGGAATTTCCTGAGAAGTTTGCGTCGCAACGAAAAACGCCTTTCTTTTAATGAAGTCCAGCCCAGTTCTTGTATCATTTCTGTGGCACTCTCTCCCATATTTCACGATAATACAAAACGTGCTGCCTTTATTTGAACTTTTTCGATGTACTCCGTTAGTCCAATCTGGTAAGGATCCCACACCGTGGAACAGTATTCTAAAAGTGGACGGACAAGCGTAGTGTAGGCACTCTCCTTAGTAGGTCTGTTACGTTTTATAAGTGTCCTGTCAATAAAACGCAGCCTTTGGTTAGCCTTGCCTACAACATTTTCTATGTATTTCTTCCAATTTAAGTTGTTCGTAATTGTAATTCCTGGGTATTTAGTTGAATTTACGGCTTTTAGATTAGACTGATTTATCGTGTAACTGAAGTTTAATCCACTCATGTGGATTACCTCACACTTTTCGGTATTTAGGGTCAACTGCCACTTTTCGCACCATTCTGGTATCTTTTCTAAATCGTTTCGTAATTTGTTTTGATCCTCTGATGACTTTATTAGTCGATAAACGACAGCGTCATCAGCAAAGAACCGAAGAGGCTGCTCAGATTGTCGCCCAAATCGTTTATATAGATAAGGAACAGCAAAGGGCCTATACCACTACCTTGGGGAACGCCAGAAATCACTTCTTTTATACTCGATGAGTTTCTGTCAATTAATACGTAGTGTGACCTCTCTGACAGGAAACATAACTGAGACGATGTTCCATAAGCACGCAGTTTCACTACACGCAGCTTGTGCGGTACAATGTCAAAAGCCTTCCGGAAATCCATAAATACGGAATCGATGTGAAATCCCTAGTCAATAGCACTCAAAATGGCTGGCTCTGAGCACTATGCGACTTAACTTCTGAGGTCATCAGTCGCCTAGAACTTAGAACTAATTAAACCTAACTAACCTAAGGACATCACACACATCCATGCCCGAGGCAGGATTCTAACACGCGACCGCAGCGGTCGCTCGGTTCCAGACTGGAGCGCCCAGAACCGCACGGCCACTCCGGCCGGCCGCACTCAAAACTTCATGCGAATAAAGAGGTAGTAGTGTTCCACAGGAACGATATTTTCTAAACCCATGTTGACTGTGTGTCAATAGACAGTTTAAATAATCGGAATCACACGCTTGATAAATATAGAATTTGAACGAAGCCAATTTTAGTTGCAGAGCAACCCATCAGTTTTATGTGCTGTCCGTAGCATCCAAAGCTCACTACACTACACTCGTTCGTCCTCTGTTAGAATATTGCTGCGCGGTGTGGGATCCTTACCAGGTGGGATTGACGGAGGTCATCGAAAGGGTGCAAAAAAGAGCAGCTCGTTTTGTATTATCACGTAGTAGGGGAGAGAGTGTGGCAGATATGATACGCGAATTGGGATGGAAGTCATTAAAGCAAAGACGTTTTTCGTCGCGGCGAGATCTACTTATGAGATTTCAGTCACCAACTTTCTCTTCCGAATGCGAAAATATTTTGTTGAACCCAACCTACATAGGTAGGAATGATCATCAAAATAAAATAAGAGAAATCAGAGCTCGAACAGAAAGGTTTAGGTGTTCGTTTTTCCCGCGCGCTTTTCGGGAGTGGAATGGTAGAGAGATAGTATGATTGTGGTTCGATGAACCCTCTGCCAAGCACTTAAATGTGAATTGCAGAGTAGTCATGTAGATTTAGATGTACGGCATGCGTTCAGTAAGTAATGCAACACATTCTTTTTCTGAAAAGAGGCTGGTTTTATTCAGAATTTCAATACACTATTATCGACCCCTCTTTTGGCTACGAAACCCTCTTTCTCAGCATAATCTTCGTCCAATGCAACCGCCTTACGCCACCTTAATGAGAGAGCCTGTTTGCCCTCATGGAACCACTGCACCGGTCGACGCCAGAATAACCTCCCCACCATCCACGTACTGCTTCCCGCGGATTGCAGGCTTCATTCGGCCAAGCAGATGCAAGTCGAAAGGTGCGCGATCCCAGCTTTAGTGTGGATGAAGAAGAACTGTGCAATGAATTTTGTGAGCTCCCCTCAGATGCGCAGACCTGTGTGAAGTCTTACGTTGTCGTGAAGGAGGAGAATTTAGTTTGCATCTTTGTGGCAGAGAATACGATAATATCATTTCTTCCATTTCCTGAGGGTATCACAATACACTTTCGAGTTCATCGTTGCATCATGAGGGAAGACTGAAATAGAAAAACCTCTTAAAGATCCTGTAAGACCGTCGCCATACTATCGGCTATGGGAGAGGCTTCGGAATTTTTCTTCGGAGAAGAGATGATGTGATGCCACTCCATAGATTGCCGTTTTATTTCCGGTTCGAAACGATGAAACCATGTTTTGTCGCCTGCGACAATGTTAAACAAAAAAATTGTCAAGATCAGTCTCGTAACGAGCAAGCAATTCGACACAGGCTGTCTTTCGTTGCTGTTTGTGGTCTTCTGTTACGCAGCGCGGAACTCAGGGGCCACACACCTATGAGTATTTCCATCTGATGGACAAGTATGTCACCACTACCAGCAGAGACATCCAGTTGTTTAGCGAAGGACTGGATCGCGATTCGTCGATCACTTTGAATGAGAGTGTCCGCACGTTCCAGTTTTGCTACAATGATTTTTATGGAGACTAGAAATCTGCCCTGTAGGAACCAGCATGGGTTTCCAAAAAGACGATCGTGTGAAACCCATCTCGAGCTATTCGTCCACGATACTCAGAGGGCCATAGACTCGGGTTCCCAGGTAGATGCAGTGTTTCTTGACTACCGCAAGGCGTTTGATACAGTTCCTCAAAGACGTTTACTGAACAAAGTAAGACACATGGACTATCAGACCCATTGTCTGATTGAATTGTAGAGTTCCTAGATAACAGAACGCAGCATGTCATTCTCAATGGAGAGAAGTCTTCTGAAGTAAGAGTGGTATCAGGTGTGCCGCAGGGGAGTGTCGTAGGACCATTGCTATTCACAATATATATAAATGGCCTTGTGGATAACTTCGGAAGCTCACTGAGGCTCTTTGAGGATGATGCTGTAGTATATCGAGAGGTTGTAACAATGGTAAATTGTACTGAAATGCACGAGGATCTGCAACGAATTGACGCTTGGTGCAGGGAATGGCAATTGAATCCCAATGTAGACAAGTGTAATGTGCTGCGAATACATAGAAAGAAAGATCCTTTATTATTTACCTACAATATAGCAGGTCAGTTACTGTGAGAAGTTAATTCCTTAAATTACCTGGGAGTAGGCATTAGGAGTGATTTAAAATGAAATGATCATATAAAGTTGATCGTCGGTAAAGCAGATGCTAGACTGAGATTCATTGGAAGAATCCTAAGGAAATGGAGTCCGAAAACAAAGGAAGTAGTTTACAGTACACTTGTTCGCCCACTGCTTGAATAAAAAATGGTTCAAATGACTCTGAGCACTATGGGACTTAACATCTGTGGTCATCAGTCCCCTAGAACGTAGAACTACTTAAACCTAACTAACCTAAGGACATCACACACATCCATGCCCGAGGCAGGATTCGAACCTGCGACCGTAGCAGTCGCGCGGTTACTGCTTAAATACTGCTCACCGGTGTGGGATCCGTACCAGATACGGTTGATAGAAGAGATAGCGAAGATCCAACGGAGAGAAGCGCATCTATTAATCGCGAAAGCGTTACGGAGATGATACATAAACTCCAGTGGAAGACTGCAAGAGAGACACTCAGTAGCCCGATGCGGGCTTTTGTTGAACTTTGGTGAACATACCTTCACCGAGGAGTGAAGCAGTATATTGCTCCCTCCTACGTATATCTCGCGAAGAGACCATGAGGATAAAATCAGAGAGATTAGAGCTCACACAGGGGCATACCGACAATCTTTCTTTCCACGCACAATACGAGACTGGAATAGAAGGGAGAACCGATAGAGGTTCTCAAGGTACCATCCGCCACTCACCGTCAGGTGGCTTGCGAAGTATGGATGTAGATGTAGAACCATGTTGCGATGATGACAGACGCCTTGCCCAACGACTCACCGTGCTTTTTTTCACTGCCAGGTATCCGTAGATATTCTGCAAGCGCCTATGAATATCTGCGATGCTCTGGTTTTCCGCCAAAGGAAGCTGTCTGCTTGGAACGCACCTCTGTCACAGACGTCATTTTGAAGCTTATGTATAGTTCCGAAACAAATCGGAGCTTCATGAGACAACGGGGCCAGAAGCGAGAATATTAAACGATGTCTCACAACAAATTTATCATTTTTTTTCCAGTCTAAATTGGCTGCAAAAATGCGTTGCTTTATTTATTGAACGCCTCTCCTACTGCAGACACCAATAACAGAGTAGTCAGTCATGTGGTCTCCATACGGACTGGGGAACATGACAAGCAGTGAGTGGTCGAAGCAGGAAGCTCCTCAGGGTCGGGGAGGGAGCACAGGTCGAGGCCCTAGCAGTGGCCACGGCTGCTGCGTCTGGGGGAGGAGTTATCGCCTCGGACGGTGCAGGGCGGTGCCGGCTGCGGCAGAGACGGATAGCCACGGCCGGCGCTAAGCCGGGCCTCGAAGACCCCACTGTTCAAACACCGGCTGGCTGCCCACTGGCGCCCTGTCCGTGACGGCAGCGTTTCTCCGACATTTCAGTTAACGCTATCCCACCTCGGTGATACATTGGTCACACAAGAACTGAAGGTGAACTCCGAACGTGTAATGTCTTATAATTTCTTTCTATAATTTTCTTCCTCAGAGTTCAAGAAGAATATAATAATTCCAATCCCAAAGAAAGCAGGTGTTGACATATGTGAAGATTACCGAACTATCGGTTTAATAAGTCACAGCTGCAAAATTCTAACGCGAATTCTTTACAGACGAATGGAAAAACTGGTAGAAGCTGACCTCGGGGAAGGTGAGTTTGGATTCCGTAGAAATATTGGAACACGTGAGGCAATACTGACCCTACGACTTATCTTAGAAGAAACATTAAGGAAAGGAAGACCTACGTTTCTAGCATTTGTAGACTTAGAGAAACCTTTTGACAATGTTGACTGGAATACTCTCTTTCAAATTCTGAAGGTGGAAGGAGTAAAATACAGGAAGCGAAAGGCTATTTACAATTTGTACAAAAACCAGATGGCAGTTATAAGAGTCGAGGGACAGAAAAGGGAAGCAGTGGTTGGGAAGGGAGAGAGACAGGGTTCAAGCTTATCCCCGATGCTATTCAATCTGTATATTCAGCAAGCAGTAAGGAAAAAACAAAATAAAAATTCGGAGTAGGTTTTAAAATCCTTGGAGAAGAAATAAAAACTTTGAGGTTCGCCGATGACATTGTAATTCTGTCAGAGAGAGCAAAGGACTTGGAAGAGAAGTTGAACGCCACGGAAAGTGTCTTGAACATCAAAAAAAGCAAAACGAGGATAATGGAATGCAGTCGAATTAAGTCGGGTGATGCTGAGGGAATTAGATTAGGAAATGAGACACTTAAAGTAGTAAAGGAGTTTTGCTATTTGGGGAGCAAAATATCTGATGGTGGTCGAAGTAGAGAGGATATAAAATGTAGACTGGCAATGGCAAAGCGTTTCTAAAGAAGAAAAATTAGTTAACATAGAGTATAGATTTAAATGTCAGGAACTCGTTCCTGAAAGTATTTGTTTGGAGTGTAGCCATGTATGGAAGTGAAACATTGACGAGGTCAGTGTGGAGGGTAAAAATCGTAGAGGGAGACCAGGAGTTGAATACACTAAGCAGATTCAGAAGGATGTAGGTTGCAGTAGGTACTGGGAGATGAAGAAGCTTGCACAGGATAGAGTAGCTTGGAGAGCTGTATCAAACCAGTCTCAGGACTGAAGACCACAACAACAATAAGAACAAGGGAATACATGTTTCCTCGGCGAATTTCACTCATGAAATCATTTGGTGTTACCAGCCGGGGCCTTGATGTATTCAGTCTTGAAGATGGACTCATCGAAACGATGTGACAAAACGACGGAACGACGCGGCTGATGAGCCGAGAGCGTTTCATCAATGTCCTTCGACAACTGTATTCTGGAAGCCAAATATCAGTGTAAAGAGTGAGACATACTGAAGCATATGAAATAAAAGCGTCATAGCTTCTGAACGGTTTGCATTAGGAAGTTCAAACTGGATGGTTGGCCCCAGGGCACGATGAAAATTAGTAGGCGATTGCATGGTTTGCTTTAGCGACGAAGCCCCCTTTCAATTGGACGGGTTCGTTAATAAGCAAAATTGACGCTTTATTTAGCGATCGAGAAGTCTCTTCACCCTCAACAGGTGATGCGCATTGTCCAGTCACGGAATAATCGCTGCGATATTCGTTGATGGCACGGTGACTGCCGAACGGTACGTGGAGACTTTGGAAGATGATTTCATCCCCGTTATCCAAAGTGACCCAGATCTCGGCAAGATGTCGTTCATGTAATGCGAAGCTCGATCTAATCGAAGTTGGAGAGTAATGTCCTGGAGGAGCAGTTTGGGGACATCATTCTGGCTCTGGGGTACCTGGAGGCCACTGGCATGGGCCTCAATTAGCCGCCATGTTCTCCGGATCTGAACACATGAGACTCCTTTTTGTGGGGCTATATTAAAACAAGGTGCACAGCAATAACTTCAAAACCATTGCTGAGCTGAAAACAGCCATCCAAGAGGTCATCGACAGGATTGATGTTCCGACGGATCCAAATATCTATAGTGACGTTTAAATGTTGAATAAAGTACATGCACGCCGTAGTTTGCAACTAATTATACGTTTATACACTCCTGGAAATTGAAATAAGAACACCGTGAATTCATTGTCCCAGGAAGGGGAAACTTTATTGACACATTCCTGGGGTCAGATACATCACATGATCACACTGACAGAACCACAGGCACATAGACACAGGCAACAGAGCATGCACAATGTCGGCACTAGTACAGTCTATATCCACCTTTCGCAGCAATGCAGGCTGCTATTCTCCCATGGAGACGATCGTAGAGATGCTGGATGTAGTCCTGTGGAACGGCTTGCCATGCCATTTCCACCTGGCGCCTCAGTTGGACCAGCGTTCGTGCTGGACGTGCAGACCGCGTGAGACGACGCTTCATCCAGTCCCAAACATGCTCAATGGGGGACAGATCCGGAGATCTTGCTGGCCAGGGTAGTTGACTTACACTTTCTAGAGCACGTTGGGTGGCACGGGATACATGCGGACGTGCACTGTCCTGTTGGAACAGCAAGTTCCCTTGCCGGTCTAGGAATGGTAGAACGATGGGTTCGATGACGGTTCGGATGTACCGTGCACTATTCAGTGTCCCCTCGACGGTCACCAGTGGTGTACGGCCAGTGTAGGAGATCGCTCCCCACACCATGATGCCGGGTGTTGGCCCTGTGTGCCTCGGTCGTATGCAGTCCTGATTGTGGCGCTCACCTGCACGGCGCCAAACACGCATACGACCATCATTGGCACCAAGGCAGAAGCGACTCTCATCGCTGAAGACGACACGTCTCCATTCGTCCCTCCATTCACGCCTGTCGCGACACCACTGGAGGCGGGCTGCCCGATGTTGGGGCGTGAGCGGAAGACGGCCTAACGGTGTGCGGGACCGTAGCCCAGCTTCATGGAGACGGTTGCGAATGGTCCTCGCCGATACCCCAGGCGCAACAGTGTCCCTAATTTGCTGGGAAGTGGCGGTGCGGTCCCCTACGGCACTGCGTAGGATGCTACGGTCTTGGCGTGCATCCGTGCGTCGCTGCGGTCCGGTCCAAGGTCGACGGGCACGTGCACCTTCCGCCGACCACTGGCGACAACATCGATGTACTGTGGAGACCTCACGCCCCACGTGTTGAGCAATTCGGCGGTACGTCCACCCGGCCTCCCGCATGCCCACTATACGCCCTCGCTCAAAGTCCGTCAACTGCACATACGGTTCACGTCCACGCTGTCGCGGCATGCTACCAGTGTTAAAGACTGCGATGGAGCTCCGTATGCCACGGCAAACTGGCTGACACTGACGGCGGCTGTGCACAAATGCTGCGCTGCTAGCGCCATTCGACGGCCAACACCGCGGTTCCTGGTGTGTCCGCTGTGCCGTGCGTGTGATCATTGCTTGTACAGCCCTCTCGCAGTGTCCGGAGCAAGTATGGTGGGTCTGACACACCGGTGTCAATGTGTTCTTTTTTCCATTTCCAGGAGTGTAGTTCAGTAAATATACTGTGTATGAGGGTCGGCCCCTATACCTGAGTGATCACCGTGACGGAATGCCGTCCTACGGTCCCAGATGCGATTCCCGGCTGGGTCGGCGATTTTCGCCGGTCAGGGACTGGTTGTTGTGTTGTCTTCATCATCATTTCATCCCCATCCGGCGCGCAGGACGCCCAATGTGGCGTCGAATGTAGTGAGACCTGCACCAAGGCGGCTGGACCTGCCCCGTAAGGGGCCTCCTGGCCAATGACGCCAAACGCTCATTTCAGTTACCCTGTATATGTGTGGGTACGTACGCCTTCTCTGTCCCATTCGTGAATATAATCCACCCTGTATCCAGTACTACTCTGGTTGCTGATCGTGGTCACTTTGCAAGGTATATGTGGAAGTAAATAATTTGATGCCCGATTCTTCTTCGAACGCATTCTCGCGGTTATTAACAGTAACCATCTCCAAGATACGCAAAGTTTCTGGAGTTTGTTGAGCTTCCCCATAACGTTCACGCGCCGGCTAAACGAACTATGACGAGTCTGGTCGTACTTCATTGTATCTTCAACATATCTCCTATTACTCCTACTAATCCACTTTGTTAACTATACCACCCTTACGAACAATACTGAAGACTCGGTCAAGGAAGTCTTTTGCACGCCATTTATTTCCTTTACGAATTACATTCAATTCACCCATCAGAAATCCATAGTCTAGCGTCTTTGGCTAGTAGTCCGAACGTCCTGCGTTTCTACAGCTTTAATTATGAATAAAAGTCATCAGCAATGCTGGCCAAAGACTTCCAGCGGACGACTAACTTCACGCTACCAACGGACTTGTCAATGAGCGCGAAGGAGTCGATACAGGTTCAGGGCAATCCCTTGCCCTTGGAGAGCGAAATTGCACCTAAAAGGCAGAAGAACTTGCAACGGTGAACGTGATGAGGATGAAGTAGACAGACCGCACCTCGTGGTCGTGCGGTAGCGTTCGCGCTTCCCACGCCCGGGTTCCCGGGTTCGATTCCCGGCGGGGTCAGGGATTTTCTCTGCCTCGTGATGAATGGGTGTTGTGTGCTGTCCGTAGGTTAGTTTGGTTTAAGTAGTTCTAAGTTCTAGGGGACTGATGACCATAGATGATAAGTCCCATAGTGCTCAGAGCCATTTGAACCATTTTTTTTTAAGTAGACAGTGGAAATCGACGTATTACAGGCACATTCTCTATATCAGGTGACGTGGCCTGTAATTGAAAAAGTGTCATGATGACTTATTCATTGGCAAAATATTCCGGACTAGTGCCCCATCCGAACCTGGTGGATGGGAATGCCAAGGGAGACATGACCACGACGAAAGATCGAATAACCGACGAAAGGATAACGTTCTACGAGACAGGGCGTGGAATGTCAAAAGTTTGAGCGTGGTAGGGAAGCTAGAGGATCTGAAAAGGAAATGGCTCAAATTGCTCTAAGCACTATGGAACTAAACATTTGAGCTCATCAGTCCCCTAGAACTTAGAACTACTTAAACCTAACTAACCCAAGGACATCACACACGTCCATGCCCGAGGCAGGATTCGAACCTGCGACCGCAGCGGACGCGCGGTTCCAGACTGAAGCGCCTAGAACCGCTCGGCCACACTGACCAGACTGAAAAAGGAATGCTCAATTTGGATATAGTGGAGGTCATTCAAGTGAAATGGAAAGAGAGAATATAGAATAATATCAAAAGCAGCAGAAACTGGAATAACGGGAGTAGGATTCATTATTAGTAGGAAGACAGGGCACAGGGTGAGTTATTGTGAACAGTTGAGTGATAAAACAATTGTCATCGGATTCGACAGCAAACTGTCGCCGACAATAACAGTTCAGGTACACTGATGAGCCAAAACATTATGACCACCGGCTTAATAGCTTGACAGTTCGTCTTTGGAACCAAATACATCACTCATGGGTCACTCGTGTAGCTGCGCGGTCTTAGGCGTCTTGTCACGGTCCGCGCGGCTGTCCCCGTAAGAGGTTCGAGTCCCCCCTCGGGCATGGGTGTGTGTGTCGTTCTTAGCGTAACTTTAAGTTAGAAAAAAATGTTCAAATGGCTCTAAGCACTATGGGACTTACCATCTGAGGTCAACAGTCCCCTAGACTTAGAACTACTTAAACCTAACCAACCTAAGGACATCACACACATCCATACCTGAGTCAGGTGGGGCGAACCTGAGACCATAGGAGCAGCGCGGTTCTGGACTGAAGCGCCTAGAACAGCTCGGCCACAGCGGCCGGATAGTTATCGGGAACGACGCGTATTATACAGGGTGATTCAAAAAGAATACCACAACTTTAAAAATGTGTATTTAATGACAGAAACATAATATAACCTTCTGTTATACATCATTACAAAGAGTATTTAAAAAGATTTTTTTTCACTCAAAAACAAGTTCAGAGATGTTCAATATGGCCCCCTCCAGACACCCGAGCAATATCAACCCGATTCTCCAACTCGTTCCACACTCTCTGTAGCATATCAGGCGTAACTGTTTGGATAGCTGCTGTTATTTCTCGTTTCAAATCATCAATGGTGGCTGGGAGAGGTGGCCGAAACACCATATCCTTAACATACCGCCATAAGAAAAAATCGCAGGGGGTAAGATCAGGGCTTCTTGGAGGCCAGTGATGAAGTGCTCTGTCACGGGCTGCCTGGCGGCCGATCCATCGCCTCGGGTAGTTGACGTTCAGGTAGTTACGGACGGATAAGTGCCAATGTGGTGGCGCTCCATCCTGCTGAAATATGAATTGTTGTGCTTCTTGTTCGAGCTGAGGGAACAGCCAATTCTCTAACATCTCCAGATACTGTAGTCCAGTTACAGTAGCACCTTCGAAGAAAAAGGGACCAGAAACTTTATTGGCTGAAATGGCACAGAAAACGTTCACCTTAGGCGAGTCACGTTCATACGGAGTTGTTTCCCGCGGATTCTCAGTGCCCCATATACAGACATTGTGACGGTTGACTTTCCCGTTAGTGTGGCAAGTTGCTTCATCACTAAACACAATCATTGAAACGAAAGATTCATCTGTTTCCATTTGAGCAAGGATAAAATCACAGAAATCGATTATTTTAATCTTATCAGCTGCAGACAGTGCTTGAACCAATTTCAGACGATAAGGTTTCATAACTAACCTTTTTCGTAGGACTCTCCATACAGTTGATTGTGGAATTTGCAGCTCTCTGCTAGCTCTGCGAGTCGATTTTCCTGGGCTGCGAACAAATGCCTGCTGGATGCGTGCTACATTTTCATCACTCGTTCTCGGCCGTCCAGAACTTTTCCCTTTGCACAAACACCCATTCTCTGTAAATTGTTTATACCAACGTTTAATACACCACCTGTCAGGAGATTTAATAGCATACTTCATTCGAAATGCACGCTGAACAACTGTCGTCGATTCACTTCGGCCGTACTCAATAACACAAAAAGCTTTCTGTTGAGCAGTCGCCATCTTAGCATCAACTGACGCTGACGCCTAGTCAACAGCGCCTCAAGCGAACAAATGTACAACTAAATGAAACTTTATAGCTCCCTTAATCCGCCGACAGATAGTGCTTAGCTCTGCCTTTTGTCGTTGCAGAGTTTTAAATTCCTAAAGTTGTGGTATTCTTTTTGAATCACCCTGTACAATGTTTACAGGAATCAAGTTGGACAATAAGACTGGAAGAGCAAGAAAGAAGTAAATACATTGACCGTGAAGGACGGCATCGTGAGGGCTGCAATACAAAGGAAATAGTTTTCTACGTCAGTCACTTATTTTTTTGTCACTGCGCCTCTCGATGGTTCATACCACAATCTCCTGGTGAGGAACTGTTTAGTAACATAGCTAGTGTTATTGAATAGCAGAGACGCCTTTCTCCAGCCGCTGGCCAAGTGGAAGACAGATTATGAGGCTTATTCCGAAATTAAGGTCTGATAGGTCGCGAAATAGAAACCACAGAGAAAATATGATAAAGCTTTGCATAGGTGTGTTGGACAGTGCCTCTAGTATGCCCTCTGATCGTGTCACGTCTGTTTTTTCAGTTCTGAACGCACAGTGAGCACATGAAGATGCCTAGAAAACAATGTCTTCCGCCAAGTATGAGTGTCCGTGAGACCTTTCGCCTGATTTCATGCAGCCCACATGACATAACTGTCAGGTATTTCCTTCTTAATTACAGTTCTCGACCACACTCTGCAGGGGTCATCAGGACGCCCCTGCAGCGTTTACCACAGGAAATCTATGATTGCCCTCCATACAGCACACACTTCGCTCCCTCTAATTTTCATCTCTGCTGACATGAACTGCTGGTTATGAAGTAACGCTTGGCACAGACAACGAACTGCAGATCAACGTAGAGAATTGACGAAAAGTGCAGGTGGCTGTCTTCTATGAAGAGGGTATTGGAATGTTGGTACAGTGCTACGATAAATGTCCCAAACCGAGCAGTGACTATGTAGAGACGTTGCTGGAAGGTGTGGCTAACTATTTCAAATAAAACACTTTTGATTTTCACTGTGGTTTCCGTTCCGCAACCGATCGGACCTAACTATCGGAATAGGCCTCGTATATGCCTTTTGCTGGTAACAGAATTATGTTTTTAGGAAAGGCTACGTTAAACATAAAAAAAGAAACATAAATTTGTCAGAGTGAAAAATACTTATAAGGAATATGCTTTCGAAAAAAAAAAAAAAAAACACCTTACTGCTACTTGCTGCACATGCCTTCCGCTGCACATATGTTTATACTGCAGCTTCAGAGATACATATTTCAGAGATATTCTTGCTTGCAATAAGTATAAAGATAATTGTAATTACTGCAGCATCTCTATTCTTTGTTATATATGAGAATTCAATTACATAGTTAGTGAACATCTGTGTAAATTGCTACTATGTAGATAATCACTGGCTGTTGTTGTTGTTGTTGTTGTGGTCTTCAGTCCTGAGACTGGTTTGCTCTCCATGCTACTCTATCCTGTGCAGGCTTCTTCATCTCCCAGTACCTACTGCATCCTACAGCCTTCTGAATCTGCTTAGTGTATTCATCTCTAGGTCTCCCTCTACGACTTTTACTCTCCACACTGACCTCGTCAATGTTTCACTTCCATACATGGCTACACTCCAAACAAATACTTTCAGAAACAACTTCCTGACACTTAAACCTATACTCAATGTTAACAAATTTCTCTTCTTCAGAAACGCTTTCCTTGCCATTGCCAGTCTACATTTTATATCCTCTCTACTTCGACCATCATCAGTTATTTTGCTCCCCAAATACCAAATGCCTTTTCTACTTTAAGTGTCTCATTCCCCAATCTTAATTCCCTCAGCATCACCCGATTTAATTCGACTACATTCCATTATCCTAGTTTTGCTTTCGTTGATGTTCATGTTATATCCTCTTTTCAAGACACTTTCCATTCCGTTCAACTGCTCCTCCAAATCCTTTGCTGACTCTGACATAATTACAATGTCATCGGCGAACCTCAAAGTTTTTATTTCTTCTCCATGGATTTTAATACCTACTCCGAATTTTTCTCTTGTTTCCTTTACTGCTTGCTCACTGTCCCACTCTCTTCTAAACCACTGCTTCCCTTTCATGTCCCTCAACTCTTATATCTGCCATCTGGTTTCTACACAAATTGTAAACAGCCTTTCGCTCCCTTTATTTTACCCCTGCCACCTTTAGAATTTGAAAGATAGTATTCCAGTCAACATTGTCAAAACATAGGTTTGTCTTTCCACAATCTGTCTTCTAAGATAAGTTGTGGGGTCAGTATTGCCTCACGTGTTACAATATTTCTACGGAATCCAAACTGATCTTCCCCGAGGTAGAATTCTACCAGTTTTTCCATTCGTCTGTACAGAATTCGTGTTAGTATTTTGCAGCCGTTACTTATTATACTGATAGTTCGGTAATTTTCACATCAGTCAACACCTGCTTTCTTTGGGATTGGAATTATTATATCCTTCTTGAAGTCTGAGGGTATTTCCCTGTCTCATACACCTTGCTCACCAGGTGGTAGAGTTTTATCAGGACTGGCTCTCCCAAGGCTGTCAGTAGTTCCAACGAATGTTGTCTTCTCCCGGGGTCTTGTTTCGACTCAGGTCTTTCAGTGCTCTGTCAAACTCTTCATGCAGTACCATATGTCCCATTTCATCTTCATCAACATCCTCTTCCATTTGCATAATATTGTTCTCAAGTACATCGCCTTTGTATAGACCCTCTATGTATACCTGCCAACTTTCTGCTTTCCCTTCTTTGCTTAGAACTGGGTTTCCATCTGAGCTCTTGATATTCATACAAGTGGTTCTCTTTTCTCCAAAGGTCCCTTTAATTTTCCTGTAGGCAGTATTTATCTTACCCCTAGTGAGATAAGCCTCTACATTCTTACATTTGTCCTCTAGCCATCCCTGCTTAGCCATTTTGAAATTCCTGTCGATCTCATTTTTGAGTCGGTTGTATTCCTTTTTGCCTGCTTCATTTACTGCATTTTTATATTTTCTCCTTTCATCAATTAAATTAAATATTTCTTCTGTTACCCAAGGATTTGTACTAGCCCTCGTCTTTTTACCTATTTGATCCACTTCTGCCTTCACTACGTCATCCCTCAAAGCTACCCATTCTTCTTCTACTCTGTTTCTTTCCCCCATTCCTACCAATTGTTCCCTTATGCTCTCCCTGAAATCCTGTACAGCCTCTCGTTTAGTCAGTTTATCCAGGTTCCATCTCCTTAAATTTCTACATTTTTGCAGTTTCTTCAGTTTTAATCTACAGTTCGTAACCAACAGATTGTAGTCAGAGCCCACTTCCGTCCCTGGAAATGTCTTACAATTTAAACCCTGGTTCCTAAATCTCTGTCTTACCATTATATAATCTATCTGAGACCTTCCAGTATCTCCAGGCTTCTAACATGTATATAACTTTCTTTGAACCGTTAACTATGTTTAAGTTATGCTCTGTGCAAAATGCTACCAGGTGGCTTCCTCTTTCATTCCCCACCCCCAAATCCATATTCACCTACAACGTTTCCTTCTCTTCCTTTTCCTACTGTCGAATTCCAGTCACCCATGACTACTAAATTTTCGTTTCCGGTCACTACCTGAATAATTTCTTTCATCTCATCATACATTTCATCAATTTCTTCGTCATCTGCAGAGCTAGTTGGCATATTAACTTGTACTGCTGTAGTAGACGTGGGCTTTGTGCCTATCTTGGCCTCAATAATGCATTCACTATACTGTTTGTAGTAGCTTATCCGCACTCCTATTTTTTTTATTCATTATTAAACCTACTCCTGCATTACCCCTATTTGTTTTTGTATTTATAACCCCGTATTCACCTGACCAAAAGTCTTGTTCCTGCTGCCACCGAACTTTACTAATTCCCACTATATCTAACTTTAACCTATCCATTTCCCTTTTTAAATTTTCTAACCTACCTGCCCGATTAAGGGATCTGACATTCTACGCTCCGATCCGAAGAGCGCTAGTTTTCTTTCTCCTGATAACGACGTCTTCTTGAGTAGTCTCCGCCCGGAGATCCGAATGGGGGACTATTTTACCTCCGGAATATTTTACCCTAGAGAACGCAATTTGACCACACAGTAAAGCTGCATACCCTTGGGAAAAATTACAGCTGTAGCTTCTCCTTGCTTTCAGCCATTCGCAGTACCAGCACAGCAAGGCCGTTTTGGTTAGTGTTACAAGGCCAGATCAGTCAATCATCCAGACTGTTGCCCCTGCAACTACTGAAAAGGCTTATGCCCCTCTTCAGGAACCACACGTTTGTCTGGCCTCTCAACATATACCCCTCCGTTATGGTTGCACCTACGGTAAGGCCATCTGTATCACTGAGGTATCCAAGCCTCCTCACCAACGGCAAGGTCCATGGTTCATGGGGGGGGGGGGGGGGGGAGGAATCACTGGTTATCTCCACAAAAACCTTCTCCACGATCCCTGGACTTTGAGTGATATGTACCTCAGCAATATGGATATTCGTATCGTAGATCCAACTACATGAGAAGGGTATCTGTTGAGATACCAGGAAACGTGTGGTTCCAGAAGAGGCGCAGCAGCCTTTCCAGAAGATGTAAGGCCAACAATCTGAATGATTAATTGATCTACCCTTGTAACATCGACCATAACGGTCTTGCTGTGCTGGTACTGCGGACGGCGAAGGGTTAGAGAAACTACAGCCGTTATTTCCTCTAGAATACGCAGCTCTACTGCAATGATTGAATTATAATGGCAACCCACTGTGTAAAATATTTCGGAGGTAAAATAGTCCCTCATTCATATCTCCAGATGGGGGCTACTCAGGAGGACGTCGTCATCAGGAAAAACAAAACTACACTCTATAGATGGGAGCATGGAACTTTAGACCCATTAATTGAGTAGGTAGATTAGAAAATTTGAAAAGGGAAATGTTCAGGATGAAGGTAGTTGTAGTGGGGATTAGGAAGGTCAGTGGCAGCATGAGTACCGTGAGTACAGGGTCATAAATAAAAATGTCAAATAGAGATAATGCTGCAGCACATCTAATAATGAAAAAGAAAGTAGTATTGTATGTAAGCTTCTATAAACAGCGTATGAGACCATTACCTTAGCCAAGATAGATACGAAGTCGATACTCCTGCAGTAGTACAAGTTTAAATGTCAACTAGCTCCGCAGCTGGTGAAGAGACTGAAAACACATATGAGAAAATAAAAGAAAGTATTCAGATAGCAAATGGAGAGAAAAATTTAATTTTCATGGTGGAATGGAATTAGTAAGAAATGGACGAGAGGGAAAAATAGTTCGTTCATATGGCCTGGAAAAAGGAAAAAGTGGGAAAGCCGCCTGGTAGAATTTTATGCAGAGCATAATTTAGTCATTGCTAACATTTGTTTAAGAATTATGAAAGAAGATTGTCTATGTGAACGGGACGTGGGAACACTGAAAGTCTCAAATTGATTATATAACGGTAAGATACATTTCGAAACCAGATTTTAAACTGTAAATCTTTATTGGGGTAGATGTGGACTCTGATCACAACTTATTGGTTATGAACTGTAAAACTGAATAAATTGCAGGCCGGCCGAAGTGGCCGTGCGGTTAAAGGCGCTGCAGTCTGGAACCGCAAGACCGCTACAGTCACAGGTTCGAATGCTGCCTCGGGCATGGATGTTTGTGATGTCCTTAGGTTAGTTAGGTTTAACTAGTTCTAAGTTCTAGGGGACTAATGACCTCAGCAGTTGAGTCCCATAGTGCTCAGAACCATTTGAACCATTTTTTTTAATAAATTGCAAACACGTAGGAAATAAAAGAGACGAGACATTGGTAAGTTGAAAGAAACAGAAGCTGTTGACCTTCTCAGGGGAAGCATTAGGCAACGACTGATTGAAACTGGGGAAAGGAATACAGTAGAAGACGAATGGATGGCTTTGAGAGATGAAATTGTGAAGGCACAGAGGATTACTTAAGTAAACACCCAAAGTCTGGTAGAAATCCTTGGATATCACAGGTTACATTGAATTTTATGGAAAAAAATGAGAAAATACAAAATTACATCGAATGAAGTAGGCGAGAGGGAATACTAAGTTCTCGAAAGTGAGACTAGCTTGAAGTGCAAACTCACTAAGCACGGATGGCTAGAGGATAAATATAGGAATATAGCGCAATATATATCTAAGGGAAACATAGATAATGGCAACTGCAAAATCAAGATGTTTTGAGAAAAGAGAAGCAGTTGAATGAATATCAGGAGCTCCAATGGGAAACCAGTACTAATCAGAGAAGGGAAAGCTGGAAGGTGGAAGGAGTATATAGAGTGGCTTCACAAGGCAAATGAGTTTAAGGGCAATATTATAGAAAGGCAATAGGACTTGGTTGAAGCTGTGATGTGAGATATTCCACTGCGAGAACCTGACACAGTTCTGAAAGTCCTAATTAGAAACTGGACCCTGGAGTAGACGACATTCCGTCAGAACTACTGCTACCCTTGGAAGAGCCACCTATGACAAAATAATTTCAGCCGGTGTGTAAGATGTACGAGACAGGTGAAATAACAAGAAGAAAGTAATGGTTCCAGTTCCAACGAAAGCACGTCCTGAGAGGTATGAATATTATCGAGCTTTAGTAAGTCATAGTTGCAAAATACTAACACCAATTATTTGCAGAAAAATGGAAGAACTGTTAGAAGCTGAAAATGGGAAAGATGAGTTTGGGTTCTGTAGAAAAGTGGGATCACGTGACTATACGACTTGTCTTAGAAAATAGCTTAAGGAACTGTAACCCTATGTGGACTTAGTGAATGGTATTGACAATGTAGGCAGGAATGCACTTTTTGAAATTCTGAAGGTAGCAGGGGTAAAGTACAGAGATAAACCTGCTGTTTACAAATTTTACAGAAACCAGACGAAATTATACGAGTCCTAGGGCATGTGAAGGAACCAGTGGTTCAGTCTATACATTGTGCAAGCAGTAAAGGAAACCAAAGGAAAAGTTGGAGTAGGAATTGAAGTTCGGGGAGAAGAAACAGAAACTCTGAGGTTTGATGATGACATTACAATTCTGTCAGAAGCAGCATTGGGCTTGGAAGAGCAGTTGTAACCTGTGGCTGTACAGTTACGAACAGCCCACAGGGGCTCGCCTTTACGCATTTCTTTTAATATACATTGTGACTAAAGCCCTTCTGGCCTGTTAATTATTTTTATATGTGACATGAAAGTACTGCTTCTGTCTTTTGTTGTTAGTCAGTACTTACTTTTTATGTAAAAATGTCTTTTTCTGCAAATTTGTAACCAAGTTATAGGCCATTTCGTTTTAATTCTGATGAACGCACTCTTAGGATATTGAAAACTGGTCAATAAGACTAAAAATAATAGTGACAGAGGGCTCATTTGTTTCAGTTTTAATGAATATGCTTTAAGTACTTTCTAAAGACTAATGAAAATGCTAGTTGAGCCTGTTCGACTGTTGTATTCAATAGAATTTCCCCAAGCTTCTTTCTGTAGTTATATATTCCTAGTGCTTCATACAGCGACATCTATTGGCCTATGATCAATGTATGGTGTATCAACAGTTATTACATATAAGCAAATACACAGATCCAGGAAAGCTTAAGGTTTTTCGAAGAAATTAATATTGTATAGCTAGACAAATAGCCCACTAACAAATTCCAAAGTGATCTTCAGGCCCTGCTCAAGAACACTAACTCCCTTCTTACTGAGGAAGGAAAGCAGCACTGTATCTGCGCTAATCCAATAGTACCACAATAGAGATGTCAATTAAATGCTCACACAAACGATGGCTCCATAAAACCAGTCTCAAACTTAATAAATTACCCTGGGTATAAAATTCTACAGTAATTTGACAAGATGCTACAGGACAATTAAATGTCTGAAAGTAAGTAGTCAATAAAATATAGAGTCTCACTTGTCAAGCGTTGAAAAGCTGTATACAGTATTAAGATATTCGACATTATTTTCCTAGATGTAACAAATCTGTATTGTAACATTTCCAGTCATGATGCTATATCTGTTCCTAAACAGAATCTGCCGGCCGCAGTGGCCGAGCGGGTCTAGGCGCTGCAGTCTGGAATCGCGCGACCGCTACGGTTCGAGTCCTGTCTCGGCCATGGATGTGTGTGACGTGCTTGGGTTGGTTACGTTTAAGTAGTTCTAAGTCCTCGGGGACTGATGACCTCACATATTTCTCAGAGCCATTTGAACCATTCGAAACAGAATCTAATACAATACAGGAGCTCTTCCCTGCAGAAATCACAGCTTTCATTAATATTCTGGAACTGGTACTCCAATATAATTACTTCACTTGCAACGGAAAAAATCTACAAACAGGTAAACGAGCTAGTTTTAGATGTCAAGATAACAGAAACTACCGCTGAACTACTACTCAACTAATATCGCCAAGGTAGTATGTGGTACCATAACTTAGCTGTAGTGGTAACAACGAGGCTTATTACATCGAATCTTGATCATGAGCTCATAAGATACAGGTTTTGAAGTGAATAACTCTACATACTTACTGTACTTCAGTTGTGGCCTACATCAGTGCAGTGACCATTATGGTATCCTGTATTTATTGAACAAGCTTAATATATATAATGTGTTTTTCTTGTATTTTGAAAAAAAATGGGAATGTACACAGTTCAGTTGATAACAGAAGTTCCCTTGTATAAACCAGATTACAACAATATATATATATATATATATATATATATATATATATATATATATATATATATATATATCGTATGTTGAGCTTTTGGGGAAGTGAATGGAAGAGGTTAAATGAAAAGCTTTACATCAAATTATAAATTATAAGTATGCTTTTTAAGTACTTTGTAAGGACATATTAAAATGCTAGTTGAGCCTGTTTCACTGTTGTATCCAATAGATTTTCCCCAAGGTTCTTTCTGTGGCTATATATTCGTAGTGCTTCATGCAGAGACATCTAATGGCCTATGATCAATGTATGTAGTATCAACAGTTATTATACGTATATAGGCAAATGCACAGATCCAGGAAAGCTTAAGGTTTTTTGAAAAAAATAATATCTTATAGCTACACAAATAGTCCACTAGCCCACTAACAAATTCCAAAGTGAACTTAAAGCCCTCCTCAAGAATATTAACTTCCTTCTTACTGAGAAAGAATCCAATAGTACCACAACAGACATGTAAATTAAATGCTCACACAAAGAATGATTCAAATGGCTCTGAGCACTATGGGACTTAACATCTGAGGTCATCAGTCCCCTAGAACTTAGAAATACTTAAACCGAACTAACCTAAGGACATCACACACATCCATGGCCGAGGCAGGATTCGAACCTGCGACCGTAGCGGTCGCGCGGTTCCAGACTCAAGTGCCTAGAACCGCTCGGCCACACCGGCCGGCAATGCTCACACAAATTATGACTCCATAAGACCAGTCTCTCACTTGCCAATCATTGAAAAGACATATATGGTACTGGGAAAATCTAAATTACTTTCCTAGATGTAACACAAATGTTGAAAAAAGAAGCCAACATCCAATCAATAAAGCTCAGTACCACATACAATATGTAGATGATTCAGTTCATAATACTTTATAGGGATAGCAAAAATAATGTACAAGGCATCCCCCAGACCTTAAAACAAAACTCACAAAATCATTAAATTCACCTACAAGATGTAGATGATGCATTTCATAATAGTTTATGGGGATAGCAGAAATAATGTCCAAGACATCCTCGAGACCTTAAAGCAAAACTCACAAAATCATTAAATTCACCTATGAGCAGGACATAAAAATAACAGTCATGCCACCCGCCAACATTCACAAAATAGCAATTCACCACCATTCATAGAGCAGTGAAAATCTTACTGAGAGTGAGAGCCAACAGAGTGAAATGAGAGTCCTAAAACCATGGATATAAATTACACTAATAGACAACTTAGCTGAAAAAGTGAGCCGGCCGATGTGGCCGAGCGGTTCTAGGCGCTTCAGTCTGGAACCGTGCGACCGCTACGGCCGTAGGTTCGAATCCTGCCTCGGGCATGGATGTGTGTGACGTCCTTAGGTTAGTTAGGTTTAAGTAGTTCTAAGCTGTAGGGGACTGATGACCTCAGAAGTCAAGTCCTATAGTGCTTAGAGCCATTTGAACCATTTTTTTTTGAAAAAGTGAAAATGGAAATGACCAAAGCAACCCTCAAGAACCAGGAAAATACAGCAACACAATGCTTCCCATTCCACAGTAATGCCTCCCAAAAGATTTCAATATCAAACATAAAATAAGAACTCGTTTCCAAACAGACAATAAAATTTTCCACACGGTATTCATCATCAGAAATGGAGCGAAGATAAATTTTCATTCCTTAGTATATACATACTCATCTGTAGCACATTTGTAGCTCAATATATATGTAAAAGAGGGGTGCCTACCGATACAACATGCCAAACGAATCTACAAAAACCTCCCTTATGAAACATACAGGACATCCATTTGATAGTGAACAAATCAGCCTAAAGATATTCACACACTGAACAAAGCACACTAAATGTCTGTACAAATAACTAGAAAGGTAAAGGCACCGAAAGAAACTTGGGGAAAATCTACTCAGTGACAATACTAAAACAGGCTCAACCACGGTTTTCAAAATATTTGAAATGCTTGGGGACAACGTCGAGTACCAACTCTGTTGGCCCCTAGTCCAATATCGAGTTAAATGCTCACGAACAGCCAGCCACATACAGTGCATTCTGGTAATGTCATAAGCGAGCGATGGGCATACGTTGTTCGGTGTCGGTTGCGACAGCCACGGACCATTGCTCGATACTGTGAGCTGCTGAACCGCAGCATCTGCACAGTGAAGAAGACTCGTGCCGCAATTACGCGCGTGCAGACCTGCTAGCGCCAGAACCGGGGAATACGCAATATCTGGCGTGCGGCCAGTTATTGTCGTCGCAGCTGCGCCAGCAGCGTTACCCCGCCAAGAATTCTCAATCTCTGCCAGCGCTGCGGAAACCATGCCACTGCGGTTGCCATGAGAGGCGAATAAACATGGCTGAGCTCGGAATACTTTGTATCGTTTGCTTTGAAAGTAGTTCAAGACATCGGAAATGATTTTCCGCGGGCCAAGGACAGCAAGCAGAAGGCACATACACTCTAAAACAGAAAGAAAAGGCGCGCCACAATGGAATTATTCGAATGGATCGGTGACCAGTAGATGTGATGTACATCAGCAGACATACCACAGATTATAATGCCAGAAAAAATGGCAGAGGTTGAAAATACCGCTTCAGTTGTAAATTACTTTTTTTTTTTTGACACGACCGGTTTCGGACTGGATTAAGCACATCCTCAAGTGTCGTACTGGAAACACACAAAAAAACACACATAAAAACAATTTTTTTCTAAAAAGATTTAAAAACTTAAAAAAAAAAACATTTCGAAACAGCTGATTGGGCTAGGTGTTATGAAACCTATGTCAATGCGCAAGTGGCACTAGACATTACTACAGACGACTACCTGGGTAGGGAATATATACAAATGATATCACGACACTTACGCTGTGCTGTGGTCACCGAGCGCCGCGTGTACCAGGCGCGGTATGCTGCCTATGGCCGGGCGGGGTGGCCGAGCGGTTCTAGGCGCGTCAGTCTTGAACCGAGCGACTGCTACGGTCGCTGGTTCGAATCCTGCCGCGGGCATGGATGTCTGTGATGTCCTTAGGTTCGTTAGGTTTAAGTAGTTCTAAGTTATAGGGGACTGATGACCTTAAAAGTTAAGTCCCATAGTTCTCAGAGCCTTATGAACTTTTTTTTCTGCCGATGAGCTCAGAACAGGGAGTAGAGTAGCGGATGCGAACGAGGAGGCAAATTGGTAAACCAGACTGGCAAAAGCGCTGCCATCTATTGACGGAGACAAGAACACGGGGCCACCAGCCCGACCATTCACAATTTGAAATTAGTGGTTTACATTTAAAATTAAGAAAAAACAAAAAAAATTATAAAAAAATACACGATGTAAGTTAAAAGTACATTATGCGTAGTAAAGGAGCGCATTGAACAGGTGGAAGGTGCGATATAAAATTATTATATAAACCCTAAAGCGCAATGAAACTTTCCTTTTACATGATTGGCAAACACGTTTTAAATTTAATGGGGATATATGGTTGATTTGTTCAAGAGAAAGCGCTTCGCAAACTGAGCAAGTCAATGATGGGTTGGTGCACCTCTGGCCCTTATGCAAATATTTATTCTGATCGGAATTGATTGATAGATTTGCTGAATATCCTCCTGGTGTTTGTCGTGCCAGATTGCGCCCAACTGGCGCATCAAATCGTTCATATCCCGAGCTGGTTGGAGACCCCTGCCTATAATGCTCCAAACGTTCTAAGATTTGCAGAGATCTGGCGACCTCGGTGGCCGGGGTATGGTCCGACAAGCACGAAGACCAGAAGTAGAGATCCTCGGTGAAATATAAGATAAGAATGGCAAGAGTGCGTTGCATCCTGTGGCCGCACAGGTATGAGCAGCCAATAGTGGCTCGCCTTCATTTACTCTATCTTAAATATTTTGTGACTAAAGCCGTTTTGGTGTGTTAATTACTTTATACGAGGATAACTCCAAGAGAAATGCACACTTTTTAAAAATACATCTTTATTCTACATGTTTGAAAGTTTTACAGAGTGTAGATACATCCTTTGGGAACAATATTTTCATTTCTCCACATAATTTCCATCCCTCTCAACTGCCTTACGCCATGTTGGAAGCAGCGCCTGTCTACTCGCACGGTAGAATTCTGGACCAACTTGTTGGAACCACTGTTTGGCAGCGCGCACAAGGGAGCCATCATCTTCAAACCTTGTTCCACAATGAGAGTCAGTTTCCCAAAGAGATGATAGTCACATGGAGCCAGGTCAGGACTTTAAGGCGGATGCTTCAGTGTTGTCCATCCGAGTTTTGTGATCGCTTCCATGGTTTTTTTGACTGACATGTGGCCGTGCATTACGTGCAACAGCGAAACAACCTGCTTTTGCCGATGTGGTCGAACATGACTCAGTCGAGCTTGAAGTTTCTTCATTGTCGTCACATATGCATCAGAATTTATGGTGGTTCCACTTTGCATGATGTCCACAAGCAACAGTCCTTCGGAATCGAAAAACACCGTAGTCATAACTTTTCCAGCAGAAGTGTGGTTTTGAATTTTTTTCTTTGGTGAATTTGCATGATGCCACTCCATGATTGCCTCTTCGTCTCTGGTGAAAAATTATGGAGCCATGTTTCATCACCTGTCACAATTCTTCCAAGAAATTCACCATTCTCGTACTGTCCCAAAAGTTCGCAGCATACCATTCTCCTTGTTTCTTTGTGACCCACTGTCAACATTCTGGAAACCCACCTGGCACAAACGTTTCTTAACGCCAACACTTTCAGTATTCTGCAAACACTTCCTTCCCCTATCCCAACGTTGCGTGACAATTCGTTCACTGTTATGCGTCTGTCAGCAGTCACCTATTCGTTAACTCTCTGCACATTGTCTGGAGTGTGTGCAGTACGAGGCCTGCCGCTGCGAGGACAATCCTCAATACTGCCGTGCCCGCTTCCATCACGTGACCTGCTTTCCCACCGACTAAGTGTACTGCGATCGACAGCAGCATCTCCATATACCTTTTTCAACCTCTTGTGGACATTTTCCACTGTCTCGTTTTCACAGCATAGGAATTCTATGGCACCACGTCCGCCCCTCGTGGTCTCGCGGTAGCGTTCTCGCTTCCCGAGCACGGGGTCCCGGGTTCGATTCCCGGCGGGGTCACGGATTTTTCCTGCCTCGAGATGACTGGGTGTTGTTGTGTCGTCTTCATCATCATCATTCATCCCCATTACGGTCGGAGGAAGGCAACGGCAAACCACCTCCATTAGGACCTTGCCTAGTAAGGCGGTGCGGGTCTCCCGTATCGTTCCCCTACGCTCTGTAAAGAAGCATGGGACTTCATTTCCATTTCCACGTTGCTTCTGACGAGCGTCAAGTGTAGCAGCCATCTTGAAGACATGCTGTGACGGCGCCACTCACGGGAACAGGTTGAACTAAGTTTGAAAACAAACGGGAAGGATGCATCTACACACTGTAAGACTTTCACACATGCAGAATTAAAACTGTATTTTTCCAAAAATAGTGTGCATTTCTTTTGGAGTGCCGATCGTATGTGACATGTAAGTACTGCCTATGTCTTTCACTGTTATGCAGTACTCATACTCGTTATATAAAAATGTCTTACCCTATATCTCTGTGACTACGTTATAGGCCACTTTCATTGTTTTCATTTCTGATGACGGCACTCCTAGTAGTATCGAAACTAGGTTAATTAAGTCTAAAAAATAGTGACCGAGAGCTCATTTCTTGAAGTTCTAACCTAGAAACGGTCTCTGAACGTGCAGCCATGTTTAAAATTTTGCAACAAAATGGCGTAGAATGTGGTCGACATACCTCTGTGGTGTAACGATCCCGCGATGACAACCGAAGAGGTCCTGTTATGAAAAGAAATGGCATCTCAGACCCTCATTCCTGATAGTCAGGCGACAGTCATACTGCCATCCTACTGCCGTCCGGGATGTCTCCAGACACATTACCGGAATGGAATCCCATTGACTGGAGTAGAATTGTTTTCAGTGGTGAGTCCCGCTTCTGACTGAGCTCCGATGGACAGCGTTGGCCTGTCTCGAGATGCACCGATCAGAAGTAGAATAACCACCCTATGGCCCGACAGCCAAGAGTGATCGTCTGAGGTGTCTTTTTCTTTTTCATAGCAGGAACTTTAGGTTGTCATCCATGGCACCCTTACAGCACAGCGGCACGTCGACGATATTCTGTGCCCCGTTTTGTTCTCCTTCGTAAGCGATCCTGGTGTTACATTTCACCAAGATAATGTCCGCCCACATACGGTGAGAGTATTTAGAGCTTGTCTTCGTGCCTGCCGAACCCCACTTCACCCGGCAACCAGCAAGATCACCACATCTCTCCCTAAATGAGAATGGTTAGAGCATTATGGGTAGCGCCCTACAAGCAGCTCGTGATTTTGACGATCTAACGCCCCAGTTCAACAGAATTTGGCACGATAACTTCCACAATGAATACCAAGCCGGACAACTGCCTCCATAACCGCCAGAGGTAGATGAACGGGTTACTGACTTGCTCATTTTGTGAATCTCCTTCTCTTCAATTAATCATGCCGTTGTTTTTATACACTCCTGGAAATGGAAGAAAGAACACATTGACACCGGTGTGTCAGACCCACCATACTTGCTCCGGACACTGCGAGAGGGCTGTACAAGCAATGATCACACGCACGGCACAGCGGACACACCAGGAACCGCGGTGTTGGCCGTCGAATGGCGCTAGCTGCGCAGCATTTGTGCACCGCCGCCGTCAGTGTCAGCCAGTTTGCCGTGGCATACGGAGCTCCATCGCAGTCTTTAACACTGGTAGCATGCCGCGACAGCGTGGATGTGAACCGTATGTGCAGTTGACGGACTTTGAGCGAGTGCGTATAGTGTGCATGCGGGAGGCCGGGTGGACGTACCGCCGAATTGCTCAACACGTGGGGCGTGAGGTCTCCACAGTACATCGATGTTGTCGCCAGTGGTCGGCGGAAGGTGCACGTGCCCGTCGACCTGGGACCGGACCGCAGCGACGCACGGATGCACGCCAAGACCGTAGGATCCTACGCAGTGCCGTAGGGGACCGCACCGCCACTTCCCAGCAAATTAGTGACACTGTTGCGCCTCGGGTATCGGCGAGGACCATTCGCAACCGTCTCCATGAAGCTGGGCTACGGTCCCGCACACCGTTAGGCCGTCTTCCGCTCACGCCCCAACATCGTGCAGCCCGCCTCCAGTGGTGTCGCGACAGGCGTGAATGGAGGGACGAATGGAGACGTGTCGTCTTCAGCGATGAGAGTCGCTTCTGCCTTGGTGCCAATGATGGTCGTATGCGTGTTTGGCGCCGTGCAGGTGAGCGCCACAATCAGGACTGCATACGACCGAGGCACACAGGGCCAACACCCGGCATCATGGTGTGGGGAGCGATCTCCTACACTGGCCGTACACCAGCGGTGATCGTCGAGGGGACACTGAATAGTGCACGGTACATCCAAACCGTCATCGAACCCATCGTTCTACCATTCCTAGACCGGCAAGGGAACTTGCTGTTCCAACAGGACAATGCACGTCCGCATGTATCCCGTGCCACCCAACGTGCTCTAGAAGGTGTAAGTCAACTACCCTGGCCAGCAAGATCTCCGGATCTGTCCCCCATTGAGCATGTTTGGGACTGGATGAAGCGTCGTCTCACGCGGTCTGCACGTCCGGCACGAACGCTGGTCCGACTGAGGCGCCAGGTGGAAATGGCATGGCAAGCCGTTCCACAGGACTACATCCAGCATCTCTACGATCGTCTCCATGGGAGAATAGCAGCCTGCATTGCTGCGAAAGGTGGATATACACTGTATTAGTGCCGACATTGAGCATGCTCTGTTGCCTGTGTCTATGTGCCTGTGGTTCTTTCAGTGTGATCATGTGATGTATCTGACCCCAGGAATGTGTCAATAAAGTTTCCCCTTCCTGGGGCAATGAATTCACGGTGTTCTTATTTCAATTTCCAGGAGTGTATGTCTGTTAATGCAGTTTGCAGCTATCGATTTCCGTCGCATTCGGATAATTCCTTCGCGGTGCTTATTTCTTTCTTTCTGTTTTTGTTTTTTTTTCCATAGACTGTAATTTCGCTTGGGAACTACTCCCATATAGAGTGTCATTCATCTTGACGACGCCAAGCGACTTTTTGCGAAGAAGTAAAATAAAAACTCATTAAGTAAATGATCTTTACCTACTAAGCAGGCATTAACCAGCATGATTGTCTGTCTTGTGTCTTTGCTGGTTACGAAGATATGAACAGCAGTACTTTTTTGTAACAGCACACTGTATTGTTTATCCGGTAATCCAACTCCGTTGTTCAAGAGCTCTTCAAAAACGTGTAGCATTGCCGTAAGCACGACGTTATAAAAAAAATTACACAAAATCGGCTTTTGCTCTCAAGTACTAGCACACGGTGCAGTTACCCAGAGTAACGTAACTCATCCAGAACCTGGTGTTAGCAATGAACAAATGAAAATACAACGAAAATGCATAGCCGGCCGGGCTGGCCGAGCGGTTCTAGGCGCTACAGTCTGGAACCGCGCGACTGCTACGGTCGCAGGTTCAAATCCTGCCTCGGGCATGGATGTATGTGATGTCCTTAGGTTAGTTAGGTTTAAGTAGTTCTACGGGACTGATGACCTCAGACGTTAAGTCCCATAGTGCTCAGAGCCATTTGAACCACTTGAAAATGCATAATTACGTTTTCTATAGATAAGTAGAATTGTACCTTGTAGTCACACAAACCTTCAACAGTAGACTTTGTGAGTGAGTACCTGGTGTGCGTTTTCCTGGTGTTTTCATTTGTTTACTGTCAACTCTAAATGGTTCAAATGGCTCTGAGCACTATGGGACTCAACTGCTGAGGTCATTAGTCCCCTAGAACTTAGAACTAGTTAAACCTAACTAACCTAAGGACATCACAAACATCCATGCCCGAGGCAGGATTCGAACCTGCGACCGTAGCGGTCTTGCGGTTCCAGACTGCAGCGCCTTTAACCGCACGGCCACTTCGGCCGGCTGTCAACTCCAGAAGGTGAACGAGTTACCATGGCTACCTGTACTGGGAGCTAGTACAGGGAACCCAAACCCAGTTTTGTGTTAAGTTTTTAATACTTACTGAAGGGTACATTGTGATACGTTTTTGAGCATGTCTTGAGGAGAGTTAGTGGATTAACGTGCAAAAATTATAGGGCGCTATTTAAAAAAAAAGAAAGGCGTGCAGCTGTTCATATTTTCGTAACGAATAAAGAGGAAAGACAGACACTCTTTCTGACTAATGTCCCCCTGGTGGCTAAACACCATTTGCTTAGTACTTTTTTTTTCACTTTTTCCTGTGTAAAAAAGTTATTTGTGGTAGTGAAGATAAATGGGGCATCCTGTATTACATTGTATCGAGTGAGATATTATGGCATGAATGGCTTTAAAGCAGATAAACAAATAAAAAAATAAAAAAAAACGCTATATACGTTTTAACGGCATTCGAGAGCTTTGCGCTTGAATTTTCAACAGATTTTCCGATAAATGTGATAGAGTTGAAAGGCAAGGCAGCTGAAATCGATTATGGCGCTATAAGCACCACCAAATGTGGCTTACACGCCAGACTACGTCACTGTATGCAGTAAGAAGACAGGCCTCCGCTACTTTCCAATTAGTTGAAACGTATTTGATCTTAGCCCTACTTTATATCACATACACTCCTGGAAATTGAAATAAGAACACCGTGAATTCATTGTCCCAGGAAGGGGAAACTTTATTGGCACATTCCTGGGGTCAGATACATCTCATGATCACACTGACAGAACCACAGGCACATAGACACAGGCAACAGAGCATGCACAATGTCGGCACTAGTACAGTGTATATCCACCTTTCGCAGCAATGCAGGCTGCTATTCTCCCATGGAGACGATCGTAGAGATGCTGGATGTAGTCCTGTGGAACGGCTTGCCATGCCATTTCCACCTGGCGCCTCAGTTGGACCAGCGTTCGTGCTGGACGTGCAGACCGCGTGAGACGACGCTTCATCCAGTCCCAAACATGCTCAATGGGGGACAGATCCGGAGATCTTGCTGGCCAGGGTAGTTGACTTACACCTTCTAGAGCACGTTGGGTGGCACGGGATACATGCGGACGTGCATTGTCCTGTTGGAACAGCAAGTTCCCTTGCCGGTCTAGGAATGGTAGAACGATGGGTTCGATGACGGTTTGGATGTACCGTGCACTATTCAGTGTCCCCTCGACGATCACCAGTGGTGTACGGCCAGTGTAGGAGATCGCTCCCCACACCATGATGCCGGGTGTTGGCCCTGTGTGCCTCGGTCGTATGCAGTCCTGATTGTGGCGCTCACCTGCACGGCGCCAAACACGCATACGACCATCATTGGCACCAAGGCAGAAGCGACTCTCATCGCTGAAGACGACACGTCTCCATTCGTCCCTCCATTCACGCCTGTCGCGACACCACTGGAGGCGGGCTGCACGATGTTGGGGCGTGAGCGGAAGACGGCCTAACGGTGTGCGGGACCGTGGCCCAGCTTCATGGAGACGGTTGCGAATGGTCCTCGCCGATACCCCAGGAGCAACAGTGTACCTAATTTGCTGGGAAGTGGCGGTGCGATCCCCTACGGCACTGCGTAGGATCCTACGGTCTTGGCGTGCATCCGTGCGTCGCTGCGGTCCGGTCCCAGGTCGACGGGCACGTGCACCTTCCGCCGACCACTGGCGACAACATCGATGTACTGTGGAGACCTCACGCCCCACGTGTTGAGCAATTCGGCGGTACGTCCACCCGGCCTCCCGCATGCCCACTATACGCCCTCGCTCAAAGTCCGTCAACTGCACATACGGTTCACGTCCACGCTGTCGCGGCATGCTACCAGTGTTAAAGACTGCGATGGAGCTCCGTATGCCACGGCAAACTGGCTGACACTGACGGCGGCGGTGCACAAATGCTGCGCAGCTAGCGCCATTCGACGGCCAACACCGCGGTTCCTGGTGTGTCCGCTGTGCCGTGCGTGTGATCATTGCTTGTACAGCCCTCTCGCAGTGTCCGGAGCAAGTATGGTGGGTCTGTCACACCGGTGTCAATGTGTTCTTTTTTCCATTTCCAGGAGTGTAGAAACATGGTCAGGTTCCACTGTTGTGAACGAAAACGCTGCGTTCCAGGATTTCAGAAGGAAAACAACTTTACAAGTGTGCACATACCCACATTTATGTGTACACCACCCGTGGCAAAAAACAAGAAAAAAACATTCGAAACGACAGAGGTTGACAAAGGAACTCTTTTGGAGGTGCTTACACGAAAATAAATCATACTAGCCGTATGGCCTTCCGTTCTTAGGAGATTTTTCGTTTATGTTCGGAAAACGTTTCAAGGGTAACATTAAAGAGCGCTATATATACCTCTTTTTTGGAACTTCCTAGCACCGTTAAAAAGTGTACCCTTCCCTTTTCAAAAAGTCATATTTGCTTCAGTATCTCGGTTACTAGGAGAGTTAAGAATATTACCCGTACGACACAATTACATACCCTTCTGGCTAACATCACTCGCCCAAAACCTCCTCTCCATAGCTCATATATCAATGCACGGGCTATAGTGTTAATCAGGAAAACAAATAGATTAACTTCAGCTATGAAAGTAGTGCGATTCAGTCATCATTATCAGTAGCAGAGGCATCTATTCACTGCCGAACAGAGATCATCTCCAGATTTTCAGCGAATTGCATTGCACAGCCTTACGCCCTCACGCTGGAAGTCTACGTTTCATAATCCACATCTACATGGATACTCTGCAATCACTCTTAAGTGTCTGGCAGAGGGTTCGTCGAACTACCATCACAATAATTCTCTATTATTCCAATCTCGAACAGTGAGCAGAAAAAGGAACACCTATATCTTTCCTATCTTTCCGTGAGATCTCTGATTTCCCCCATTTTATTGTGATGATCGTTTCTCTCTATGTAGGTCGGCATCAACAAAATATTTTTGCATTCGGAGGAGAAATATGGTGATTGAAATTTCGTGAAAAGATTCCAACGTCGCAACGAAAAACGGCTTTGTTTTAATTATGTCCACCCAAAATCCTGTATCATGTCAGAGACAATCTCTCCCATATTTCGCGATATTACAAAACGTTCGGCTCTTCTTCGAACTCTCTCGATGTGCTCTGTTCGTCCATATCTGATAAAGAACTCAAAAAAGGAGGGACAGCGTAGTGTAGGCAGTCTAATTGTGTTCTGCGAACAAAACTCAAGTCTTTGGTTAGCCTTCCCCACAACATTTTATGTGAATTCTGTCTCATTTAAGTTGTTCGTAAGTGTAATTACTTAGTTGAATTTACGACCTTTAGATTTGACCTGTTTATTGTGTAACTGACGTTTAACGGATTCCTTTTAGCACTCATGTGGATGACCTCACACATTTCATTATTTATTATCAACTGATAATTTTCGCACCATTCAGGTATCCTTCCTAAATCATTCTGCAATTCCTTTTGATCTTCTGATGACTTTACTAGACGGTAAACGACAGCGTCATCTGCGAACAACCTAAGACGGCTGCTCAGATTGTCTCCTAAATCATTTATATAGATAAGAAACATCAGGGGGCCTATAACACTACCTTTGGGAACATAGAAATCACTTCTGTTTTTTTTCGATGGCTTTCCGTCAGTTACTACGAACTGTGACCTCTTTGACAGGAAATCCCGAATCCAGTAACGTAAGTCAGTAAATATTTCTTAGGCACACAATTTTAATGGAAGCCGCTTGTGTGGTACAGTGACAAAAGCCTTCCGTAACTTTAGAAACAACGATTCAATTTGAAATCCCTTGTCAATAGCGCTCAATCCTTCGTGTGAGTGAAGAGCTTGAGGTTCACAAGAAAGACATTTTCTAAATACCTGTGTGCCAGTAGACCGTTCTCTTCGAGGTAATTCGTAATGTTCGAACACAATATACACACACCAAAAAAAGTTTTGCATCAGATCAGTTCCGATAGTTCCGGAACATGTACAGAAAATTGGAATAGAAATGAACATAAAAATTATTTCCGCCGTTTTTATTGCTCATAAAAACCACACTCTGCGTGCTGTACCACCATTCTGCGAGTTCCTCAGAGGTGGTGGTCCAGATTGCTGTACACACCGGTGCCTCTAACATCCAGTGGCACATCCTCTTCATTGATGCATGCCTGTATTCGTCGTGGCATACTAACCACAAGTTCATCAAGGCACTGTCGCTCCAGAATGTCCCACTCCTCAACGGCGATTCGGCCTAGATTCCTCAGATTGATGGTTGATCACGTCGTCCATATTCAGCCCTATCAATCTATCCCATGCATGTTCGATAGGGTTCATATCTGGACAACACGCTGGACACTCTAGTCGAGCGATATCATCATCCTGAAGGAAGTCATTCACAACATGTGCACGATGTGGGCGCGAATTATCGTCGATGAACAGGAATGCCTCGCCAGTACGCGGCCGATATGGTTGCACTATCGGTAGGAAGTTGGCAGTCACGTATCGTACAGCCGTTACGGTACCTTCCATGATCACCAGCCTCGTACGTCGGCCCCACATAATGCCACCCCAAAAGAGCAGGGAACCTCCACCTTGCTGCACTCGCTGGACGGTGTGTGTAAGGCGTTCAACCTGACCGGGTTGCCTTCGAACACGTCTCCGACGATTGTCTGGTTGAAGGCATATGCGACACTCATCGGTGAAGAGAACGTGATTCCAATCCTCAGCGGTCCATTCGGTATGTTGTTGGGCCCATCTGTACCGCGTTGCATGGTGTCGTGGTTGCAAAGATGGACCTCGCCATGGACGTCTGGTTCCTCCGAGCCATAATCCGTAGGTACCGGTCATCCGCTACAGTAGCGTTTGGGCGGCCTGAGCGAGGCATGTCATCGACAGTTTCTGTCTCTCTGTATCTCCCACATGTCTGAATAACATCGTTTTGGTTCACTCCGAGACGCCTGGACACTTCCCTTGTTGAGAGCGCTGCTTCGCACAAAGTAACAATGCGGACGCGATCGAACCGCTCTATTGACCGTTTGGGCATGGTTGAACTACAGACAAAACTAGCCTTCTACCTCGTTCCTGGTGGAGTGACCGGAACTGAACGGCTATCAGATCCCCTCCATCTAATAGGCGTTGCTCATGCATGGTTGTTTACTTCTTTGGGCGGGTTTAGTGACATCTCTAAACAGTCAAAGGGACTGTGTATGTGATACAATATCCACAGTCAACGTCTGCATTCAGGAGTTCTGGAAAGTGGGGTGATGCAGAACTCCTTTTGAGGTGTGTATGCTCCAAAATCCTGCTTCTTATCGACGTTAATGATACGGGCCTGTAATTTAGTGGATTATTCCTACTACCTTTCTTGATTATTGGTGTGACCTGTGTAACTTTCCAATCTACTGGTACGGATATTTCGTGCAGCGAGCGGTTGTGATGCAACCCAACTTCTGTTTGTTGCACTACTTGGTCTGATCTCTTGAAAGGCTGCAAAGAAATTATTTCGTCCACCTACCCTCCATCCACCTGGCTATATGTCCCGTCCAGCACTATTTGATTCGCACTGCAATCGTAATTATTCACTTCAAAGTGTTCTTTCGTCCATATGTTCTCCTGCCTCTCCCGGATGCTTCTGAAATACATTTTACCGGTCCTCTATTAGTCTGGCTTAGTTCTGAATGGCATTCGCACGAACAGTAATGTCTCTAAGCCTTAAGACAAAATTGCTAACAGAAACTGGAAATGTCTGGCTACGGTGGATAAAGAAAACACTGCCAGGTGGAGTATGCTTACAAAGTTTACTGGACTCAGTGATCTCCGACAAGAGGAAATGTTAAACACACAGACTACAATAGCGTCAAAACTTTAATATACATCGACAAAAAATACCCTGAGTTTTACTGTTTCGACACTTTAATATTTCGCTGACACGCTGACTTGAAGAATTGAATTTTATCTTCGAAAAGGAACAAAAGAATGAATGAAGGCCAGTGTCTTGTCTTCATTTAAGTTCGTGGTGAAACACTTATTAAGCCAAAAAGACAGTCCTCTTTGAATATGTCCTACTGTAGAGCATAATAAGAGACTATTGTTTCCACGCCCATCGGCCGTTAACGCGGCGAAACATACTTGAAAAAAAAAATGGCTGAGTTTAATATTTCTGTATATCTGTTATGGAAAAAAACTTCAAATAAAAGTACTGTGGGTTTTAATGTACATTACAACGGTACACCGAGATTTGTCGGAAAAGCCATTTTCTTCGAATCTTCCCACCACTACTTTGTTTTTGATTTTGATATTTGACTAATGATAAAACGTACAGCACCGTTAATACAAAATTCGTTCATATATGATTAAGTGGTATTTCGAAGATTCATTTGTCAGAAATAAGCTTGAAATATCGCTTTCTGCACGCCGAATATCTGTACCCTTCAATTAAAATTGCCATGTTGGGTTGTTTAATAAGTCTTGCCAGATAAATGCAGTTTAAGTGTATTTCTATATATATTCTTCTACAGACATTGTTCTTTCAATTTTATGGAATATATTTGTTCAAGGCTTCCTCAACTTGGATTCATGATTTTATAGAAAGACACAAAATTGTTTCAAGGAAATTCAATAAACTCATCACTCAATCCCAAATAACGAACGAATAATGTAGAATATAGTAGAAGAGCTTACGAATCTGGGGAAACAAATTGGAAATTATATTTACTGAAAAGGCCGATTTGTATGATTCTTATCACTCAGGTTTAAACTTCGAAATGCAAGCAGGGCGAACATTTTCCTTCAGTGGAACATGAAAAATTGAAATTCAAGTAATATCCCTGAATCCCTTTACACATAGTTGTACGATGTAGCCCATTCTATCTGGAACTTTGTGTTCCTGACAGATGAAACGCGAGGGCATTCGGCACCGGGTCCAAGAAGCACACTCTCAGGACCCAAGAGCCAGCCTAGGTATAGTCCTTGGCGGCAGGATACAGATATTCCCATTTCTTGTCACGTGGTCGGCCTAGGTTGCCGTCTGGTGGCCATTTGTAGCGTAGCAGCCCTCGAGTACCGTCCGCTAGAAATCCAGCTACCCGCATAACTTGGATGTAATATACCTTGCTGGCAGAGTATGTGTTCGCCCACGATGCGGTAGTGAACTGGTTCAAAATGGTTCAAATGGCTCTGAGCACTATGGGACATAACATCTGAGGTCAGAAGTTTCCTAGAACTTAGTACTTAAACCTAACTAACCTAAGGACATCGCACACGTCCATAGCCGAGGCAGGATTCGAACCTGCGACTGTCGCAGACGTGCGGTTCCTGACTGCACCGCCTAGAACCGCTCGGCCACAGGATAACTTTTGACATCAGTCAGTTATGGTTGTCTCATCGAGCTACTGTTTACAGTGTGTGTGTGTGTGTGTGTGTGTGTGTGTGTGTGTGTGTGTGGTGTTATCTTTCTGGAATTTCTCTGCAAACTGAGGTTTTAAATTCCATTTCGCAGTGCTCATTTGCTGCAGTTCTGTCTTCAAAATGACGGGTTGTCTGCAGTCGAAATATCGGCGGTGGTCGACGACGTCACACGGCAGAAGTCCCTAAGTTATCTGGACATTATTTAAGGGAGCAGAAACTCAGGTATTACATGATTTACATATATTGTAAACTGTAACGCTCCTATCACTCCACCTAGGAGTACTCGCGAAAATAAACTCTGCATCTTTCATGATGTTCCATTAAGAGCAACATGTTGAGTTCTGTCTGTTAGAAAGTCTTAAAAACCTGGTCGAATACCACATAAGTTCGTTTTTTTTCACTGAATGGCAGTGTCGAATAGTTTCAAATGCATTCCTGAAGTCGGGTAACACGGCTTCAACCTGAGCTTCGAATTCTACAGCGCTATCGATCTCATGGAGGAACATAGCGAGCTAAGTTTCACATCATCTGTGTTTGCGGGAACTTTGCTGTCTTTCATAGAGCTCTGTAGAGTTTATATGGTTTTTCCTGCGAGGCAAACTGTTCAGCTACGAATTTTCTTGTCTAAAAGCTTTCTGTCTGAGATATCAAGTAGTGTTTTTTTTTTTTTTTTTTTTTTTTTTTACTTCAAAAATGTTCAAATGTGTGTGAAATCTTATGTGACTTAACTGCTAAGGTCATCAGTCCCTAAGCTTGCACGCTACTTAACCTAAAATATCCTAAGGACAAACATACACAGCCATGCCCGAGGGAGGACTCGAACCTCCGCCGGGACCAGCCGCACAATTTTTACTTCCTACAGGCCTTCTTTAACTGTACGGGGACGTTCCATTGCTTCAACTTTATCCTTGCTATGGATGTCACAAAGCTCCACAACATGTCTAGTTAATCTGCTTGTTTGCAGTCTTTATTGTGCCCATCGAATTTGTGTTGCGTTTTGACATATCAAAATATATGTTGGTATACGTTTCAAATATCCTTAGTTTCTCTTAGACTGCTCCTTTCTCGGTATAATTTGGGCCTATAATATTCCCAATTACTTTTAAATCTTTAATTTCTTCTGCGTCACTCTTTCTGTTTAAAATGAGTGTTTCAGCCCCGCAAATTGGCTCTGCCTTGACGATTGTGTTGTAGTTTCTCAGCTTGGTGTATTTTAAGATGGTTTTGTCGTCTTAAAAGGATGTCTTGGTAAACCTAAAAGTTTTTTCCGTTTTGTGACAACGAATTCCGTAACCTCTCTTTTTCAGGCTACTTTCCTGAATATTTTCCCGAAATGTATGAAGTGACAAACCTTCTCGATATTCCCTATTTAGTTTTTAGAAATTTGCCTCCCAGTTCATAGAAATATATTTTGTTTCTTTTTAAAATAATATCTGGAGCCTTATTCTCTGTGCTGTTTATCATTTCTATTTGTTTATGTGTTGTTTCAGCGTCCTGACATAGAGTCTCCAGGTCGTCTGCAAAAATAAGCTGCCTGTCTTAATACTGGTTCGTTGTAATTGGATAGGTTCCTCAATTCTAAGCTCTGGTTTTAGTTTCCAGCACTCTTGAGGTCCTTTTCTGAAACATTACAGGAACTTTATTTATGCACTGTGAAATGACTGAATGGTTTTGAATGCCAGATGTTTTTCTACACCATATCAGGCACGGTAATGTGTTGTGCTTTTGGTGTTTTCATATTCTTGTCGACTACCGAACTATCAGTTTATTAAGCCACGGCTGCAAAATACCAACACGAATTCTTTACAGACGAATGGAAAAACTGATTGAATCCGACCTAGGGAATGATCGGTTTAGGTTCCTTAGAAATGTTGGAACACATGAGGGAATACTGACCCTACGATTTATCTTAGAAAATAGATTAAGGAAAGTCAAACCTACGTTTATAGCATTTGTAGCCTTAGAGGAAGCTTTTGACAATGTTGACTGGAATACTCTCTTTCGAATTATGGAGATGGAAGGGGTAAAATACAGGGAGCGAAAGGCTATTTACAATTTGTACAGAAACCAGATGGCAGTTATAGGATTCGAGGGGCATGAAAGGGAAGCAGTGGTTGGGAAAGGAGTGAGACAGGGTTGTAGCCTCTCCCCGATGTTATTCAATCTGTATATTGAGCAAGCAATAAAGGAAACAAAGCCGGCCGGAGTGGCCGAGCGGTTAAAGGCGCTACAGTCTGGAACCGCACGACCGCTACGGTCGCAGGTTCGAATCCTGCCTCGGGCATGGATGTGTGTGATGTCCTTAGGTTAGTTAGGTTTAAGTAGTTCTAAGTTCTAGGGGACTTATGACCACAGCAGTTGAGTCCCATAGTGCTCAGAGCCATTTGAACCATTTGAAAGGAAACAAAAGAAAAATTCGGAGTAGGTATTAAAATTCATGGAGAAGAAGTAAAAACTTTGAGGTTCGCCGATGACATTGTAATTCTGTCAGAGACAGCAAAGGACTTGGAAGAGCAGTTGAACGGAATGGATAGTGTCTTGAAAGGAGGATATAAGATGAACATCAACAAAAGCAAAACGAGGATAATGGAATGTAATCAAATTAAATCGGGTGATGCTGAGGGGATTAGATTAGGAAATGAGACACTTAAAGTAGTAAAGGAGTTTTGCTATTTAGGGAGTAGAATAACTGATGATGGTCGAAGTAGAGAGGATATAAAATGTAGACTGGCAGTGGCAAGGAAATCGTTTCTGAAGAAGAGAAATTTGTTAACATCGAGTATAGATTTAAGTGTCAGGAAGTCGTTCCTGAAAGTATTTGTATGGAGTGTAGCCATGTATGGAAGTGAAACATGGACGATAACCAGTTTGGACAAGAAGAGAATAGAAGCTTTCGAAATGTGGTGCTACAGAAGAATGCTGAAGTTAAGGTGGGTAGATCACGTAACTAATGAGGAGGTACTGAATAGGATTGGGGAGAAGAGAAGTTTGTGGCACAACTTGACTAGAAGAAGGGATCGGTTGGTAGGACATGTATTGAGGCATCAAGGGATCACAAATTTAGCATTGGAGGGCAGCGTGGAGGGTAAAAATCGTAGAGGGAGACCAAGAGATCAATACACTAAGCAGATTCAGAAGGATGTAGGTTGCAGTAGGTACCGGGAGATGAAGAAGCTTGCACAGGATAGAGCAGCATGGAGAGCTGCATCAAACCAGTCTCTGGACTTAAGACCACAACAACAGCAACCTGTACTTCATGATCATACTAGACTAAAAAGGAACCAAAGTAACTACCGGCGATGTCATTAAAAAATGCTTACTTCATTGTAGTTAACTGTACTCAGAAATCTGATTTTCAACGGTAACCTTTTCGAGGTTTCTGCCGAACTATGCTGTATTGCCTTAGGAAATTGATGTCTGGACCTTGACTTTCAGAACTTATTACTATGAATAAAGTAGCAGAGGACAGATCAACCCATAAGATTCCCTTGTTAAACATTTAGACAGTTTCGCTTCAAATTAATTTAGTAAGGGCTCTGATGCCCTGGATATTGAGCGCCTATCAATAAACCCAGCCAACGAAGCATATGTTCAGCGGGAATGTGAAGATCAAATACCATATTCCATTACAAGAGTCTTCGCAAAGAATGAGTTGTTTTACAAAGAGTTCTACTATCATACGCTCTCAGGCATTTGCATGGAATGTGAAACGACGGAATACTCAGCATAAACATGGTCTAGCTGAGGGGAAGTTTGTCAACATGAGGGTTGAACCGTTTACCCACTGCCAACACGAAGGAACGCCCCGTGGTTTACCAAGGGTTGTAATGCCACCGCTGCGGTCAGAGAGCCACAGGACACACTGGTTTAGTGTTTGCCAGGTGGCGAGTCGGGGCGTGCTGTAATTTGCGGTCCACGCAGCGATGCGGTGTCTCTGCACAAATATTTGGGACGCGCGCAACTGCCGACACCTGTCACAAGATTATTAGCCGCTGAAATCGCACCAATACACCCGGTGACTATACTGAATGTGTCTGTGGAAAATGTATGCATGGTGAGCGATTTAGATTGACCACCCCACGTAACTTTTTGATCAGTTTCTCTTTTTACCTATGTTTCACAATAACAGTAGTAACTGAAGGGTCCGTCAAAATTTACGGAGAATAATTTCACGCCATCCATAGGGCAAGGCGAAATAAACTGTCTACTTCGTACAATTGGCGGGAGTATGAATTTTGGGTGTTCATAAATCTTTACATTCAGATAAACTTGAAAGTGTGAAATAGCATCAGCTGTATAACAGTTATGATTTGAACAATTTTATATAACTTCAGCCACTAACAATAATAATAACAATAATAGTACATGAGAATGCATGCTTTCTCGGCGAATCTCGATGATAAAATGTTCTCGGGTTAACAGCCGAGTCAATGTGTTGTTCTCTAGCAACGTTTCAGCAGGCCGGCCGCGGTGGTCTCGCGGTTCTAGGCGCGCAGTCCGGAACCGTGGGACTACTACGGTCGCAGGTTCGAATCCTGCCTCGGGCATGGATGTGTGTGATGTCCTTAGGTTAGTTAGGTTTAAGTAGTTCTAAGTTCTAGGGGACTGATAACCACAGCAGTTGAGTCCCATAGTGCTCAGAGCCATTTTTGAACGTTTCAGCAATTGTCTTACTTGCCATCTTCAGGCCTGAAGATGGCAAGTAAGGAACTTGCTGAAACGTTGCTGGAGATCAACACATTGACTCGGCTGTCAACTCGACATCATTTTATCAACAATAATAGTAATAATGCGCATATCTTGTCTCACACATAAAGGAATTGTTTTTGTGAAATTGTGTTGTTTTATACATAATTTAATACAGTTTTGGGTAAGAACAGCGTAATGTGTAAGCCTCCGATAGTCTCCTTTCCGAGCCACGCGGGATTAGCCGAGCGGTCTATGGCGCTGCAGTCATGGATTGTGCGCCTGATCCTGGCGGAGGTTCGAGTCCTCCCTCGGGGATGGGTGTGTGTGTTTGTCCTTCGGATAATTTAGGTTAAGTAGTGTGTAAGCTTAGGGACTGATGACCTTAGCAGTTAGGTCCCATAGGATTTCACACACATTTGAACATTTTTTTCTCCTTTCCGACAGCCAAATATTAACACTGCGTTACTGAAGTATTATCACTCACCACATTCATTTCCTGAAGCAAGAAAACGTCATAATTTCCTCTTACGAAATGTCCTGTCCTAAGAGTTAATGTCAATACAAGGTCTATTCAAAAAATTCCAGAACATTTCGCGCCAGTAGTGTGTTGGAGCGAAATGCGGTTGGCATCCCTCCACGGGCTTGTGTTTAATGTGTAACTGCGGGAAGTAACAATGCTGTATGTCTGTTAGTAACTGTTCAGTGCTGTATTGAGTAGAACGCCGTATTGCACAGTTTGCGAATTTTGAGACGGCAAAGATATAGGAGCAACGCTTCTGCATTTGAATTCGGGGGAAACTCAAGTAAACCTTTACATAGACACAACAACGATGCAGAAAGCATACGGTGATGAGTGAGTAAGCCGTACACGGTGTTACGAATGGTTCTCACAATTTAGAGATGAACGGATGGAAGTTAAATATTAACATCGCTCAGGACGCCCTTCGACGTCTAATGACGACGCTTATGTCAGGAACGTAAAAGAAACTGAGCGTGCCAGTGAAGACCGACTGTCGGAGAGACTGCAGACGAATGTAACGTTTCAGTTCTACCACGTCATGAAATCCTGAAAACTGTGAAAGGGGATTTGGATCGCGCAAATGAGAAAGGCCGGCACGGTAGCTCAGCATCATCGATCAGAGAGCCGGTTGGCCTCTGTAAAAAAAATAAAATAAAATAAAAGCTGACTGGAAGGATCAACAAACGAACTTGAACGGATGTCATCTGACGTCCGCAACGACCAAACACAACGATCAACAACGGAAAAAAAGCGGTAGCGTGCGTTGTTTTTGTTCACAATGTCTGTGGGTCGAGAGCAGCTGGCCCAAAATATTAAATCGGGCCGATGTGGCCGAGCGGTTCTAGGCGCTTCAGTCTGGAACCGCGGGACCGCTACGGTCGCAGGATCGAATCCTGCCTCGGACATGGATGATTGTGATGTCCTTAGGTTAGTTAGGTTTAAGTAGTTCAAAGTTCTAGGGGACTGATGACCTCAGATGTTAAGTTCCATAGTGCTCAGAGCCATTTGAACCATTTCTTTGAAATGAGAACGAGATGTTCCTTAAGAGAATCCTAACTGGTAATGAGACTTGGGTCTACGTTTATAATGTTAAGACCAAACGTTCAGTCTTGATAGTGGATGAGGAAAGGTTCTCCAAGACAAAAAAAACTTTTCAGGTCAGATCAAATGTCAAAGCTATGCTGATAGCTTTTTTTTGACGTTGAAGGATTAGTTCATCATGAATTTGTGCCACAGGGACAGATTGGTACCATTGGGGCGTTTTGCGACGCCTGCGAGAAAATGTGAGCAATAAACGCCATGAAATGTGGCTAGGTAATTCATGGCTCTTGCGTCTCGATTAATTACCCGCGCATTCATTCATGTTGGCGAGTGGTGGTGGTAAGTACGTATGGGACCAAACTGGTTAGGTCATCGGTCCCTAGGCTTACAAACTACTTAAACTAACTTACGCTAAAGACAACACACACACCCATGCCCTAGGGAGGACTCGAACCTCCGGCGGGAGGAGCCACGCGAACCGTGACAAGACGCCTTTAGGCCGCACAGCTATCTCGCGCGGCATGTTAGTGCGTGACTATTGCACAAAAAACAAAATAACTATGCTGCCTGATGCTCCGTACTCTCTAGACTTGGTCCCTGCGGACTTTTCTTATTTCGAATGTTGAAAACCCCGCTGAAAGGTTGAAGGTTTACAACATAGCCGAGACGAAAGAAAATTCGCAAACAACGCTTCGCGCGATCCTGCAAGAGGCGTACCAAGACTGCTTTTAGAAGTGGAATCGGCGTTTGCAGCGGAGTACCAATTGTGGAGGAGAGTATTAGTAAGGAGACGATGCACAATAAGTAAAAGCTAACCCTACAAACATTTTTTTTTGTTCGTACATCTATATTTAAACTGGATGAAGGTGGGACACAGAAGGCATAATTTTTATTAAAAATGAAATTCCTCCAGGTGAACTCAAGATTTTATATTTACTTCGCTACTAGTTTCGACGTTGCGTCAACGCCATATTCAGGCCCGTGCACTATGATGAAATCAGTTGTGTGTGGCTCAGTCTAGCAGTCCGCGGGCAGTAACTGTGGTGTCACCGCCAGACACCACACTTGCTAGGTGGTAGCCTTTAAATTGGCCGCGGTCCGTTAGTATACGTCGGACCCGCGTGTCGCCACTATCAGTGATTGCAGACCGAGCGCTGCCACACGGCAGGTCTAGTCTAGAGAGACTCCCTAGCGCTCGCCCCAGTTGTACAGACGACTTTGCTAGCGATGGTTCACTGTCTACATACGCTCTCACTTGCAGAGACGACAGTTTAGCATAGCCTTCAGCTACGTCATTTGCTACGACCTAGCAAGGCGGCATATTCAGTTTCTACGAATGTATTCTGAACAGATAATACTGTGAATCATGTACCGTCAAGAACGACGTTCATCATTAATGAATTAAAGTTAAGTATCAAACTAATTACGCCCGCTTTCTGAATTCTAATTCCTTGTCATGTTCCAGACCTCACGTCAGTATAGTTCGTGAGCTAAAACGCGTGCATTTCGGCCTCTAGTCGTAACACGGTGTTGGCTCTTCTGCCAACACAACAGTAACTCTCAGAGTTACTGCCCGCCATCCGTGTGGAGCACGTGTTGGTCTCACCGCGGACTGCTAGACAGCCACACACAACTGATTTCATCAAAGTGTACGGCCCTGAAGATGGCGTTGATGCAACGTAAAAACTAGTACCGAAGTAAATATAAAATCTTGAGTACATCAGGAGGAATTTCATTTTTAATAAAAACTAGAAACATTTTGTGGAAAAAGTTACGAAAATTTTTGTTCTCGTACACGTCACACGTCACACTGCACTGCAGGTATACATTAAATAGAGAAAACTATACTGCAGCATCAGTGACACTGTCTATTTATAAAGAAACGACACGCACCTGTTTTTCGATCGTGCAGGTGTCTCGATCACGGTGTGACTAGAGCCTTCTGTACCATTCGCTACCTTTTTCTCAATTCTCCCTCATTGAGTTTCGACGAAAGGTTTTTATCCTCTTCGTTGCCGACAAACGACGGGATTAGTGTATGATAAAATCCAAAACATAATATGCTCTAAAATAGCCAGGAACTCACAAAACAGATTTTAGTTATTTTATCATTATAACATATACAGACGCCCAATGTAGTTTAGCTATTCAATGAGTGAATTGGCTTATACGAGGATGTGCTATCATCTCCCGTTATCTATTCAAGCGAACAGGAATAAACGTGTAAAGCAATTTGTTACCACCTTGAGTCATTGACGTAAACTTGTATTTCATTGACAAGGGTTAGCTGTGCACGTCATAGCCGTGTTTGATCCACAAACCAGTTACGCCATACCAGTGGCACATGCGCTAAAGGTCCTTAAAGAGTGCACAACTAAAGATGCGCCCGCAGCCCTGCCTCCAAGTTACATGGAGTCTAGAGAAGTAGCTGTGCAGTATAGCGCGGTAGACTTACGTGCCGTTAATTTCAGGTTACTGCACCTGCGTAACGTTTAACAACACTCAAAGAAAGATAACCAATAAATCCGCGAGGTGGCAGAAGTTAAGGTACTAGTATGCTCATACACACAGTAGCTGCCTATGGTTCGTACTCAAATTAAAGTAAGAGGGAGCATTTAAAATGGCACTAGGCAGGCGAACGACTGAACGTTATACAGGGTGTTACAAAAAGGTACGGCCAAACTTTCAGGAAACATTGATCACACACAAATAAAAAAAGATGTTATGTGGACATGTGTCCGGAAACGCTTACTTTCCATGTTGGAGCCCATTTTATTACTTTTCTTCAAATCACATTAATCATGGAATGGAAACACACAGCAACAGAACGTACCAGCGTGACTTCAAACACTTTGTTACACGAAATGTTCAAAATGTCCTCCGTTAGCGAGGATACATGCATCCGTCGCATGGAATCCTTGATGCGCTGATGCAGCCCTGGAGAATGGCGTATTGTATCACAGCCGTCCACAATACGAACACGAAGAGTCTCTACATTTGGTACCGGGGTTGCGGAGACAAGAGCTTTTAAATGCCCCCATAAATGAAAGTCAAGACGGTTGAGGTCAGGAGAGCGTGAAGGCCATGTAATTGGTCCGCCTCTACCAATCAATCGGTCACCGAATCTGTTGTTGAGAAGCGTACGAACACTTCGACTGAAATGTGCAGGAGCATCGTGCATGAACCAAATGTTGTGTCGTACTTGTAAAGGCACATGTTCTAGCAGCACAGGTAGAGTATCCCGTATGAAATCATGATAACGTGCTCAATTGAGCGTAGGTGGAAGAACATGGGGCCCAATCAAGACATCACCAATAATGCCTGCCCAAACGTTCACAGAAAATCAGTGTTGATTACGTGATTGCACAATTGCGTGCAGATTCTCGTCAGCCCACACATGTTGATTGTGAAAATTTATAATTTGATCATGTTGGAATGAAGCCTCATTCGTAAATAGAACATTTGCACTGAAATGAGGATTGACACATTGTTGGATGAACCATTCGCAGAAGTGTACCCGTGGAGGCCAATCAGCTGCTGAAAGTGCCTGCAAAAGCTGTACATGGTACGGAAACAACTCGTTCTCCCGTAGCACTCTCCATACAGTGACGTGGTCAACGTTACCCTGTACAGCAGCAACTTCTCTGACGCTGACATTAGGGTTATCGTCAACTGCTCGAAGAATTGCCCCGTCCATTGCAGGTATCCTCGTCGTTCTAGGTCTTCCCCAGTCACGAGTCATAGTCTGGAATGTTCCGTGCTCCCTAATACGCCGATCAATTGCTTCGAACGTCTTCCTGTCGGCACACCTTCGTTCTGGAAATCTGTCTCGATACAAACGTACCGCGCCACGGCTATTGCCTCGTGCTAATCCATACATCAAATGGGCATCTGCCAACTCCGCATTTGTGAACATTGCACTGACTGCAAAACCACGTTCGTGATGAACACTAACCTGTTGATGCTACGTACTGATGTGCTTGACGCTAGTACTGTAGAGCAATGAGTCGCATGTCAACACAAATACCGAAGTCAACATTACCTTCCTTCAATTGGGCCAAGTGGCTGTGAATCGAGGAAGTACAGTACATACTGACGAAACTAAAATGAGCTCTAACATGGAAATTAAGCGTTTCCGGACACATGTCCACATAACATCTTTTCTTTATGTGTGTGTGAGGAATGTTTCCTGACAGTTTGGCCGTACCTTTTTGTAACACCCTGTATAAGGAAGGCGGTGACCAGCTTCGAGCGAGGAGGTGAGAGTGAGTTAGCTTGAAATTATAAGGAAATTAGAATTAATTTAATACATTCAGCATACATACGTTGACATATATGAACGGGGACAGGTGAAAATGTGTCCTCTGACGGGGACTCGAAACTGGAATCTCCTATGGCGGACGCTCTATTCATCTGAGCCACCGAGGGCACAGAGGATAGTGCGGCTGCATGCATTATCCCACGCACGCATCCCGCGAGACCCACTTTCTCACCTTGTATGTCCACACACTACATTCGTAGTGTCCCACTCCAACACACTCATTACTCGTGGAAGACATTCTTACCAAGTCCCGTAAGAGTTCTGGGAATATGTGTGTATCCGCACAGAAGAAGAAGGTTATGGCCGGTATTGCCAGACCTCTATACTTATATGGACATGGTGCCTGTTCTTTCGGACATGTCCGTAAGAACACACACCATGTCCATATAAGTATGAAATTATAAGGGTGTGTAGTTTGCTTGGGAACACAGAATTGTTCTAGAAGGATCTTCGCATAGGTAGACCTCCCCGTCAGCTTAAAAGCGCGCGGAACCGTTAAGACGAAGGAGAACCCCTGTACTGGTCTGCTATAGCGTAGGAAATATCGCATAAAGACGTAAAATAGTCTCAGATCTTCTTAACCTTCCATTTATTTTAATTGTTATCTAAACAGAGGACTCAAGGGCTCAGATTGAAAAGCAGATACGCCTACTGTCACTCAAGAGTCATGATGTGTACTTTGAGTGGAGGGAGCAACAGCCAAGATGTTTGCCCGCTGCCCGCTCTGAAGATTAAGTCACTAGTGGGCTGCCTAAGGGACAGGTCACATAGATGAAAGCTCGCCAAATACGCTAAATTCAGATGTAATATAGCCATCTGGCAGTAGTACTGCTTTTCTGACTCTCCTCGGTGTGTCCCAAAAAGCGTCTGAGTAGCGACAGCTTATTCCGCAAATATTACAACACGCAAAAACCCTTACGAGCAGGAAAGTTACTTTGGATGTGTGTATAAGTACCATCTCCGATTGTGACGATTGTTGGAATGGCAGCAGGACGGCGTTCACACGTCATTATGCTGTCTCCAACATGTTGAGTAAGTGATTTCAGCTCACGGCTTCGCGCTTGTCAGATTTCTGATGTTTGTGTCTTCAAGGTTTAACAACATGATACCCGACTATATCATGTGGCGGAAGTATTGAATCCTGGTCCTTTATTCCGTTTATTATACGAGCAAATGTGTAATTTACAACCATTATTGAAAGACGTCTGTTTAATTGCAAAATAATTGCAAGTGAAAATTTTACGTACTATTTTCCTGTTTTATAACTAAGTTGAACTACCATGTGTCTGAGACAGATTTCTGGAGTTTTATAAATGGGTATCGCGAGTTAAGATTTTCCTCGCAATGAGTACTTGGTCTGTGAGCAGAATTATATTTAACATGACTGGTGGAAGTACCTGCCAGGGTAACTGAAAGCTTTAATACGCTGCTTCCTGGATTCGGGTAGGGGTAGGCACGCCAGCCGCAGATCGAATCCGCCCGGCGTATTAACGAAGAGAGCCGGTATGCCGGCCAGCCTGCATGTGGTTTTTAGGCACTTTTCCACATCCCGCTAGGTGAATACCGGGTTGGTCCCATGTTTCGACTCAGTTACACGGTTCGCAGACATTTGTAAACGTTCGCACTCTTCCATGGCTTCCATTATATGCAGACGGGGGAGTTCGAGGTGGTGGCAGCAAGGGCATCTGGCCCCCCTCTGCAACTAACACTGCCAAATAAATAGTAGCACAGCCGACCCAGCATGATGCGGGACAAAGTCCCAAGAAAGAAAGGAACTAGTGGGAGTATCATACAAAGAATGTAAAGGAAGACTTTCGCCTGAGACCACTCTTTCGTATGCTGTCTTCTTAAACAATTAGGTGCCAAACACTACTGCAACTATCAGTTTCCCTCTTACTGTAACTGCTGTTTAGTAGAGGACAAACTGAATCTCAGTTACATTTGACGTTTACTGCAGTTCTGTTATCTTTATTTGAGGATAACAAATCCTTCTTCCCAGGTCACCACAATTAAAGGGGACATGCTCTTGAAAATGACCAAAAATTTGAAAAAAGAATTCTTGGTCTATAGAAAAGAGCATTTCATGCTGAGTTCAAAAATATGTAGTTTATGGGCATTATCATTTTCCGTTCATTCTAAAATCACTACTAGTGATTCTCAAGCAGAAGGAGGTCCTTACTCATTCGTCTGAAGATGACCACAGTAGTGGTCGAAACCAGTCACTGTAATAAATAAATTGTGATCAAGACTGCTTTTGATAGTAAATAGTAGTATTTATCGATTATAGGATCGAAAATAAAGTAATTCATTTTTATAAATTCTAGCTTGAAATGTAACATAGTGTGTATAAAATTATATGAAAGGTTTCAGAAGAGCAACTGAGATAATACTGACCTGTCGAAAATTCGAAAAATAATACTGGTATCGGCAAATACTTTTGAGGAAAATAATTCTAGAGAAGGATGTCCCATTACAATACCTACATCATGTTGCTCTTTGATTTCATAATCCATATTATTAACTCTTACTTTCCAGTTCAGCGATGATGGTTGTAACAGCTATGTTTACTTGAACTTAAGTATTACAGTGTTTTCTCAAATTTAAAGAGCCATAGTATTAGATGTGCTTATGGGTCGCTTAGCTACGACGCTTGAATGAGATTCAGTTGCATAAAGCCATTTTCTTCAAGAGTATATCACCGTATTTCAAGTGACAAGTATTTATTTCAAATATTTTTTTGGAAGACACGGTACTGAAAGGAAACCAATAAACATCTGATAGTTTCATTTTAGTTCTCAAAGGCAAGCTTTAGACCTATTAAAAACCAGCTGGAATAACTGTTCCAAAAGAGGAGTAGGTAAAACTACTCAATTTGTTCTTATTAATGGACCTACTTTATTTTGTGGCACAAAGTTGAATTTTTCTTTAATGAAAGTTTCTTCTTCTTCCAGTTTGGGTAACGGATGGATAACTGTTGCTTTCGTTGCTTGTAACAATCCAGTTAGAGCCGGTTTGGAATCCTTTGAAAGTCGGGAAATATTAGCTTACCGTACTATACCTGTTTCTGAGATTATTATTGCTAGTGAGGGTTCCTACCTTTTACCTCACGGGAGTTTGTCTTTGTCTTGTCGTAGACGTATGAAGATAAATCGCTCCTTCAGGCCGTGGCGACCATATTGTAGAGGAATGTTTGATGAGGATGGAAACTCTCAGGATGCCCCGTATTAAAACTCGTCCGAGTTTCCCAAGCGATTTATTATTTCCAGCTACAGCGTCCCCATTCCTCTCAGTCTGCATCACCGGGCCCCACAATGCTGAGGACACCACCTTGCTGTCTGCAAAACGGCTTGGCGTGGAATGGCAGCCTCAGTGACCCGTGCAACACCCTTGTGTGTCAGCCTCCTATGGCTGCAGAGTTGTGACGAAGTCAAATGGTTCAAATGGCTCTGAGCACTATGCGACTTAACTTCTGAGGTCATCAGTCACCTAGAACTTAGAACTACTTAAACCTAACTAACCTAAGGACATCACACACATCCATGCCCGAGGCAGGATTCGAACCTGCGACCATAGCGGTCGCTCAGTTCCAGACTGTAGCACCTAGAACCGCACGGCTGATGACGTCAAGATGTGTCAGCAGCCAACTCAGCAGTATCCATCCCTGCCGCCTTATCGCCACCCGCTGGGAGCTGCAAAGCAGCCGTGTTGTGCTTCCTCGCCAGCATGGCTAAGATTGTGGCGACGACAAGCGCCCGTGATCTGGCATCCGAATCTGCGACCCTCGCCTCGGGATGCCTCCAGCGTGTGTTGGGAGCCTACAAGTCTGCCCACAGTAGTGAGCCGTGGCATGGCCCAACTCTGGCTGGCTAAGGACCATATGTCGGCCTCAGAGGGTCGAACCAGCGACCTGCTGTGGATTGGAACGCTGGCGCCCCATCTGCAGCTGCATGTAGCCGATGGTGTGACACACACCGCCATCCAAAAGAGCTGTCATACTTGGATACCTTGCTAGTGGACCAGCGCCTATTTATAAATGGCAGTGCGCCTCTGTTTTGCTAATGCACCACTCGGAGTAATGTACTCATAAGACCTGGGTTGGGCAGGTGGGCCCCTTTGCCTGTAACCTGCACCAAGGCAAACCTTTGCATTTACTCTTTTCAGTGGATCTATGGCCCTGTGGCCTCCACTCTGCTCCACAACCACTGATAGCGTAACTTACAGTCAACATGACCATGTCTGGTTGTAAGTTGTGTGCTCAGAAATATTGCACTGAAGCTAACCTCTCCCATTTTAAATGGTGGTGCTCCTACGTTATATAGCAAACAGAAGTTTTAAGTTTTAGGAGGGATTTCTCAAGGGGAGTTTAGTCAGATTCCTGTACCAGTTGTGGATGGAGTCACTACGTTTGTTGTAAAAGGGAAATCATGAAGAGCTGTGAAGTGCTTCGAATACTTTATTGCTAAGTGGAGTGACTCAATAATTTGCCTACTAAATGATGCACACCAAGTTGGCAGACACATTAAATTTTAATGGGCTATGGATACGGCCAAGATTAGTCAAATAGTGCACTGTATTTCAATGTAACGCTGAAAGCGCAACCAATTTTGTTTTAGTTTGCAATGACAAGACGGACGAGGTCATAGCAGCGTCATTCTGCGTCACAGTCGTGATCAGACTCTCGTAAAAACTAATGTAAAAATAACACCATATCTGAGTTTAGGAAAATGAGGCGATAGGGTCGTTATAAATTATACTGACTCAGTTTGATTCAGTGTCTAGTTTCTGAAGCGCTCTTAGAGCATGTTCCGTTGGTGCAGGCTACTGTACTGGACTCGCATTCGGGAGGACGACGGTTCAAGCCCCCGCCCGGCCCATCCTGATGTAGGTTTTCTGTGGTTTCCCTAAATCGCTCCAGGCAAATGCCAGGATCGTTCCTTTGAAAGGGCATGGCCGACCTCCATTCCCATCCTTCCCTAACCCAATAAGACCGACGACCTCTCTGTCTGGTCTCCTCCCCCAAAAACAACCCAACCCTACTAACTGCATGTAAGCTCACTGCACAAAAGCCTAGTCAGCCCAACGTGCACGCATAGAAGACTCGTTAAGACTTTACAGATGACGAAAGCGATCGAGTCACGTGTTCAACACTGCACAGTTCACAATGCGCAGTGCACAACGCACAGCGCACAGTGCCTACATGTGAGTATAAGGCAGTAGCAAATAGTAAGACATTTACGTTTCAAACGGATATTGTACTTAAACATTAGTGAGTGTACGGACGTGGGAGAGTGAAAAAGTTCGGCATTTCTGTTAGACCGTGATCATGGTCATCCTGAGTGTGACTTTGCTGGATCTGTTGGTGTTTGGTGGTGGGCTGTTCAGCGTGTCTGCTAGTGGCAGTGTAAGACACTTGGCCCCGAAACGCTGCGTCAAAATTGTGGTCGGAAAAAGATCCTGACTGAGACGTGCCGGAGACGCATTTCACAATTTGCGAATCAAAATAACTGCCAAAGCAAACGGGAATTACTGCAGGCAGTAACTGAGGGTACATCTACAAGCGTGAGAACATAGCGAAGGAACCTGCGTGCAGTGAACATGTGGAATTGATCACCTCGAAAGAGGTCATTGCTCACATAGGCACATAAAGCTGCGTGTCATCAGTGAGCTAGAAATCATCGAACGGTGACATTAGCTGACTGGCGTAACGTAATGTGATCCGAAGTAATCACACTGTTGCCTGCATTCAAATAACGCCCGTCTTCGAGTGCACCGAAGGCCAAATGAATCATTTTGTCCTGAATGTGTACCATGTTAGGTTGAAGCCGGGAGTCGGTCAGTGATGTTTTGGGACTGTTTTCATGTCATGAATTGAGGCTGTTCACTGAGGTGACCACTGACATGAACCAGTATGTTTATTTAAACATTCAGAATCTTCGGGTGATGCCTTTCAGTCAACTTCTGCACGATGAGTGTATTACTGATACCCATACTTTTTAAGACAATAACAGGAGAGTTCATCGATCATGAGGAATATGCGTCTGCTGGTATGTGGGGTCGCGGTCTAAGAAACTCTTCTGTTCGTGACGTTTCTTCCAGTACTGCGCTGCACATCCTCGGAGGCGCTCCTTCGCTGAGTCTCGCCGATTGACTGGTCGCACGTGCGAGAACTACATATTATACGCTGTATGAAACAAGGCGTGGTTGAAGTAACACGTAACGAGCAGAGACGATCCTTGTGAAAGATAAAACTTAACTATCGAATGTCGTTAAAGGTAACGCTATGTTTCATTGCCTGCTCTTTCCTATTAAAGTTATCCTGATTCTTACAAATTTTAATGGCTTCTCTACATAGCCGTGGATAATGATTTGACGTTCTACATAAGATCTCAGTTTCAGAAAACTTCACTTCGTGGTGTCCTGAATGAAGAGCATGCTCTTCTACAGCTGATTTCTCTATTTTTCCTCGTCGGCAAAGACTTTTGTGCTCTTTTAGCCGTGTATTTACGCTCCTCTTGGTAGTACCAATATAAACTTTACCAAACGTACACGGAATTTCGCATACACCGCATGTCGACAGAGGAGGGCGTTTATTCTTCACAGATAGAGGTACTTGACTTATTTTCACAAGCTGCGACATTGTAGCGAGTAAAACAGTGACCCGTACATACAATAATTTTCCTTTAATTTACGTCTATGGTCACAAACTTTTTGTTAACAGGTTACCGGTTTCTGTCTATAATGACCATCATCACATCTGTTTCATAAAGACAAAGTCCTTATTAAAGTATACCCAACTTATTTTCTTTGTGGTCTACAGACCGGTTTGATGTCATGTTTCTGTAAGATCTTACCGATCTGATTCGTTACTTTTATAATAAAAGGGAGAGAAACTGTATTTTTCCGACGTTGTGGTTCAGCCTTGACCTTCTGTCTTCTGTTCCGTGGTTGCAAAATTCTCTTTACCTCTTTCCCTGAGTTGCTGTTTTTCTCCAGAATTGCTAGACAATATTATCCATGACAAGACGACAATCGATAGTTAAGTTTTATCTTTGACAAGGATTATCTCTGGTCATCACGTGTTAATTCGTCCACGCCCCCCTTGGCTGCAGTATATAAGTCGCTCTCGGACGACCGACTGGTCAGTCGGGAAGATTTAGCGGAGGAGCTCCTCAGAGGATATGTAGCGAAGTCCTGGACGAAACTTCAGGAACAGAAGAGTTTCGTGGACCACAACCTCACACCCCGAAAAGTTTACCAGCAGCTATGTCATCCGGTCGTGAAAGCGTTCATTCTACGTTTCCGAACACTCCCCAATTTTATTACATATTGACTGGCCTGACTTGAACGCTATAGAAAATCTGTGGGACGTGATGGAGCAGCAAGTAAAATGTCGACATCAGCATCCACGCAATTTGGCGGAGTTGTGGCGTAACCTGGATGCGACGTACCTGCACAGCATTTTAGGCTCATTTCTTAACCTGCCTGGGCAGTTAGCAAGAGCAGGGGTGGACGGAATTAAACGGTAGTAAATGATGCCCGTAATGATTTCTCTAGGGGTGACTAATTTTTTATCAGGCGAGCTTGTATAACAGTGAAACATGAAAATATACGGGGTGGTCCACTGATGGTGACCGGGCCAAATATCTCACGAAATAAGCGTCAAACGAAAAAACTACAAAGAACGAAACTTGTCTAGCTTGAAGGTGGAAAGGAGATGGCGCAATGGTTGGTCCGCTAGATGGCGCTGCCATAGGTCAAACGGATATCAACTGCGTTATTTTAAATAGTAACCCCCATTTTTTATTACTTATACGTTTGTGACTATTACAGCGCCATCTGTCACAAAGCGATAAAAGAGGTCCAACTAAAACATTCATGTTACTTTACATGCTACACGAATATGTAATATAAATTGGGGTCCCTATTTAAAAAAAAACACAGTTGATATCCGTTTGACCTATTGCAGCCCCATCTAGTGGTGCTACCATATCGCCATCTGGTTTCCCCCTTCAAGTTAGACGAGTTTCGTTCTATGTAGGTTTTTCGTTTGATGCTTATTTCGTGAGATATTTGGCCCGGTCACTATCAATGGACCACGCTGTATACTGTAGGAAAGAGGGTGTGGTCGAAGTAACACGTAATGAGCAGAGATAATCCTTGTGAAAGATAAAACTTAACTATCGAATATAGTTACAGATAAATATATGTAGCGATTCTGGAGAGCTACTGTCGACATGTCGCTAAGTTCATTGCCTCCTATTTGCTATTAAAATTATCCTTATGCTTATAAATTTCAATGGCTCCTATACAAAGTGGTGGATAATGATCTGACGTTCTAGATAAAATTTCAGTTTCAGAAAACTTCACTTCGTGGTGTCCTGAATGAAGAGCTTGCTTTGCAACAGATGATTTCACTATTTTCCCTAGTCGGCAAAGACGTTTGTGCTCTTTTAGAAGTGTATTTACGCTCCTGTTGGTAGTTCCAATATAAATTTTACGGAATTTCGTATACATGTTGACGGAGGAGGGCGTTTATTCTTCACAGGTCGAATTGCTTGACTTAATTTCTTTGTTGGTCTAAAGATCGGTCTGATGTCATGTTTTTGTAAGATCGTACCGATCTGATCGCTAGTTTTATAATGAAAGGGACAGAAACTGTATTTTTCGTTGTTGTGGTTCATCCTTGTGCTTCGGTCTTCTGTTCCATGGTTTCAAAATTCTCATTACCACTTTTCCTGAATTGCCATTTTTTCTCCAGAATCGCTGGACTATTTTATCTTTCACAAGACGACAATCGGTAGTTAAGTTTTATCTCTTACAAGGATTATCTCTGCTCATCACGTGTTACTTCGAGCACACATCCTTTCCTGCAGTATATACGTCGCTCTCGGACGACCGACTGGTCAGTCGGCAGGATTCATCCTCTGAGGATGTCCAGCGCAGTCCTGGACGAAATGTAAGGAATAGAAGGGCTTCTTGGACGACGACCTCACATCCCGAAAGGTTTACCAGCAGCTATGTCATCCGGTCGTGAAAGCGTTCATTCTATGTTTCCGAACACTCCCCCATTCTATTACATCTTGACTGGCCTGACTTGAAGCGGTAGAAAATCTGTGGGACGAGATGGAACAGGGAGTAAAACGTCGACATCAGCATCCACGCAATTTGGCGGAATGGGGGCCTATCCTAGATGCGAAGTACCTGCACAGCATTTTAGGCTCACTTCCTAATCAGGTCCAGACATTTATCACCAGCCGCTGTGGCCGAGCGGTTCTAGGTGCTTCAGTCCGGAACCGCGCTGCTGCTATGGTCCCAGGTTCGAATCCTACCTCGGGCACAGATGTGTGTGATGTCCTCAGGTTAGTTAGGTTTAAGTGGTTCTAAGTCTAGGGGACTGATGACCTCAGAAGTTGAGTCCCATAGTGCTCAGAACCATTTGAACCAGACATTTATCAAGTGCAGGGGCGGATGGAATTACGTGGTAGTAAATTATGCCTATAATGATTTATCTAGGGGTGACTAATTTTTTGTCAGGCGAACCTGTGTAGCAGAGAAATATAAAAGTACATAATGCCAAACGTCTTACATCTTTTAATTATGCCAGTTAGTAATCTGATCCAGTTCCTAACAGTGTTTTTACATATTGGAAAAAAAGAGGGGACTGTAATATAATCAGCGAGGCAAAATCCAGGATGGCGCTTAAAACAGAGAGACACTTGTTGAACAAACGAGGAATCTTTTATGCAAAGCGCCTCAGCCCTAACTGAGTAACGGGCTGCAATTTGCATAATTAGGCAGAGAGGCCCCAGGCGGCGAAGGCGCCCCTGCAGTTCAGGGCAGGCTGCAGGAGCTCCCGGTTTAATTTAATAGGAAGGCAGCGCGAAGCGCGGTGGCCGAAGGCAATCGGGTCTGGAGCAGCTGTTTTCGCGGAGCTGCGAGGTCGAAAATATCGGAAACAGGTCGCTAGGATCCGACGTTGCGAGACTAGTTTACCGTGCGGGGCACGAGGGATGCAACGCGTCTGCCTGCGACCTCAAACACGCTCTCTGAAACAATAAACTATACATTCGTCTGTAACATCTGTGATAAATTACATGCGTTGCTGAGCAATCCTGAACGCAAGTTAGGAGCAGTTGCATATAATTTTCGGCCTGTATCGTTCAAGTTGAAACTTCCCCTTTGAATAATTTTACATGACTGTGCTTAAACTGACACACAATATTTTTTAGCGCAACGCAATCTGACTTTCAACACACAATATTTTGTTAGCGCAACGCAATCTGACTTTCAAAATTCTCTACAAGAGAATGGCCCTGACTAACATTAAACTATCTCTTTCACAAATCACTTACCTCACAAAAATCTTCGCTGCTCAAGCTACTGCAATACAGCGAGCGCCACTACTGCCAGCTAAATAAAAGATTCGAACTATGGAAGGCACTAACTACTCATAGGGATAGTTAGCAAATAAAAGATATTAATAGAGAACCAACAATGTATTTACCTTGATATCATGACAAATTACAAAACTCCGCCATCTCTCTCCCCACATCCACCACTGCTGGCGGCTCACCTCCAACTGCCCAGCGCTACGCGCTGTTCACAGCCAGCTGCCTAACACTACAATGGTTGAGTATTACAACAATGCAAAGCAGCCACAGACTGCACACGGCACAGCCGGTGATTTTCATACTGAGGTGGCGTTATCAATAAAAAAACCTAAACAGCCTACTTACATAGCCCCCATGCTCCCCACAAAAAATTTTACAAATTGGGTTGGGCAGTGCCCAATACAGATTTGAAAAAATTTTTCATAATTACAATAACTAAGAAATCAAATGCACACACTTATTGATACAATGTTGGTCAAAAGCTAAAATTTTCTCACAGTCCATAAAGACAGTCCTGATCATTCATCACATTGCAGTGTTTTTCTCAAAGTCTGAGCAGTAAAAGAAAATGCACATAGACGTAGTGGATTTCCATGCAGTCTTGAAGAAGTATCGTTGTCCTTCCAACGGAAAGACAGTGCTGACTGTTGACATGCTGACACGTAATGGGCCACAACAGAGCAAACCCACAGCGTAGTCTATCGAAGTTTTGAAGAATATCGTTTGGTAGGTCATCACAGAGCAGACCCACTGTAGTCCTGGTAGAGATTATGGTATTGGTGGGCCACCAGAGGCGCAGACCCACTGCAGTCCTTGTAGAAATGATGGTATTGATGGATCATCAAAGATGTAGACCCACTGTAGTCCTTGTAGAAATAATAGTATTGGTGGGCCACCAGAGGTGCAGACCCACTGTAGTCCTTGTAGAAATGACGGTACTGGTGGGCCACCATAGGTGCAGACCCACTGTAGTCCTTGTAGAGATGGCCAGCAACCATCTGTTGTGACTGTGCAGGTGCACAATCACCATTGAAGAGTCTTGCGGATAATGTAGCAAGTCCATAACCACCACTTGTGCACTCACAAAGTTTTTGGAATTGTCCTCAGAACCAGCAATGCTGTTATCCAGTCCCTTGCTGAATCATTAAATCACATGCAAACACTATCACTCCCTACTTCTCACATATTGTCCATATACTATGACCAACAGAAACGTGTGCAGTGAAATGTAACTTACAAGTTACTTAATTTGATGACCTGGTGTCAATTACAATTTTATAACATAAGAATACAATTACAAGGGTACAGAAAACATCATTAAAAACATAATAGTAGAGATAACATTTGTAGTAATAGGGGCTTTACAAAAGAATAGAAGTAAACATATACATCAGTGTTACAAAAATAATGACATAAGTACTTACATAAAGATCAGAATAACTTTTGAAACATCACCTCCACATATGAGCAACAAAACAGAATTTACCAAGTAAATAACATAGTATTAGAAAAATTCTACAACATAGCTCTAATCAGCTAAACACATAAAGACAGGAAAAACACAAATACACAAGGGTACACAAACACATAGAGGGCTGACACAAAAGGAATGGATAGGGTTCGTTTTCAGTGTAACTTTTGGTACTGCAGTATTGTGCGAACAAAACCTTTTTTGTTCTTGGAGATCTCCCTGTGTTCATCATTATTCCCAAAAAGTCCTATCTGTACCTCTTTTCTGTATTCCAACCATAAGTCTTTCAAAATAAATATGGCTCATTGTACAATACTCATTTAGGCCCAAATCTTTTTTTTATATACCTTGTCAATGCATTGCTTCCAATTCATCATAGTTAGTTTCTTATATAGTCTACCCCCTCTTAAGCTAACTTAAATCTACTGAGCTCAGATATATATACCAAGGGACGAGGCAATGCAGCATCACATAAAACAATCAACATCAATGACAAAAATTTCAAACTGGCAAAGCAAGCTACAGTAAATCTAAATTACCAAGCAATTCAACATTACAACTAATATGAGGCAATGCACAGCAAACAATAAAATAATCATTAGTAAAACTGGCTTAACAGCGTAATACAAAGTCAAATTCAGTAACATTATGCCTGGCAAACAGCAGAAGCAAAAGCAATAAATTATATCTAAACATGACAACGCTCAAGCAGAAAAATATTACAGTAAAGACAACAATGCAGATAAGGGAAATGTATAATCACATCTTAATGTCTAAGTAATTAAAGTGGTGCACCACAAAAAGTTATTCTACCAAAAAAAATTACCCAGTAGTTGAAAAGAAAATTCCGTATGCAATTCCTGTGAAGTGAAATATTTTTTTTTTATGCTCCTTCGTTTTTTTTTTTATTTACTCGATCTGTAGACAGAAAATATTTACATTAATACATCTATAAAATTTTATTTTTACCAATGCTGCAGTGCAGCTAGAAACTGGATATTAAACAAAATGGGCAAAGCAAGGCGTGAAACGTCATTCACTAGCCATATGGCATTTCTCTCAATTAGCACGACAATAGCCGTGAAATGTTTCTCATCGTTTTCAAGTTCGACCCTGTCGTTTTTGCGATGCTCTCTACAAAGGAAGGGTAATGGCCTCCCTTTTTTTTTTTTTTTTTACCTGTGCCGCTGAAAAAGGGGCTCGCAATAATGGCCCTTTTTTTTTTTTGTTTTGGGCGTCTGACACAGCTGTGTGCCCGCGACGCATTACGTGCAGGTGGTCACTTAACTTTCGTACGGAAATATTTACGACAGCAGTTTCCGCTACAATGGCAGTCTTAAATAAAAATATTTCACAGGTCAAGAATTAGCGTTGCAAATCTGTAAAAACAAAATCCTATGAATATAACAGTGTCCAAAAAATTTTCGTCGGCATTGTGATACATTCACGCATTTACACACATTTCATAACTCTTAAAGTACGATCTTGGTTTCCAACAACCTTTTCCACAAATCAGAGTGCCCTAATCACTATTCATTACTCCTTACCTTATTACACATATATATATTCGTCGACGCTTCTTTAATAATTCATCATATGAAATACGTAGCATAATCAAATTCCTCATATAGCATCAGCTTCTTGACCGTAAACATACCTCAGCAGCATAATACACATCGTCGTCGTAAAAATATCATAACATCTCAGTCAGTTCTCAAAATCGTCGTAGCTTCCTCCAATAATTTCAAAACCTAAAAAAATTCTCTGCTCATTTCAATAGTGTCATCTACCTCAAACGTACTTTAAAAATCATGATCTCATACCAAATACATCATTCAACGCTCTCATAGTATCACAATGGTTCTGAAAAAGTATGAACAGTTGACAAAGTACAGACAAAATACAATTTCGTAAGTGTGAAGTTATCCAACGGTGTAATTACGTAAACATCTGTCACTAATGTTGTAAAATAAATGTTTGTCTCTCTCAGGTAAATAATCAGATAGCTGTGTAATTCTGTGTTAGAGAAATATGGTACCGATGTGTAAAGTTGTATAAGCAAATACCATATTAGCTAGGGCTCCTTGTGCGTGCTAAACACATGATACACAAAGTAAGCGTGTACCCCCCTGAGGATTAATGTAATTATACCCTTAGGTGTTACAGATTACAGCAATGGAGTGAAATATATCTCAGAAAACTTTCTTTGTAATTCAAAAATCTTTAAAAATAAATGTTTTAAGTACAAAATTAATCACTCAAATACGTGTCCTGTAGCGCTAAATGTGCGTCTTGTTGCAACATAATCTCTGTGGCAGTGTCGTAGTTATCGTCTTCCGAAAGCTAAGTTCTGCAGAAGTCAATGTACTTACCTCATGATAAACAAAAGTGAAATGCTTTGCGTATAGATATCTCAATTATTACGCTTATTGCCGTGATGAGGAAAGTACTGTACTGTAACGTATTGTTGTGCTACGAAAAAGGCTGTCTCATTGTTGCTATACCACAAAAGTTACTACTAAAACATGTTTTTCTTTCCAGAAGAATTCAGAAAACTGTGCAGATATAAAACAGATACACCGCAAAAGCAACATTGTAAATTGTCACTCATTAGTAGCGTCGTGATAACATCGTGTAGCTGTCACATAAACTAACCTCTGTGTCATCTGGTATCTCACAGAAAGCACTTTAATTTCAGAATGTATTTTCAAATAAACCAAAATGTTGCATTAAAATCTCAAGTTAAAAAAGCACATTATCTCTCAATAAACGGTTTTACGTGTGAAATGTGGTGTAAACCTTTGCTCTTCCTAGTATGCAGAGTTTCAACTTTAACGCAATTGTCAAGTAGTATACGTCGGTAAAGAATACTGGAATTTTTTTTCTCAAGGTTAGCGCTATGTTATTTTTCTCGGAGCCAGCCGGCGCAGGTGTCTGCCTGCGGTGCGGGTCATTGTCTGTCTCTCCACTGGCGTGCGTCGCTAATGGGATTCGGAGACCGAACCTCCACAAATTCGCCTTGCCGAGAGGGCCCAGCTCTGTTAGAATCCCGCCAGTTCTGATGGAATTCAGGTCTGTCGTTACGATCACATCGTCTGTCGTCATGTCGGTAGTTCCTGTAGTTTCTTGTTTGTCGGTCATGTGGTGGAGAATTTCTCCCTGAATCGTAACTGCGCGCTGAACTGTTGCGTCTGAAAGTATTCTGTCTCCCTTGATAATAATAGTTCTGGTTACCATATTGTCTGTTTCTCTGATTGTCTCTGTAATAGTCATTACCGCGGAGAGGTGATCTTTCCCTGTAATTATTACTACTCTGCCAACGGTTGTCATACGGGTGGTGTCTGTTTTGGACGCGATTTACGCTATAAGAATAGCCTTGTCGTGTATTATTTCTGTCATCGCGAAATTGTGACAGATGTGACCTGTAATTGTTGTGCTCCTGTTCTCGCGTTCCGCGATTGTCAGTGTCAATTTCCAGTTCTTGTAACAGTCCCTGAAAAGCTTCAATGTCGTCTTTGCAACGTCCTGCCAAAATAATATGTCTTAAATGTTCAGGTAATTTGATTAAGCAAATGCGGATGAGTTCTGAGGGGCTGTATGGGTTTGACAGGTACTGATTCTTCTGCAACATGTCTTCAAAATATTTCACAAGACTGGAGAATTCAGATTGTTCGAAATGTTTCATCATTATGATGCCATGTTTTACTCGGTCTTGTGTGGCTTGAGACCAGTATGTGGAGAGGAAGGCATGGTAAAATTCTCCTTCACTGTGGCAATCGTGAATGACCGATCGCATTCTTACAGCTGGTTCATTCTCTAAGTAGCCACACATAAATTCTAATCTGTGTTCTAACGACCAGTTGGGAGGAAAACAATGAGAGAATTGATGGAGCCATGCTTGTGGATGAATGTCGTTGGCAGAATTCTTAAATGTTTTAAATTTACGTGTAGTAATGAACAGCTTATAGTCAAAATCATCGTGTCGGCGAGTAGCATACCGGTCATTGTTACGTCGTGTCGGCGGTTCCATCTCAAAATTCGGTGTGCCTTGCCAATTTCTTTCATAATTTCCGAAGTGTCTTGTGTTATTATTTTGTGGTTGTTCCGTATTTCTATGTCCCTCTTCCCGTGTTGGGGCGCGAGTGTCCTCTGAAATACGTAATTCTTGTATTACCTGTGTCAGCTGATCTTGTACTTCGCGGATTTCTCTTTGGTGTTGCGTATTAATTTGATTTTGATTTTGTTTGAATTTTCTAATTTGTTCATACTCTTCTGTGTCAGTGAAGGCTACAGGTGTTGTGTCATTCAGATCATCATCTACCCTCGTAGATAAGTTAGTGAACTGATCTGAAAGTTCGGCTACTTTATACGATAATGTACTTATTTCCTCAGTGTGTTTTTCTGCTGTGTCTTTTAAGTTTTCCTGGGTTTTTGCAAGTTGCGTAACCGAATCGGTAGATGCAACTGAGTCAAATTTAGCTTGCAAGGTCTCATGATTTTCATGAACAGTAGTTTGCAGTTCTTTTATGGCTGCTTCGTGATTCTGTAGTGCATTTTCATGCCGCGAAAAAATAGGTTGGAAATGTTCACAAATTTGTGTTTTTACGTCATTACAGACTTTTTGACATTTCGATTCAATGTGATGTAACTCATTAGTTAAATCCTCACGTGTTTGTTCAAGTGTGGTATCTAACTTTTTAAGATTTTGTTCCACTGTGTCTAACTTTTGAAGATTTTGTTCCATTGTGTCTAACTTTTGAAGATTTTGTCCCATTTGTTTCATTTCTCTCTGATTTTGTTCCATTTGTTGCATTAATTGCAATAATAATGTATTAGTGTCTGGAATCTGTTTCTCTATGCTTTTTGGCAGTGCATTTTCACCGGCAACATTCACATTTTGACAAGCAGAAAATGTGTCTTGACTTATTTGAGAAAACGGTGAGGATCCAAAACCTGAATCTACAGTATTTGTGAGATCGTCTCGTGTCATTTCGGATTCCTGAGCCGAGCTATTGCCGACCGATCGATCGATAATGCTTCCCTGTTCTCTAATTGTTTCGCTGTCTACACCATTGTTTGCAACCCGCTCCATCTCCCTATGCACAGCTACCAAATTATTACTTTGAACATCTGTTAATTCATTACACAGTGGTGCTGGCAAGCTACGCTCGTCGTCACTATTATTTCTCAGTTTGCTTTGGAGCCTAGTGTTACGTTTTTCACACGCCATTATTGTCACAGTATTTCACACGACAACACAGAAAAACACAATTTGAAGAGCAAAAATAAGAAAGCACATTAACATAGCACTGAAAATAATCTCTAGTTAATTGCAAGCGCAGCTGCGAAATACTTGCTGCAAATCTACATGCATGCCACAACTGTTTTACTGTACAACAATGAAAAACTACAACTACAAAGGAAATTCTCTCTATAATTACGCGCTAGCAATAAACAAAATCTACACTAATTATACAAACTACAAGAAAAAATCAGAAGATTCCAGTGAGGTATCCTAGGCTAAGGGTCGCCATATGAAACTTCCCCTTTGAATAATTTTACATGACTGTGCTTAAACTGACACACAATATTTTTTAGCGCAACGCAATCTGACTTTCAACACACAATATTTTGTTAGCGCAACGCAATCTGACTTTCAAAATCCTCTACAAGAGAATGGCCCTGACTAACATTAAACTATCTCTTTCACAAATCACTTACCTCACAAAAATCTTCGCTGCTCAAGCTACTGCAATACAGCGAGCGCCACTACTGCCAGCTAAATAAAAGATTCGAACTATGGAAGGCACTAACTACTCATAGGGATAGTTAGCAAATAAAAGATATTAATAGAGAACCAACAATGTATTTACCTTGATATCATGACAAATTACAAAACTCCGCCATCTCTCTCCCCACATCCACCACTGCTGGCGGCTCACCTCCAACTGCCCAGCGCTACGCGCTGTTCACAGCCAGCTGCCTAACACTACAATGGTTGAGTATTACAACAATGCAAAGCAGCCACAGACTGCACACGGCACAGCCGGTGATTTTCATACTGAGGTGGCGTTATCAATAAAAAAACCTAAACAGCCTACTTACAAAGTCAAACCACTGTAGAATTATGGGAGATGTTTTGTGCTCAAGAATTACGACGTCTTTGGAGAGCGAAAATATCCTTCATAAAACTCAACCGGGATTCTGCAAACAGTGATCTTGCGAAACTCAGCTCGCTGTGTTCCCCCATGAGATCCATAGCTCTATAGATAATGGTACTCAAGTTGCTGCCGTGTTCCCAGACTTTAGGAAGCGATTTGACACTGTCCCCCACTGCAGTTTAGTGGAAAAAGATCATGAGTCTACCGAGTGATTTGCTAGTGGATTCAAGACCTTCTTGCAGAGAGATCTCAACACGTCGCCCTTGGTGAAACCAAATCGACAGATGTGAAGACAAATTCCCGAGTACAAGGAGGAGGGTGATGGAGCCGTTAATGTGATATAGTAGAAAGCGTCGGAAGCTCTTTAAGACCTTTCCCAGATACTGCGTGCGTCCATAACGAAATAGCAGCGCAAGAAGACAATACCAATGCAGTATCACCTACAGAGGACTCATGAATCTTTCAAGTTCTGCGTGGCTGACTCGGGACGTAAAAAGGAAAATTGTAAATTTGGAACTGCTGAAATCATCGGTCCCTAAGCTTATACACTACTAAATCTAACTTAAACTAGCTTACATTGAGGACAACACACTCACCAGTGCCCGAGGGAGGCCGAAACTCTGACAGAGGGAGCCGCGCGAACCGTGACAAGATGCCCAAGACCGCGCAGCTACCCCGCGGGCGCCGTAAATAGACATAACATACTGCGCATATGTAGGAGACGAAATCCATTGCCGTACAATTACACTGTTGTTGCCAAATTGATGGAAACAGTATCCACGGTAAAATATCTAGGAACTACTGTCCTGAATGTCCATTAGTGGAATATGTACATAAAACAAGTAGCAGGAAAAGGAGATGCTGCACTGAGATCAATGGGAAGAATCTTAAGGAAATGTAACACATCGGCGAAAGCAGTGGTTCACAGGTACTTATTCGACCGATTCTTGAGTTTTGTACATCAATGTGTGTTCCTTACTAGGTATGACTGGTAGATGAGACAGAGAAGATTCAACGACGGGCGGAGCGTTTCAGCACGGGATCGTTGAGTCGGCGGTTAGCGTTACATAGATGCTCAACGAACTCCAGTGGTAGACGCTACAAGAGAGGCTTTGTGCATCACAGAGAGGTTTGCAATTGAAATTACGAGACAGTAATTTTCGGGGGCAATGAGACGACGTCCTCCCACATACCATTGGCGAAATTACCGCGACGAGAAAATTCGAGAAATTAGAGTAAATGCAGAGACGTACCGACATTCATTGTTAAAAATGGCTCTGAGCACTATTGGACTTAACATCTGAGGTCATCAGTCCCCTTGAATTTACTAACCTAAGGACATCACACTCATCCATGCCCGAGGCAGGATTCGAACCCGCGACCGTAGCAGCAGCGCGGTTCCGGACTGAAGCGCCTAGAACCGCTCTGGTGTAAATGTAGATGCACATGTAAGCGACACGGTGACACACTGACCAGTGGTCAGGTACGTGAAATATAACCATTTTGTTATAGTCAACAAACGTATGTATTGCACTCTCATAAAGAGATACCATGTGGCCACTAAACGTAGAGTCTCGTAATCAGAATGGTTGTGGTCACTTGTACTGTAACACGAAACCACCTTAGATATCACGTGGTCAAACTGGTCATCAGGAATCAGCCAGGAAGTGGCTGGCTAGTACCGGTACACCAGACTCTGCCGAGCCTGCACACGGGGCTGGTTCTAAACCCACAGCACAATGATCGTCAGTCTCCGCAGGCTTGAAAATTCGTGCTTTGTGACAAAACCTTCGAGCTGAGACAGTGAGAAAACTTTAAAGGATCTAGAATTACATCTGATCGCTTAATCCCGGTTTCTTAAGTACGAGGAGCGTATGTACACTACTGGCAAATAAAAATTGCTACACCTCGAAGATGACGTGCCACAGACGCGAAATTTAACCGACAGGAAGAAGATGCTGTGATATGCAAATGATTAGCTTTTCAGACCGTTCACACGAGGTTGGCGCCGGTGGCGACACCTACAACATGCTGACATGAGGAAAGTTTCCAACCGATTTCTCAAACACAAACAGCAGTTGACCGGCGTTGCCTGGTGAAACGTTGTTGTGAAGCCTCGTGTGATGAGAAACCCGTATCATCAGGTTCTGACTGATAAACGTCGGATTGTAGCCTATCGCGATTGCGGTTTATCGTATCGCGATATTGCTGCTTGCGTTGGTCGAGATCCAATGACTGTTAGCAGTATATGGAATCGGTGGGTAATACGGAAAGGCGTTCTGCATCCCAACGGCCTCGTATCACTAGCAGTCGAGATGACAGGCATCTTATCCGCATGGCTGTAACGGATCGTCCAGCCACGTCTCGATCCCTGAGTCAACAGATGGCGACGTTTGCACGACAACAACCATCTGCACCAACAGTTCGACGACGTTTGCAGCAGCATGGACTATCACCTCGGAGACCATGGCTGCGGTTACCCCTGACGCTCCATCACAGACAGGAGCGCCTGCGATGGTGTACTCAACGACTAATCTGGGTGCACGAATGGCAAAACGACAATTTTTAGGATGAATCCAGGTTCTGTTTACAGCATCGTGAGGGTCTCATGCGTGTTTGGCGACATCGCGGTTTACGCACATTGGAAGCGTGTATTCACCATCGCCATACTGGCGTATCACCCGGCGTGATGGTATGGCGTGCCATTGGTTACACGTCTCGGTCACCTCTTGTCCGTATTGACGGCACTTTGAACACTGGACGTTACATTTCAGATGCGTTACGACCCGTGGCTCTACCCTTCATTCGCCGGCCGGAGTGGCCGTGCGCTTCTAGGCGCTACAGTCTGGAGCCGAGCGACCGCTACGGTCGCAGGTTCGAATTCTGCCTCGGGCGTGGATGTGTGTGATGTCCTTAGGTTAGTTAGGTTTAATTAGTTCTAAGTTCTAGGCGACTGATGACCTCAGAAGCTAAGTCGCATAGTGCTCAGAGCCATTTGAACCTACCCTTCATTCGATCCCTGCGAAACCCTACATTTCAGCAGGATAATGCACGACCGTATGTTGCCGGTCCTGTACAGGCCTTTCTGGATACAGAAAATGTTCGACTGCTGCCCTGGCCAGCACATTCTCCAGATCTCTCACCAATTGAAAACCTTTGGTCAATGGTGGCCGAACAACTGGCTCATCACAATACGCCAGTCACTACTGTTGATGAACTGTGGTATCGTGTTGAAGCTGCATGGGCAGCTGTACCTGTACACTCCATCCAAGCTCTGTTTGACTCAGTGCCTAGGCGTATCAAGGCCGTTATTACAGCCAGAGGTGGTTGTTCTGGGTACTGATTTCTCAGGATCTATGCACCCAAATTGCGTGAAAATGTAGTCACATGTCAGTTCTAGTATAATATGTTTGTCCAATGAATACCCGTTTATCATCTGCATTTCTTTTTGGTGTAGCAATTTTAATGTCCAGTATTGTATAACACATGAGGGGCTTTCAATAATTAATGCAACACAAGGTCATTGTAGCGAGGCTGAAAAGCATATCAACCAAAACGACTAAAAGTAAACACAAAATATATATATTTAAAACTGCAGATAAAAATTCGCATGACGCCATCCTATGAGAGAGTCTCCATTCCTTCCAAGCTAATTATGGAAGTGTAGACCCGATATGGCTCAATTTCAAAGATACAGTATCGACAGCAATAGATAGATTCTTACCGCATAAGTTAATAAGAGACGGGACTGATACACCATGGTACACAAAACACGCCAGAACCCTGTTGCAGAAGCAATGAAAAAAGCATGCCAAATTCAGAAGGACGCAAAATCCTTAAGACTGGCTAAGTTTCACAGAAGCTCGGAATTTAGTGCAGACGTCAGTCCGAGATGCTTTTAATAGTTTCCACAATGAAACATTGTCCGAAAATATGGTAGAAAACAAAGAGAGATTCTGGTCGTATGTAAAGTACACCAGTGGCGAAAAACAGTCAATACCAACACTGCGCGATAGCGATGGAAATGTTACCGATGATGGTGCCGCTAAAGAGGAGTTACTCAATGGCGTTAGAGGCTGCCATGTGTCCTCTGCTACAGTCAACACAAAACTGTGGCAGAGGACACATGGCAGCCCCATGGCAGCCCCTCTGTTGCATTTTATTTTCACTATCTCACGCTGTTAGGTATGACCGCAGCTTTCGTATTTTTGGTACGTTATGCTGTAACATTCAGTTTTAATTTTGTCCGAATGAGGTGTCACTTGTGACACCGAAACCTAGGTCACAAATTAATTGTGTTCGCGACAGAGGGCTGTGTTTTTCAAAATTTTGTATTATACAACAGTCGCTAATTGACAACCATGTTAACAACCTTAATATGAGTAAAGATTTAATGATTTTGAGTCGGACCACAAAGATAATTTCATTCATTTTTGCCTCAGAACCGTGCAGGAGCAATTAATCACTATTCAACAGCACACAAGATCATTTAAAAAATTTTACTACACTTAGACTAGCCCGTTGTTATAAGTAGAAGGAGAGACCTCGTCAGTCAGTTGGTTAGCGAAATAACATTTTTTTTTGTATTAAAAGCGTTTGAATCTTCGGTAATTTGATCATGCAAAACTAAAGATCAACATTGAAATAGGTATTTTGTGCTTCATCGCTCGTGGGGGTTGCTTATACGTATTTTTCAGCTACCAGTGTAGAGGGAAATACCGTCTGACCTCTTTTGTTACGGCAGCTTACTTTCTCAAAGTATCAGTAAATTTGCATTCGAGTTAGCTGTTTACCCAGAATCAGCATAACGGCTTCTCACACAGACCTCGTTATTCAGTGCGCGGACACAAAACAAAGGGCTGCACATCGACTGGAAGGGCCACACGACAGCACGTTTTCGCTGGGGGCGACGGTGCGCGCTGAACTGTAAATAACATCGCCGAACACAGCGGAACACTCGAAGCTGCGCGTCACGATTGTGAACTCGCCGGGAGCCGAGGAAACTGGAAATATACTGTATCGTGTTCACAGCGGTCAGATATTCCTTTATTGTCTCACGGTTTGCCGTCCTGACGTATGCGATCGCCAAACCTTTTCGGTCAGTAAGGGACGGTAAATAAGCGTACGCAAATCAACGTATAAGAGCCATTTTCTCTCTCGAGGTAACATTTTATAGCAACGTTCGCTTAGTAGCACACAGAGATGAAACGAAACGAACTAGTTTGATGCTCGGTGTTTTATGTCAACGATACATACGTAAAATGTAAAATCAAAATTAATGTTGTAAAGCCGCAAGGACAGAAAACACCAATCAACAAACTTTGTGGGAAACTTAAAGTAGGGAAGAGAGTCATATTGACAGTGATGGCAACTATTGACGATAAAATCTACACTGATAATATTTTGATTAACACCTATATCAATCAAATACTGAGAATAGCAAAGGGGTGATAAAAGGAAAGGGTTATCATAGATTCTTTATCGAACACCTATAGAATAAATTCAAAATCATATCAACGAAGGTTAAATCCAAGAAAGTAATTCAGTCAAAGATAACATTTACCATGGAAGAGAGTTGTAGCCGCATCGAAAAAGAAATTCAATGCGACTACAATGCAACTCGGATATGGGAATGTCCCGCTAGTTAGTTGCTCTTGAGTCGCTCTAGATTACTTTTGCGATAGTTGTCTGGATGTAAACGCTATTAGATTGTTTCAGTTTTGGAAGTTTGATAATTCGTGAGGTAAAGACTGAAGTATTGCTTAGTCATTCGACTGATGAAAGTTAATCTTTACCGTTCTCAACGCGACGGTATAGTGAGGCGAATGCTACACTTCAATTGAGTAATATTGGTTTATCGGACTTAGCCTTCATACTGATGAACAGTTACAAACCTTGAGAGCAGTGGATGAACGACAGAAAAACAATTCGTAGTCTTGAGTAGGACACAATAAAACGAAGACACGAAGAAAGATAAGTACGCCGATTAGGCAAAAGTTGTCGTCAGCGTCAAGATTACTGAACTGAACAGAAGTTAATCTTGAATGACGTATCGGTGTGCCTGTGTTGTAGGGACAAACAATTAATTACAGAAAGAACAATAAAACCTGAGTCAAAAGATAAATCTTACGTGTCGCCTAACTCACTAAACGGACGATACAATGTGTATTAATGCAAGTTGATTGACTCTTTAAACATTTTAAGTGACTAAGTGAGTACATGAATAATGGACAGTGAAAAGTGATTAGTTTAAGGGGAGCCGGAGGTGCCTATGCTGCCCATGTTAAAATCACTAAGTTTGAGGAACATTTATGAATAAACTACCAAATAGAAAAATTTGATTTTTTTTTACTTATAGAGTGGTTTAGTATTGCAGTTATGACAGAGGGATTTTGGAGTATCTTTTCTAGTTTCCTTCCAATTATTTTCTTTATTAATGACCCAATTTTTTTACAAATAATTGCTTTATAATTAAACTGAAATGAAACTACTGAACATATTGCCAAATGGCTGTGTTACAATGTAAGTTTGACCTCTAGGAGTGCTGTATAAAAATTTCATCTCTCTAGCTTGAGTGGATTTTGAGAAAATGTTCCTTATATTCGAAAAATTCTAATTTACGGGAAATGGCTATCAAAGTTTCTCAATACATTCCTGCACTATAGGATGGATTATCAGGGTCTTCTTCTTCATCCTCCAAAAGCTTCCTCTTCTGTCTTCTTTTCTGGCCTGTTGTTCCATCATACTTCACATGCCTTTCTCTTCTTTCTGCTCCTCTTATCCTTTCTCTGTCCATATTTCTTAGTGCTCATACAGTGTTCACCCCAGCTGTAAATCCTAATGCCTTCAGAACTTCACACTTCACACTGTTCCCTTGGTTGTAGGTTGCTATTGCATCATAAATGCCAAAGTGCAGTGTTTTTATGCTTACAAACACCCTTTTAGGTATCACTTTCCAAATCAAATTGTTTACACTCTCATTAGGATTCTGTGTCTTTCTGTGTAGACATTTGTGTAACAATTCTGGCTGTGCTAAGTCATGAAAAATTGGTTTTATTGCATTTATCACAGCTGCTGGCATACCATGTTTGTGATCATAGTCCTTTTTTGCATTATATTTGTACCAGGAATCTTTTGGGCACAGGCTGTGTTGAGGGTATTCATTGGAAGAGGCAGTATGAAGGAACAATGCCCACACTGCTTTTCGCATGTCACTAACGTTACTAGTATTTTGCCTTATAGCATACCCATAGTATCTCTGTAGACGTTCAATCACCTCATCAGTAAGCCTGCCTCTCCCTCCTATTGTCTTTCCATCACTAAGTTTACTTGAACCCAAAGTTAGTTTGAGCCTTCGAAGCCGTGCACCCATACGCTTTTGCACATGCCAAATGCATTCCAACTTTTCAACTACAAATTCATTTCCATATGGTATCAGTTCCTCTATAGTCTTGAAACCTTTGGAGTCACCATCCCCAAGGTAGTATTTGCTAGAAGATGTCACAGGGCTATGGCCAGCCATAGAAGAACGCACTGTTTCAGTAATTGTAGTATCGCAACTTCGTATTAGTGTTAATTTTCTTTTCCCTACGTTCTTCCTCTTCTTATATACACGGTTACTAAAACGTGGCATCGTAACCAGAACAACGCTTTACACAAGAAGTATAATACTACCAACAACAGGCGCAACACTGAACTAATTCGAAACGGTAAACAGCAAACAGACCATCATGTTCCGCGCTCTTAGCGCTTCATTTGTCACAGAAAACAATGTCGCCAACCCTTGTACACTCGCTGTATGCGTAACAGGCCGAGAAAATCCCAAGCAGTTCGCCAGGAAGTCACGAGAGGGTGTTAGATGCATTCAGCGGCCGCCCATTTCCTCTGCAGGCGTGGGGGAAAATGGTAATAACTCCACTTCTAGGGCGAGTAGAACAATAATTCAAAGTTTACATTAAAGAGGAATGTTCCAATTAATTTTCTGTAGCAAAAAAAAAAATCGTAATTTTTTGGATTTGACCACCTCCGGCTCCCCTTAAACCAGTATTACGAAGTATTAAAAATCATTTACTCCAACATAAGTTATCTCTGGAGTTGCAAAGGCATAGCAACGGAATAGTATACAGCAAAATTTGATCCTCGCTATGTGTGATGTGAAAACGAGAGTAATGATGAATCAAGATTTTATTTCATCACAGAACTAACCGAGCATAAAATTAAAGTAATCGGTACCAGTTTACCAGTTCGCACCAACGGAGAAGACTGTTGCGGAGAGAGAACAGAATATTTGCAAAACACGCGAGGAGGTGTGTTCTTACGAGAGTTACAGGTGCTGTTCCACATCATACCGATGGGGACGAACATTGTTACGAGTCGTGTCTTCTCCCGGGACGGGAAGGAACATCACAGTGTGCATAACCATTACGAAGATTTCTGCTAGCTGTGATCTGTGTATAGCAGGGCTTAAGAACTGGCCGGTTTTGAGTGCGAGTACTCGCGTCTGCTCAGGCACATGCTCGCGAGCAGGTTCAAGGTCACGGAGTAGGGAGGGAGGGGAAATGCGCGCACACGTTTGAATAGGGCCGCAGCATGCCTATTGAATTCGCGCCGACTGTGTAACATTTAAAGTACTACGATCAGCTCGTAACAGTCACTTCGCTGGTTAAGAATCATGTGATGTCGCCGTTGTGTAACCCCAACCATGCTTTCGCAGTTCAACCTCCATTGGGAAGAATTGTATCTGTTCACAGAAAAAGATGGTGTTGCAAAATGTTTAGTATGTCACAAAACGCTGAATTCCTTCAGGAAATTTAATTTGCAGCGACATTATATGTCGTACCACGCGAAAGGCTACGGAAGTGGAAAATGTGATGGACCAGATCGTGCACAGGAAGTTATTAAACTTAAAAGGAAGCTACCCGAAGAAGATATGGACGACGAAGAAAAATCAACTGAGGCAGCTCTCAGAGTGAGTTACAAAATTGCTTTGCTTTTAGCAAAATCCCTGCACACCTTCACTGATGGCGATTCAATAGAAGAATGTTTGGTAGTTGCAGCGGAACATTTGTGTCCATGTCAAGTTGAACAGTTTCGGATTGTGCTATTATCTAACATGACCATTATGCGTTGCATATAGGAGATGGCAGTCGACGTCCAGAGCCAGCTTGCAAATATCTGTAAAGATTTTATGGCGTATTCTCTAGCTCTGGACGAAAGTGTTGATATCACTGGAACAGCGCAGCTTGCCATATTTATTAGAGATGTTAATTGAGATCTTCAGGTGAGGGAGGAGCTCCTCGATGTAGTAGCCATGAAGGACACTATAGCCGGAGGTGATATTTTAAGTAGTGTTGAAGAAAGTGTTGAAAATATAGGATTGTCGTGGAATTCTTTAGTTTCATTGTCTACAGACGGTGCACCAGCGATAACAGGGAAAAAAATCAGATTTCGTTGCGCTGTTGAAGAAGAAAATGCAAAAACTGACCATGCCGAAATAAATAAGGGGCGTTCACTGTGTGATCCACCAGGAAAACTTATGTTCAAAGATTATCACTCTAAAAAATGTGATGAGTGTTGTTCGTACAACCAATTATATAAGGAAGCATGGGCTACAACACAGGCAATTAAAAAGCTTTCTTGAGGATGTAGAAAGCCTGTATGGTAGCCTGCTTTATTACGGCGAGGTCCGCTGGCTTAGTTGTGGCGAATTATTAAATCGATTTTTTTGCCTATTAGATGAGGTAAATATGTTCATGGAAATAAATAACATGTGTGTTCCTGAATTGAATTAGCCTTCAGGGAAATGTGATCTCGCGTTCTTAGCAGATTTAACTAGCCATCTGAATGCTTTGAGCATTTCACTACAAGGTAAAGATCTGCTAATTACTCATTTTATAGATAGAATACGAGCTTTTAAAATGAAATTAACACTTTGGGTGAGTCAGCTGGAAACAGGAAATCTAGCTCATTTTCCTAAATTATCATCCATGCAAGATGTTCAAAAAGACTGTGAACGTTATTCACATAGTTTAGTTGCCCTTAAGGAAGAATTTGATCAACGCTTTCAAGATCTGACAGCACTAGACAGTGATTTTGATCTGTTCTCCTCTCCATATTCAGCGAATATTGAAGAGATTCGTCGTGAGCTGCAACTAGAAATTATTGACCTGCCGTGTGACAGAGAATACAGAGACAAATTTCAGAACAAGAAAAACATTTTGGAATTCTACAGACACTTCCCTCAGGATAGATTTCCTCGTTTGCACAAACTGGCGGCTACAATAATATCAATGTTCGGTTCCACGTATGTTTGTGAACAACTGTTCACTGCAATGAAAAGTAACAAGACGCGCCTGAGAAACGCATTGTCTGATCGAAATTTAAACTGCACGTTGCGCCTACAATGCACAAGAACAATTACTCCAAACATTAGACACAATTGTAAAGGGCAAAAAGTACAAGATAACCGAGAATCCCACACTTCAGTGACACCTTTTATTGTGTAACAGTTCACAACTTAATACGAATGTAGAGGCATACACTAAGCTAATAAAATTATGTGGCACCTGTACATTCTCCTTTATTTGTTTCATTTGTGGCAGTAATAATTCGTGAGTGATATCCCTGCAGGTGGCCGCGGATTTACATTGACTGGCGGCAGCTGTTGTGTGCTCCACGTGACTCTCCCCACTCTCCGCTCTGGTCCAGTAGTGGGGGTAGCGTGCTCACGCTGCTCCGTGCTCGCGCCTTGCTGCTCACAGCTTGCTCCGTGAGCATGTATGTTGAGAAGTCCTTGTGTATAGGGTGGTCAGAATGAAACTTTTCCGGCTGATATTTACAATTTTGGCATGAGATAAGTACACAAATGCTTATAGTGCTCTTAAATCGCTATTGTGTGTATTTCGATATCTAATCGTCTCTTTGATGCTTCGATTGTCACGAAATGTTGAAAATTATTTTTGGTCCAGATTCACCGCCAACTTTTTGTACAGTTAGAAGAAATCTGTCAAGGTCTCCAGGTACACTGATGATTTCATTTGTCTGTTGGCGACAACTCATGTTCTAGTACATCGAGCGATAACCCGTCTTTTGCCTTGTATGGAAATCATCTATGCTTTCAGATGCTGATGTGCGGGCGCTGTAATTTGCACTGTACTCCATAATCGAGCATTTTGTTGCGTTTGTCGCTGTTGATCCCTTAACATCCGTGTCTCCAACCAATCTTCATCTGCTGGGTGTAACGACCATTTGCCTTGTTTGGTAACAGGTGCCAAATATGAAGACTTTCTAATGAAGGATTTTTATATACATCTGTATTTAATTAACTTGTTGTCTGCAAATGTAATTTATTCATTTATTTTTCTAACTTTTTGTATGGAATATAGTCTATATTGACATAAAATTGGCAACCAAGTGCAAAAATTTTACTATGTAGATTCTGTGCATTCCTGTAAATTTCTGGGACAATTGTGTGTAATGCATGAGCCAAAAATATTGCTATTTAATGAAATACCATGGCACTGTTCAGCACATTAATAATATCTATAAGATTTTGCTAAGGCGAGGAATTAGTCTGTTAAAAGAATAGACCATACATCTAGATCTACATACAAACTCGGCAATCCATCATACGGTGCGTGGCGGAGGGTACCTCATACCACAACTAGCATCTTCTCTCCCTGTTCCATTCCCAAACAGAACGAGGGAAAAGTAACCGCCTATATGCCTCTGTATGAGTCCTAATCTCTCTTATATTATCTTTGTGGTCTTCCCGCGAAATGCAAGTTGGCGGCAGTAAAATTGTACTGCAGTCAGCCTCAAATGCTGGTTCTCTAAATTTCCTCAGTAGCGATTCACGAAAAGAACGCCTCCTTTCCTCTAGAGACTCCCACCCGAGTCCCTGAAGCATTTTCGTAACACTCGCGTGATGATCAAACCTACCACTAACAAATCTAGTAGCCCGCATCTGAATTGCTTCTATGTCCTCCCTCAATCCGACCTGATAGGGATCCCAAACGCTCGAGCAGTACTCAAAAATAGGTCGTATTAGTGTTTTATAAGCGGTCTCCTTTACAGATGAAGCACATCTTCCCAAAACTCTGTGTATCAGTGCAGGAGTGTGGTCGCTGGAGGGTGACGGTGTGCGCAATGTATGGAAACTTGAATCCAGTATTGAGAGATTTTGAAGTCAAGACTTAATAAAAGTTGGGAATTATTTCAAAGAGAAGATCTAGAGAGCTTTTTTGCCCTAAGGAGTAGATTTGGAAACTGGAAATTCGATTTAGGGTGATGCATCGTTGAGCAAATGGAATTATTAAGGGAGACCAATACTGGTAATTTAGATTGACGATCTCGTCTGTGTCAGCCAAAGGAAACAAAAATGGTTCAAATGGCTCTGAGCACTATGCGACTTAACTTCTGAGGTCATCAGTCGCCTAGAACTTAGAACTAATTAAATCTAACTAACCTAAGGACATCACACACATCCACGCCCGAGGCAGGATTCGAACCTGCGACCGTAGCGGTCGCTCGGTTCCGGACTGTAGCGCCTAGAACCGCATGGCCACTCCGGCCATCCCAAAGGAAACAAAGTAGCTGAAGGGCCATGTGAAAAGTGTGAACTGCAATATAGCTGCATTCAGTTGTGTTCGACTAAATAATTTATAATTTGTGTGTGTGTGTATGTATGTGTGTTGGTGTTCCGTCATCACACTTACAATGTTGATCAACACACGCAAAATATTAGAATAACGAAGTTCTACAAAAGCGTGCTGTGCTTTCACGAGTTGAGAATGAAAGCTATAAAAATAAATTAGCCTATAAACGAAACATTTCGTGCCGGCCGAAGTGGCCGCGCGGTTCTGGCGCTGCAGTCTGGAACCGCGAGACCGCTATGGTCGCAGGTTCGAATCCTGCCTCGGGCGTGGATGTGTGTGATGTCCTTAGGTTAGTTAGGTTTAACTAGTTCTAAGTTCTAGGGGACTAATGACCTCAGCAGTTGAGTCCCATAGTGCTCAGAGCCATTTGAACCATTTGAAACATTTCGTATCTACAGGATTTATTAAACTATTGTTATGGTATATGATATTATTGTTGTGGATTTTCTCGTTTTGATAGTCTGCGAAAGAGAGAGAGAGAGAGAAAATGGTAACTGTTTTTCTCTATGTGTCAGGTTTTTCCTACGATATGGTTAATATCTAGAGAGTTCTTGGCAGGAAATTGAGAATTCAGTGTAGTTCAGGTATTTGATTTATGGAATAAAATTATGTGCCAGGTTATTTGTGCCCAACATCTCACGTTAATTGATACTGGCACTGTCACGTATTAACAATCTGATAGCTAAGGATGTCTTGCTGCAGTAGTTTTTCTAGTTCTTCGTAAGGCGAAAAACTACTTAGAACAGGGATTAGAGGTTTAATTAGTGTTTATCAGGAAACTTTTCTCCGTTTGTAAAGGCAATCGCATAGCCTCAGTATCAGGATATTCGGTTTGTTATTAACCACATATTATCTAAATAACATTACTATTAAGAAACCGATAAATTACGCGCTTTAGTTTGTTCCTAGTAAAACCACCTTCCCTTTTAGCCTTCCCAATGCCTTTATTTCCACTAGTCAGTAGGTCCCAGAACCATGATTCTAGCTGCACGATACTGACTGTGGAGTACAGTATGTCATGAATACATTTTGGATTGTACTTAGCGGGCCGAAGTGGCCGAGCGGTTATAGGCGCTACAGTCTGGAACCGCGTGATCGCTACGGTCGCAGGTTCGAATCCTGCCTCGGGCATGGATGTGTGTGATGTCCTTGGGTTAATTATGTTTAAGTAGTTCTAAGTTCTAGAGGACTGATGACCTCAGAAGTTAAGTCCCATAGTGTTCAGAGCCATTTGAACCATTTGATTGTACTTACCCGCCTATTTCTTCGCTGCGTTAAAATTACGTCAAAATGACTCACTCAGAAGGACACAATCACATTTCTGTCAAAATCACATGAAATCAGTCACCTCACGCTTCCTTGCGGGTCCAATGGTGCCACTGTCAATGGAATCATCCTCGCAACCACAGAAATATTAATTCGCATAGCGAATCGGATGTTCATTCTCACTAGGAATATCTAAACATTCGTCACCAAAAACTTCCGGAAGTATTTCCGGTGCGATCATTTGCTTCCGTTTAATGAATAGGGCCATCACTAAAAGCAGGAGGAACTTCAAGACTAAAACCGGATTACTATTTGAAATATGAGATTCATTGAAAATGGTAAATAAGTAAAAGGTACACGAAGGCAATATGTTTGATGTATTGACTACTTGTATAAACACCTAAACAGTATTTAAAATACATCGTGACAAATGGAATTACAGACAGCGTGTAGCACAAACATCTCGAAATTCGTCCCTAGTGGGTTCCGCTTGATATACGAGTAAACTCGAGGTCTGTCCGCAATTTCTTAACCTTAACTTTGACGTGGAGCTGTATGAGTTCTGTAACATCACTTCCTATTACTTTCCTTTGGAAGCCATTGCCTCGCGTGAAACACAGTCTAAGCCCTGCGATATTTCTGCAACGTGCTACGAAAGGATTAACCCATAACATGCGAGAACTCTCTCTACGTCACAAGAAAAACTTGCGAGACGCCGTATTGTACTTATCGATTCCAGCTGAAGCCCACATTTTATGGTTTTTATATAGTAACGTACAACCTATGAATATGCTCTCTTTCTAAGCACTAAGGCTATCTCGAAAACGTGTCGTTGTTGGTACGATTTTTCTTTATAAAATGACAGGAAACGTCATATCGGTGGTCAAAGAATTTCCGTATTTAGTTATTTTCGTGTCATAATTCGCGGGCTATGAGAGTACATCGTTTTATGGTAACATCAAATTAAAGGTTCATCAAAAATGAGTCTCGGTAGCATTTGTCATAATTAAATATCAGTTAAAGCCTTTCGGAGATCGTAATATAACATATAAGGTCGTTTGTGCTAGATGTTCAGTGTTTGGAAGAGAAACAAGAGTTACGAAAAGATGTGTATCGGTTTCGCACCTTGCTGTGTCCAATGTTTTATTCTCGACGGGGGATTCTAAAAGGCTATGGGACTTTGTTATTTAAGTATTCAACCTTCTGCCAGGCACTTTATTATGAATAGCAGAGTAATCACGTAGATGTAGATGCAGATGTAGATGTAGAAAGTAATAGAAATATTTTCTATAATATTGAATGTTACAGTGTGCACTTACTCAGGAGTGAGGTCGTCCGATTTTGTGAAATTTTCTAAGCTGATGTTCTTAATGACAGGACATGAAACTTCCCTTTTTATCTTATAGCGGGTTCATGGATACCGAAGTTTTCACTTATGTATACTAGGCTATAGGCAGAACAAAGTTACTAGCATGTGGGGAAGGAAGGAAATTTGTGTTATAATAGAACTAACGTAGGAATTTTACACACGTACATTTTTGTAAACAATCTGTGTGGTATGCGAGCCACATACAGCCTGCTCCTGCCGCTGGAAAGAGCCACGATTGTAAATCACGTTAACCAGCACATCTCGTCTGATGCGGGCACTGCGTTTCAAGAGGGTTGGATGTCACGCCCGTGTCCACGCCAGCGTTAGCTGCCTCGTCTCGTATCAGGAACCATCAGCCGGATGCTTCACGGAACCTCTCCAGCAACTACATGCCACATTTGACTGAGTGCGTTATGCAGTTGATTCGCGGAGATGTTAAAACTCTTTTACTTAGGTCGTGATCGAGCAATAACTGCTAAAATATTTGTTATGTTGCAACTAGCTTCTACAAAATACGTAATCATCTGCCAGTTGCAGCATAATTAATATTTTAGTAGCTTTTGATGGTACACACGTTAGTTTCTACGAGGTGCATTCAAGTTCTAAGGCCTCCGGTTTTTTTTCTAATTCACTACTCACCCGAAATCGATGAAACTGGCGTTACTTCTCGACGTAATCGCCCTGCGGACGTATACATTTTTCACAACGCTGACGCCATGGTTCCATGGCAGCGGCGAAGGCTTCTTTAGGAGTCTGTTTTGACCACTGGAAAATCGCTGAGGCAATAGCAGCACGGTTGGTGAATGTGCGGCCACGGAGAGTGTCTTTCATTGTTGGAAAAAGCCAAAAGTCACTAGGAGCCAGGTCAGGTGAGTAGGGAGCATGAGGAATCACTTCAAAGTTGTTATAAGGAAGACACTGTTGCGTAACGTTAGCTCGATGTGCGGGTGCGTTGTCTTGGTGAAACAGCACACGCGCAGCCCTTCCCGGACGTTTTTGTTGCAGTGCAGGAAGGAATTTGTTCTTCAAAACATTTTCGTAGGATGCACCTCTTACCGTAGTGCCCTTTGGAACGCAATGGGTAAGGATTACGCCCTCGCTGTCCCAGAACATGGACACCATCATTTTTTCAGCACTGGCGGTTACCCGAAATTTTTTTGGTGGCGGTGAATCTGTTTGCTTCCATTGAGCTGACTGGCGCTTTGTTTCTGGATTGAAAAATGGCATCCACGTCTCATCCATTGTTACAACCGACGAAAAGAAAGTCCCATTCGTGCTGTCGTTGCGCGTCAACATTGCTCGGCAACATGCCACACGGGCAGCCATGTGGTCGTCCGTCAGCATTCGTGGCACCCACCTGGATGACACTTTTCGCATTTTCAGGTCGTCATGCAGGATTGTGTGCACAGAACCCACAGAAATGCCAACTCTGGAGGCGATCTGTTCAACAGTCATTCGGCGATCCCCCAAAACAATTCTCTCCACTTTCTCGATCATGTCGTCAGACCGGCTAGTGCGAGCCCAAGGTTGTTTCGGTTTGTTGTCACACGATGTTCTGCCTTCATTAAACTGTTGCACCCACGAACGCAGTTTCGACACATCCATAACTCCATCATCACATGTCTCCTTCAACTGTCGATGAATTTCAATTGGTTTCACACCACGCAAATTCAGAAATCGAATGATTGTACGCTGTTCAAGTAAGGAAAACGTCGCCATTCTAAGTATTTAAAACAGTTCTCATTCTCGCCGCTGGCGGTAAAATTCCATCTGCCGTATGGTGCTGCCATCTCTGGGACGTATTGACAATGAACGCAGCCTCATTTTAAAACAATGCGCATGTTTCTCTTTCTTTCCAGTTTGGAGAAAAAAAATCGGAGGCCTTAGAACTTAAATGCACCTCGTATAATAATATTCATCTTTATCATCTGGCAGTCAGACTCCAGCAGTCTACATTCCACTCACAGGATAATTTATCCGTGCCTGAGAAGCGATGGGCGCTCCTGTCGAGTTAATTTCTAGTACATCTTCATCAACATCTACATAGATTTCCCAAGCCACCGTACGATGTGTGGCGGAGGGTATCCTTTATCACTACATGTCCTTGTCTGTTGCACTCGCTAATTGAGGGAAAAACGACTATCTATATGCCTTCGTATGAGCTCTAATTTCTCGTATTTTATCTTCGTGATCCTTCCCTGCAGTGTATGTTGCCAGCAATAGAATCATTCGTCTGTCAGTCTCAAATACGAGTTCTGTAAATATTCTACATCTACATCGATACTCCGTAAGCCATCTTACGATTCTTAGCGGAGGGTACCCTGCGCCACTACTTCTCATTTCCCTTCCTATTCAACACGCAAATAGAGGGAGGGAGAAACGACTGGCTGTACGATTCCGTATGAGCCCTAATTTCTCGTATCTTATATGTGTGGTCCTTACGCGCGGTGTATGCAATATAATTGTTCGGCAGTCAGCGCGAAATGCCAGTTCTGTAAATTTTCTCAGTAGTGTTTCTCGAAAAGAACGTGGTCTTCCCTCCAGGGAGTCCCATTTGAATTCCTGAAGCATCTCTGTAACACTTCCGTGTTGTTCAAACCTACCGGTAGCAAACTTAGCAAACCGCCTCTGAATTGCTTGGATGCCTTCCTTTCATCCGACCCGTACGGATCCCAAACACTCGAGGACTACTCAAGAATAGGTCGCACCAGCGTCCTATATGCTGTCTCCTTTGCAGGTGAACCATTCTTTCCTAAAATTCTCCCAATAAACTGAAGTCGTCGATTCACCTTCCCTACCGAAGTTCTCACATGCTCGTACCATTTCATATCGCTTTGCAACGATACTCCCAGATATTTAAACGACTTGACTCTGTCTGGTAGGACGTTAGTAATACTGTGTCCGAACATTCCAGGATTTTTCTTCCGACTCATCCGCATTAACTTACATTTTTCCACATTTAGAGCTAACTTCCATTCATCACACCAACTGCAAATTTTGACTAACTCGTCTTGTATCAACCTACGTTCACTCAACTTCGATGCCTTAGCATAAACCATGACATCGTCAGCGAACACCCACAAATTTCTGCCCACCATGTCCGCCAAACCAATTACGTTTATAGACAACAACAGCGCTCCTGTCACACTTCCATGGGAGGCTCCTGGCGATACCTTTGTCTCTCATGAACACTCACCGCCCACGAAAACTTACTGGATTCTGTTGTTGTTGTTGTTGTTGTGGTCTTCAGTCCTGAGACTGGTTTGATGCAGCTCTCCATGCTACTCTATCCTGTGCAAGCTTCTTCATCTCCCAGTACCTACTGCAACCTACATCCTTCTGAATCTGCTGAGTGTATTGATCTCTTGGTCTCCCTCTACGATTTTTACCCTCCACGCTGCCCTCCAATGCTAAATTTGTGATCCCTTGATGCCTCAAAACATGTCCTACCAACCGATCCCTTCTTCTAGTCAAGTTGTGCCACAAACTTCTCTTCTCTCCAATCCTATTCAATACCTCCTCATTAGTTACGTGATCTACCCACCTTATCTTCAGCATTCTTCTGTAGCACCACATTTCGAAAGCTTCTATTCTCTTCTTGTCCAAACTGGTTATCGTCCATGTCTCACTTCCATACATGGCTACACTCCATACAAATACTTTCAGAAACGACTTCCTGACACCTAAATCTATACTCGATGTTAACAAATTTCTCTTCTTGAGAAACGCTTTCCTTGCCATTGCCAGTCTACATTTTATATCCTCTCTACTTCGACCATCATCGGTTATTTTACTCCCTAAATAGCAAAACTCTATTACTACTTTAAGTGTCTCATTTCCTAGTCTAATTCCCTCAGCATCACCCGACTTAATTTGACTACATTCCATTATCCTCGTTTTGCTTTTGTTGATGTTCATCTTATATCCTCCTTTCAAGACACTGTCCATTCCGTTCAACTGCTCTTCCAAGTCCTTTGCTGTCTCTGACAGAATTACAATGTCATCGGCGAACCTCAAAGTTTTTACTTCTTCTCCATGAATTTTAATACCTACTCCGAATTTTTCTTTTGTTTCCTTTACTGCTTGCTCAATATACAGATTGAATAACATCGGGGAGAGGCTACAACCCTGTCTCACTCCTTTCCCAACCACTGGATTCTATTATTTATTTTAAGAGGTCTTAGAGCCACTAACATACACTCCTGGAAATGGAAAAAAGAACACATTGATACCGGTGTGTCAGACCCACCATACTTGCTCCGGACACTGCGAGAGGGCTGTACAAGCAATGATCACACGCACGGCACAGCGGACACACCAGGAACCGCGGTGTTGGCCGTCGAATGGCGCTAGCTGCGCAGCATTTGTGCACCGCCGCCGTCAGTGTCAGCCAGTTTGCCGTGGCATACGGAGCTCCATCGCAATCTTTAACACTGGTAGCATGCCGCGACAGCGTGGACGTGAACCGTGTGTGCAGTTGACGGACTTTGAGCGACGGCGTATAGTGGGCATGCGGGAGGCCGGGTGGACGTACCGCCGAATTGCACAACACGTGGGGCGTGAGGTCTCCACAGTACATCGATGTTGTCGCCAGTGGTCGGCGAAGGTGCACGTGCCCGTCGACCTGGGACCGGACCGCAGCAACGCACGGATGCACGCCAAGACCGTAGGATCCTACGCAGTGCCGTAGGGGACCGCACCGCCACTTCCCAGCAAATTAGGGACACTGTTGCTCCTGGGGTATCGGCGAGGACCATTCGCAACCGTCTCCATGAAGCTGGGCTACGGTCCCGCACACCGTTAGGCCGTCTTCCGCTGACGCCCCAACATCGTGCAGCCCGCCTGCAGTTGTGTCGCGACAGGCGTGAATGGAGGGACGAATGGAGACGTGTCGTCTTCAGCGATGAGAGTCGCTTCTGCCTTGGTGCCAATGATGGTCGTATGCGTGTTTGGCGCCGTGCAGGTGAGCGCCACAATCAGGACTGCATACGACCGAGGCACACAGGGCCAACACCCGGCATCATGGTGTGGGGAGCGATCTCCTACACTGGCCGTACACCACTGGTGATCGTCGAGGGGACACTGAATAGTGCACGGTACATTCAAACCGTCATCGAACCCATCGTTCTACCATTCCTAGACCGGCAAGGGAACTTGCTGTTCCAACAGGACAATGCACGTCCGCATGTATCCCGTGCCACCCAACGTGCACTAGAAGGTGTAAGTCAACTACCCTGGCCAGCAAGATCTCTGGATCTGTCCCCCATTGAGCATGTTTGGGACTGGATGAAGCGTCGTCTCACGCGGTCTGCACGTCCAGCACGAACGCTGGTCCAACTGAGGCGCCAGGTGGAAATGGCATGGCAAGCCGTTCCACAGGACTACATCCAGCATCTCTACGATCGTCTCCATGGGAGAATAGCAGCCTGCATTGCTGCGAAAGGTGGATATACACTGTACTAGTGCCGACATTGTGCATGCTCTGTTGCCTGTGTCTATGTGCCTGTGGTTCTGTCAGTGTGATCATGTGATGTATCTGACCCCAGGAATGTGTCAATAAAGTTTCCCCTTCTGGGACAATGAATTCACGGTGTTCTTATTTCAATTTCCAGGAGTGTATCTGTGAATTTATTCCATATGCTCGTACCATCGTTAATAACCAGCAATGGGGAACCACGGCAAATGCTTTCCGGCAATCTAGACATGTGGAATGTGGCAGTTGTCCAGCGTCCATTGTTCTTAGCATATAATGCGAGGAAAGGACAAACATAGTTTTGCACTAGCGATGCTTTCTAAAACCATGCTCATTCGTGGAAATAAGCTTCTTAGTCTCAAGAAAGTTTATTACATTCTAACTGAGATATTTCCAACAATTCTGCAACAAAAAGAAGTTAGGATATTGGTCTGTAATCTTGCGTTCTTTTACCCTTCTTGTACACTGGAGTCACCAGCGCTTTTATTCCAGTCACTTGAGACATTGTGTGTCCAAAATTGTCTTTAAAGGTAAAAGTATCTAACCAGAAATTGATTCCTTTGTAATTAGTGATACTATCAAAGATAAAATTGTTCCAGAATAATTATTCAACAAACCTGCATGTGGCTGCATCTGCGAAATTGTTTCGAGCACTCCTCCATTTTGCCAGTAATGAAACATGTATTTGAATCAGCAATCAAGTTTAAGAGAATAATGCCCTTTGTGCAATGGCATTAAGATGGTACTGAAAAATTAACTTTTGGCCCTGATGTTTACCTAATGAAATTATATCTTGACTTGAATAATGCCCGTTGTGCAGTGGCATAAAATTAGTTATTTGAAACAACTTTGCTCTGGTAACTTTAGTTACACCAAAATCGATTTCAAACCACGAACTACACATATATATTACATAGAGGCCTCGTTTTCTTTACGTTCTGTCATTTGGTGGGTAACTTTACCTTACTATTCATTTTCATATTCAATACAAGCAAAGGATGTGGATTATGATTTAGGCTGTTAGATTTAAACACAATGTTGGTCTCTCTCTCTCTCTCTCTCTCTCTCTCTCTCTCTCTCTCTCTCTCTCTCTCTCTATATATATATATATATATATATATATATATATATATATACTCCTGGAAATTGAAATAAGAACACCGTGAATTCATTGTCCCAGGAAGGGGACTCTTTATTGACACATTCCTGGGGTCAGATACATCACATGATCACACTGACAGAACCACAGGCACATAGACACAGGCAACAGAGCATGCACAATGTCAGCACTAGTACAGTGTATATCCACCTTTCGCAGCAATGCAGGCTGCTATTCTCCCATGGAGACGATCGTAGAGATGCTGGATGTAGTCCTGTGGAACGGCTTGCCATGCCATTTCCACCTGGCGCCTCAGTTGGACCAGCGTTCGTGCTGGACGTGCAGACCGCGTGAGACGACGCTTCATCCAGTCCAAAACATGCTCAATGGGGGACAGATCCGGAGATCTTGCTGGCCAGGGTAGTTGACTTACACCTTCTAGAGCACGTTGGGTGGCACGGGATACATGCGGACGTGCATTGTCCTGTTGGAACAGCAAGGTCCCTTGCCGGTCTAGGAATGGTAGAACGATGGGTTCGATGACGGTTTGGATGTACCGTGCACTATTCAGTGCCCCTCGACGATCACCAGTGGTGTACGGCCAGTGTAGGAGATCGCTCCCCACACCATGATGCCGGGTGTTGGCCCTGTGTGCCTCGGTCGTATGCAGTCCTGATTGTGGCGCTCACCTGCACGGCGCCAAACACGCATACGACCATCATTGGCACCAAGGCAGAAGCGACTCTCATCGCTGAAGACGACACGTCTCCATTCGTCCCTCCATTCACGCCTGTCGCGACACTACTGGAGGCGGGCTGCACGATGTTGGGGCGTCAGCGGAAGACGGCCTAACGGTGTGCGGGACCGTAGCCCAGCTTCATGGAGACGGTTGCGAATGGTCCTCGCCGATACCCCAGGAGCAACAGTGTCCCTAATTTGCTGGGAAGTGGCGGTGCGGTCCCCTACGGCACTGCGTAGGATCCTACGGTCTTGGCGTGCATCCGTGCGTCGCTGCGGTCCGGTCCCAGGTCGACGGGCACGTGCACCTTCCGCCGACCACTGGCGACAACATCGATGTACTGTGGAGACCTCACGCCCCACGTGTTGAGCAAATCGGCGGTACGTCCACCCGGCCTCCCGCATGCCCACTATACGCCCTCGCTCAAAGTCCGTCAACTGCACATACGGTTCACGTCCACGCTGTCGCGGCATGCTACCAGTGTTAAAGACTGCGATGGAGCTCCGTATGCCACGGCAAACTGGCTGACACTGACGGCGGCGGTGCACAAATGCTGCGCAGCTAGCGCCATTCGACGGCCAACACCGCGGTTCCTGGTGTCCGCTGTGCCGTGCGTGTGATCATTGCTTGTACAGCCCTCTCGCAGTGTCCGGAGCAAGTATGGTGGGTCTGACACACCGGTGTCAATGTGTTCTTTTTTCCATTTCCAGGAGTGTATATATTAAAAATTTAAGTCATATACAAAAACTACCATTTCCAAAGTTTTGTAGCACGAATCACTCTTACAAAAAATTTTACAAAACGCTTAGTGCGTCAAAACTTGAACATACAAATCCTAACACTATTATCTAACAAAAACCATTTTGAAATAATTTTATTGCTTCTCCCAGTAACGTGCTAAAGTTTGTTCAGTGTACAACCTGAAAACTGCGTAGTGCAAATCCTACCTTAAAGCTGTCACCACACGTCTGCTTCCTCCAGGCACCTAGCTGCGACGACCGAGTTTTTTACTGCGCGCGCCCAGCTCTCTTAACCATCAAAGATCCTCCTACTCAAAGATATTATACTCATTCACCCTTGCGGTTGGCAACTATCGACAATTTTTTCTGGATCTACCCTGATCAGACCTCAGCACATACTTTTCTATTGTGCTGGGCGAAAGATTCACGATAGATGCAGGCTAGGTAAGGGACCAATGCCGAAGGGTAGTCTTTGTAAAATCGAAGTGGGCTTCCATCCGGAAATGGTGATTTACTTGTATGCAAATCTGTCAGTTGTTCCTCTACGCCAGGTATACTTACTTGTATGTCTTCCATACAGGATTCTGTCCGATGGTCCAACGACTGTATGTTTGTACAGTTCGTCCGTGTGAACAATTTCGTGAACGAGAAATTTAAAACTTCGGCTTTCGTTTTGCTATCTTCAACTGCCGCACCAGGCTGGTCAACAAAGTACCGAATGGAAGCCTTAGACCCCCTTAGCGAGTTTACATGAGACCAGAATTTTCTCGGATTCTCTGCCAGATCTTTTGCTAGGGTGTGACGGTGGTGGTTGTTGTACGCTTCGCGCAAAGAGCTTTCCACGAAGGTTATCTTACAATTTCCATTGCCTACTTCGGCCCAAATAAAAAGATGCTCATCAGAATTCTATTTCTTCTCTCTTCTTGTTGATGTTAGAAGCGGGTTATCTGGAATCAAAGTACCATGCGGGAACTTAGTAAGTATGCCTGATGTCTCTGTTATACTCCACGTCTTCCGCGCAAAAATATTTGCATCAGGGAAAGCTTCCAGGCCACCTAGTCAGCATGGTTACACTACAGAAAGAGTCAACCATGTACCCCCTCCAAAAACTGCAGAATCTTCGCAGGTCTCCTGCAATCTTAGTCCTTGAAACACATCTGGGCCTCCAATAAGCTGAAGCCTTGTACACATGCACCATGCGCCGCCAACAACGACGATAATGACGTCGCCTAGGCATTGCAGAGCTACGTTAACACAAGTGTTACCTTTAGTAACGACAACATCATCTCTAGGTTATTTCAGGATGTATCATCTTCCGTACCCCCACCATCCCACACACCCCACCCTAAATCCGTGTGGTTTGTGGCTGTGAGGCTATCTGACAGATCGTGCCTATCAGGGATGTATCCAGAATATATACGCTCTGAGCAACTGTCAACCATCCCGTGTTACCATGCAGCATGTTCCTGAGTCATCAGACCATACTGAACACATGTCATAACTTGTGACAATACGCTAATGTAATCCAGAGCCACTTTTATCGTACGTTTGATCGTTCGTTACATTTCCCTGCGCTCGTTTCAAGTTCTAGGTGCTTACAGCGCCGTTTTTTCACCTGGTGGCATACTTCAGGAGCACGCCGTTTAATGAACATACCTCCGACGTTTCAGCGCCCTACTATACAGGGTGAGTCACCTAACATTACCGCTGGATATATTTCGTAAACCACATCAAATACTGACGAACCGATTCCACAGACCGAACGTGAGGAGAGGGGCTAGTGTAATTGGTTAATACAAACCATAAAAAATGCACGGAAGTACGTCTTTTAACACAAACCTACGTTTTTTTTAAATGGAACCCCGTTAGTTTTGTTAGTACATCTGAACATACAAACAAATACGTAATCAGTGGCGTTTGTTGCATTGTAAAATGTTAATTACATCCGGAGATATTGTAACCTAAAGTTGACGCTTGAGTACCACTCCTCCGCTGTTCGATCGTGTGTATCGGAGAGCACCGAATTACGTAGGGATCCAAAGGGAACGGTGATGGACCTTAGGTACAGAATAGACTGGAACAGCACATTACGTCCACATGCTAACACCTTTTTATTGATCTTTTTCACTGACGCACATGTACATTACCATGAGGGGTGAGGTACACGTACACACGTGGTTTCCGTATTCAATTACGGAGTGGAATAGAGTGTGTCCCGACATGTCAGGCCAATAGATGTACAATGTGGTGGCCATTATTTGCTGCACACAATTGCAATCTCTGGCGTAATGAATGTCGTACACGCCGCAGTACATCTGGAGTAATGTCGCCGCAGGCTGCCACAATACGTTGTTACATATCTTCTGGGGTTGTAGGCACATCACGGTACACATTCTCCTTTAACGTACCCCACAAAAAGAAATCAAGAGGTATAAGATCAGGAGAACGGGCTGGCCAATTCATGCGTCCTCCACGTCATGGTAATGTACATGTGCGTCAGTGAAAAAGATCAATAAAAAGGTGTTAGCATGTGGACGTAATGTGCTGTTCCAGTCTCTTCTGTACCTAAGGTCCATCACCGTTCCCTTTGGATCCCTAGGTAATTCGGTGCTCTCCGATACACACGATCGAACAGCGGAGGAGTGGTACTCAAGCGTCAACTTAAGGTTACAATATCTCCGGATGTAATTAACATTTTACAATGCAACAAACGGCACTGATTACGTATTTGTTTATTTGTTCAGATGTGCTAACAAAACTAACGTGGTTCCATTTAAAAAAACGTAGGTTTGTGTTAAAAAACATACTTCCGTGCATTTTTGTATGGTTTGTATTAACCAATTACACTAGCCCCTCTCCTCACGTTCGGTCTGTGGAATCGGTTCGTCAGTATTTGATGTGGTTTACGAAATATATCCAGCGGTAACGTTAGGTGACTCACCCTGTATATACAGTCTGCACTGCAGAATTCGGAATTGCAGCCATTTGAATCATAATTATAACCACACTACACCAGTGAAAACAGTTACCAAAACTGTTGATGAAACTTGTAAAGTAATCATATCTGTACTGCAGTGATAGATCAGGTAATCAACGTACAATAAGGTTGCCTTATATTTCGTAGTCATTCATACATATGGCGAGATCTATTATGTTTAAAAATTAATAAGAAAGCAACACTAAAAAAAGGCTCTAGTGACCATCCTAAAGTGATAAATACGAATAGCACAGCATCATCCTATTAAAACTGTTTTGTGTTGAAACTAGTGAGTGAAACTGAAACTACTGAGTGAAACTGCTGCTACTGTCTCTTATATTTATCATTTCAACACTGACCTACAGAATTTTCCTGACAAAGACAACTCAAACTGAACCTGTCGCCGGCAGGGGGTGGCCGAGCGGTTCTAGGCGCTACAGTCTGGAACCGTGCGGCCGCTATGGTCGCAGCTTCGAATCCTGCCTCGGGCATGGATGTGTGTGATGTCCTTAAGTTAGTTTGGTTTAAGTAGTTCTAAGTTCTAGGGGCCTGATGACCTCAGAAATTGTGTTCCACTGTGCTCAGAGCCATTTGACCCTTTTTTTAACGTATTCATTTATTACCCACAATAAATAAGCACAACGCAATCTGACTGCTTTACAATGGCAACATGGCTTCAAATAATGAACACAAAATAATGGACCTGAATTGGGAGTAAACCTAACATTATCTCACAGAAAATCTTCATAACATGAACTACAGCAATTACAGCAAGCAGCAACTACAACCAGCTAAATAAAAAGTTTCTAACCACTAGGAGATACTTAAAATTTTTACAGAAACCAGATGGCAGTTATAAGAGTCGAGGGGCATGAAAGGGAAGCAGTGGTTGGGAAAGGAGTGAGACAGGGTTGTAGCCTCTCCCCGATGTTATTCAATCTGTATATTGAGCAAGCAGTAAAGGAAACAAAAGAAAAATTCGGTGTAGGTATTAAAATTCATGGAGAAGAAGTAAAAACTTTGAGGTTCGCCGATGACATTGTAATTCTGTCAGAGACAGCAAAAGACTTGGAAGAGCAGTTGAACGGAATGGACAGTGTCTTGAAAGGAGGATATAAGATGAACATCAACAAAAGCAAAACGAGGATAATGGAATGTAGTCAAATTAAATCGGGTGATGCTGAGGGGATTAGATTAGGAAATGACACACTTAAAGTAGTAAAGGAGTTTTGCTATTTAGGGAGTAAAATAACTGATGATGGTCGAACTAGAGAGGATATAAAATGTAGACTGGCAATGGCAAGGAAATAGTTTCTGAAGAAGAGAAATTTGTTAACATCGAGTATAGTTTATATGTCAGGAAGTCGTTTCTGAAAGTATTTGTATGGAGTGTAGCCATGTATGGAAGTGAAACATGGACGATAACCAGTTTGGACAAGAAGAGAATAGAAGCTTTCGAAATGTGGTGCTACAGAAGAATGCTGAAGATAAGGTGGGTAGATCACGTAACTAATGAGGAGGTATTGAATAGGATTGGGGAGAAGAGAAGTTTGTGGCACAACTTGACTAGAAGAAGGGATCGATTGGTAGGACATGTTTTGAGGCATCAAGGGATCACAAATTTAGCATTGGAGGGCAGCGTGGAGGGTAAAAATCGTAGGGGGACACCAAGAGATGAATACACTAAGCAGATTCAGAAGGACGTAGGTTGCAGTAGGTACTGGGAGATGAAGAAGCTTGCACAGGATAGAGTAGCATGGAGAGCTGCATCAAACCAGTCTCAGGACTGAAGACCACAACAACAACAACTACTACTACTACTAGGAGGCATATGGTTGGCAAAAGAAAGATTTTCTTGTAGAGCAAACAATGTATTTAGCAGATTTACTTTATTCATGTCACATCCAGTTCCAAAAATTATATATTTTCTATAACTCGAGTACCCAAACATTAACAACTACATCCATCATCATTTTACACAGCATGTCCTACCAACACTGGGTCTTGACGAAGGATACATGGCCACGCCGTCCGCTTGCTAACTAACTGCTAGTCCGTCCAACCACAGAATCTCTTGCCGAGGGCGCAGAGAGCTGTCAGCGATATTCTTACAGTCTATAGCGCTGTCAACATACAAACATGTAAACAGGCTTCTTACAGTACTAAAAGACTACCTGACACATTGAGGGTTATTGACGAATTGAAAACATGTCATAAACAGTGCAGACTAATTCTACGTGACTGTTTGATGAGGCTCCGTTAGCAAATGAATGGCGAATATACTCAAACTGTGAATTCTCGATCTCACACACTCAGGTGGGTAGTGACAACATTTAGACCGAGCGAGGTGGCGCAGTGGTTGGCGCATTGGCCTCGCATTCGGGAGGACGACGGTTCAAACCCGAGTCCGGTCATCCTGATTTAGGTTTTCCATGAATTTCCTAAATTCCTCTAGGCAAATGCTGACATGATTCCTATCAGACGGCACAGTCCATTTCCTTCCCCATCTTGACACAATTCGAGCTCGTGCTCCCTCTCTAATAAACCTCGATGTCAACGGAACTTTAAAGCTAATCTTCCTACCTTCTTGTTTTACAATAACGAGAATGCTGGGGTTATCAAAGCTCGTCGTGAGTGTTTCTATAATATTACATCTATACGCTCCCTGAGACTGTTAATATGTCTGCCTCGTGATGACTGGGTGTTGTGTGCTGTCCTTAGGTTAGTTAGGTTTAAGTAGTTCTAAGTTCTAGGGGACTGATGACCATAGATGTTAAGTCCCATAGTGCTCAGAGCCATTTTTTTGTTAATATGTTGACTGTTTGACAATGTTTTTATCCGTTTCTCTCGCTGCGTTGACTGAACAAGGAAGATCGTGATAAAGCTCACGAGAAAGCGACTACATAAGCAGTTAATATCTGCATGCAGGAGAACAGCTTGCGAACAGAGCAGCACTGAGAAATAGCAAATTTCGGAATAGAGTTTAGATCACAAAAACAGTGTTATCTTAGTCCACTTCGTACGGTAGTGGTTGGCGTTTCTTCTGTGTGGCTGTCCGGCTGCTGACAGGTTCCGCCAAGATCCAGTGTTGGGCCGACCACATGTTATGAGTTACCGAATGCTATAATTTCGTACACCTGAAGATAGGATTTTAAAATCCCGAAACCGGTCCTGTTTTGAATAAATATTAATACAGCTGAAGCGGATCTCTCTGAATTAATTATCAAGGCTCATCTTGCGGATGTCCTACATACTAATCCTTGTGCGAACTTTATATTGTTTTGAAACATTTCACCATAGAGGAAGGAGCCGTCATCGTTGAGGCATGAGGTGGGTGGCAAAGGTCACGGTAGTAAAACAAACTTTCATGTTGCGGCGGCGCGGTTCTTTCCGTCACTTTACGAGGAACCTGCACCTACCTGTGAACATTGCCTCAGCATATCATCCGTAGCAAAGCCGAGCGAAACCTACTGTACTTCGACGTGAACCAGGCTGCAATTTAAGTCACTAATCTACGTTTCGGGAGAAAGTTTTCACACGAAATGAAAGGTTGGAAATTTTGTCCTCAATTAATATATTCTGAAACTTAGGTGAACAAGTATCACTGCCAAGCCCGTGCTGGTCTTAACACAGTCACTCACAATCCCTTTCACTCACGTTAACAAGTTTATGGTGTTGCATTTCCCGAAAACGCATTAGCTACAATAATACTGATTGTTTTTGATTGAGAATGCTCGCCAGATATTACGTCTGTCGGTACTTAATGCAGTCACAGTTTTTAGCGACCGAGCTGCTCAATACGCCACGCGGAATATATGTCTTTTCTAGTCACAAAATTCACTTAAAAATTCCGAAATTTCTACACACCCATCAGAAAAATTATGCCGTCACTTTACTACACTTTTGATGTATGAAACACTGCTAGATCCGGCAACTTATCATTTCCATCGGAACTACTATTCACACGTCCGAACTGTTTCATGGCTAGGTTCCGACCCTTCTTTAGAATACTCTGTCTTCTCTACCAGCAGAGAAAGGTGCGCGAAGAATACTGCTTTACCACTGGTCAGTTTACTCAACAGCCAATAGCAAAACAACATTCTCCCGCTTCAGTCCGCGCTTTTCATCAATAACCAATAGCAAATTAGTAAACCTAACGACTGCACTTTTTACCGACGTAATTATCTAATACGCTGAAGTTTTGTTTATGCATAAAGTTATTTACTATTGTTATTTATACCTAAAGTAACTTCCCTTTACCATAAACTTACTTTGAAAATCTATTCTACAAAAATAGCCTTTGTCCACATCCATACTTCTTCGAAATGTTCCCACACTAAATCGTACTACATTACTCGTTAGACAATTATCTTCATACTAACCTTAAACCACACTCACGCATCATTCATACTGCTAAAACACATTTATAATATTTTACATACACAAAAAGACATAATAACACTTTATGAAAATACTAGAACAGTTTATGAAAAACATTCTATTACTTTAGTGCACTCTAGTGGGCACAATCGAAACTAAATCAGTCCCCTATCGAATACTGTCCTCTATCGGCTGATACATTAACTACGTGCGCGTCCAGTCTCGCGTCACCATCTGTCACTATCCAGCTCTGAGACACATCTCCCACTTAACCGCCTCCAAGGCAGGATCGTTATACGGCGCTACGCCTTAATGTCAGCAGAACGAAAAACCAGTGCAATGATGCAAATTTTACTTTCTGTTCACACGGTAACTAGTTTTGGGCCGAGTGAACACAATGGAAGTTTTGCAACTTTGGAGTGGTCTTTCGTTCTACTGATTAACAGAAGTTGCTGACCGAAGCTACTCCAGCATTCTGGAAGTTCGTAAAACTTTCATGGCACCTAACGCAGTAACGTAAAATAATGTGTTATTCCATTTCGGTCACTTACAAAATGTCATTACATGTGTGGCAATACGCCTAGAAACCACACCAATACTCAAAAATTCTGGGTACTGTACCAGTGAGCCTTAATCTGAAATCCGGCATATTTTTTTTTTATTTAATCAAGGCATTTACATGTGTTGATCACAAAATGTTGCTACAGAAGTTGGACCATTACGGAATACGAGGAGTAGCTCACAACTGGTTCACCTCTTACTCTAGCAACAGGCAGCAAATGGACATTATTCACAAGGTTGATAACGACTGTGATGTGGGGTCTGAATGGGGTACTGTCAAGTGGGGGGTGCCCCAGGGATCAATGTTGGGGCCACTCCTGTTCCCTATTTATATAAATGATATGCCCTCTAGTATTACGGGTAACTCTGAAATATTTATGTTTGCTGAAGAAACTAGCTTGGTAGTAAATGATGTTGTGTGCAACCTAGGCTCGGTTTCAAATACTGCAGTACGTGATCTAAGTACATGGCTTGTAGAAAAGAAGCTAACGCTAAATCACAGTAAGACTCAGTTTTTACAGTTTCTAACACACAGCCGGCCGAAGTGGCCGTGCGGTTAAAGGCGCTGCAGTCTGGAACCGTGAGACCGCTACGGTCGCAGGTTCGAATCCTGCCTCGGGCATGGATGTTTGTGATGTCCTTAGGTTAGTTACATTCAAGTAGTTCTAAGTTCTAGGGGACTAATGACCTCAGCAGTTGAGTCCCATAGTGCTCAGAGCCATTTGAACCATTTTTTTTTTCTAACACACAATTCAACAAAATCTGACGTTTTAATTTCACAGAACGGGCATATGATTAGTGAAACTGAACAGTTCAAATTTCTGGGCTTTCAGATAGATAATAAGCTGTCGTGGAAAGCTCACGTTCAGGATCTTGTTCAAAGACTTAATACTGCCATTCTTACTATCCGAACGATATCAGAAGTGAATGATCGTTCGACACGAAAATTGCTCTACTTTGCTTATTTTCATTCGGTTATGTCGTATGTTATTATATTTTGGAGTAACTCGTCCCTTTCTAAAAGGGTATTTTTGGCTCAAGAACGGTTGGTTCGAGCAGTAAGTGGTGTGAGTTCACGAACCTCGTGTCGACCTCCGTTCATGAGTCTGCGTATTTTCACATTGGCCTCTCAATATGTATATATATTATTGTCGTTTCTTGTTACCAATATTAGTTTATTCCCAAGAATAAGTAGCTTTCACTCGGTTAATACCTGGCAGAAATCAAACCTGCATTTGGATCGGACTTCCTTAACTCTTCTGCAAAAAGGTGTGCAGTGTACTGCTGCATCCATTTTCAATAATCTGCCACTCGAATTCAAAGATCTTAGCAGTAATCCACGCACTTTCAAATCGAAACTGAAGAGTTTTCGTCATGGGTCACTCCTTCTACTCTGTCAAGGAGTTCCTTGAACAATTAAGCTGATTCTTATTGTATTGCTGATAGCGTTTACTTAAACTTATGGAATGACTTTTTCAGGTTCATGAAGATTTATTTTTATCTGTTATTACTTTTATGTTGTAATTCCATGTACTGACACATCCCAAGACCTTGGAGATTTGCTCTTCAGTTTGATCCTACGGAATTTGACGTGTAAATAAAAAAAAAAAAAAAATGTCCTCCACAGTAAATGTTCTGCGAACTTTATACTGTTTTGAAACATTTCAGTATATATACATCGTGCAATGTAGGAAGTAGCCGTAAAGGTTGAGGCATGAGGTCGGTGGCAAAGGTCACAGTTGTAAAACGAACTTTCATGGTGACAGAAAGAAAAAACAGTCCAAAGTTGCAAATTTTACTTTCTGTTCACTCGGTGACTGGTTTTAGGCCGAGTGAACAGAAAGTAAATTTTGTTGATTAATATAAGTTGCTGACCCAAGCTACTCCAGCATTCTGGAAGTTCGTAAAACTTTCATGGCACCTAACGCAGTAATGTAAAACACTGTGTTATTCCATTTCGGTCATTTACAAAATGTCATTACATGTGTGGCAATAGGCCTAGAAAGTACAGTAACGCTCAAAAATTCTGTATAGTGTACCAATGACTGTTAATCTGAAATCCGGCTGTGATGTAGGTCAGGAACTTCTCCCTCCATCACAAGGCAGCGCGATGAGTGATAAACTGTAACAGCAGGTCATTTTCTTCTCTGTATAGAGACAGTAATTATTCTCTTCAGTGCAAATTTGGTCTTTTCAAATTATGAGCACGCATACCAGCGCACACGAAAGAAGCGCAGCTTTTATCGTGGACGAAGGAATGTGGAGCATACTGTCGCTAGCTGAACGCAGAGCCAGGTCTGCAGGTGCAGCCAGAGGGCGACAGAAAGCGTCGCGAATTCATTACCGCCGTAATGGAGGTGTGCGGCGGACTAATTGACTTTCTGTGGCGAGCCCGTGCCGCGCCTGCACAATGGTGGCAATCTGTGCCGTCAGGAGAGGTGGGAGAAGGGGCGCGGCCGGGGGTGGGGGTGGCCGAGGCTATGATGTTTTCCGGTCCGGGAGCTCGATTAACTCATTTGCCACCGCCGCGTCTCTGTGCCGACACCAGCTGGAGCGCAGAGGCTGCGAACGCCTGCATAGGTTTGCGAGTCTGGCAGAGCAGAGGCAAGCAAGCACTGTTCTGTCTCACGCCACACTGCGCATATCACGGTCTGACAAATTCTAAACATACGAGCGTTAGACACTAAGATTTAATTACCACAGGCATAGTCAGGGACCCCTCGTCTTGCCATGTTCTCCTGTCTACAAGACAGTAACTGTTGTCACAGTCTAATTATTGAAAGTCCAATTCGTCCAGGTGGCATTGTAACACGCTCGGGAGTACAAAAGTGTGGGGTATATTTATACTGGTTGTCATTTCGTGACCGTTTCTTGACCGTGCGCCCTGTCCACACCACGTACCTGATAATCCCGCGGCGGTCGTACTGTCCTGCTCCACACTGCTGTTGGCTTGCCTGAAATTATCCATCGAAATATGCAAGCGGGTTTAGGGGAGCCACTCAACGTTAAGACACAACACTGTTCGACGTCTGGTATGAACATCTACACTCCTGGAAATGGAAAAAAGAACACATTGACACCGGTGTGTCAGACCCACCATACTTGCTCCGGACACTGCGAGAGGGCTGTACAAGCAATGATCACACGCACGGCACAGCGGACATACCAGGAACCGCGGTGTTGGCCGTCGAATGGCGCTAGCTGCGCAGCATTTGTGCACCGCCGCCGTCAGTGTCAGCCAGTTTGCCGTGGCATACGGAGCTCCATCGCAGTCTTTAACACTGGTAGCATGCCGAGACAGCGTCGACGTGAACCGTATGTGCAGTTGACGGACTTTGAGCGAGGGCGTATAGTGGGCATGCGGGAGGCCGGGTGGACGTACCGCCGAAGTGCTCAACACGTGGGGCGTGAGGTCTCCACAGTACATCGATGTTGTCGCCAGTGGTCGGCGGAAGGTGCACGTGCCCGTCGACCTGGGACCGGACCGCAGCGACGCACGGATGCACGCCAAGACCGTAGCATCCTACGCAGTGCCGTAGGGGACCACACCGCCACTTCCCAGCAAATTAGGGACACTGTTGCTCCTGGGGTATCGGCGAGGACCATTCGCAACCGTCTCCATGAAGCTGGGCTACGGTCCCGCACACCGTTAGGCCGTCTTCCGCTCACGCCCCAACATCGTGCAGCCCGCCTCCAGTGGTGTCGCGACAGGCGTGAATGGAGGGACGAATGGAGACGTGTCGTCTTCAGCGATGAGAGTCGCTTCTGCCTTGGTGCCAATGATGTTCGTATGCGTGTTTGGCGCCGTGCAGGTGAGCGCCACAATCAGGACTGCATACGACCGAGGCCCACGGGGCCAACACCCGGCATCATGGTGTGGGGAGCGATCTCCTACACTGGCCGTACACCACTGGTGATGGTCGAGGGGACACTGAATAGTGCACGGTACATCCAAACCGTCATCGAACCCATCGTTCTACCATTCCTAGACCGGCAAGGGAACTTGCTGTTCCAACAGGACAATGCACGTCCGCATGTATCCCGTGCCACCCAACGTGCTCTAGAAGGTGTAAGTCAACTACCCTGGTGAAAGGTGGCTACACTGAGCCACAGCGCCAGAGATCGCGCTAGAGAGTATTGTTCCGCCGCCTCCACTGGCAGTGATTATTGAGATGTCGTAGTGGGCAGTGCTTGGGGCGAGCTCGTGGTAGTCAGTGCTTGGGGAGAGCTCGTGGCAGAGAGTGTTTGTTGAGATGTGCTAGTAGGGAGTGCTTGCTGAGATGGGATACTGAAAAGTTCTTGTTGAGATGTGGTAAGAGCGAGTCGGTGTGGAGATATATTGTAATGATTAGAGTGATTTTGGTCAATATATGAAGGTAACGAAACTTGATTTATTTTTCATTATCAATGTCGTAAATAATGCTTCATTACAGGTTCAGTCAACAAAGCATCTGGCTTGTGTTCTGGGATTAGAGTGTAATTCTGGTTTTCTTGAGTAATTATGGTATTTCTATTTCCTTTAATTAATTCAGTATAAATGATATTTAAAATTTCTTGTGTTGTTGAAGAAGAACCGTGCCAGATGCGTACGTTGAGTCATACTTCCACACACAGAACAGTTATACTTATGCTTTGGTTTCGTAGGTTTTATAGTTGCTGGGGACTTAATTAATTAATTGTGTTAATGAAAATTTCCATTTCATTCTTTGTTATTGTTCTATGCAGTCAGATAGCGTAATAATACCAGTCAGGGCCAACCGTTTACGAGACTTCGTAATCGAACAGATAGCTACTAAATCAAAAAATTAAAATTATTTGCATTCATATTTTAATTAAGCCCCCATGCACTGGCCAGCAAGATCTCCGGATCTGTCCCCCATTGAGCATGTTTGGGACTGGATGAAGCGTCGTCTCACGCGGTATGCACGTCCAGCACGAACGCTGGTCCAGCTGAGGCGCCAGGTGGAAATGGCATGGCAAGCCGTTCCACAGGACTACATCCAGCATCTCTACGATCGTCTCCATGGGAGAATAGCAGCCTGCATTGCTGCGAAAGGTGGATATACACTGTACTAGTGCCGACATTGTGCATGCTCTGTTGCCTGCGTCTATGTGCCTGTGGTTCTGTCAGTGTGATCATGTGATGTATCTGACCCCAGGAATGTGTCAATAAAGTTTCCCCTTCCTGGGACAATGAATTCACGGTGTTCTTATTTCAATTGCCAGGAGTGTATATTCTGAGACGATATGGAAACCACAGGTTGCACTGTTTACACTCAAAGTCGTAAATGTTTATCCCAATTAACAATCTTGATGACGGTCTGTCCACAACATCACTCAGACGAGCGCACGCGTAAGCGACACGACGCGGGTGAATGTTGATTGCCGGCCGGGGTGGCCGAGCGGTTCTAGGCGCTACAGTCTGGAACCGCGCGACCGCTACTGTCGCAGGTTCGAATCCTGCCTTGGGCATGGATGTGTGTGATGTCCTTAGGTTAGTTAGGTTTAAGTAGTTCTAAGTTCTAGGGGACTGATGACCTCAGATGTTAAGTCCCATAGTGCTCAGAGCCATTTGAACCATTTGATTGTTGATTATGCGGAAGCCGAATGACGGAACGAAAGTTCTTACGCTCGCCGCGCATACACAGACTTCTTTTGGTACCATTCCTCCTTGACACTAGTAATGATATAACTCTGTCCGTAAAGTTAATTTTTGAGTTCTCCGTTCTCACTTGTACGAGCGTGCGCGTAACCGTCGCGGTGCGGGTGATTGTTGATAATGCGGAAACGCGAAGATCGAACGCGCGTCTTCACGCTCGCTACAAGACACTGGCACTTCACTGCACTCTTTTATGGTAACTAATTTCTACTGATTCACATCAGTTCATTCTGTGAGACGGCGCGGGTGATCGATGCTGTGCGACACGCAGCGAGAGGAAACATAAATACGTTACCGACGGCACCGCTCTTTTTTTCCATTACTTCTTGACGCACTTTCCTCTGAATTACTTCCATATTCAATCACTTTACTGTAATAGCACTTGTAGCAACACTTCAACCTGAATACTAACAAAGCCTCTCACATGCAGAGCTACACACACTACACAAGCTAACAGTACCGTGTCCCGTGCTCGACTCTCTAGACGCGGTTGCCCGCAATGATAATCCACAACTAAACCAGCGATATGACAATACGCTTACAGCATCATAAGGGGCTGCTACCTAGCAAAACGGATACTGCTAATGTTGTTTACGTACAGCGGTTGAACAAATGAATGGAAACACCGAAAACCCAACGTGTTGCTTTTCCTTATACTGCACAAGAAAAGTGTTGGCAGTCAAAATAGCTTCGAGTCGTCTCGGAATCGTTAAATATAGTGAGCCATGCGCGGCTCGTGTTCATGCCGTTTCTTGCTTGACAGGTTCTCTTTACGGAACCATCGCCTCGCCTCTTGTTCGATTTACTAGCGTCACTACGTTGCTGGCTTGCCTTCCCGTGAGTGGCAGCAGCAGCGCGTATCGATAAGAGCACTGTCGCATTATCTTTGAAGCGACCGCTAGTATTTCCGGATGGTCTTGTGTCGGGAGTTCAGTTGGGACGCAGCGCCAGTGGAGTGCGGACAGCCAGTACTCGCCGACCGCTGGCGACACACTTCTACTGTCCGACGGAAGGAGAGTGGAGGGGGAACGATCGTTGGTTGGTCGTTCGGTTGGTCGTCTCATCGGGCGACGTGTATTTGGTGTTTTGACCGTTTCTGGGCCCCGTCAGTTGGTGATCTGGCCGGAAGTGGGTCGGTTCCTTCCTTGTGCAGGGATGTCGGGTGGCGAATGGGCAAGTGTTACCTCTGCATGGTTGGGTCGGACCCCGTGTACCCGGTCGTCGTGTCACCGAGTTCCGAACGGACATCAAGGAGTCGGAATGGAGATGCAGTGAGCTCCGGACAGCTAAGCCTCGCCCGACCGTTGCCGACACACTTGACCTGACTGGGGACGACCTTGGTTGGTCGTTCGGTTAGTCGTCTCATCGGGCGACGTGTATTTGGTGTTTTGACCGTTTCTGGGCCCCGTCAGTTGGTGATCTGGCCGGAAGTGGGTCGGTTCCTTCCTTGTGCAATGATGTAGGGTGGCGAATGGGCAAGTGTTACCTCTGCATGGTTGGGTCGGACCCCGTGTACCCGGTCGTCGTGTCACCGAGTTCCGAACGGACATCAAGGAGTCGGAATGGAGATGCAGTGAGCTCCGGACAGCTAAGCCTCGCCCGACCGTTGCCGACACACTTGACCTGACTGGGGACGACCTTGGTTGGTCGTTCGGTTGGTCGTCTCATCGGGCGACGTGTATTTGGTGTTTTGACCGTTTCTGGGCCCCGTCAGTTGGTGATCTGGCCGGAAGTGGGTCGGTTCCTTCCTTGTGCAGGGATGTCGGGTGGCGAATGGGCAAGTGTTACCTCTGCATGGTTGGGTCGGACCCCGTGTACCCGGTCGTCGTGTCACCGAGTTCCGAACGGACATCAAGGAGTCGGAATGGAGATGCAGTGAGCTCCGGACAGCTAAGCCTCGCCCGACCGTTGCCGACACACTTGACCTGACTGGGGACGACCTTGGTTGGTCGTTCGGTTAGTCGTCTCATCGGGCGACGTGTATTTGGTGTTTTGACCGTTTCTGGGCCCCGTCAGTTGGTGATCTGGCCGGAAGTGGGTCGGTTCCTTCCTTGTGCAATGATGTCGGGTGGCGAATGGGCAAGTGTTACCTCTGCATGGTTGGGTCGGACCCCGTGTACCCGGTCGTCGTGTCACCGAGTTCCGAACGGACATCAAGGAGTCGGAATGGAGATGCAGTGAGCTCCGGACAGCTAAGCCTCGCCCGACCGTTGCCGACACACTTGACCTGACTGGGGACGACCTTGGTTGGTCGTTCGGTTAGTCGTCTCATCGGGCGACGTGTATTTGGTGTTTTGACCGTTTCTGGGCCCCGTCAGTTGGTGATCTGGCCGGAAGTGGGTCGGTTCCTTCCTTGTGCAATGATGTCGGGTGGCGAATGGGCAAGTGTTACCTCTGCATGGTTGGGTCGGACCCCGTGTACCCGGTCGTCGTGTCACCGAGTTCCGAACGGACATCAAGGAGTCGGAATGGAGATGCAGTGAGCTCCGGACAGCTAAGCCTCGCCCGACCGTTGCCGACACACTTGACCTGACTGGGGACGACCTTGGTTGGTCGTTCGGTTAGTCGTCTCATCGGGCGACGTGTATTTGGTGTTTTGACCGTTTCTGGGCCCCGTCAGTTGGTGATCTGGCCGGAAGTGGGTCGGTTCCTTCCTTGTGCAGGGATGTCGGGTGGCGAATGGGCAAGTGTTACCTCTGCATGGTTGGGTCGGACCCCGTGTACCCGGTCGTCGTGTCACCGAGTTCCGAACGGACATCAAGGAGTCGGAATGGAGATGCAGTGAGCTCCGGACAGCTAAGCCTCGCCCGACCGTTGCCGACACACTTGACCTGACTGGGGACGACCTTGGTTGGTCGTTCGGTTAGTCGTCTCATCGGGCGACGTGTATTTGGTGTTTTGACCGTTTCTGGGCCCCGTCAGTTGGTGATCTGGCCGGAAGTGGGTCGGTTCCTTCCTTGTGCAGGGATGTCGGGTGGCGAATGGGCAAGTGTTACCTCTGCATGGTTGGGTCGGACCCCGTGTACCCGGTCGTCGTGTCACCGAGTTCCGAACGGACATCAAGGAGTCGGAATGGAGATGCAGTGAGCTCCGGACAGCTAAGCCTCGCCCGACCGTTGCCGACACACTTGACCTGACTGGGGACGACCTTGGTTGGTCGTTCGGTTAGTCGTCTCATCGGGCGACGTGTATTTGGTGTTTTGACCGTTTCTGGGCCCCGTCAGTTGGTGATCTGGCCGGAAGTGGGTCGGTTCCTTCCTTGTGCAATGATGTCGGGTGGCGAATGGGCAAGTGTTACCTCTGCATGGTTGGGTCGGACCCCGTGTACCCGGTCGTCGTGTCACCGAGTTCCGAACGGACATCAAGGAGTCGGAATGGAGATGCAGTGAGCTCCGGACAGCTAAGCCTCGCCCGACCGTTGCCGACACACTTGACCTGACTGGGGACGACCTTGGTTGGTCGTTCGGTTAGTCGTCTCATCGGGCGACGTGTATTTGGTGTTTTGACCGTTTCTGGGCCCCGTCAGTTGGTGATCTGGCCGGAAGTGGGTCGGTTCCTTCCTTGTGCAATGATGTCGGGTGGCGAATGGGCAAGTGTTACCTCTGCATGGTTGGGTCGGACCCCGTGTACCCGGTCGTCGTGTCACCGAGTTCCGAACGGACATCAAGGAGTCGGAATGGAGATGCAGTGAGCTCCGGACAGCTAAGCCTCGCCCGACCGTTGCCGACACACTTGACCTGACTGGGGACGACCTTGGTTGGTCGTTCGGTTGGTCGTCTCATCGGGCGACGTGTATTTGGTGTTTTGACCGTTTCTGGGCCCCGTCAGTTGGTGATCTGGCCGGAAGTGGGTCGGTTCCTTCCTTGTGCAGGGATGTCGGGTGGCGAATGGGCAAGTGTTACCTCTGCATGGTTGGGTCGGACCCCGTGTACCCGGTCGTCGTGTCACCGAGTTCCGAACGGACATCAAGGAGTCGGAATGGAGATGCAGTGAGCTCCGGACAGCTAAGCCTCGCCCGACCGTTGCCGACACACTTGACCTGACTGGGGACGACCTTGGTTGGTCGTTCGGTTAGTCGTCTCATCGGGCGACGTGTATTTGGTGTTTTGACCGTTTCTGGGCCCCGTCAGTTGGTGATCTGGCCGGAAGTGGGTCGGTTCCTTCCTTGTGCAGGGATGTCGGGTGGCGAATGGGCAAGTGTTACCTCTGCATGGTTGGGTCGGACCCCGTGTACCCGGTCGTCGTGTCACCGAGTTCCGAACGGACATCAAGGAGTCGGAATGGAGATGCAGTGAGCTCCGGACAGCTAAGCCTCGCCCGACCGTTGCCGACACACTTGACCTGACTGGGGACGACCTTGGTTGGTCGTTCGGTTAGTCGTCTCATCGGGCGACGTGTATTTGGTGTTTTGACCGTTTCTGGGCCCCGTCAGTTGGTGATCTGGCCGGAAGTGTGTCGGTTCCTTCCTTGTGCAATGATGTCGGGTGGCGAATGGGCAAGTGTTACCTCTGCATGGTTGGGTCGGACCCCGTGTACCCGGTCGTCGTGTCACCGAGTTCCGAACGGACATCAAGGAGTCGGAATGGAGATGCAGTGAGCTCCGGACAGCTAAGCCTCGCCCGAACGTTGCCGACACACTTGACCTGACTGGGGACGACCTTGGTTGGTCGTTCGGTTGGTCGTCTCATCGGGCGACGTGTATTTGGTGTTTTGACCGTTTCTGGGCCCCGTCAGTTGGTGATCTGGCCGGAAGTGGGTCGGTTCCTTCCTTGTGCAATGATGTCGGGTGGCGAATGGGCAAGTGTTACCTCTGCATGGTTGGGTCGGACCCCGTGTACCCGGTCGTCGTGTCACCGAGTTCCGAACGGACATCAAGGAGTCGGAATGGAGATGCAGTGAGCTCCGGACAGCTAAGCCTCGCCCGACCGTTGCCGACACACTTGACCTGACTGGGGACGACCTTGGTTGGTCGTTCGGTTGGTCGTCTCATCGGGCGACGTGTATTTGGTGTTTTGACCGTTTCTGGGCCCCGTCAGTTGGTGATCTGGCCGGAAGTGGGTCGGTTCCTTCCTTGTGCAGGGATGTCGGGTGGCGAATGGGCAAGTGTTACCTCTGCATGGTTGGGTCGGACCCCGTGTACCCGGTCGTCGTGTCACCGAGTTCCGAACGGACATCAAGGAGTCGGAATGGAGATGCAGTGAGCTCCGGACAGCTAAGCCTCGCCCGACCGTTGCCGACACACTTGACCTGACTGGGGACGACCTTGGTTGGTCGTTCGGTTAGTCGTCTCATCGGGCGACGTGTATTTGGTGTTTTGACCGTTTCTGGGCCCCGTCAGTTGGTGATCTGGCCGGAAGTGGGTCGGTTCCTTCCTTGTGCAATGATGTCGGGTGGCGAATGGGCAAGTGTTACCTCTGCATGGTTGGGTCGGACCCCGTGTACCCGGTCGTCGTGTCACCGAGTTCCGAACGGACATCAAGGAGTCGGAATGGAGATGCAGTGAGCTCCGGACAGCTAAGCCTCGCCCGACCGTTGCCGACACACTTGACCTGACTGGGGACGACCTTGGTTGGTCGTTCGGTTAGTCGTCTCATCGGGCGACGTGTATTTGGTGTTTTGACCGTTTCTGGGCCCCGTCAGTTGGTGATCTGGCCGGAAGTGGGTCGGTTCCTTCCTTGTGCAATGATGTCGGGTGGCGAATGGGCAAGTGTTACCTCTGCATGGTTGGGTCGGACCCCGTGTACCCGGTCGTCGTGTCACCGAGTTCCGAACGGACATCAAGGAGTCGGAATGGAGATGCAGTGAGCTCCGGACAGCTAAGCCTCGCCCGACCGTTGCCGACACACTTGACCTGACTGGGGACGACCTTGGTTGGTCGTTCGGTTGGTCGTCTCATCGGGCGACGTGTATTTGGTGTTTTGACCGTTTCTGGGCCCCGTCAGTTGGTGATCTGGCCGGAAGTGGGTCGGTTCCTTCCTTGTGCAGGGATGTCGGGTGGCGAATGGGCAAGTGTTACCTCTGCATGGTTGGGTCGGACCCCGTGTACCCGGTCGTCGTGTCACCGAGTTCCGAACGGACATCAAGGAGTCGGAATGGAGATGCAGTGAGCTCCGGACAGCTAAGCCTCGCCCGACCGTTGCCGACACACTTGACCTGACTGGGGACGACCTTGGTTGGTCGTTCGGTTAGTCGTCTCATCGGGCGACGTGTATTTGGTGTTTTGACCGTTTCTGGGCCCCGTCAGTTGGTGATCTGGCCGGAAGTGGGTCGGTTCCTTCCTTGTGCAATGATGTCGGGTGGCGAATGGGCAAGTGTTACCTCTGCATGGTTGGGTCGGACCCCGTGTACCCGGTCGTCGTGTCACCGAGTTCCGAACGGACATCAAGGAGTCGGAATGGAGATGCAGTGAGCTCCGGACAGCTAAGCCTCGCCCGACCGTTGCCGACACACTTGACCTGACTGGGGACGACCTTGGTTGGTCGTTCGGTTAGTCGTCTCATCGGGCGACGTGTATTTGGTGTTTTGACCGTTTCTGGGCCCCGTCAGTTGGTGATCTGGCCGGAAGTGGGTCGGTTCCTTCCTTGTGCAATGATGTCGGGTGGCGAATGGGCAAGTGTTACCTCTGCATGGTTGGGTCGGACCCCGTGTACCCGGTCGTCGTGTCACCGAGTTCCGAACGGACATCAAGGAGTCGGAATGGAGATGCAGTGAGCTCCGGACAGCTAAGCCTCGCCCGACCGTTGCCGACACACTTGACCTGACTGGGGACGACCTTGGTTGGTCGTTCGGTTAGTCGTCTCATCGGGCGACGTGTATTTGGTGTTTTGACCGTTTCTGGGCCCCGTCAGTTGGTGATCTGGCCGGAAGTGGGTCGGTTCCTTCCTTGTGCAGGGATGTCGGGTGGCGAATGGGCAAGTGTTACCTCTGCATGGTTGGGTCGGACCCCGTGTACCCGGTCGTCGTGTCACCGAGTTCCGAACGGACATCAAGGAGTCAGAATGGAGATGCAGTGAGCTCCGGACAGCTAAGCCTCGCCCGACCGTTGCCGACACACTTGACCTGACTGGGGACGACCTTGGTTGGTCGTTCGGTTAGTCGTCTCATCGGGCGACGTGTATTTGGTGTTTTGACCGTTTCTGGGCCCCGTCAGTTGGTGATCTGGCCGGAAGTGGGTCGGTTCCTTCCTTGTGCAATGATGTCGGGTGGCGAATGGGCAAGTGTTACCTCTGCATGGTTGGGTCGGACCCCGTGTACCCGGTCGTCGTGTCACCGAGTTCCGAACGGACATCAAGGAGTCGGAATGGAGATGCAGTGAGCTCCGGACAGCTAAGCCTCGCCCGACCGTTGCCGACACACTTGACCTGACTGGGGACGACCTTGGTTGGTCGTTCGGTTAGTCGTCTCATCGGGCGACGTGTATTTGGTGTTTTGACCGTTTCTGGGCCCCGTCAGTTGGTGATCTGGCCGGAAGTGGGTCGGTTCCTTCCTTGTGCAGGGATGTCGGGTGGCGAATGGGCAAGTGTTACCTCTGCATGGTTGGGTCGGACCCCGTGTACCCGGTCGTCGTGTCACCGAGTTCCGAACGGACATCAAGGAGTCGGAATGGAGATGCAGTGAGCTCCGGACAGCTAAGCCTCGCCCGACCGTTGCCGACACACTTGACCTGACTGGGGACGACCTTGGTTGGTCGTTCGGTTAGTCGTCTCATCGGGCGACGTGTATTTGGTGTTTTGACCGTTTCTGGGCCCCGTCAGTTGGTGATCTGGCCGGAAGTGGGTCGGTTCCTTCCTTGTGCAGGGATGTCGGGTGGCGAATGGGCAAGTGTTACCTCTGCATGGTTGGGTCGGACCCCGTGTACCCGGTCGTCGTGTCACCGAGTTCCGAACGGACATCAAGGAGTCGGAATGGAGATGCAGTGAGCTCCGGACAGCTAAGCCTCGCCCGACCGTTGCCGACACACTTGACCTGACTGGGGACGACCTTGGTTGGTCGTTCGGTTAGTCGTCTCATCGGGCGACGTGTATTTGGTGTTTTGACCGTTTCTGGGCCCCGTCAGTTGGTGATCTGGCCGGAAGTGGGTCGGTTCCTTCCTTGTGCAGGGATGTCGGGTGGCGAATGGGCAAGTGTTACCTCTGCATGGTTGGGTCGGACCCCGTGTACCCGGTCGTCGTGTCACCGAGTTCCGAACGGACATCAAGGAGTCGGAATGGAGATGCAGTGAGCTCCGGACAGCTAAGCCTCGCCCGACCGTTGCCGACACACTTGACCTGACTGGGGACGACCTTGGTTGGTCGTTCGGTTAGTCGTCTCATCGGGCGACGTGTATTTGGTGTTTTGACCGTTTCTGGGCCCCGTCAGTTGGTGATCTGGCCGGAAGTGGGTCGGTTCCTTCCTTGTGCAGGGATGTCGGGTGGCGAATGGGCAAGTGTTACCTCTGCATGGTTGGGTCGGACCCCGTGTACCCGGTCGTCGTGTCACCGAGTTCCGAACGGACATCAAGGAGTCGGAATGGAGATGCAGTGAGCTCCGGACAGCTAAGCCTCACCCGACCGTTGCCGACACACTTGACCTGACTGGGGACGACCTTGGTTGGTCGTTCGGTTAGTCGTCTCATCGGGCGAAGTGTATTTGGTCGCTGACCGCTTATGGGTTCTCTGTGTGTGTCGACTTGTGACTCGTCCTTGTTATTTCACAGAGCTGCTTTTAGGATTGTTCGAGTTCTTGTGGAAGTATTTTCGTGGAACTGTGTCTAGCTTGTGTGATTTCGTCTGAGCAGTATTGTTAATGCTGTGTCCGTACTGCAGTGGGCAGTCAGTCGGTTGGGACAGGGGAGCGAGGAAGTCTCCACAGCGAGGTCATTTGCGTGGTGTTCCGCAGTGTGTTTCTTCTAGTGTTCGTGTTCTCCGGTACCGCGTGTAGTTCGACAGCCTTTGGTGTTGTTCATATTTTTTAGTGATTATTGTGCTTTGGCTGTTTTTAGACGCCTGTTTCGAAGACGTAGTGCCGCTGGTATTTTCGTCCTCGGCTGATATTTTCCGCAGCCGTGCCGTTGGTCGGAGAAAGGGAATTGATCAGGTTTTTGATAGGTCCTTCAGCCGTCCCTGGGTCGGGTTGCCATCTCATTACGTAATCTTATTCTCATTGAAATTTACAATTTGTACAGAAACCACATGGCAATTATAAGAGTCGAGGGGAATGAAAGGCAAGCAGTAATCGGGAAGCGAGTGAGACAGGGTTGTAACCTAGCCCCGATGTTATTCAATATGTATATTGAGCAAGCAGTAAAGGAAACAAAAGAAAAATTCGGAGTAGGTATTAAAATCCATGGACAAGAAATAAAAACGTTGAGGTTCGCCGATGACATTGTAATTCTGTCAGAGACAGCAAAGGACTTGGAAGAGCTGTTGAATGGAATGGACAGTGTCTTGAAAGGAGGATATAAGATGAACATCAACAAAAGTAAAACGAGGATAGTGGAATGTAGTCCAATTAAGTCGGGTGATGCTGAGGCAATTCGATTAGGAAATGAGACACATAAAGTAGTAAAGGCGTTTTGCTATTTGGGGAGCAAATAACTGATGATGGTCGAAGTAGAGAAGATATAAAATGTAGACTGGATATGGCAAGGAAAGCGTTTCTGAATAAGAAAAATTTGTTAACATCGAGTATAGATTTATATGTCAGGAAGTCGTTTCTGAAAGTATTTGTATGGAGTGTAGCCATGTATGGAAGTTAAACATGGACGATAAACAGTTTAGACAAGAAGAGAATAGAAGGTTTCGAAATGTGGTGCTACAGAAGAATGCTGAAGATTAGATCAGTAGATCACATAACTAATGAGGAGGTAGTGAATAGAATTGGGGAGAAGAGGAGTTTGTGGCACAACTTGACAAGAAGAAGGGATCGATTGGTAGGACACGTTCTGAGGCATCAAGGGATCACAAATTTAGCATTGGAGGGCAGCGTGGAGGGTAAAAATCGTAGAGGGAGACCAAGAGATGAATACACTAAGCAGATACAGAGGGATGTAGGTTGCAGTAAGTACTGGAAGATGAAGAAGCTTGCACAGGATAGAGTAGCATGGAGAGCTGCATCAAACCAGTCTCAGGACTGAAGACCACAACAACAACAACAACATTCTTGGCTGCCTGTCTCACCCAAACTTATGTTACAGTTACCTCCTCTGGCCGACCCTCGGAACACTTCTCAGCACCACTGTTCTGTTGTTTTTAGATTGTGATTTTACGAGGCTTTCAATAGTTGTTAATGTGGTTTGTTTTAATTGTAAAATAAGGTCTTCAGCCGACTTAAATTAAGGTCTTAAGATTTAATTGTTTAAATCTTATTTTAAAAAGGGAGATTTTGCTGTATTTCTAATCTTCTTATTATCCAGGCCTTAAGCCTCAGTTCTTCTGTGTTTAGCGTGTGGCCTTTAGCCACTTCTGTTTGGGCTTTCAGCCGTATTGGTTTGAATCCTCTAAAGAGCATGTGTGATTAAGTATTTTTAAGAAAATAAAGTTTGTCTTTTTAATGCAACTAACGGTAACTGATCTTAGCCCCTTTCCGCAGTCTATAACCTGATCCGCTCTGTCTTGTGAAATCAGATTTCATATAGGTCCTCCACTTAACACTATTTTTAGTGCTAAGTTCGGGTAATGACGAGCGAGGTGGATAGCAGCTATGCACCCATCTCTCCAAAGTAGACTATAAAGGGAAAATAATACTAAGATGTGGTGACTGTGGTCATCAGGGAAGACACGGTAATTCATCCTTGTGCTCACGAAACCGGTCCTGGACGATGTGATTTGTGAGAAACTAAGCCCTGTCTTCTTGGAATGCAGGATTACCATTGGAGAACAAATATTGTTCCATGGGACGGACCTAGTCAGCCAAAATTGTCACATAATCATCGGCAGTAACACCACCTTGCAGAACAGCCGAGAGGCTCGTGGTTGGTTGGTTGGTTTGTGAGATTGAAGGGACCAGACTACTAGGACCATCGGTCCCTTTTTCCACGAGCTTGAAACACCCACAAAGAATATAAACAAACCATCGAAATACAAGAGACGACACCGGACAAGAAAGACACAGACAGAGACCAGAAAAAAGGAATTACAATCACACCGAGTGTGACAGTGGTTGGTCGACCATAGAAACAAGGAAACGCCAACCACCAAGAAACGCACTAAAAACAGCAGTCTAAAATCGTAGGCCAAAGGCCAGGCTCGACACAAAAGAAGGACAAACATATCAAGCGATAAAAACCCCCTGCACGAATAAAACTGAAAACTAAATCTGATATCGCAACGTCGTCTGATAAACGTGCAGGAAGCGTATCAGGAAGCGCAAAGGTCTGCGGAGTTAAAAGCGGGCAGTCCAACAAGATGTGGACCACCGTCAAAGCTGACCCGCAGCGACATAAAGATGGATCCTCGCGGAGCAATAAATAGCTGTGCGTTATCCAGGTGTGGTCAATGCGCAGCCGGCAGAGGACAACAAAGTCCTGGCGAGAGACCCTCAAGGAGGAGCGCCACGCACCGATAGCGTCCTTGATGGCCCGAAATTTGTTGGCTGAAAGGAAGGTGCGCCATTCATCACCCCAGGTGCGAAGTACCTTCTGCCGCAAAACTGACGTGAAGTCACTCTTCAAAAGGCCAATCTCCAAGGCTGGTGCACCGACAGCCAGCGTGTCAACACGTTCATTTCCTGGGATACCGACACGACTCGGGGTCAACACAAAGACCACAGAGCGGCCACAATGGGCGAGAATATGGATGGACTCCTGGATGGCCATCACCAGACCAGAGCGAGGAAAATACTTGCCGACAGCTCGTTCACCGCTCAAGGAGTCACTACAGGTAACGAAGGACTCACCTGAGCAGGAGCGGATATGCTCTAGGGCGCGAGAGATGGCGACCAGCTCGGCAGTGAAAACACTGCAGCCAGCCGGCAATGAGTGTTGGTCATAATAATCCCCTGGAGTAAGAGCATAACTGACACGACCAGAAACCATCGAACCGTCAGTATAGACAACGTCAGATCCTTGAAACGCGGCAAGGATTGAAAGAAAGCGGCGGCGGAGGGCCTCAGGAGGGGCTGAGTCCTTCAGGCCCTGTGCCAAATCGAGCCGAAGGCATGGGCGGGACAAACACCACGGGGTATATGCAGTGGGGCACGGAAAAGAGGTGGAAGAGGGAAAACCTCAAGCCCAGACAGAAGAGGCTCGTGTAATACCACGATATGGCTGCTCTAATCATAATATAATACCGTTCATGTTTTACTCTTGGGACGTAAACACGGCCCGGAATTGGAAACTTCCTCTGTAGTCAGGTTTCATAGCTTCGGCGCCACTTTTCGTCTTACAGACATTGGCAACACTGATTAGTGGTTTTGGAATTCCAACTCGCCAGGGCATTCCTTGCTTATGAAGCTCCCTTACAATTTTTTCGCTGCTGATAGGGTTCGCGCGTGATTTAGTTTTGCAGTGACTTTTGCAGTTGTCATGCCCTTATTTTTCGTCATACCCTGCTCATTGATGATCGTCTGTTACGACGTTCAACACACACTTTCGTCTGGGTTGTGACTTAGCTGATAATGTTTTCTCCGCTTTTCTTGTTTGCGGTATAACTCTTCGATGCGGTGCCTCTTCAAACACCAAACACTTCGGTTATCTTCGTCACGGAAACACCCACCATACGTCCGCACCCGGTAGCTAAGTAGTCAGCACGACAGAATGTCAGTCCTAAGGGCCCGGGTTCGATTCCCAGCTGGGTCCGAGATTTTCTCCGCTCAGGGACTGGGTGTTTTCCTAATCATCATTATTTCATCCCCATCGACGAGCAAGTCGCCGAGGTGGCGCCAAATCGAAAGACTTGCACCCAGCGAACGGTCTATCCGACGGGAGGCCCTAGTCACACGACATTTACATTTTACCCACCATACGAACACCTAGAACCTGCCAACATTCGAATTTACTGGGCTCCGAGACAGTGCACTCACTACTACACACAACACTCTTCTGATCACAACTGACATTTGGAACGTATTGAAAACACTACATAGGTGCTGTTCGCAGTAAAATACACTCCTGCAAATGGAAAAAAGAACACATTGACACCGGTGTGTCAGACCCACCATACTTGCTCCGGACACTGCGAGAGGGCTGTACAAGCAATGATCACACGCACGGCACAGCGGACACACCAGGAACCGCGGTGTTGGCCGTCGAATGGCGCTAGCTGCGCAGCATTTGTGCACCGCCGCCGTCAGTGTCAGCCAGTTTGCCGTGGCATACGGAGCTCCATCGCAGTCTTTAACACTGGTAGCATGCCGCGACAGCGTGGACGTGAACTGTATGTGCAGTTGACGGACTTTGAGCGAGGGCGTATAGTGGGCATGCGGGAGGCCGAATTGCTCAACACGTGGGGCGTGAGGTCTCCACAGTACATCGATGTTGTCGCCAGTGGTCGGCGGAAGGTGCACGTGCCCGTCGACCTGGGACCGGACCGCAGCGACGCACGGATGCACGCCAAGACCGTAGGATCCTACGCAGTGCCGTAGGGGACAGCACCGCCACTTCCCAGCAATATCGGCGAGGACCATTCGCAACCGTCTCCATGAAGCTGGGCTACGGTCCCGCACACCGTTAGGCCGTCTTCCGCTCACGCCCCAACATCGTGCAGCCCGCCTCCAGTGGTGTCGCGACAGGCGTGAATGGAGGGACGAATGGAGACGTGTCGTCTTCAGCGATGAGAGTCGCTTCTGCCTTGGTGCCAATGATGGTCGTATGCGTGTTTGGCGCTGTGCAGGTGAGCGCCACAATCAGGACTGCATACGACCGAGGCACACAGGGCCAACACCCGGCATCATGGTGTGGGGAGCGATCTCCTACACTGGCCGTACACCACTGGTGATCGTCGAGGGGACACTGAATAGTGCACGGTACATCCAAACCGTCATCGAACCCATCGTTCTACCATTCCTAGACCGGCAAGGGAACTTGCTGTTCCAACAGGACAATGCACGTCCGCATGTATCCCGTGCCACCCAACGTGCTCTAGAAGGTGTAAGTCAACTACCCTGGCCAGCAAGATCTCCGGATCTGTCCCCCATTGAGCATGTTTGGGACTGGATGAAGCGTCGTCTCACGCGTTCTGCACGTCCAGCACGAACGCTGGTCCAACTGAGGCGCCAGGTGGAAATGGCATGGCAAGCCGTTCCACAGGACTACATCCAGCATCTCTACGATCGTCTCCATGGGAGAATAGCAGCCTGCATTGCTGCGAAAGGTGGATATACACTGTACTAGTGCCGACATTGTGCATGCTCTGTTGCCTGTGTCTATGTGCCTGTGGTTCTGTCAGTGTGATCATGTGATGTATCTGACCCCAGGAATGTGTCAATAAAGTTTCCCCTTCCTGGGACAATGAATTCACGGTGTTCTTATTTCAATTTCCAGGAGTGTACAATAACACAATCTGCAATCTAGTGTAGCATATGTATTTATGTTGTTATTTGACGTTGTCAAACCGGAAGACAGGCGATCTGTTACGTTAAAAAGTGTGGAAAAACGTCCTATCTCCAGATTGCTAAAATTAATTCATCGATTATAAGTCCCGGATCATAAACGAGCCATCGTCAGGTCGAGAAAAATTATTACTTAATGCAATGTGTGTTGGCCACCAGACAGTACTTCGTCCTAATCTGTTGAGCTGAATCGCTCTTGTCATGTACACTCTAAGGTAGGTCGCAATATAACCATGACCACCTACTTTACTGTCTACATGACCACGAGAGCGATTAAGCTCAGCAGCTTATGACGACGTGTATTGCCCGATGGTTGATGCACACTGAATTAAAGAATAATTTCTATTTGTCTGAATACTGATAGCTGACGTTCTTAACTTGCTGCTACAGTGTTGTCACATCCGCTACCAGCTACCGGTCGGTTACAGGCGGGGGGAGGGGGGTCACTTCTTTGACAAGTAGTTCGTTAATGTGTACGACGGCAACGACGGATGCTCTGCCGCCAGGTGACTATAAGTGACTGAACTGCTGCAAACGACGTATTTTATAGCCTTGAATCTAACGCAGCCTCGTGTAGCCGAGAAAACGGCGATCAGCAATCTGCGACAGAACTAAAATCCCGATGGCAAAAAACTTCATAATTTTGTTTGTTTGAACAGCCATCTTCCGGAGCAAAATTTGAATTCTAGCGATAGAAGCAAACTATTTTCTCGCTGTCATTTGTTACCTGAAACTCTTGTCACACTGGCTACAGTAATGCTGGTGGCTATCAATAATGAGCGGTCCTGGTTGGCACTTGGTAGAAGATTGTAGGCGACACAGATTCCCAACGAAGAGAGAATTATAGAAAGAAAAATAGGAGAAAATGAAATAGTTAATACGATTTGGAAATTGACGCGGCAAAGTGTTGGAAACTAATATACAGGCTGTCCCAGCTATCTTGTGTTTTTTAACACAAACTTATGTTTTTTTAAATGGACCTCCTATGTTTTTCTTCAGCAATCCATAGCATGACAGAGCACATACACAATGGCGTTGATTGCATCGCAATATTCCCATTACATCCCGAGATATTGAGACGCGACGTTGACGCTTGAAACACACGACATGCGCTGCTAGCGCACGTCCTGAGGCTCAGGCGTGAACCCCATGCTGCCCGTAATCGCGATGTGATTGACATGTGTAATCACACCTCCATACTTATCAAGAGGTCCGAAACGAATAATACGTCTGCTGCCATCAACTCTCATAAGCACATAATGGTTTCCCTCTTGCACGTTTTACTTATCTTCGTACACAATATGAACCAGTACCGATCGGTGTACACCCGTCAGGTTGTCTTATTTATCCAGCACACCCAAAATAAGGTTTATCTAATGCGTTATATGACCCATTGTGCCTGTCGCGCAGGGCCTGGCTCTACCTAGTCAAGTGCCCAACGTAGTTCCCACTACTGCCACAGTTACCATTTCGCCTTGTTTATGATTTGCGACCCATGCAAACTCCTGTACTCCACCACCCTCCGAGCATCCCATTTGTTGTTGCTTTTGCGTGCAGTACACCGCTTGCCAGTGTAGTCGTGCATCAGAGTAATCTAGTGACGGCACGGAGGTAGTACACATTGTGAATAAACGTTGTGTTGTGGATCCTAGACTGTACAGTATAATGTACACACATGAAGATATGGTAGAAATGCTGCTGATCTATGGAGAATGTACGTTGACGGGAAATACGTTATGAGATTGCTTATTTGTTGATAGTACTGTTAGCGAACATTATGATTATTAAGTTAATACTGTACCCTGTGGCAGGTGGACGAAATGCTGTTCAGGCAGAACGAACTGTACAGAAGACGATTCCCTAACAAGCCATCGCCTTCGCGCCGGATGTTTGGTCGTCTCACATCTCGTCTACGTGAAACGGGAAGCTTAAATCCAAGACCTCGACATCGTCCTATAACACGTACAGATGAACGTGCTGAAGTTGCTGTGCTCGCTACCATAGCTGTCAATCCTCAAATCAGCACACGTCAAATTGAACGTGAAGTTGGTGTGTCGAAATCAAGTGCACAGCGTATTCTTAAACGTCATAAATTTCATCCTTACCATGTTCATTTATACCAGGATCTTCATGGAAATGACTTCCGCAAAAGGGTACCACTTTGCCGGTGGGTTCAGCAAAAACTTCTGACTAATACAATTTTTTTTCCAGATGTTCTCTTTACCGACGAGGCATCATTCTCCAACAAAGGAATTGTCAATATGAGGAATATGCATTATTGGTCCGCAGACAATCCAAAATGGCTCCGTCAGGTAGAGCATCAACGTACGTGGAAAATTAATGTTTGGTCTGGGATTATTCGAGATACCATTATCGGACCTTTCTTTATAAATGGCACAATCTTCCTGTTCTCTTGGACACCGTACCTCTGAACCGGAGAATGGTCATGTGGTATCAGCATGACGGATGCCCTGCACGTAACACCTAACGAGCACGACGACTTCTGAACCGTAAGTTCCCTGGTAGGTGGATTGGACGAGGTGGCCCAGTTAGGTGGCCTGCCCGATCTCCGGACCTTACACCGCTGGATTATTTTCTTTGGGGAGCAGTGAAGGATGCCGTTTACCAACATGAACCAACAACACCAGAGGACAAGAAGCAACGCATTATTGATGCTTGTACAGCAATCAAAGAGGAAACAGTAGCACGAAGTAGGGCATCCTTCATCCGCAGAGTGACCCTATGTATGCAAGCAAATGGGCATCACTTTGAGCATGAGATGTGAACGCTACGATTAGTATGTAGTGCTGGTATCACAGTGGAAGTTTCTACAAAGGGCCATTTTACCCAGTGATGTTAAGAAACATTTGTTTGCAACAATTTGTCATTTAACGCATTAGATAAACATAACATTGATAATTACGTGATAATAAAACTAATTGGTTAAACATGTTTACATTCATCTTCTATGTCCTACCTGAACTTCCCAAATCAAAACATTTTTACCTAAACAACGGTAAAACTTTTAGTCCACTTGCTCGTTTCACTAAAACCATCAACATGAATTTTACTATTACGAGTGAATGATTAACTGTCAATTGCGCTAGATCTACAGTAAAGTAAAGTTTTAACGTTGAAAGGCATTACCTTTTTAGTAACGTATTAACGATAAGCGAAGTTAACTTTGTGACTAACGTTGCGGTACACAGATATGTTACAGAACCGCATCACCCCTAGCCTACGGGATAAATACCTGCTGGAATGTACGACGTTAATGCAGGATGGCAGCAGGCCGTATTATTCGTTTCGGACCTCTTGATAAGTATGGAAGTGTGATTACGCATGTCAATCACATCGCGATTACGGGCAGCATGGGGTTCACGCCTGAGCCTCAGGACGTGCGCTAGCAGCGCATGTCGGGTGTTTCAAGCGTCAACTTCGCGTCTTAATATCTTGGGATGTAATGGGAATATTGCGATGCAATCAACGCCATTGTGTATGTGGTTTGTCATGCTATGGATTGCTGAAGAAAAAATATAGGAGGTCCATTTTAAAAAACATAAGTTTGTGTTAAAAAGCACATATGTATTCGTTTTAGAATGTTTCCAAATATGTACATTCATGGGCCCCAGCCCTACATTGATACCGGTGAAAGTCATTTTCCAATAGCTGTTATTGTTCCAGAGATATTTTGGGTGGACAAGATAGCCGGGACAGGTGTTACAAAATGGTACGCCCAAACTTTCAGGAAACATTCCTCACACATAAAGAAAGAAAATATGTTATGTGGGCATGCGTCCGGAGACGCTTACTTTCCATGTTAGAGCTCATTTTATTACTTATCTTCAAATCACATTAACCATGGAATGGAAACAAACAGCAACAGAACGTACCAGCGTGACTTCAAACACTTTGTTACAGGAAAGGTTCAAAATGTCCTCCGTTAGCGAGGATACTTGCATCCACCCTCCGTCGCATGGAATCCCTGATGCGCTTTTGCAGCCATGGAGAATGGCGTATTGTATCACAGCCGTCCACAATACGAGCACGAAGAGTCTCTCACTTGGTATCGGGGTTGCGTAGACAAGAGCTTTCAAATGCCCCCATAAATGAAAGTCAAGAGGGTTGAGGTCAGGAGAGCGTGGTGGCCATGTAATTGTTCCGCCTCTACCGATCCCTCGATCACCGTATCTGTTGTTGAAAAGCGTACGAACATTTCGACTGAAATGTGCAAGAGCTCCATCGTGCATGAACCACACGTTGTGTCGTACTTGTAAAGGCACATGTTCAAGCAGCACAGGTAGATTATCCCGTATGCAATCATGACGGTGAATCGAGGAAGTACAGTACATACTGACGAACCTAAAATGAGCTCTAACATGGAAAGTAAGCGTTTCCGGACACATGTCCACATAACATCTTTTCTTTATTTTTGTGTGAGGAATGTTTCCTGAAAGTTTGGCCGTACCTTTTTGTAACACCATATATATATATATATATATATATATATATATATATATATATATATTAAAAGTAGGTAATTGAAAAATAAAATATTTCTCTGCATTTGATGACTTTCGAACCTTCGAACTTCTACACAACAGTTTATACGCTAAGCGCTACGTTATCCCACTACCCTGCAATAACTTATTGTATTTATGACTATGGTGTCTCAGTCGAAACTATTAATTGACAGCTTCACGCAGTGTTGTGCGACGGTTATCTAATGTGAGACCATCTCTATGATTATAATAACTGCGTAAATGACGCTGAATCGCGTTTTGTGCGGAAGAATCCAACAGTGTTTGGTTAGAGCTGTGTCTGGAAAGTGCGTGTGTGTGGGGGGGGGGGGGGGGAGGAGGAAGCTGTAGAAGTGAATTAAAATTTGTGCCGTTACGAGGACTTGAACCCAGGTCTTCCTGCAAAATACGCAAGTACGCTAGACGTTACACCACCACAGCGTGAGAGCTATGTTAGTTGCACGGACTACCATACTCCAATCACATCCTTAATGATCTGTTGTTGTTGTTGCGGTCTTCAGTCCTGAGACTTGTTTGATGCAGCTCTCCATGCTAATCTATCCTGTGCAAGCTCCTTCATCTCCCAGTACCTGATCTAGGTAGGGGAAAGTAAGCTGAAGATGTGAACTGGCTGTGAGCAGTATGGGACTTAACATCTGAGGTCATCAGTCCCATAGAACTTAAACCTAACTAACCTAACTAACACATCCATGCCCGAGGAAGGAATCGAACCTGCGACCGTAGCGGTCTCGCGGTTCAAGACTGAAGCGCCTAGAGCCGCTCGGCCACATCGGACGGCCGAAGATGTGAACTGAATATTGTGTTGTGGAGGACATTGGATTAGGGTAGTCCGTGTAGCTACAATAGCTGTAATGCTGTGGTGGTTTAATGGACGCTACGGTAGCTCAGCGTGTTCTGTGATAAGATTAGCTCTGTAATAAAAAACTGAATTAACGGGTCACCGATGACCTTGAACAAGCCTCATCGTACGTCCACCCCGAACAAATAGAACCATCACTAGCATTCAAAATTACATTAAAAAAGGTGGCTAGCAAATCTGGCTAGTAAGCTGGGAGACCTGGGTTCAAATCCCGACCACGGCGCAAATTTTTATTCACTTTTCCAGCTTCCATCAGTATAGCAGCGGAAGTGTTTCTTTCCTGTTATGACTGGCTTCCTGAGACGAAGCAACTACAATATCGCTGCGACCGCAGCCTGAACACAATGAGGCTGACGGACGGAACCGTTGGGCACAGTGAGCGTGTCGGCGCATGCGCGCCTGTGATCATCCGCCTTTGTGACGGGACACGGCCAGCCCAGCCCAGCCCGTTAATAGGAGAGTACGGCAGTCGCGGCTGGCGACGCACCGCTTTGAACGGCCACGTCCAGACAGACGGCGTACTTCGCCGCGCCCCAACTAAAGCGTCACACGACTGCTTTGCTTCAGAAAATCTGTGCCTGAAATTGTGAGGATTGTATTCGGTACCTAGCACACACGTGGAAGACTGCGACTCAGTGCGTGTCTAAAACTTCCCTAGAAATAGAATGCGTCAGTTTATGCAGATACGTTCAGAATACGTTTTAATAGTCTTCGTCATATTTTTAATCTCATTAGTTCTAACTGTATGAAAGAGGTACTTTTCAGTATGTCATAATTCATTGTTTACAAAATGTAGACTTTCAATTTTTTGTACTTGGTTTCCCGTTTTTCTGGACATCTGAAGGCGGGCACCAATCGCTGAAATCAGTACTGTGACATCAATTTTTGTGATTACAGACTGGAATAAGAGAAACAAATTTTACATCCCCTAGATCGCTGCTTTTGTTCGCGACTATGTTGCAGCTTGTGAAGTAAGATTTGCTTCAGCTCACGTATTTGGCCGAACTGCGTTTTGCGTCTTTACATGCAATTCTTGAAGCTTCCTTACAGACGAGCGATCAGTAATGTGAGCCGTGCTCACTCTGAACTATGCGTTTTCTTTAACTTGGCTTTCTATTTGTGTTTGGTTTCCTGCCGCTGTTGCTGTTATGCCGTGGGTTTTCCTCCTTGTACCTTTGGCACCAGCGATGTGTCTCGATATTTGCACCATTTACCATCTTTGGTATTGTGCATATACACTCCTGGAAATTGAAATAAGAACACCGTGAATTCATTGTCCCAGGAAGGGGAAACTTTATTGACACATTCCTGGAGTCAGATACATCACATGATCACACTGACAGAACCACAGGCACATAGACACAGGCAACAGAGCATGTACAATGTCGGCACTAGTACAGTGTATATCCACCTTTCGCAGCAATGCAGGCTGCTATTCTCCCATGGAGACGATCGTAGAGATGCTGGATGTAGTCCTGTGGAACGGCTTGCCATGCCATTTCCACCTGGCGCCTCAGTTGGACCAGCGTTCGTGCTGGACGTGCAGACCGCGTGAGACGACGCTTCATCCAGTCCCAAACATGCTCAATGGGGGACAGATCCGGAGATCTTGCTGGCCAGGGTAGTTGACTTACACCTTCTAGAGCACGTTGGGTGGCACGGGATACATGCGGACGTGCATTGTCCTGTTGGAACAGCAAGTTCCCTTGCCGGTCTAGGAATGGTAGAACGATGGGTTCGATGACGGTTTGGATGTACCGTGCACTATTCAGTGTCCCCTCGACGATCACCAGTGGTGTACGGCCAGTGTAGGAGATCGCTCCCCACACCATGATGCCGGGTGTTGGCCCTGTGTGCCTCGGTCGTATGCAGTCCTGATTGTGGCGCTCACCTGCACGGCGCCAAACACGCATACGACCATCATTGGCACCAAGGCAGAAGCGACTCTCATCGCTGAAGACGACACGTCTCCATTCGTCCCTCCATTCACGCCTGTCGCGACACCACTGGAGGAGGGCTGCACGATGTTGGGGCGTGAGCGGAAGACGGCCTAACGGTGTGCGGGACCGTAGCCCACCTTCATGGAGACGGTTGCGAATGGTCCTCGCCGATACCCCAGGAGCAACAGTGTCCCTAATTTGCTGGGAAGTGGCGGTGCGGTCCCCTACGGCACTGCGTAGGATCCTACGGTCTTGGCGTGCATCCGTGCGTCGCTGCGGTCCGGTCCCAGGTCGACGGGCACGTGCACCTTCCGCCGATCACTGGCGACAACATCGATGTACTGTGGAGACCTCACGCCCCACGTGTTGAGCAATTCGGCGGTACGTCCACCCGGCCTCCCGCATGCCCACTATACGCCCTCGCTCAAAGTCCGTCAACTGCACATACGGTTCACGTCCACGCTGTCGCGGCATGCTACCAGTGTTAAACACTGCGATGGAGCTCCGTATGCCACGGCAAACTGGCTGACACTGACGGCGGCGGTGCACAAATGCTGCGCAGCTAGCGCCATTCGACGGCCAACACCGCGGGTCCTGGTGTGTCCGCTGTGCCGTGCGTGTGATCATTGCTTGTACAGCCTTCTCGCAGTGTCCGGAGCAAGTATGGTGGGTCTGACACACCGGTGTCAATGTGTTCTTTTTTCCATTTCCAGGAGTGTAGTTGCAGGGTAGGGGTTCTGCGAGAAGTCAGTCGGTTGGTGAGGACCAGAGAGGATATCTCAGTGCAGTGCAGTCGGCTGGGTCCGCTGGCGGAGCATGTGTGTAGCTGTCCGATAGCTACGAGTTTCGTGGCTCACCGACCCAGGACGTCAAAGTTGAGTGGTGTGTTAAGTACCGAAGCCACGTCCGTTCATGTTGTGTCGTTCGTTTCGGTGGTTCGCTATTGGGGAGCTTTTCCTGTGAGCAACACCGAGTGTTTTGTAGTGGTGAAATCGAGCTGCGTTGCGGTGGAATGACCTATATTGGTTCACTGCAATTCAAGTGCACCAGCGGAATTTTCTACCTTATGGCCCTTAGTGTTCTGGTTACCTGCCCTGGCCACTGATGTAAATTCAGGCAGTGTTCCTGAAGTCAACTATATTACCTTATTTCTAATTCAAATGAACCAGTGGAATTTTCTGCCTCGTGGCCGCTAGTGTTCCAGTTACCTGCCCTGGTCACTAACGTAACTTTAGCAGCGTCCTTTCCTCACCTGTTGTCGTTGTCCAACATGGTGTGTAGTTTTGACAGCTTAATATACATTTCACTGTCGATAATCACGTCCATAACAGTTTGATCTTTGAGTTTTTGTGTACCGATTGGTGGCAAGCAAGTCGTTTGGTCGGTCTGTCTGTGACTGTCTCTTAGTTGGGTATTTGGACCCACCACCAGTCTCACCCAAGTGAACATTAATGTTTCGTGATAAGCCCCCCCCCCCCCCTGGAGGTGTCTGAGTGTCATTGTCTATACTGTCCTTTTCGTGGGTGTTTAATGGTCTATTATACGCAATGCTTTAAAAGAAAAAATATTTTATTGTGTTTTATGTAAATCAATTGAGGGGCTTCAACCTCTTAAAACCTTATTCTTAAATTCAGTTATTGTCGTTCCGCTGCTTTTTTCATTTAGTGTGCGTTCAGGCATTGAAAACTTAAAGGTTAAGGTATTTTTGAATTTTTGGAAAATCAACTGTGGGCTTTCAGCCGCTTAAAGCCGTATTCTCAAAGTTTCCTCTTAAGCGAAAACATAGCGGCCCACTGCCTTAAAAATTATTGTAATATATTTTAACATTTTGAAATTTATTTGTGGCCTTGAGCCGTTTGTACTGCACCTTGTATATGTTTGTTGTATCCACTTCTGTCTTGAGGCTTTCGCCTAGGTGTGATTATATATACAGGGTGAGTCACCTAACGTTACCGCTGGATGTATTTCGTAAACCACATCAAATACTGACGAATCGATTCCACAGACCGAACATGAGGAGAGGGGCTAGTGTAATTGGTTAATAGAAACCATAAAAAAATGCACGGAAGTACGTTTTTTAACACAAACCTACGTTTTTTTAAAATGGGAGCACGTTAGTTTTGTTAGCACATATGAACATATAAACAAACACGTAATCAGTGCCGTTTGTTGCATTGTAAAATGTTAATTACATCCGGAGATATTGTAACCTAAAGTTGACGCTTGAAACCTCCTACATTCAGTTGCATGTTGTAACAAACACGGGCCACGGTCGGCGAGCACCATCTGCAGGGACATGTTTACGATGACCACCGTGTTTACAAGTGTGGCTGTACTGTACTGTTGTGGATTGGTCTAGCTGTCGCAGTGTCCGCATGTAGCGCTTGCTGCTATTGTTATTCTGCATTCGTCTCCGCACGCAGACCAACTGTAGTACACCGTGTTACCAAACGTCTGTGATAGTGTAGAGTTGTAGGAACTGTGACCATGGTGTATTCGAACTCTGAAAAGGCGCAGATGATACTCATCTATGGCGAGTGTCGACGAAATGCAGGAGAAGCCTGCAGGATGTATGCAGAACGGTACCCGGACAGAGAGCATCCGACGTGCCGCACATTGCAAAACATATACCGCCCACGGGACATTGCGAGAGCCGGTGGACTGAGTCAAAGTAGTGTCATGCGCATACTGCATCGTCACCGCTTTCACCCGTTTCATGTGTCGCTACATCAGCAATTATATGGTGATGACTTTAATCATCGAGTGCAATTCCGTCAATGGGCATTAACAGAGAATGCGTTGCAGTTCTATCTGTTTACCGATGAAGCGGGTTTCACAAACCACGGGGCAGTGAATCTACGGAACATGCATTACTTGTCCGTGGACAATCCTCGCTGGCTCAGACAGGTAGAGCGACAGCGACCGTGGACTGTAAATGTATGGTTCGGGATCATTGGCGACCACCTCATTGGTCCTCACTTCATTGCAGGGGCCCAAACAGCTGCCACATACATCACGTTTCTACAGAATGATCAGCCAACGTTGCTCGAAAATGTCCCACTGGAAACGCGTCAACGTATGTGGTATCAGCATGATGGTGCACCTGCACATTCCGCAATTAACACTAGGCTGACCCTTGACAGGATGTTCGACGGGCGTTTCATAGGACGTGGAGGACGCATAAATTGGCCAGCCCGTTCTCCTGATCTTACACCTCTCGACTTGTTTCTGTGGGGTACTTTAAAGGAGAATGTGTACCGTGATGTGCCTACAACCCCAGAGGATATGAAACAACGTATTGTGGCAGCCTGCGGCGACATTACACCAGATGTACTGCGGCGTGTACGACATTACGCCAGAGATTGCAATTGTGTGCAGCAAATGATGGCCACCACATTGAACATCTATTGCCCTGACATGTCGGGACACACTCTATTCCACTCCGTAATTGAAAACGGAAACCACGTGTGTACGTGTACCTCACCCCTCATGGTAATGTACATGTGCGTCAGTGAAAAATACCAATAAAAAGGTGTTAGCATGTGGACGTAATGTGCTGTTCCAGTCTCTTCTCTACCTAAGGTCCATCACCGTTCCCTTTGGATCCCTACGTAATTCGGTGCTCTCCGATACACACACGATCGAACAGCGGAGGAGTTGTACCCAAGCGTCAACTTTAGGTTACAATATCTCCGGATGTAATTAACATTTTACAATGCAACAAACGGCACTGATTACGTATTTGTTTATATGTTCAGATGTGCTAACAAAACTAACGGGGTTCCATTTAAGAAAACGTAGGTTTGTGTTAAAAAACATACTTCCGTGCATTTTTTTATGGTTTGTGTCAACCAATTACACCAGCCCCTCTCCTCACGTTCGGTCTGTGGAATCGATTCGTCAGTATTTGATGTTGTTTACGAAATATATCTAGCGGTAATGTTAGGTGACTCAAACTATATATATATATATATATATATATATATATATATATATATATATATATATATATATATATACAGGGTGTTTCAAAAATGACCGGTATATTTGAAACGGCAATAAAAACTAAACGAGCAGCGATAGAAATACACCGTTTGTTGCAATATGCTTGGGACAACAGTACATTTTCAGGCAGACAAACTTTCGAAATTACAGTAGTTACAATTTTCAACAGCAGATGGCGTTGCGGTCTGGGAAACTCTATAGTACGATATTTTCCACATATCCACCATGCGTAGCAATAATATGGCTTAGTCTCTGAATGAAATTACCCGAAACCTTTGACAACGTGTCTGGCGGAATGGCTTCACATGCAGATGAGATGTACTGCTTCAGCTGTTCAATTGTTTCTGGATTCTGGCGGTACACCTTGTCTTTCAAGTGTCCCCACAGAAAGAGGTCACAGGGGTTCATGTCTGGCGAATAGGGAGGCCAATCCACGCCGCCTCCTGTATGTTTCGGGTAGCCCAAAGCAATCACACGATCATCGAAATATTCATTCAGGAAATTAAAGACGTCGGCCGTGCGATGTGGCCGGGCACCATCTTGCATAAACCACGAGGTGTTCGCAGTGTCGTCTAAGGCAGTTTGTACCGCCACAAATTCACGAAGAATGTCCAGATAGCGTGATGCAGTAATCGTTTCGGATCTGAAAAATGGGCCAATGATTCCTTTGGAAAAAATGGCGGCCCAGACCAGTACTTTTTGAGGATGCAGGGACGATGGGACTGCAACATGGGGCTTTTCGGTTCCCCATATGTGCCAGTTCTGTTTATTGACGAAGCCGTCCAGGTAAAAATAAGCTTCGTCAGTAAACCAAATGCTGCCCACATGCATATCGCCGTCATCAATCCTGTGCACTATATCGTTAGCGAATGTCTCTCGTGCAGCAATGGTAGCGGCGCTGAGGGGTTGCCGCGTTTGAATTTTGTATGGGTAGAGGTGTCAACTCTGGCGCATGAGACGATACATGGACGTTGGCGTCATTTGGACCGCAGCTGCAACACGGCGAACGGAAACCCGAGGCCGCTGTTGGATCACCTGCTGCACTAGCTGCGCGTTGCCCTCTGTGGTTGCCGTACGCGGTCGCCCTACCTTTCCAGCACGTTCATCCGTCACGTTCCCAGTCTGTTGAAATTTTTCAAACAGATCCTTTATTGCATCGCTTTTCGGTCCTTCGGTTACATTAAAGCTCCGTTGAAAACTTCGTCTTGTTGCAACAACACTGTGTTCTAGGAGGTGGAATTCCAACACCAGAAAAATCCTCTGTTCTAAGGAATAAAGCATGTTGTCTACAGCACACTTGCACGTTGTGAACAGCACCCGCTTACAGCAGAAAGACGACGTACAGAATGGCGCACCCACAGACTGCGTTGTCTTCTATATCTTTCACATCACTTGCAGCGCCATCTGTTGTTGAAAATTGTAACTACTGTAATTTCGAAAGTTTGTCCGCCTGAAAATGTACTGTTGTCCCAAGCATATTGCAACAAACGGTGTATTTCTATCGCTGCTCGTTTAGTTTTTATTGCCGTTTCAAATATACCGGTCATTTTTGAAACACCCTATATATATATATATATATATATACATATATATATATATATATATATATATATATATATATATATATATATATATATATATATATTATTTTGTTTGCAATGTGAACCGCATGTCTTCAGTCACTTGAAATGTAATTTGTTGCTTTTTAAGATTTGTTGTTTGGAGTCCTTCAGCCGTGAAAGAATTGGATTTTGTTACGCTATGTGTCGGTTTGATATGAAGCAGTTATTAAATTACAATTTTGAAGTGAACCTGACCGACACCTTATTTGGCCCTTTCCACAATCCCAATCACCTGTTCTGCCCAGCGGGTTTAGCGGGCGTATCATAATGTTTTGTGGGCTGTTTTACAAATACGATTATCTACAAATTGACCGTAGAAGTGAGTTTTGTTTCAGCTTACGTATGTGGCCTCACCTGTCCTCACGAAGTTTTAAACGTTTCTGTTCCGGCGTAACGACAAGCGCTTGCGCGACGGTCAAGGACGGAGGGGCAGAGACGTCAGCTAATAGTACGCTGACGAACCCCTCTCTAGCACGACGCCGAAAAGGTGTGGCCTCCACAAGCAGAGAATACAAGCCCCGCGGGCAGAGTGGAAGACGAGCCGTCATAGTAACGCTACGGCAGCGACTTACCACTTGTATTGCTTTGCTTGCACTGAAACTGTATACACCGAAGGATATTGGTTGTTTGCATGCCACCATTTGCTTGCGAAACGCCTATGTCAATACGAAAGGCTGAGTATTGTCAGTTTAACTTGGTGTAATAAACTACAGTAATACGGCCATTAAATTTCGGGCATGCAGCCGCGCAAATAAAATTTCCTCCACTGGTATTTCGGCCGCGTATCGTCCGGCCATCCTCAGAGTGAGTCACAAGACTGACGACAAGTTTTTTTTTTCCTTTATTGTAATTTTAATCACCTATACAGGCGGGCTGGCAGCAGCACATTACGCTGCTCTTCAGCCTTAAGGGGAACAATAACATGACAGAGGTGATACAGACAATACAAAAAACGGCGGGCAAAAAATGGAGATACAAAAAAAACAATTAACATGAAGCCGTTCACGTTGGACGATAAAAACACGAACACTTGTGGACACGGCGCACAAAACACGGAGAAAGGCGATGGCACAGGTGAACAGTGGAGTCGTAACTGCACGAAACACAAAACGAAGCACACACACGAGATACGGATGTCGATGATCTCCGGCGCGCGAATGTTCACTATGCGTGTGCGAGTCCGGGGACCTGCCAAGAGTGGAGGAGGAAGGGGAGTGGGAGAGCGAGAGGGGAGAGCAGAGATGCCACGGGCAGGGGAGAAAGGGGGGAGGGAGGAAGGGGGAGAAGAAGCCCGGGGGAAGAGGGGTGGAGGGAGGGGACGTGGGAAAAGGAAAGAGAAGGGAAGGGAAGAGAAGGGAGGGAGGGTGCCTAAAGGAAAGGACACCGGAAGTGGCGGGTGGGGCAGGGTCAAAGTTGATAGGAGGGGTAGATGGAGGGGAGGAGGACATCATCAGGGAGGGGGAGCTGGCGGAAGCCACCTTGGTAGAGGGTAAGGAGGGTGGAGAGATGGAGACCGGGTGGGATGTGCGAATACAGGCGCGGCAGCGGGCGGGGGTGGGAGAGGATCGGGGAGACGAGCGGGTGAGGAGGATCGAGTTTGCGGGAGGTGTACGGGATCCGCATCCTTTCAAGGAAAAGGAGGAGGTGGGGGAAGGGGATGAGATTGTACAGGATCCGCGTGGGGGAGGGCAGACGGATGCGATAGGCGAGGCGGAGAGCATGACGTTCAAGGATTTGGAGGCATTTATAAAAGGTAGGGGGGGGGGCAGAGATCCAAGCCGGATGGGCAGAACAAAGGATAGGGCGGATGAGGGACTTATAGGTGTGGAGGATGGTGGAGGGGTCCAGACCCCACGTACGGCCAGAGAGGAGCTTGAGGAGACTGAGTCGGGAGCGTGCCTTGGGTTGGATTGTCCGGAGGTGGGGAGTCCAGGCGAGGCGACGGTCGAGGGTGACGCCAAGGTACTTAAGGGTGGAGTGAGGGCGATAGGACGGCCATAGATGGTGAGATAGAAATCAAGGAGGCGGAAGGAAGGTTGACGACAAGATGCCAAGCGCGGCTTTATATGCTCCAACGCGGCGATACTGCGCATGCGGGTCACAAATGCAGGTTGGCGGCAGAGAAATACGCTTACACATGCGCCGCCTGTGGTGAAGGCGTTCAGACATTCGATTCGATTATCGATGTATGATCGGTGGCGGTGACACAATGACGACTTCTCTGCAGTTTAATTACGGCAAGAGTCGGATTCCATGCTTTTTCCAAATTAAGACCAATACCTCTACTTATTAAATTACTGTCTAATCTAATCTCTACAGCTTCCTTGAAGACACATTCGCAAAAGGAAGAAGTGGATGTTAACATCTTCACATCACTGTAATTCATGGAATCCCCTGTATCAATAGAATGTTCGGCCACGGCTGACTTCTCTGGCAGTAATAGCCGTGTGTAACTTCGATGTTCCACACATCTCTCATTAAAGGTGTATGTTGTTTCACCTATGTACGTCTTCTCACAATTTCCGCAAGGAATCTGATACACACCCGCTCTACGAAGGTGTAAATCGTCCTTCACAGAGCCGAGTAAATTCTTCGTGGGGGGCCGGAAGATCACCTTAACACAGTGTTTCTCAAGAATACCACCTATCTTCGAGGAAAGACCACCCACATACGGCAAAAACGCACTAGATCTGAAGGAATTACTGTCTTCTTCCCCATCACTTGCCTGCATTCTAGGTTTTGCATTGAATGCTCTAAGAATTTGTTGCGTAGAAAATCCATTCGATTTAAAAATGCTCTTTAAGTATGTGAGCTCTTCTGGCAGCCGCGCGGGATTAGCCGAGCGGTCTTAGGCGCTGCAGTCATGGACGGTGAGGCTGGTACCGGCGGAGGTTCGAGTCCTCCCTCGGGCATGGGTGTGTTTGTTCGTCCTTAGAATAATTTAGGTTAAGTAGTGTGTAAGCTTAGGGACTGATGACCTCATCAGTTTAGTCCCATAAGATTTCACACACATTTTTTTTTCCTTCTTGCAAATTGTCTTTATTGGATACATAGTGCCCCCTATGCACAAAGGTCTGAAGGACACTTATGATCTTTGAAGGGCGATGGCAGCTACTGGCATGAAGATATAGATTCGTGTTGTGTTGGTTTCCGGTATACGGCAATACGACATATCCTCATGTGCCTTCAACATTACGGTCAATGACAAAATCCAAAAAGGGGAGGCAGCCGTCTTTTTCTATTTTCGTAGTTAATTTGATGCTGGCATGGATGGAATACAAATGCTCAAGAAATCGATGTTATTCATCCATGCTGTGCGCTCATACCACAAATGTGTCGTCCACGTACCTCCAGAAAACCGTTGGTTTAAAACTTGCTGAGTCCAGTGCCTTGTCCTCGAAGTCTTCCATGATGAGATTAGCTACCAGAGGGCAGAGGGGCATTCCCATAGCAAGGCCATCAATCTGTTAATACAATTCACTATTAAACTGAAAATAAGATGATAAAAGCATAATTTTATTTCCGCGGCTGCATGCCCGAGTCGAAACAAGGCCCCGGGAGTAGACGACATACCATTAGAACTACTGACGGCCTTGGGAGAGCCAGTCCTGACAAAACTCTACCACCTGGTGAGCAAGATGTATGAGACAGGCGAAATACGCTCAGACTTCAAGAAGAATATAATAATTCCAATACCAAAGAAGCAAGTGATGACAGATGTGAAAATTACCGGACTACCAGGTTAATAAGTCACAGCTGCAAAATACTAACGCGAATTCTTTACACACGAATGGAAAAACTGGTAGAAGCCGACCTCGGGGAAGATCAGTTTGGATTCCGTAGAAATATTGGAACACGTGAGGCAATACTGACCTTACGACTTATCTTAGGAAATAGATTAAGGAAAGGCAAACCCACGTTTCTAGCATTTGTAGACCTAGAGAAAGCTTTTGACAATGTTAACTGGAATACTCTCTTTCAAATTCTAAAGGTGGCAGGGAGAAAATACAGGGAGCGAAAGGCTATTTACAATTTGTTCAGAAAGCAGATGGCAGTTATAAGAGTCGAGGGACACAAAAGGGAAGCAGTGGTTGGGAAGGGGGTGAGACAGGGTTGTAGCCTCTCCCCGATGTTATTCAATCTGTATATTGAGCAAGCAGTAAAGGAAACAAAAGAAAAATTCGGAGTACGCATTAAAATCCATGGAGAAGAAATAAAAACTTTGAGGTTCGCCGATGACATTGTAATTCTGTCAGAGACAGCAAAGGACTTGGAAGAGTAGTTGAACGGAATGGACAGTGTGTTGAAACGAAGATATAAGATGAACACCAACAAAAGCAGAACGAGGATAATGGAATGTAGTGGAATTAAGTTGGGTGATGCTGAGGGAATTACATTAGGAAATGAGACACCTACAGCAGTAAAGGAGTTTTGCTATTTAGGGAGCAAAATAACTGATGACGGTCGAAGTAGAGAAGATATAAAATGTAGACTGGCAATAGCAAGGAAAGCATTTCTGAAGAAGATAAATTTGTTAACATCTAGATTTAAGTGTTAGGAAGTCGTTTCTGAAAGTATTTTATTGTGTGTAGGCATGTATGGAGGTGAAACATTGACGATAAATAGTTTGGACAAGAAGAGAAAAGAAGCTTTTGAAATGTGATGCTACAGTAAAATGCTGAAGATTAGATAGGTAGATCACATAACTAATGAGGAGGTATTGAATCGAAATGGGGAGATCAGTTTGTGGCACAACTTGACTAGAAGAAGGGACAGGTTGGTAGGACATGTTCTGAGGAATCAAGGTATCACAAATTTAGCACTGGATGGCAGCGTGGTGGGTAAAAATCGTAGAGGGTGACCAAGAGATGAATAAACTAAACAGATACAGAAGGATGTAGGTTGCAGCAGGTACTGGGAGATGAAGAAGCTTGCACAGGATAGAGTAGCATGGAGAGCTGCATCAAACCAGTCTCTGGACTGAAGACTACAACAACAACTTGCCCGAAATTTAATGGACTATTCATTACACCGCCAATAGTTGAAAATGCACACACATTAATACGATTTCCTTGAATTGTTGTATAGCGATCCGGGAAACTGCAGCGCCCACATTACAATCAACTTCGCCGCTGTCTAGTGCACGCTGATCCTTCTGTGTCTCTTCCACCAGATTCACGGACTCCGAGGACACCGCGACCACAGCATCCGCCAGAGGCTGTCATCACGATACCGCGGGACGTCCCCATGGAGGTGGAGCCATCGCCTCCTCCGGCTCCTCTCGTCCTAACGATGGAGCTGGTCGCGCAGAAGCCGACGCCTTGTACATCTGGTTTTTGGTCTCAGGAGGTGGAAACGTAGCCTTCTGGTTGTTTTCCGGGGGACGCTTCCGCCAGAGCGAAGGCCGGATGGCGGGGTACGACCGGAAGTTTGACGTCCCCTGTAGCCACAGCTCCGGTCCAGGATAGCGTCCACCCTCCTGCATCCCCCGCCGTTATCATACTCCCTACACGACAACGGTCTCTCGCTTTGCGCTTTGTGGGGAGGGGGGGGGGCGGGGAGGGGGGGCAGCAATTTTCCGGCATAACGACAATCGCCGGCATGACGATCAAGAATGGAACCGCACGGAGGGCTGTGAGGCGACGTCAGCCAATAAAACGCTGACGAACCCCTCTCTAGGACGACACAGACAGGAGCGGCCTCTACACGAAGAGAACATAAGCGCTACGCCGCCTAGCTGTCATACTAAAGCTCAGCAGTGCCTTATGAACTGTATTGTTTTGCTTGCATTGGAATTGTACGAGTTATACACCGAAGGACGTCGATAATTTTCATGTAGCCATTTGCTTGCGACACACCTTTGTGAATACGCAAAGTATTGTTAACTTACTGTAATAACTCCATTAATAAGATTAGCTTGAACTGTTGTCTACCGATCCGTGAAAACAGCATCCTTGGCATCCTATATTAGACGAGAGGGCAGAACACAATAGTCTCGGGTATGTCGCGTCTTGCAGCTCTCAAATACTGAAGAAAAGACATTTTTGAATCTGTAACACCGTAGCTGCCGCTTATTTAATAGTTGGGCAGTTGCGGGCTCAGCCCATCTACTACAGAGAACAAAGTTTGTTGGGAGTGGATTTGTCGAATGTGGATAATAAAGGTATTAGTCATAAAATAATAAAAATATATATTCATGTCCACATAGATATGCCGTGTGGCTAGGGCCTCCAATCGTGTGTACCGTTCGCTTGGTACAAGTCTTTCGAGTTGATGCCTCTTCGGCGACTTGCGTGTCGATGGGGATGAAATGATGATGATAAGGACAATACAACACCTAGTCCCTGAGCGGAGAAAATCTCCGACCCATCCAGGAATCGAACCCGGACCATTAGGTATGACATTCCGTCGCGTTGACCACTCAGCTACCAGGGGCGGACTATGTCCATATAGTAACATAGTACGTAAGGTGTAACAACAACTGTGTCATCTTTTAACTTCGAAATGAGTTACATTTAAGAGTGATGACGTAACACAATTGTCCACGCCTAACATATCCTAGATGCACGTACGTAAGTAGTTGTCATATGAACCATCTTATCACTGATACTTTTAGTATCCGCATTCGACACATACACTCCTGGAAATTGAAATAAGAACACCGTGAATTCATTGTCCCAGGAAGGGGAAACTTTATTGACACATTCCTGGGGTCAGATACATCACATGATCACACTGACAGAACCACAGGCACATAGACACAGGCAACAGAGCATGCACAATGTCGGCACTAGTACAGTGTATATCCACCTTTCGCAGCAATGCAGGCTGCTATTCTCCCATGGAGACGATCGTAGAGATGCTGGATGTAGTCCTGTGGAACGGCTTGCCATGCCATTTCCACCTGGCGCCTCAGTTGGACCAGCGTTCGTGCTGGACGTGCAGACCGCGTGAGACGACGCTTCATCCAGTCCCAAACATGCTCAATGGGGGACAGATCCGGAGATCTGGCTGGCCAGGGTAGTTGACTTACACCTTCTAGAGCACGTTGGGTGGCACGGGATACATGCGGACGTGCATTGTCCTGTTGGAACAGCAAGTTCCCTTGCCGGTCTAGGAATGGTAGAACGATGGGTTCGATGACGGTTTGGATGTACCGTGCACTATTCAGTGTCCCCTCGACGATCACCAGTGGTGTACGGCCAGTGTAGGAGATCGCTCCCCACACCATGATGCCGGGTGTTGGCCCTGTGTGCCTCGGTCGTATGCAGTCCTGATTGTGGCGCTCACCTGCACGGCGCCAAACACGCATACGACCATCATTGGCACCAAGGCAGAAGCGACTCTCATCGCTGAAGACGACACGTCTCCATTCGTCCCTCCATTCACACCTGTCGCGACACCACTGGAGGCGGGCTGCACGATGTTGGGGCGTGAGCGGAAGACGGCCTAACGGTGTGCGGGACCGTAGCCCAGCTTCATGGAGGCGGTTGCGAATGGTCCTCGCCGATACCCCAGGAGCAACAGTGTCCCTAATATGCTGGGAAGTGGCGGTGCGGTCCCCTACGGCACTGCGTAGGATCCTACGGTCTTGGCGTGCATCCGTGCGTCGCTGCGGTCCGGTCCTAGGTCGACGGGCACGTGCACCTTCCGCCGACCACTGGCGACAACATCGATGTACTGTGGAGACATCACGCCCCACGTGTTGAGCAATTCGGCGGTACGTCCACCCGGCCTCCCGCATGCCCACTATACGCCCTCGCTCAAAGTCCGTCAACTGCACATACGGTTCACGTCCACGCTGTCGCAGCATGCTACCAGTGTTAAAGACTGCGATGGAGCTCCGTATGCCACGGCAAACTGGCTGACACTGACGGCGGCGGTGCACAAATGCTGCGCAGCTAGCTCCATTCGACGGCCAACACCGCGGTTCCTGGTGTGTCCGCTGTGCCGTGCGTGTGATCATTGCTTGTACAGCCCTCTCGCAGTGTCCGGAGCAAGTATAGTGGGTCTGACACACCGGTGTCAATGTGTTCTTTTTTCCATTTCCAGGAGTGTACATTCACAAGACACTTTGTTCTTTCTAACAGGTGGCTGGTGCAAGTGGGCAAAGCCAAAAACTTAGTCAGCCAATAGGTAAACAGCAGCTTTGGTGTTAAAAATTTCCTTTTTTTAAAAAAAAATGAAGAAAAAAAGAAAGTAACTTTCTACTTCTATTGCCGTGGATGATCACGTTTTGGGGGCTGCTTCTTAATGTTGGTTACCTGATAACCATAAACCAACAGCTAAGAACGCTGGATGATGGTAACTGGAATATTGGAAATGACTTACAACGGGAGGCCGCCAATTGTAAAATTCATATTCAATTCATATTGTCCATAATAAAAGCTCATGGTCAGAGGTGTAATGTGGCAAAGCACCAAGATGCACTTCTCAGCCGTTGTCGAGAAAATCGACAGTTAAAAGAAACCGTTGCGGTGAAATACTCTCTACGATTAACAATTTTCTACAGCGTCGTGGCGCAGCGGTAAGCGCTCGGGTTCGTAATCCGAAGGTCGCCGGATCGAATCTCGCGCCATACAACCTTTTTTTTAGTATTTGTTTTTTGTAATTCAAACGTGTATACACACACACACACACACACACACACACACACATATATATATATATATATATATATATATATATATATATATATATATATATATATATATAATTCCCGGCAATCAGATGCAACAATTATGCATATAATAAGTTGTGGAAAGTCGTTTGTCGTGGAAAAACTGGCGTCTTCGAACATAATTATGTTTTCCGCAAACAAAGTTGTATTTCACAAATGTTATTAATTGTCTTCATAATGTTAACCACGTATAGTTAACGGAAGACGTAGAAACGATATTCCGAAACGAATACGTATAGCGTAAGTCAAACGTTGGAGTTAGAATAGAAACCCCACGAACAGAAATTTGCTGTGGCAGGTATGAAATATAAACTCCGTTACTCGCTCGTTACACTTGGACAGATGTTGAATGGGCCGAAACGAGCCGCCGCATAACAGCGTAGTTGCCTGCTAATTTCGAAAGAAAGTAGATGCGGTCCCTAGCGCAACTTACATCGTCGAAAATCAGTGCGGACGTGGGAGCTTTGGTACACCCTGTTAAAGAAACGGAAAAATGGAGGCGGTACAATTGGAGAGCGATCCGCCTTCACCAACATGCATGAGCAATGCATTAATAGTTTATATATATATATATATATATATATATATATATATATATATATATATATATATATATATTTGAATTACAAAAACTAATAATAAAAAAAATGTTGCATGGCGCGAGATTCGATCCGGCGACCTTCGAATTACGAACCCGATCGGTTACCGCTGCGCCACGACGCTGTAGAAAATAATTAAACGTAGAGAGTATTTCACCGCAACGGTTTCTTTTAACTGTCGATTTTGTCGACAACGGCTGAGAAGTGCATCTTGGTACTTTGCCACATTACACCTCTGGCCATGAGCTTTTATTATGCGCAGTATGAATCGAATCTGAATTTCACAATTGGCGGCCTCCCCCTGTTAGTGAGTTTCGGTCAGTCATTAGCTAGTAGTTGCAGGGCATCATCGATGATCAGAGTGTACCTTAAATACAAATTCAGTGTTTCTAAAGAACGAATTAAAGTGCTGCAAGTATTCCACCGTAACTTTCAAATTTCAAACCCGTGAGTAGAATGGTAGGTGTTATTTTTCGTTGGCGGTAACTGATCAGACGTTGACTACCGTCACGATAAAACTTTACGTACAGTAAGGGAAAGGATCTGATAAAATATCTCAGGAGGTTCTAGCTTCAGACTGAAAAGCAATTAACAAAAAACCATCAATGGTGTTCGGCCGTACCCCCTGAAGAAACCGCCTTCAACCTGTCCTATTTCGCGGCTGAAACACGTTCAAAAGTACAATACAAATTATGTATGTGATAAGGTGACTGGATAGCAGTTCTTGTCAAATAATGAACTCGACCAATTGTAGTGAAACACGTAACTATTTCGAAAGAAAATTATAAACGTCTCAGCTTACATGCTATCAGTGAAAGCTCCAATTACAGAAACACAAAATGATAGGCAGAAGACAGGTGGAGTGGTTCTTCTCATTTCTTCTCGGCGACATTATATTAGCATCCCCGCAGATCTAGAGGTTTCGCTAATCGTAAAAGTTCATTGAGTTCACAAAAGTGTTTGCTGGTTTGTTGTCAAGTACACATTTTATCACAAGTAATTAGGAGCATATTCCCTCTTTTCTAATAGTGGTTCACGTTAAACAAAAAATTAAAAGCAAACGCTTCAACGGACTGAAAGAGGTGTCAATCGCTGTGGGGCGATATTTGTCCATGCATCTTCTAATTCTGCCCACAATTGTTCTTGTCTAGTTGGCGCTAAGTTAAAAAATGGTTCAGATGGCTCTGTGCACTATGGGACTTAACATTTGATGTCATCAGTCCCCTAGACTTAGAACTACTTAAACCTAAGTAACCTAAGGACATGACACACATCCATGCCCGAGGAAGGATTCGAACCTGCGACCGCAGCAACAGCGCGGTTCCTGACTGAAGTGCCTAAAACTGATCGGCCGCAACGGCCGGCTGCGCTGAGTTCATCGAGCGTTCTCCATTTTAGGTAGCATAGTATTGGCTTAAGACTGGCTGGTCAGGGAAGTCGAGTCATGGTCGTGAATTCACTGAGTGTCCAACAAGCCACTTATGAACAACCAACCCACCTACATAGGGAGAAATGATCATCAAGATAAAATAAGAGAAATCAGGGCTCACACATAAAAATTTAAGTGCTCGTTTTTCCCGCGCGCCGTTCGACAGTGGAACGGTAGAGAGACAGCTCAAAGGTGGTTCATTGAACCCTCTGCCAGGCACTTTAATTTGAACGGCAGAGTAATCATGTAGATTTAGATGTAGATGTAATACCGGAAAGTGATGCAGATGGTCTGAAGAATGTCCTCACAAAGCGCAGCTAACACTGCTCCCCGCAGTCAGGCAACGGTGCCTAATTGGGTCCAAATGAACTTTGCCTGGGCTGTAAGTGAACCATTTTTTTATTTGGACACAACCTTGTTGGCACCTAGGTCCCCGGCTTCAAGACACATACAGCACACTCTCATACAACTGTAACCAGGATTCATGGGACCACGCAACATGTCGCCACTGTCCTATAGTCCAATAACAGTCTTCGTTGGTGCATGCCAGTAGAGAGCTCTTTGTTGATCAGCAAATGGACATGAGTCAGTCGCAGACCACTGAGACCTATCAGATGTCTTTACCTCCATACAGTCCTGGTAGAAATGGCTTCCAGATGTGTCTCAAATCAGTTTGTCGATCGGCCAGTTTGGTTCAGTGGAGGTCACGTGACGTCCGTTCGTCAGACACTTCTGGCAACCATGAGCGGCGTTTACGTGTGCGGAGACATTGTCTCTGCGATACTGCAGATACACGCTAGAGCCTGTTCACCTCGGAAACCTAAGTTCTAATGTTGAACCCGATATGCAGCCGGTTACTATGTGACCTGCTGACAAATTCACTGCATACTCAGCCTGTAAGAGATCACTCAGGTGTCGGGTCTACTCTCTTGCCATACACTCCATGTAGCTGCAACATTTGGGGCTATGCACGGCCTACCGTAACAACATGTTTTGGCTACGCAGTCGATTTAAAAACGTTAGACACTTAACATGCCTATGAAGGTTCTCCGACAAAATACTCTTTCCATTGATGGGTTTTTTCAGCAAACAACTCATGACACTGGACAGCATTAACTTTTTTTTGGTCATCAGTCTACTGACTAGTTTGATGCGGCCCGCTATGAATTTCTTTCCTGTGCTAACCTCTTCATCTCAGAATAGCACTTGCAACCTACGCTCTCAATTAATTGCTTGACGTATTCCAATCTCTGTCTTCCACTACAGTTTTTGCCCTCTACAGCTCCCTATAGTACCATGGAAGTCATTCCCTCATGTCTTAGCAGATGTCCTATCATCCTGTCCCTTCAAAAGATTAAAAAACAGCCGACCAGTTGCAAAGGATTGCAACTGGTCGGCTGTTTTTTAATCTTTTGACGTGGAACCGTTGCTGTAGCGCAGCTATGTTTAAAATACTGAAAATCCTGTCCCTTCTCCTTATCAGTGTTTTCCACATATTTCATTCCTCTCCGATTCTGCGTAGAACCTCCTCATTCCTTATCAGTCCACCTAATTTTCAACATTCGTCTATAGCACCACATCTCAAATGCTTCAATTCTCTTCTGTTCCGGTTTTCCCACAGTCCATGTTTCACTACCATACAATGCTGTACTCCAGGCGTACATCCTCAGAAATTTCTTCCTAAAATTAAGGCCGGTATTTGATATTAGTAGACTTCTCTTGGCCAGAAATGCCTTTTTTGCCATAGCGAGTCTGCTTTTGATGTCCTCTTTGCTCCGTCCGTCATTGGTTATTTTACTGCCTAGGTTGCAGAATTCCTTAACTTCATTGACTTCGTGACCATCAATCCTGATGTTAAGTTTCTCGCTGTTCTCATTTCTACTACTTCTCATTACCATCGTCTTTCTCCGATTTACTCTCAAACCATACTGTGTACTCATTATACTGTTCATTCTGTTCAGCAGATCATTTAATTCTTCTTCACTTTCACTCAGGATAGCGATGTCATCAGCGAATCGTATCATTGATATCCTTTCACCTTGTATTTTAATTCCACTCCTGAACCTTTCCTTTATTTCGATCATTGCTTCCTCGATGTACAGATTGAAGAGTAGGGGCGAAAGGCTACAGCCTTGTCTTACACTCTTCTTAATACGAGCACTTCGTTCTTGATCGTCCACTCTTATTATTCCCTCGTGGTTGTTGTACATATTGTATATGACCCGTCTCTCCCTATAGCTTACCCCTACTTTTTTCAGAATCTCGAACAGCTTGCACCATTTTATATTTTCGAACGCTTTCTCCAGGTCGACAAATCCTATGAAAGTGTCTTGATTTTTCTTTAGCCTTGCTTCCATTATTAGCCGTAACGTCAGAATTGACTCTCTCTCGTCCCTTTCCTTTTCCTAAAGCCAAGCTGATCGTCACCTAGCGCATTCTCAATTTTCTTTTCCATTCTTCTGTATATTATTCTTGTAAGCAGCTTCGATGCATGAGCTGTTAAGCTGATTGTGCGATAATTCTCGCACTTGTCAGCTCTTGCCGTCTTCGGAATTGTGTGGATGATGTTTTTCCGAAAGTCAGATGGTATGTCGCCAGACTCATATATTCTACACACCAACGTGAATAGTCGTTTTGTTGCCACTTCCCCCAATGATTTTAGAAATTCTGATGGAATATTATCTATCCTTCTGCCTTACTTGACCGTAAGTCCTCCAAAGCTCTTTCAAATTCCGATTCTAATACTGGATCCCCTATCTCTTCTAAATCGACTCCTGTTTCATCAGACAAATCTTCACCCTCATAGAGTTTTTCCAATATATTCTTTCCACCTATCTGCTCTCTCCTCTGCATTTAACAGTGGAATTCCCGTTGCACTCTTAATGTTACCACCGTTGCTTTTAATGTCACCAAAGGTTGTTTTGACTTTTCTGTCCATCCGACAATCATATCTTTTTCGATTTCTTCACATTTTTCCTGCAGCCATTTCGTCTTAGCTTCCCTGCACTTCCTATTTATTTCATTCCTCAGCGACTTGTATTTCTGTATTCCTGATTTTCCCGGAACATGTTTGTACTTCCTCCTTTCATCAATCAACTGAAGTATTTCTTCTGTTACCCATGGTTTCTTCGCAGCTACCTTCTTTGTACCCATGTTTTCCTTCCCAACTTCTGTGATGGCCCTTTTTAGAGATGTCCATTCCTCTTCAACTGTACTGCCTACTGCGCTATTCCTTATTGCTGTATCTATAGCGTTAGAGAACTTCAAACGTATCTCGTCATTCCTCAGTACTTCCGTATCCCGCTTGTTTGCGTATTGATTCTTCCTGACTAATGTCTTGAACTTCAGCCTACTCTTCATCACTACTATATTGTGATCTGAGTCTATATCTGCTCCTGGGTACGCCTTACAATCCAGTATCTGATTTCGGAATCTCTGTCTGACCATGATGTAATCTGATTGAAATCTTCCCGTATCTCCCGGCCTTTTCCAAGTATAGCTCCTCCTCTTGTGATTCTTGAACAGGGTATTCGCTATTACTAGCTGAAACTTGTTACAGAACTCAATTAGTCTTTCTCCTCTTTCATTCCTTGACCCAAGCCCATATTCTCCTGTAACCTTTTCTTCTACTCCTTCCCCTACAACTGCATTCCAGTCGCCCATGACTATTAGATTTTCGTCCCCCTTTACATACTGCATTACCCTTTCAATATCCTCATACACTTTCTCTATCTCTTCATCTTCAGCTTGCGACGTCGACGTGTATACCTGAACTATCGTTGTCGGTGTTGGTCTGCTGTCGATTCTGATTAGAACAACCCGGTCACTGAACTGTTCACAGTAACACACTCTCTCCCTACCATCCTATTCATAACCAATCCTACTCCGGTTACACCATTTTCTGCTGCTGTTGATATTACTCTATACTCATCTGACCAGATATCCTTGTCTTCTTTCCGCTTCGCTTCACTGACCCCTATTATATTTAGACTGAGCCTTTGCATTTCCCTTTTCAGATTTTCTAGTTTCCCTCCCGCGTTCAAGCTTCTGACATCCACGCCCCGACTCTTAGAACGTTATCCTTTCGTTGATTATTCAAGCTTTTTCTCATGGTAACCTCCCCCTTGGCAGTCCCCTCCCGGTGATCCGAATGGGGGGCTATTCCGGAATCTTTTGCCAATGGAGAGATCATCATGACACTTTTTCAATTACAAGCCACATGTCCTGTGGATACACGTTACGTGTCTTTAATGGAGTGGTTTCCATTGCCTTCTGCATCCTCATGCCGTTGATCATTGCTGATTCTTCCGCCTTTAGGAGCAAATATAGGACAAGAGAGTGCCCTGAACCTCTATCCGCTCCTCCGCCCTCTTTGACAAGGCCGTTGGCAGAATGAGGCTGACTTCTTATGCCAGAAGTCTTTGGCCGCCAATGCTGATTATTTATCAAAATTTAGGCAGTGGCGGGGATCGAACCCAGGACCGAAGACATTTTTGATTATGAATCAAAGACGCTACCCCTAGACCACAGGTACTGATGGGATACCAACACAATTCTACGTAGAGTGTGAGAAATAACTTTGACCTCTTCTAGCACCAGAGTACCGTATGTCTCTGGAGGAGCGAAGTGTTCCTGATGAGTGCAAGTAATAAGTGTGTCCGAACAGACGCTCACACCTGTAAGCTTTGTCTCTTACCTTGGCGAATTTTGGAACTTTCGAACATGTTGTTGCTCCCGTATTACGACATTTCTGAGAGGCGAATCTCTCTTTATGGTCCAAAATAGGTTCCGAAATGCAACGATCGTGTGAATGCCAGCTTAACCTGTTCGTCTATGAGACCTAGAAAGTAGCAGATACAGGCGTGCAGGTGGACGCCTTGTCCCTTGACGTCCGGAAGCCATTCTATACGGTTCCACACTGCCGCCTAATGAAAGAAATACGTGCGTACGGAATATCAGACCAACTGCGTGATTTGAAGGAAGAGTTTCTAGCAAGCAGTACACAGCATGTCGTGTCTTCAAGCGTAAAAGTAACTCCGAGCATTCTCCAGAGGAATGTTATAGCACCATTACTTTCTACAATTATATATATATATATATATATATATATATATATATATATATATATATATATATATATTACGTGCAGATCAATCAACGGATCTAGAACGACCACACAAAATTAATCGCGAGTAGACCGGATGTCGGAATGAAATTCTTTGGAAGATTCCTCAGGAAATGTAGTCTATCAACAATGCAAGTAGCTTACAAAACACTCGTTCGACCAAAACTTGAAAACTGGTGGTCACTATGGGATCTGTACCAAATACACACAGAGAAAAGGCAAAGGTGAATAGTGGGTTTCGTTACAGCTTCATTTAGTAAGCACGAAAGCATCAGAAACATTCTGAACCAGCTCTGGAAGCAAACGTTGCAAGAATGACGCTCTGTATCATGGCGTGGTTTACCGTTAAAGATTCGAGAGAGTACGTTCCCAGAAGATACAAAAAATATATTGCAACCTTCTACGTATATGTAACGAAAAGCCCATCAAGATAAAATTAGAGACATTCGACCCGGCAATCGTTCTTCTCGCCATCTATTTGCACCTGGAACAGGAGAAGTGCGAAGCGACCGTGGTGCACTAGGTACACTCCGCCATACACCGGAAGGTGGTTTGTAGAGTAATTTTTTTTCTTTTTCTTGAGTCACCAGTCTTCGGACCGGTTTGATGCGACCCGTCATGAATTTCTCACCTGTGACAACGGAAGGTATTGAACGCATGACGTGGCCTACTCGCTCTATCGATTTGAATCCCATAGAGCACTTCTGGGATACGCTAGGGACAAGGATTGTCTCCAAGACTTGCGAGCAGCGCTGCAGGAAGAATGGATATTATTGCCTCAGTATGAGATTGATGACACCATTCATAGCGTGCCCCGTCGTTTTTCAGGGCTGTATTGCTGCCAAAGGTGGTCACACCCCGTACTGAGGGCATTAACCAATTGTCGGAATGTGTTTGTAAATCTGTTAATTTGGAAAAAAGGGAACATTTTTGTCAACCGTTATAAATGTGGCAGTTGTTTACGTTCTGTATTCTTCATATTGTTTCTACTTTTCTATAAGCTGATTATACCATTTTGAAACAAAACAAACACAACCTTGCAAAACTTCGGTTTGTTGGTTTAAATTTGGACACCAGTGTTTGAAAAAGTTTTGTGATTGTTACATTAGCTTTCCATACGTTTGAAATGAAATCTTATAATTTTCTAGCACCTAGCTCACTACTTTTATCACGCACCGTAGTAAATGTAGAAAAACTCTCCTAACCACAAGAAATTTCTTCGTTTAACGAGAGCATCACGTAAAACGATTGTGAAATTAATGCGAAAGACGATGTGTCGTCGAACAAAGACATTTATTGCAAATGTTAGAAGAACATGTGACAAATATCAGTCGTTTAAAACTTCATGTTTCTCACACATAATATAATTAAAGGAAATAACTAATTATTGATTTGCATACCTTAATATTCTGCCTCAGTCTCCAGATTCTTCAAGAATTTAATAGCAGATGTTACCTGTAAAAGAAACGAAGTCTTCAGGTGACATAAAATAATTATGTGTCAAATACGGTAGTAGCGAAGAAAGCAACAAATAACAGCATCACATCGAGCTCCAGGTACAACTGTCAACATCATCACTTTCAACATCATCAGCTTCATAACAATAAAAGCTGTAACAATAACTTGTAGGTTTTTAAGAATTCAGTAAAGGAAATACGAGACTTAAGTGTAAACCATACGAAAGAAACGTGCTATCTGAGCTCAGTGGCTTGATGACGCGTCTTTGTCATGTACTTACTTTTGAAGAGGGCAATGTTTATGGTAAGTCTGCAGCTAACTGCGGCGCATACCTGTGTTTCACACAGTTGTTACTTGCGCGGAAGAACACCACACGGTATCGAATATTCAGTCATATGACTGATCCTCAACTATTTCAAATATGACAAACTGCCTATTGGCTTCTGTCTCGGGTTCTTCGGCCGACGTTCGTCTAATGATTTTTTTGACGTTTCGCCAGCACGAGTGTCTGGCACTGTCAAAGCTTCACCCTCCATTTCCGGTGGTGAACTGGAGCCGAGCTCGCGGCCGCAGACTATATGTACAGTCGTGGACAAAACGAGCGAGACCCCTCGCCTTTTCGTTATGCTGATCCGCACGGCTTTAAAGTCTGCTACACAGCATAACAGGCAAGGCGACGAAGTGCTACCAACATACTATGCGCAGGCGTGAAATTGACAAACTATCTGAACTTTTTTAGACTGTATTCCATAATTTGTAAGACTATATTAATGCTGATTAGTGTGTTAAATACAACACGTAAATATAAGACAGAACTGAAAGAACAAACGCTAATTGGTATGAACTGGACAAATAAAAATGAATTTCAACTTATCGAGATGACTTAACTGTTTCAGTAAGACAAAGAACCCCAGATCGTTACGAAGTAGCAAAATATTATCCGCATTCGGCCGCGAAACGGTCTGTGTCAACGTTCAGACCAGTCATACTGGATTACCGTTGCTGACCTACCATGAAAGTGTGCAAATTTAGCAATGCGTGAAGATTCATAACGAAATTCAGTTAAAAATCATTCAGTGCCACGCTTAAGTCAATTCCATTATTGACAGAAGCGGAAAAAGTAGGCAGTAACATGTATGAAATTCTACAAGAGTGTCATATTGACATGCACAGGGCGCCAGTACAGAATAAAGGTAGCGATAAAACGTATTGGGTGCGCGAGAATTTCTTAAAATTGCTTTACTGATATTCTACCTGCCTCCATAGAGATTAGAACCGAAAACAAACCAGACCTTCCTTTCACTATGCTAGCAGACAACCTAGGCAAACAGCCCTCTATTATTACCCCAGACATGAACAAGCAGGCAATTTCGAAATGAAAATCTGCAGTTTCTGTTGCATAGAGCTTTCTGGACTCAAAAACATGAATTTTCTTCCTTTATGTCACCGCTTATGTGACAATCATTCGGGATGTTTATCGAAATAACAAATTACTGTTATTAGAGAGTAAATTTTGTAGGATAATTCTGCACCACCCCAGGAAATAAACGGCTACATAGCTGCCAAACGTATTCTGCATTGTTTCGAATTCTCCACTAGACTCGCCACAGCCAGAAAACGTTCATTAGCAGAAGTGTTTCTTAAGCTAGCTAGCAATGAGAATGTTCGTACTTCTAAAACGCGGTGGCATTAATACTGGGATGTGAATTACCACGTGTATAGGCAAATACATTCTATTTGCATTCCTGTAAACGTGATTTGGATCGAAAACGTAGCTACGACTAATATGCTTATGTATCGACAGCAACTAGAACATTTCGAATAAAGAGTAGCGGGTGTTATTTATGCGGCCCTCATCTTCAGTGTTTTCGTTGTTAGGATTTCGTCACCTAAACCGGTAAAAACGGAACCCTACTAGTCTCACTTTCTTGACCGTCTATCGGTCTACCCAACCCTTAAAACCCGTTTACCTCCAGAACGGGTGGACATTGTGGTGTCACCGCTAGACACCACACTTGCTAGGTGGTAACTTAAATCGGCCGCGGTCCTGTAGTACATGTCGGACCCGCGTGTCGCCACTGTGTAATCGCAAACCTAGCGCCACCACATGGCAGGTCACAAGACACGGACATGACCTCGCCCCAGTTGTACGGACGACATAGCTTGCGACTAGACCTACCAAGTATTCCTCTCATTTGCCGAGAGACAGATTAAATAGCCTTCAGCTAGTCCATCGCTACTACCTAGCAAGGCGCCATGTGTATCATTGCTAATTGCTTACTACTATGCAAGAGATGTATTTCAACAAGAACAAGACTACATTAAAGTTAAGTATATTAAAATCTCTCTTCTTTTCTTTATAGTTTTCATCCAGTCTCCTGTTTCAGAATTTACGCCCGTCTGCGTTAGTTTCGCGTGCACCTAGCCACTCATTGTGTCGAGACCTTAGGGAATCGACACAACAATATTTTGGCGCCGAGGAGTGGTGCCGCGCCCACGTTGCAGTCTTTGTGTTATACTTGCTCTAATTTGCTTGTGTCATGGCTTCGCCGCATTCTCCAGATGTACTGTCCGAATTTTTTCGCTTGCAGAATCAGCAGACGCAGGCGTTATTGGAAGCCCTTGGACAGCTCGTCCAGGGTCAACGTGCGCTGCAAACCGATGCGGCGGCAGCCGCTTCTTCGCTACCGCAGCCACACAACGCTGTCGCACCGCCATTTAGGCCCTTTGAGGCCACAACCGAAAGCTGGACGGAGTGGGCCGATCAGTTCAACTTCCACCTCACTGCTTATGGAATTCAAGGTAAAGAGCGGCAGCCGTTTTTGCTTTCTTGTGTCGGTGTGTCTACCTACCGGGTGATAGTGAAATTGTTTCCCCGACGCGACGTCGCAACTCTGTCCTACGAAGAAATTTTGTCTGCTTTGGATGCCTATTTCAAAGAAACAGTAAATGTAGTTGCCAAACGGTATACGTTTTTTCGTACAAAACGTACGGCCGGTCAGACTAACAGGGAGTGGGTAGCAACTTTGCAAGGACTTACTAGAGACTGCGCGTTTGCCTGTGAATGTGGCCTCCCATATTCAGATACTATGGTGCGTGATGCAATTGCACAGAACGTTTCTGATGTTCGCATAAGGGAACAGATTTTGAAACTAGTTAATCCCTCCCTGCAACAAGTGATAGACATATTGGACAGGCAAGACACACTTGACTTTGCTCAGGCATCATTTGAAACTTCGCCAGCAGTGTGTCACGTTAATCGGCCCGCCCGGCCCGCTGCACGGGACGCTAAGCGGCCCTCGCGCCCGACTTCGCTGCGGCCGCCTAGCTTGCAACCACGTGCGCCGCGTAAGCAAGCAAATGCATTGAAATCTTGCCCGCGGTGTGCCACTAGACATTCGCGTGACCATTGCCCGTCACGCCAAGCTATTTGCTTTTACTGTCAAAAGAAAGGACATGTACAAAGTGTTTGCCAGAAAAAGCTTAGATCAGACAATCACACAAATTCCAGGCCCTTTGCTTCGCGCCGGAATCGAACCCAGGACAATCAGGCTCGTGGACCTTCGCCCATGGACATTCATGTCGTTCATTCCCACCCGTCCAGTGACACTTTAGCTAACAGTGACTGTGTTCGTCCCACCCAAAGTGTGCGTCGGCGTCGCCGGAAATCCCGTAAAGTTGCAAGTGCTTCTGGACCTGTATCAGTTCAAATTGCACGAGACAGTCGCTCTTGTCGTCAACAAGACAATAAACTTTTTGTGGACTTAGACTTTGCAGGAAAAGTGATACCATTCCAGCTCGATACCGGAGCTGCAGTTTCATTGCTCAATCACGACGCGTACAAACAACTGGGCGCCCCGCCATTGCGTGCCGCAAATGTTACGTTAACTAGTTACTCAGGACAGCATATACCTGTGTTAGGACAGTGCAGCCTTCTTGCCACATACAAGGGACAGACAAAACTTGTGTCCTTTTATGTTCTTCGTTCTTCTAGTGCAGTGAACTTGTTTGGTTTAGATTTGTTTCAATTGTTTAATTTGTCTATAGTAAATCAGGTCCTATCAGTGAATCAGACTGTGCCTTCCGCCAGTGTTTCTAGTCTTTGTGAAGAATTTGCAGACATTTTTGCACCGGGCCTTGGTTGCGCTAAGAACTATGAAGCGCATTTGGAACTGAAAGACAACGCGCAACCAAAATTTTTCAGAGCGCGCAATGTTCCCCACGCATTGCGTGATGAGGTCGCAAAAACATTAGCCGAATTAGAATCTCAAGGTGTAATTGAACGTGTGCAGGCTTCTCTCTGGGCCTCACCCTTAGTCATTTTGCCAAAACCTTCCGGAAAACTGAGACTTTGTGTGGACTTCAAGGCAACTGTGAATCCACAACTTGTGACTGCCACTTTTCCTTTGCCCCGCCCGGAAGATCTTTTTGACAAACTGTGCCCGGGAAAATATTTTTCAAAATTGGACCTAGCAGATGCGTACTTGCAAATACCTGTGGACGAAGAATCCCAGCGCGTCTTAGTGGTTAACACGCATCTTGGCTTGTATCGCTTCAAAAGACTGCCATTCGGGTGTGCATCCGCCCCTGCTTTGTTTCAGCAATATTTACAAACTGTTTGTGCGTCGGTCCCTACTGCTGCGAACTATCTGGACGATATTGTGATCTCAGGAAAGACAGAAGCCGAACATTTGCAGAATCTCCGGACATTATTTCAGGTCTTGCGTCAGAATGGTCTTCGCTTGAGGAAGGACAAATGTGTGTTTTTTGCTCGTGACTTACCGTACCTGGGGCATGTCATAAATGCCCAAGGTATACATCCGAGTCCAGAGCACCTTCGTGCCATTCAGGACTTGCCGTCACCGCAGAACTTAAAACAGCTACAGAGTGTGCTGGGTAAGGTCACTTATTATCATAGGTTTGTGCGCAATGCTTCTTCCATTTCAGCTCCGCTTCATCGCTTACGCCGTAAAGGTGTTCCGTTCGTCTGGACGACGGAATGCGAACGCGCCTTTCGCCAGTTGAAATCGGCGTTACTTTCAAATACTTGCCTTACGCCATTCGATCCCCGAAAACCCCTTTTGTTGATGGTAGATGCCTCGGATTTCGGGATCGGTGCTGTGCTTGCGCACAAAGATGGCTCGCATGATCGCCCTATTGCCTTTGCGTCCAAATTGCTCTCATCTGCGCAAAGAAATTATTCACAAATAGAGAAGGAAGCTTTGGCTCTTGTGTTTGGTGTAACAAAGTTTCCCGATTTCTTGTATGGTCGTCACATTACCATCATCACGGACCACAAGCCTTTGACATCGCTTTTTCATCCGAACAAACCGGTACCTCCACGTACAGCGCAGAAATTCATTCGCTGGTCTCTTTTTCTCTCGCAGTACCGCTACGATATCTTGTATCGGTCCACTGCTAAGCACGGAAACGCTGATGCGTTATCCCGTTTGCCTGTTGCTGAGGATAAAGCATTCGATTCTTCCGAACTTGCTTGCATGTTCATTGATTCGGAAGCCGATGACGTGGTCGCATCGTTTCCGATTGATTTTCGTCGTGTAGCTACTGCCACAGCTGCTGACCCTGTCCTTGCTACTGTTTTGCGTTTTGTTGCTACGCAATGGCCCTTGTCAAAGTCACGGATCGAGGATCCTTTGGTTCGCCGATTTTTTGCTCACAAGGAGAGACTTTTTGTACGACGTGGTGTTTTGTTGTTGCGTTCCGATAATGATCAATCCCGAGTCGTGGTCCCACGTTCGTTACAGTCCTCTGTCTTAAAGCTTCTTCACCAAGGACATTGGGGTATAGTGCGCACGAAACAACTTGCTCGTCAGCACTGTACTTGGTACGGAATCGATGCTGCGATTACGAATATGTGCTCCTCTTGCGTGACGTGTGCCGAACAACAATCCGCACCGCCGCGGAAATTCTTTGCATGGCCGAAAGCCACTTCCCCTTGGCAACGCTTGCACATCGATTTTGCTGGTCCATTCTGGAATGCTCGATGGTTGGTTGTGGTCGATGCTTTCAGTAATTTTCCTTTTGTTGTCCGGATGTCTTCCACGACGTCTTCTGCCACAATCCAAGCCTTGTCTGCTATCTTTTGCATTGCAGGTCTTCCGCAGACTATTGTTTCCGACAATGGCCCACAATTCATGTCCGCAGAATTTCAGTCGTTCTGCCAGGCCAATGGTATTCAACATCTGACATCCGCGCCGTTTTCGCCTCAGTCAAACGGTGCCGCTGAACGATTGGTCCGGACTTTCAAGTCGCAGATGTTGAAGTTGAAAGAGTCGCATTCTCGGGAGGACGCTTTATTGCTCTTTTTGTCCTCATATCGCTCTCAGCCTCGCGATGGTCGCTCGCCGGCTGAGTTGCTCCACGGTCGTCCTCATCGCAACCTGATGTCTTTGCTGCATCCGCCACATCCGGTTCCTGTGCAGCGGCAGACTCCTGCTTTTGCTCCTGGCGACGTTGTTTATTGTCGCAACTATCGCGGTTCACAGCGTTGGCTAGCAGGGCGCATTCTTCGCTGCCTCGGCCGCGCGATGTATTTGGTTTTGGGGGCCTCTGGTGAGGTGCGTCGGCATCTCAATCAGCTGCGCCTCTGTCGTCGCCTGGGTTCTGCCGCTCCCCGTCTGCTTTCAGCGACGGAGCCGTCAGGTCAGCGCCCTGGGGACCCATCTACTGGCTCGCCTCATCCCCAGGTGTTACCGACGATGCCTTCCATTTTGCCTCATGGCGTCGCGCCGCCGCAGCCGCCGCCGGCGCCGCCCGCAGCGGACGCTTCGCTGCAACCGCATGGCGCCTCCCTGGGTCACGCGCCGCCGCTTGCTTCCCGTGACCAGCCGTCCTCCGCCATGGACTTCTTGCCCGCTCCGGACCAGATGTCGTCTTCGCCCGTCGGGTGCTCCGACCACATGGAGGTCGACCCTTCTGTATCATTCCGTGCGCAAACACCTCATGTTGACGTGCACCCTGGACTAGGTTTGCAGGCGTTTCCTAGCTCCCCTCGGACCGAATGGCCGGGTGCGGGTGGCACGGCCTCGCCTGTTGTTAGGCTCCCCACCTCATCGCATACGTCAACATGGGGTCCTCCCCACGGCGGGCGGAAGCCTTATCTCACGACCGTTCGCCGATTTGCGGGGGAGGAATGTGGTGTCACCGCTAGACACCACACTTGCTAGGTGGTAACTTAAATCGGCCGCGGTCCTGTAGTACATGTCGGACCCGCGTGTCGCCACTGTGTAATCGCAAACCTAGCGCCACCACATGGCAGGTCACAAGACACGGACATGACCTCGCCCCAGTTGTACGGACGACATAGCTTGCGACTAGACCTACCAAGTATTCCTCTCATTTGCCGAGAGACAGATTAAATAGCCTTCAGCTAGTCCATCGCTACTACCTAGCAAGGCGCCATGTGTATCATTGCTAATTGCTTACTACTATGCAAGAGATGTATTTCAACAAGAACAAGACTACATTAAAGTTAAGTATATTAAAATCTCTCTTCTTTTCTTTATAGTTTTCATCCAGTCTCCTGTTTCAGAATTTACGCCCGTCTGCGTTAGTTTCGCGTGCACCTAGCCACTCATTGTGTCGAGACCTTAGGGAATCGACACAACAGACATAATAAGCGGAAATGTATCGCACTTCTTGCTGTAACCGGTCCCATGCTGGTGTAAAAAAGTGAGCTTCTATGTCAACGCAATCAAAAGATACGACGGTTTATGTAAAGAAAATTTACGCGAAAGGTCAAAAAATGGCTTCAAGAACTATGCGACCTAACTGCTTAGGTCATCAGCCCCTAGACCTAGAACTACTTAAACCTAGCTAGCCTAAGGGCATCACAGACATCTATGCCCGAGGTAGAATTCCAACCTGCGACTGAAGCAGCCGTGCGGTTCGTCACTGAAGCGCCTGGAACCGCTCGGCCACCGCAACGCGGCGAAACCCTACTCACCTCATGTATAATGATAATATATACTCTCTAGTGAGGATAAACTGTATTCGCCAGCAACTCAGATCGTTTGCTCACGGAACTTTTACGAAGCTACATTCAAACTTTGTCGAAGTCGTCTGCAATATCCATTACAAACACCCTAGGAACTTCGTATGCGATATCCACTTCTGAAGACGCTGGCAGATACTGCAGTACTATAACAAGTAGGTGGGAATTTATTGTTATTGGTCCACGCATGACACTTTATTTCAATATCAATTTAACGCGCCTAGGTGTTTGTATATGCCTGAAACTATTGAACAAAAAGTAAATAAACAACAAACGAGCCGGCCGCGGTGGTCTCGCGGTTCTAGGCGCGCAGTCCGGAACCGTGCGACTGCTACGGTCGCTGGTTCGAATCCTGCCTGGGGCATGGATGTGTGTGATGTCCTTAGGTTAGTTAGGTTTAAGTAGTTCTAAGTTCTAGGGGACTTATGACCACAGCAGTTGAGTCCCATAGTGCTCAGAGGCATTTGAACCATTTTGAAACAGCAAACAACTTCGATGTTTAAATGAAATGAAAGTCACTTGTCGTAATTAAAACATAATTTCGTCGTTACATCTACATGACTACATCAACAGGATTTCTTGGCAATCCGGACTTACGTGCCTGGCAGAAGGTTAGGGTTATTTCTCTACCGTCCCACTCATTAACAGTGTGCCGGAAAAAGGACCACTTAAATCTTTTCTTGCGAGCCTTGAATTACATTATTACTATGGTTTCTTCCTGTGTTCCCGAGGAAATACCCCGATCTTGCTGAAACTTCGCTCAGTGAAAGCGGGGACAAAATAAGCGAACACGTGTCTCGGCTTATCTGCTTACACTCTACCGCTTCTGAGAAAACGACGGTCAAAGTTTTCAATGCGCTGTTACTATAGTGTAGACACCTCTTAGCGGGTAAGCATTCAACTGGAGCGGTGGCTCTGCGGCTACCATAGCGATTTCTGAACTTTGCGCTGCGAGTTCGAAACCCGGTTTTTCCTTTTTTTTTCCCCTCACTCTCTGAATTATCTACGAATGTTTATTCCAATTTATGTTGAAACACTGTTGTCGTTATTCGTCAGTTAATTTACTGTGTAAAGAAATAAGTTAAAAAGGGAACACACAGTGCGTAGTGGGGCGATCACTCTGTTGTAGAAATAATTTAGAAGCCAAGATCGCTTAAATATTGTTTACTGGATAACCGGTTTCAACACACTAAAGGTGCCATCATCGGATCTGAATGTAGATTAACATTTATAAAATATTTGGTTATAACGATACATGAGGCAGCCCAGATGATGTTAGATCAGCTTGTCTCATTCGTTTATTACTTTTTAATTCATTAATTACACATAAAGTTAATTGGCGAATAATAACAACATTATTTCAACATAACTTAGAAAAAAACATTCGTAGATAATTCTGATAGAGAGGCAGGAAAATAAAATAATTAAAAAACCCAATATGGTCTCGAACACGGGAATCAGTGTTAAGAAGGAACGACGGTAGCCACCGCTTCAATTGCGTTCTCGGCTGCAGAAGGTATCTACACTAGAGCAACAGCGCGTTGATAACTTTGACCGTCGTTTTCTCGGAAACGGTCGAGTGTCTGCAGATAAGCCGAAACACATGTTCGCTTATTTTGTCCTCTCCTTCACTGAGCAAAGTTTCGGGACAATCAGCCTATGACATTTGGCGAGTTCCCCTCGCTCGTCGAGTCGCTTCTTACGCCCGGCGAGAATTATGTATGCCTCCGAGTAAACTGCGCCACCTGGAAACACGGCGAGCGGGGATAAACACGTTTTCCTTCTTATAAGGCAACCTTCTACAGATAATATTCACGAAGTGTTCTTCAGGTTGCCTCAGATATTTCAGAAATGTTTCTTGCCTCAGGCCTGCCGCATATGCAAAACGTAAACATTTCATTTCATGTAATATTTATCAGGATAGGACATGACAAGAGTGGACCAGTCACTTCTGAGAAAAATTAGAGATTCGAAGTTGCTCCACTATGTAATGACACGGGCACGGGCTTGCGATCTGTCTTTTATGCCATCGATTTCCGTGTTACACATACTTCGCCACTGCGTTGCGGCTGCCATCTTGGAGGAGGCAGTCTGTTTCCTGCCAGCGCTGTTTCCGCAGCCAATATTAACCGCGACGAATCATTCAGTCAACGCTAAATGGCCCATCTGGCTGAGGCAGACAAGGGCGCTATAATACTCCATGCAGACGGATCTTCAAATGCCGACATAGCGAGAACTATGGGTCTTCACAAGTCGACGGTAGCCAGGTGGATCAGACGAAAGGAAGAGAGTGGTAACTTGAATGGGAGGCCTCATGGCCGTCGCCGCAAAACAACGCAAGCTCAGGATCAGCAGATACGCCGTTTCAGTGAGAACCACCCATTTGTCAACGCACGACAAATCAGCAAATTCATGAAGCTTGGAATGAGTTACTTGAATCTCCTAGTTCTGTGGCTCGAGTTGTGGGCTCAATGCCCACAGACTTCCAGCTGTTGCGGAAGCCAAAGGAGGCTATACGCGATTTTTTTTTTACAGACTTATGTTTTATATAATTTCAAGGAAACGCAATAAGTGGAATGGGGACAAACAAATTAATTCACAGCAAGATATGTAATATTTAATTTGATAAGAGAAGAAATACTCACCTTATATATTCATTCAGTCTCTATAAAATACGTGACACACGTGTGTATGCAAGAAGGGTACAAAACAGTTCAGCACAAAATAAAAATGTTGAGGAGAAGCTCCCCGATGAAGACGTAATTGCAGAACAAAGGTTGGGCTAGAAGGAGAGGTAAGGAGGCCCGAAAAAGCAGAACAAAATCAAATACCCAATAGACTTTGAGTAGTTGTCGCAGCAAAGGGCGGTTGGTATATGCGATTCGGAGCAACTGTACAAGAATAGTTTTATTTACTGATTTTTGAGGCTTTATTTTGTGACGGCTAAACAGTGCTGCATCATGAGACCCGCTATTTTTCCACATGTGGCTAAACATCAGAGCTGAAAAAATTTTAAGAGGTACCGAAGTTCTCTGGAAGAGTAAAGTGTTTTAGACAAGAAGATGATTTTTAGTTCATTTCATTTTAACCATTCACACTATGCTTCGACATTCTAATCTTTGATTTCATTTTATTATTACGTATCTTTCCTTCAGTGAAAGTCAACGGTAGTAAGTTTCAAGATATGAAGAATAACTGGAAGTTTTTAATTTGTGGAATAGCGTATTTAACAGTACATATTTTCAACAAATCTGTAGTTATAGGACATATTAAGAAGCAAGTAAAAATGGCACTGTGGAAAGATCAGGTTGGCCTCTAAAGGGTAACGACGGTAAAATAGCAAATACTAAACAATGGGTAACAACTATTCCTGATGGTGAGTAGCCGTAATCGATATGTCACTTTTCCGTAATTGTATTTCTGAAGTTTATCGTCAATCCTAGGACTGACATCGATACTCTGTTTTGCGTAAAGAATACAACCTCCAAAATTTATTTAGCAGCGCAGAATATTAAATCACAGTTTATAGATCAGGAACCTAATCCAACTGCCTTTAATTTTATTCTCACGGATGATTTTGGGACAGTAAATAACAAGAGAAATAACAAAACTCTCAGAATCAATATATAGAATTCAAGTGTCCAGTGGATTCAAAAGTTTGCTATAATAGCGATTAATTGCTTTTACAGACTCCTTCATACCTACATTATCTATCAGACAATGTTTGAAACTAGGACTAAGAAGGTAAACAATTTTTCCACAAATTGTCAAATTGGAAGTCGGAGAGACAGTTACACAAATTACGATGACAACAAACGTTTTTCAAGTAAACTGATCACAGGAGGAATCCAACGCATTTATTGTGAGTTACATGCACAGTATGTAAACTGGCAACGCCACCAACACACAATACCACTAACAAGGGAACATCCCCATCGCACCGCCCTCAGATTTAGTTATAAGTTGATACAGGGGATAGGCCTTGAAAAACTGAACACAGATCAATCGAGAAAACAGGAAGAAGTTGTGTGGAAGTATGAAAAAAAATAAGCAAAATATACAAACTGAGTAGTCCATGCGCAAGATAGGCAACATCAAGGATAGGGTGAGCTCAGGAGCGCCGTGATCCCGTGGTTAGCGCACGCAGCTGCGGAACGAGAGGTCCTTCCGTCAAATTTTCCCAGGAGTGAAAAGTTTAATTTTTATTTTCAGACAATTATTATCTGTCCGTCCGTCCGTCCGATGCGAGGTAACCGCATCGAGCATTCCTATGCAGTACTGTTACTGGTGACGTGTTATGATGCCTTTATCGTTAACTTCCTAAGAAGAAATGAAAAGCTGAGCCCCACCAAAAGACGTAAACTCGAGGAAAGAGTTGCGTGAACATATTATTTTACATCTGATAAATCCAAAAGTGTGTTTTGGGCTACGAATTCTGCCCCCAGGGTGTGTGCAACACAGCTGGAATTTGTTGCCAACAACTGAGTCACCTTTCGGTCACAGTGTAAGAAAATCGAGCAACAAAACTACATCACCTGTGCTACTGCATGATAACGCACTATGTTGATTTGAGAAACAAAACTATCCAGGAGATTGATAGGAAAGTCGTCTCTCAGGCACATTTGTATTGATAGGGAAGTCCTCTCTCAAGCACTTGTCCCTCTCGTCATATATTTGTAAAATTTTACCTTTCCCACTCTAGATCGATCAACCGTCAAGGCAATTCATTTCTAGACGAAAATACTTTTAAAACTACTCTGGTTTATTGACATCGTTAGAACAAGTAGGTTTCTACAGGCGTAGAATTTGTAAACAACTTTACCATTGTCATATCGTTTTAGATATCGTGAAAGAAAATTCTGCTGCTAATTAATTTCTCTTTGATAATTACTGTTGCGTTTAGTAAACTAATGGAAAATGCAATTAAAATATTCACTGTACTAATACAAACTAAAGTCAGCTTAATACAGAAACATCACGACGGCAGTCTATCTTAATAAAGCATTAAGTTTCTGTGAGACAATTGGGCTTATTTTAACACGAATTAGTAGGATATTACAGACTTTACACTTAGAAAAGATCTGTATTTATTTCATTTCCTGTACCATTCGTAAGTGTTATGAAAATGGGGCTTTTCATAGATAAAATTATGTATTCACAACAACAAAAAAATGTCGGCAGAAAACAAAAGTGGCATTATGAATCTGGCAGTACCGTAAGGTTTTCACTCTGACACTAAGAGTTACTGAAAGTAGCAAGAAGAATTTTGCTCGAGCGTTGTCTTACGATTCCCTTATTAAGTTTTTATCTGCCTGCTTGTAGCTGTGCTACAAAAGAATTAAAAATCTGGCTTTCAGCAAGTCTCGAAAGGCGAACAAAAGCAGCTTGCACCTGGTTACTAAGCATGTTACCTGGGGACTGGTTTTTTCTTAAAGCGGGAAGACATCCTTTTGTGGTTCAATTGGCAAATGTCAGTCAGACGTGTGACGTTAGTCTAAGCGTTTCGGTGTGTTGAATTTGTACCAATGATTTTTCTACACGTTTTTTCTGTCCCAAATAGAGTTGAAGTCTCCCATTAGTATTTTCACGTCATCTTGGTGAATTTTGCTCATGGTATTTTCGAGTGTGTTCCAGAATTTTTCAACATTGTCGGTGTTTTTCTTATTTTCGATGTTGGTGGGTTCAAATGGTTCAAATGGCTCTGAGCACTATGGGACTTAACTGCTGTGGTCATCAGTCCCCTAGAACTTAGAACTAGTTAAACCTAACTAACCTAAGGACATCGCACACATCCATGCCCGAGGCAGGATGCGAACCTGCGACCGTAGCGGTCGCGCGGTTCCAGACTGTAGCGCCTAGAACCTCTCGAACACTCCGGCCGTCGATGTTGGTGGGGACACGTGCATTGATGAGTGTATATGTTTTACTGGGGCTCTGAATGACCATAGTCATAAGTCGCTTGTTGACGGGCCAGCCGCGGTGGCCGAGCGGTTCTTGGCTCTTCAGTCTGGAACCGCGCGACTGCTACGGTCGCAGGTTCGAATCCAGCCTTGGGCATGAATTTGTGTGATGTCCTTAGATTAGCTAGGTATAAGTAGTTCTAAGTTCTAGGAGACTGATGACCTCCACTGTTAAGTTCCATAGTGCTCAGAGCCATTGGAACCTTTTGATTGTCGATCGGTGTGAATTCTTTGGCAGAGTTGATAGATCGGTGTTCGAGAAATGCAATGCCGAAGATTGGTACGCCTTTCGTTACCTTTTGTTGTATTCTGCTCTTGAAGATGCAATGGTTTCCCTAATACACGGTTTCATTGTCAGTTAGTCGTGGTTCTTGAAGTGCAAGGATGAGAATTTTTTGTCGGTCCATTTCTTTTGTGAAATTATTTAGTTTTCGTGTTTGGATCAAGGTATCGATGTTTACTTTTAAATGCATGTTTTTTGCTTGTAGGGAAATTTACCAGAGATCTTCGATATTCTCTGTCGTGCTAACCTGGACTCCCCAGAATCCGAAAATCCAACTGCCGCCTGTCGACAGCCGGGTTGTGTACCACCTGGGATAAAGTTGACTTTGCTTGCATAGTTTACGTTTGCTTGTGTTTCATTGGTTGTGCTTGGGTGATACCAGGACCGGACAGGACCAGAGGGTGTTGAAGCCTTTGAAAGCAAATATTTTCAGCCAAGCTCATTGAGCTAACACGGTAACCAGAGTAACGGTGATTTTCACTCAGACGTGTCTGGATTTTGCGTTCAACGGATTGAGTAGCCGTTCAGGATTGTGTTAGTATTTGGTTCACCCCTAGTATTTGATTTCCACGGTACCACCCATATGGGGGAGGGTTTCCACTATCCGCCACACGCGATTATTATTATTATTATTTCTTTACTTTCTCAGACGTTAAGTCTGGTTGAGAATGGAAAGTGACGCGGACCTCGATCAAGCGTCACTTCCTATTAACTGTACGGTATGTGTTATATTGCATTTAGGAACTTTCGGGTAATTGAACATGTATCAATAATTACGGATTTCTGTAGTTGTATATATATGTTTGAATGTAGCTGTATTGCATTGATGTACTGGTGGATATTGTGTGGTATGACTCCTGTAGTTGATAGTATAATTGGTATAATGTCAACTTTATCCTGATGCCACATGTCTTTGACTTCCTCAGCCAGTTGGATGTATTTTTCAATTTTTTCTCCTGTTTTCTTTTGTATATTTGTTGTATTGGGTATGGATATTTCGATTAGTTGTGTTAATTTCTTCTTTTTATTGGTGAGTATGATGTCAGGTTTGTTATGTGGCGTTGTTTTATCTGTTATAATGGTTCTGTTCCAGTATAATTTGTATTCATCATTCTCCAGTACATTTTGTGGTGCATACTTGTATGTAGGAACTTGTTGTTTTAAAAGTTTATGTTGTAAGGCAAGCTGTTGATGTATTATTTTTGCGACATTGTCATGTCTTCTGGGGTATTCTGTATTTGCTAGTATTGTACATCCGCTTGTGATGTGATCTACTGTTTCTATTTGTTGTTTACAAAGTCTGCATTTATCTGTTGTGGTATTGGGATCTTTAATAATATGCTTGCTGTAATACCTGGTGTTTATTGTTTGATCCTGTATTGCAATCATGAATCCTTCTGTCTCACTGTATATATTGCCTTTTCTTAGCCATGTGTTGGATGCGTCTTGATCGATGTGTGGCTGTGTTAGATGATACGGGTGCTTGCCATGAAGTGTTTTCTTTTTCCAATTTACTTGCTTCGTATCTGTTGATGTTATGTGGTCTAAAGGGTTGTAGAGGTGGTTATGAAATTGTAGTGGTGTAGCCGATGTATTTATATGAGTGATTGCTTTGTGTATTTTGCTAGTTTCTGCTCGTTCTATAAAGAATTTTCTTAAATTGTCTACCTGTCCATAATGTAGGTTTTTTATATCGATAAATCCCCTTCCTCCTTCCTTTCTGCTTAATGTGAATCTTTCTATTGCTGAATGTATGTGATGTATTCTATATTTGTGGCATTGTGATCGTGTAAGTGTATTGAGTGCTTCTAGGTCTGTGTTACTCCATTTCACTACTCCAAATGAGTAGGTCAATATTGGTATGGCATATGTATTTATAGCTTTTGTCTTGTTTCTTGCTGTCAATTCTGTTTTCAGTAACTTTGTTAGTCTTTGTCTATATTTTTCTTTTAGTTCTTCTTTAATATTTGTATTATCTATTCCTATTTTTTGTCTGTATCCTAGATATTTATAGGCATCCGTTTTTTCCATCGCTTCTATGCAGTCGCTGTGGTTATCCAATATGTAATCTTCTTGTTTAGTGTGTTTTCCCTTGACTATGCTATTTTTCTTACATTTGTCTGTTCCAAAGGCCATACTTATATCATTGCTGAATACTTCTGTTATCTTTAGTAATTGGTTGAGTTGTTGATTTGTTGCTGCCAGTAGTTTTAGATCATCCATGTATAGCAAATGTGTGATTTTGTGTGGGTATGTTCCAGTAATATTGTATCCATAATTTGTATTATTTAGCATGTTGGATAGTGGGTTCAGAGCAAGGCAGAACCAGAAAGGACTTAATGAGTCTCCTTGGTATATTCCACGCTTAATCTGTATTGGCTGTGATGTGATATTATTTGAATTTGTTTGGATATTAAGTGTGGTTTTCCAATTTTTCATTACTATGTTTAGGAACTGTATCAATTTAGGATCTATTTTGTATATTTCCAATATCTGTAGTAACCATGAGTGGGGTACACTATCAAAAGCTTTTTGGTAATCAATGTATGCGTAGTGTAGCGACCTTTGTTTAGTTTTAGCTTGATATGTCACCTCTGCATCTATTATCAGTTGCTCTTTACATCCTCGTGCTCCTTTGCAACAGCCTTTTTGTTCTTCATTTATAATTTTGTTCTGTGTTGTATGTGTCATTAATTTCTGTTTGATGATTGAAGTTAATATTTTGTATATTGTTGGTAGGCATGTTATGGGGCGATATTTAGCTGGGTTTGATGTGTCTGCTTGATCTTTAGGTTTCAGATAAGTTATTCCATGTGTAAGTGTATCAGGGAATGTGTATGGGTCTGCAATGTAACTGTTAAATAATTTAGTTAGATGTGAATGTGTTGAGGTGAACTTCTTTAACCAGAAATTTGCTATTTTATCATTTCCAGGGGCTTTCCAATTGTGAGTAGAATTAATTGCTTGGGTGACTTCATGTTGCAAAATTATCACTTCAGGCATTTGTGGTATCATCTTGTATGTGTCTGTTTCTGTTTGTATCCACCGTGCATGCCTGTTATGTTGTACCGGGTTTGACCATATGTTGCTCCAGAAGTGTTCCATGTCTGTTATGTTTGGTGGATTGTTTATTTTAATGTGTGTGTTATCTATTGTCTGGTAAAATTTCTTTTGGTTTGTGTTGAATGTTTGGTTTTGTTTCCTTCTATTTTCACTTTTTTTGTATCTTCTGAGTCGTTTGGCTAATGCTTGTAATTTCTGCTTCTTTTCGTCTAATTGCTCTGTCGCTTCTTGTTGTGAGATTTTACCTAACCTTTTTCGTTTTTTTCCGAGATTTCATTTCTTATAAATTGTGTTAGCTGTCCGATGTCTTTTCTCAGTTTTTCTATTCTGATCTGTAGCCTGTGTTGCCATGCTGGTTTTGTGGGTTTCTTCTGTGTGTTGGTTGGTTCTGATCTCTGCCTAGTGTGTATATTTAGTGTAGTGAGTGCTCCTATATAAACCAGTAGTTGTAACTCTTCCATAGTTGTGTTTTCATTTATTTTGTTGTGTATGATTGTGTTGATAGTTTTTATTGTTGTTTCGACTTGTGGGTTATTTGGTGGTCTATGCAAGAATGGTCTTATGTCTGTATTTGTGTCTTTGTATTCTATATATGTTAGCTGAAATTTTTCTTCTATATCTAGCATCTGTGTCACTTTGTGTTCTATTTGTGCTTGTTCTGGTGGCTGTCTTAAGATTTCGTTTTCCTCTGATTGTTTAATTGGTGCGTGTTGTTCTTTGTTTGTTTGCTCTGGGATGTTTGAGTCCATTACTGTATTTTCTTCTTCTTCTGATTGCACATTATTTTGTTCCAGTATTTGTTGTACTTCTTGTTTGATGTTTTCTAATTCTGACTGGGGTATCCTGTTATTTTTGATTATTACACGGATCTGATCAGCTAGTCGTTGTTCTGTTAAAAATTTTAATTCTGGGTATCTGGTAATAAATGTTGTGTATACTTGTGATCTGTATCCAGTTGTGTTGGTTCCTAGGTTTGTTGCTTGGTAATAACAGAACATGAGGTGTCGATTAACTTCATCTGACCATCTCATCCTCTGTCTTTGTTTTCCTTCTAGGGTGGTTGCAGGAAGCATATCCTGCAAAACACCTCTATTTGGATTTAAATCATTTTCCAGTTGGCTAGCGGTGTCGTTACCATTGTGGGCGGGCATAGGGTTCAAGCGTCGTCCCCGACCATGACGGCGCTTGTCCGAGGCTTCTTTAGTTCTGTCCTGAACCAACTAATCACACTAAAAGGGGGGTTAGCCCTATTAGTGGTTTGTTCTTTTCGTCGCCTTTTACGACTGGCAGAACATACCGAAGGTCTATTCTTTTCCCGGGCCTCCACGGGATTTATTATTATTATTATTATTATTATTGTCATTATGTCTCAGCAAATCCCATATGGTGTATCTTCCCACCACTGAAATAGATGTGTATTGTTCGATTCAGTATTTCCATCACATAAATGTGGTTTATAATTACGTTACATTGCTACTAGTAGACATATTTCTCACTTTTTCTTAGACAGTTGCTACCTGTTACTCCATCATAGGAATTTATGTGCGAAGCATTGTTGAAATACAGACGTTCAAATTATCCGATTTCTGTAATTTCATTTCGATACCAGATCGTTCTAATCGGATTCAGCCAGGTAGTCTTAATGTGGATATCCGACCACGACTGTCATCATATGATAGACTGTGTAAACCACATTCTTTATCGGACTGTTGAATATAGATCACTTATCTATGACAGGACCTGAATTCTTAAACACTGTGGAAAATAATAATCCGATGTGCTTATTACAAATACGTTATTCCAATATAAATATGTGAACTAACGAGATAACAGTTTATTTACAGGAGCAGAACTAATGTTCAAATGTTCAAATGTGTGTGAAATCGTATGGGACTTAACTGCTAAGGTCATCAATACCTAAGCTTACACACTACTTAACCTAAATCATCCTAAGGACAAACACACACACCCATGCCCCAGGGAGGACTCGAACCTCCGCCGGGATCAGCCACGCAGCTCATGACTGCAGCGCCCCTGACCGCTCGGCTAATCCCGCGCGGCTACTAAAAGTATACTCGTCCACAAAACCCATGTGGACAATTATCTGATAATCGGTCAAGCTTTGCTTTGTCGCAGCTCTTTAGGATACAAGTCCATTTACTTTCAGGCTCTTACATACAATTCTTGCAATGCAAGGTAATTGAAAAAACTCATCCACTCGACGCCAACTGAGGAACTGACTGGTGCATGTGTTGTTCAACACACAGTAGTTGTCATCCTCACTGGAATCAATGAGTGTGTGCGTGTGTGTGTGTGTGTGTGTGTGTGTGTGTGTGTGTGTGTGTGAGTGAGTTTTCGTGTTAATGCACAATCTGAATCAATACTATTAACATCAGACAGACAACCGGGCATCAAATATGACTGTAAAGTATGTTAATGCGATGGGAAGTTACAAACTGAATTTTCACCTAACCCACGTCCTGCATATTACGTTAAGTAAGATGTATTAACTCCATAGTATCGTTAGCAGAGAGTGCGCTCTTGTTGTCGAGGCCTGCGACAAGCGCAGCGATCAGCACTGCCCAATGCCGCCGCGATTTGTTTATGTTGGCTGAGCGTGGACACTGCAGCAGACGCTTCGCCATAAACAGAAAGAAATCACCTTGGCTCTGACTGCAGTGAGCGGATATCACTGCCTGCGTGTTCTTATAGTACCCAACGTGAGACTCTACTCACAGGTGCCATGGAGCAATTGCAACGGGTATCATGTCATTAGTCATGAGAATATTAACCAGTGATGAAATGTCCACTCTATTTGAATCCTAAGAAAATAGGAACCTTCTCACAAAGGAATGTGAGGTGATATCAAAATTTATCCAACATACAAAAATTAACTGCAGGGCTTTCATGTATGCAGTAGTAGCACACAAGGAAATAATATGTCTTGGAAGCGTATATTTCATTTCCTCTTCTCATATTAACGTCCTTGTTTTAGAATGAAGTGAGAAAATTAACGCGAAAAACTTAAGTTCCTGAGAAGCATATAAGTCATTTCCTCGTCTCATATCATAGCTTTTGTTTTAGTATGAGGTGAAAAAATAAACAGTTTACGGCTCTGAAACATAATATGACACCAGATTCTTATCGTAGGCGCTATCGGAAACGCAAAAAGCAGGGAGCTGTCCATTCTTTTGTCCTAAAGAGCTGCGACAAAGCAAAGCTTGACCGATTATCAGATAATTGTCCACATGGGTTTTGTGGACGAGTATACTTTTAGTAGCCGCGCGGGATTAGCCGAGCGGTCAGGGGCGCTGCAGTCATGAGCTGCGTGGCTGATCCCGGCGGAGGTTCGAGTCCTCCCTGGGGCATGGGTGTGTGTGTTTGTCCTTAGGATGATTTAGGTTAAGTAGTGTGTAAGCTTAGGTACTGATGACCTTAGCAGTTAAGTCCCATACGATTTCACACACATTTGAACATTTGAACATTAGTTCTGCTCCTGTAAATAAACTGTTATCTCGTTAGTTCACATATTTATATTGGAATAACGTATTTGTAATAAGCACATCGGATTATTATTTTCCACAGTGTTTAAGAATACAGGTCCTGTCATAGATAAGTGATCTATATTCAACAGTCCGATAAAGAATGTGGTTTACACAGTCTATCATATGATGACAGTCGTGGTCGGATATCCACATTAAGACTACCTGGCTGAATCCGATTAGAACGATCTGGTATCGAAATGAAATTACAGAAATCGGATAATTTGAACGTCTGTATTTCAACAATGCTTCGCACATAAATTCCTATGATGGAGTAACAGGTAGCAACTGTCTAAGAAAAAGTGAGAAATATGTCTACTAGTAGCAATGTAACGTAATTATAAACCACATTTATGTGATGGAAATACTGAATCGAACAATACACATCTATTTCAGTGGTGGGAAGATACACCATATGGGATTTGCTGAGACATAATGACAATAATAATAATAATAATAATAATAATAATAATAATAATAATCGCGTGTGGCGGATAGTGGAAACCCTCCCCCATATGGGTGGTACCGAGGAAATCAAATACTAGGGGTGAACCAAATACTAACACAATCCTGAACGGCTACTCAATCCGTTGAACGCAAAATCCAGACACGTCTGAGTGAAAATCACCGTTACTCTGGTCACCGTGTTAGCTCAATGAGCTTGGCTGAAAATATTTGCTTTCAAAGGCTTCAACACCCTCTGGTCCTGTCCGGTCCTGGTATCACCCAAGCACAACCAATGAAACACAAGCAAACGTAAACTATGCAAGCAAAGTCAACTTTATCCCAGGCGGTACACAACCCGGCTGTCGACAGGCGGCAGTTGGATTTTCGGATTCTGGGGAGTCCAGGTTAGCACGACAGAGAATATCGAAGATCTCTGGTAAATTTCCCTACAAGCAAAAAACATGCATTTAAAAGTAAACATCGATACCTTGATCCAAACACGAAAACTAAATAATTTCACAAAAGAAATGGACCGACAAAAAATTCTCATCCTTGCACTTCAAGAACCACGACTAACTGACAATGAAACCGTGTATTAGGGAAACCATTGCATCTTCAAGAGCAGAATACAACAAAAGGTAACGAAAGGCGTACCAATCTTCGGCATTGCATTTCTCGAACACCGATCTATCAACTCTGCCAAAGAATTCACACCGATCGACAATCAAAAGGTTCCAATGGCTCTGAGCACTATGGAACTTAACAGTGGAGGTCATCAGTCTCCTAGAACTTAGAACTACTTATACCTAGCTAATCTAAGGACATCACACAAATTCATGCCCAAGGCTGGATTCGAACCTGCGACCGTAGCAGTCGCGCGGTTCCAGACTGAAGAGCCAAGAACCGCTCGGCCACCGCGGCTGGCCCGTCAACAAGCGACTTATGACTATGGTCATTCAGAGCCCCAGTAAAACATATACACTCATCAATGCACGTGTCCCCACCAACATCGACGGCCGGAGTGTTCGAGAGGTTCTAGGCGCTACAGTCTGGAACCGCGCGACCGCTACGGTCGCAGGTTCGCATCCTGCCTCGGGCATGGATGTGTGCGATGTCCTTAGGTTAGTTAGGTTTAACTAGTTCTAAGTTCTAGGGGACTGATGACCACAGCAGTTAAGTCCCATAGTGCTCAGAGCCATTTGAACCATTTGAACCCACCAACATCGAAAATAAGAAAAACACCGACAATGTTGAAAAATTCTGGAACACACTCGAAAATACCATGAGCAAAATTCACCAAGATGACGTGAAAATACTAATGGGAGACTTCAACTCTATTTGGGACAGAAAAAACGTGTAGAAAAATCATTGGTACAAATTCAACACACCGAAACGCTTAGACTAACGTCACACGTCTGACTGACATTTGCCAATTGAACCACAAAAGGATGTCTTCCCGCTTTAAGAAAAAACCAGTCCCCAGGTAACATGCTTAGTAACCAGGTGCAAGCTGCTTTTGTTCGCCTTTCGAGACTTGCTGAAAGCCAGATTTTTAATTCTTTTGTAGCACAGCTACAAGCAGGCAGATAAAAACTTAATAAGGGAATCGTAAGACAACGCTCGAGCAAAATTCTTCTTGCTACTTTCAGTAACTCTTAGTGTCAGAGTGAAAACCTTACGGTACTGCCAGATTCATAATGCCACTTTTGTTTTCTGCCGACATTTTTTTGTTGTTGTGAATACATAATTTTATCTATGAAAAGCCCCATTTTCATAACACTTACGAATGGTACAGGAAATGAAATAAATACAGATCTTTTCTAAGTGTAAAGTCTGTAATATCCTACTAATTCGTGTTAAAATAAGCCCAATTGTCTCACAGAAACTTAATGCTTTATTAAGATAGACTGCCGTCGTGATGTTTCTGTATTAAGCTGACTTTAGTTTGTATTAGTACAGTGAATATTTTAATTGCATTTTCCATTAGTTTACTAAACGCAACAGTAATTATCAAAGAGAAATTAATTAGCAGCAGAATTTTCTTTCACGATATCTAAAACGATATGACAATGGTAAAGTTGTTTACAAATTCTACGCCTGTAGAAACCTACTTGTTCTAACGATGTCAATAAACCAGAGTAGTTTTAAAAGTATTTTCGTCTAGAAATGAATTGCCTTGACGGTTGATCGATCTAGAGTGGGAAAGGTAAAATTTTACAAATATATGACGAGAGGGACAAGTGCTTGAGAGAGGACTTCCCTATCAATACAAATGTGCCTGAGAGACGACTTTCCTATCAATCTCCTGGATAGTTTTGTTTCTCAAATCAACATAGTGCGTTATCATGCAGTAGCACAGGTGATGTAGTTTTGTTGCTCGATTTTCTTACACTGTGACCGAAAGGTGACTCAGTTGTTGGCAACAAATTCCAGCTGTGTTGCACACACCCTGGGGGCAGAATTCGTAGCCCAAAACACACTTTTGGATTTATCAGATGTAAAATAATATGTTCACGCAACTCTTTCCTCGAGTTTACGTCTTTTGGTGGGGCTCAGCTTTTCATTTCTTCTTAGGAAGTTAACGATAAAGGCATCATAACACGTCACCAGTAACAGTACTGCATAGGAATGCTCGATGAGTGACCTGATGACGTTCAATAATAGTTACTCTGTTGATTTTTGTTGTTTCGAATTAGAGCATGCAGTACTCCTACACCAGACTTCTGAACATTGCCTGTTGAATGCAAATTCAAGTGGTTCATAATTATTTTAGTAAATTCACTCGATATTTTTATGTCCTTTAAATTACATTTGCTACATGATTCGCATTGAAGACGTAGGAAATGTATGTCATTTGGTCCGGGAAGCACGTTCCAACAGAAACTGATGCTTACATTGACATTTATGTTGCGAATTAGTCGTCTTATCCATCACATGGATAACGAGGATGCTCCGTTTTGCTACAGTTGTTTCATAGCTAACAAGGGAACCTCCCCATCGCACCCTCCTCAGATTTAGTTATAAGTTGACACAGTGGATAGGCCTTGAAAACTGAACACAGATCATTCGAAAAACAGGAAGAAGTTGTGTGGACCTATGAAAAAAATATTCAAACCAAACAAACTGAGTAGTCCGTGTGCATGATAAGCAACATCAAGGATAGCTTGAGCACGGGAGCGCAGTGGTCGCGCGGTTAGCGTGAGGAGCTGCAGAACGAGAGGTCGTTGGTTTAAGGCTTCCCTCGGGTTAGTTGTTTGATTTTTTTTATTTTCAGACAATCATCACCACACGTACTGTTATTCAACAAATGTAGGAAATAATCATACAAATGTTCGACAATCGTTCGATCCCTTAAGGAACTTTCCGATGCCTTACAGTTCGGAAAATATTCATTGACATTGTTATTGGAGTCACGAGCTATATTTGCTGGATTCATATTGCCCACGCAATGCATCGCACGTATTTAATGCACTCTCGTCCAAAGTAGCGAACAGTTAACTGCCAGCCAGGGAGCCTCATTAGCAGGAATACTCTCTCTTCCGTGCGCTATAGTCGACTGACGTCATGTCTTTCGATGTTTTTTAGGTGTAGCGTCATCATACTACGGCGCGGTTACCTCGCATCGGACGGACGGACGGACAGATAATAATTGTCTGAAAATAAAAATTAAACTTTTCACTCCTGGGAAAATTTGACGGAAGGACCTCTCGTTCCGCAGCTGCGTGCGCTAACCACGGGATCACGGCGCTCCTGAGCTCACCCTATCCTTGATGTTGCCTATCTTGCGCATGGACTACTCAGTTTGTATATTTTGCTTATTTTTTTCATACTTCCACACAACTTCTTCCTGTTTTCTCGATTGATCTGTGTTCAGTTTTTCAAGGCCTATCCCCTGTATCAACTTATAACTAAATCTGAGGGCGGTGCGATGGGGATGTTCCCTTGTTAGTGGTATTGTGTGTTGGTGGCGTTGCCAGTTTACATACTGTGCATGTAACTCACAATAAATGCGTTGGATGCCTCCTGTGATCAGTTTACTTGAAAAACGTTTGTTGTCATCGTAATTTATGTAACTGGCTCTCCGACTTCCAATTTGACAATTTGTGGAAAAATTGTTTACCTCGTTAGTCCTAGTTTCAAACATTGTCTGTCTGACGGAAAACGTAGGCATGAAGGGGTCTGTAAAAAGCAATTAATCGCTATTATAGCAAACTTTTGAATTCACATGATACTTGAATTCTCTATATTGATTCTGAGAGTTTTCTTATTTCTCTTGTTATTTACTGTCTCAATGTCATCCGTGAAAATAAAATTAAAGGCAGTTGGATTAGGTTCCTGATCTATAAACTGTGATTTAATATTCTGCGCTGCTAAATAAATTTTGAAGGTTGTATTCTTTACGTAAAACAGAGTATCGGTGTCAGTCCTAGGATTGACGATAAACTTCAGAAATACAATTACGGAAAAGTGACATATCGATTATGGCTCCTCACCATCAACAATAGTTGTTACCCATAGTTTCATATTTGCTATTTTATCGTCGTTACCCTTTAGAGACCAACCTGATCATTCCACAATGCCATTTTTGACTCGCTTCTTAATATGTCCTATAACTACAGATTTGTCGAAAATATTAACTGTTAAATACGCTTTCCACAAATTAGAAACTTCCAGTTATTCTTCATATCTTGAAACTTACTACCGTTGACTTTCACTGGAGAAAAGATACATAATAATAAAATGAAATCAAAGATTAGAATGTCAAATCATAGTGTGAATGGTTAAAATGAAATGAACTAAAAATCATCTCCTTGTCTAAAAGACGTTATTCTTCCAGAGAACTTCGGCACCTCAAAATTTTTTACACCTCTGATGTTCAGCCACATGTGGACAAATAGCGGGTCCCATGATGCAGCACTGTTTAGCCGTCACAAAATGAAGCCTCAAAAATCAGTCCACATTCCATTTACTGCGTTTCCTTGAAATTATATAAAATATACGTCTGTAAGTAAAAAAAAAAAAAAAGACGAAGAAGAAAGAAACAAAGGTTGAAACAGCTGATTGGTGAAGCCTCCTTTGGCTTCCACAACAGCTCGAAGTCTGTTGGGCATTGAGCCCACAACTCGAGCCACATAACTAGGAGATTCAAGTAACTCATTCCAAGCGTCATGAATCACATCAGAAAGCTGTCGGCGAGTCGACGGTGACTGCCCTTTTCTCGTATTACTCTGACCATTTCTGCCCAGATATTCTCAATGGGATTCGTGTCACCTCCTTTAGGTGGCCATTCCGTTACAGTAATATTACTATGGTCGTCGACCCGCCTCTTAACCACACGTGCCATATGAATAGACGAGCGATCTTGTTGGAACATGATCTGATCATCGCCAAATCTTGCTGCCACAGCAGGCAACATCACGTTCTCCAGAATTGATATGTAATTGCGCGCATCGAATCTTCCTTCCACTTCCCACAGGAGCCCACACCCTTCGGCCGATATCCACGCCCATACCGTTACCGACTACAAATGGCTCTGAGCACTGTGGGACTTAACATCTGTGGTCATCAGTCCCCTAGAACGTAGAACTACTTAAACCTAACTAACCTAAGGACATCACACACATCCATGCGCGAGGCAGGATTCGAACCTGCGACCGTAGCGGTCACGCGGTTCCAGACTGAAGCGCCTCGAACCGCACGGCCACACCGGCCGGCACCGACAACCTGCCACTCCTTCGGCAACTGTAAATATATTTTCGATTATACCTAGCACATTTAGGCCGGTAAACTAGTACTTTTCCGGATGATGCCGTAGAGAAAACTTTTTGGTGCGTGAAAATCACTCGCCTCCAAAACTGGAGAGGTTTGTCGCCATTTTCAGTAGCAAAAGCAAGGCAAGCTTCTCTTTGGGAAACAGTCAATGTCTCTTTCACAGCAGCGCTTCTTGCTCTCAGTCCACCTTCCCTTACACGAGGAGTGACGGTCTTACTGCTAACATTGAGACCCAAAGTTTGCTGAATTTGTCGTGCGTTGACAAATGTGTGGTTCTCACTGAAACGGCGTATCTGCTGATCCTGAGCTGCTGTTGTTTTGCGGCGACGGCCATGAGGCCTCCCATTCAAGTTACCACTCTCTTCCTTTCGTCTGATCCACCTGGCTACCGTCGACTTGTGAAGACCCATAGTTCTTGCTATGTCGGCATTTGAAGATCCCTCTGCATGGAGTTCTATTATAGCGCCCTTGTCTGCCTCAGCCAGATGGGCCATTTAGCGTTGACTGAATGATTCGTCGCGGTTAATATTGGCTGCGGAAACAGCGCTGGCAGGAAACAGACTGCCTCCTCCACGATGGCAGCCACAACGCAGTGGCCAAGTATGTGTAACACGGAAATCGATGGCATAAAAGAGAGATCGCAAGCCCATACCCGTGTCATTACATAGTGGAGCAACTTAAAATCTCTAATTTTTCTCAGAAGGGACTGGTCCACTCTTGTCATGTCTTATCCTGATAAATATTACATGAAATGAAATGTTTACGTTTTGCATATGCGGCAGGCCTAACGCAAGAAACATTTCTGAAATATCTGAGGCAACCTGAAGAACACTTCATGAATTTTATCTGTAGAGGGTTGCCTTATAAGAAGGAAAACGTGTTTATCCCCGCTCGCCGTGTTTCCAGGTGGCGCAGTTTACTCGGAGGCATACATAATTCTCGCCGGGCGTAAGAAGCGACTCGACGAGCGAGGGGAACTCGCCAAGTGTCATAGGCTGATTGTCCCGAAACTTTGCTCACAAGGGGAGGCCGCCAAATGTGAAATTCAGATTCGATTCATACTGCGCATAATAAAAGCTCATGGCCAGAGGTGTAATGCGGCAAAGCACCAAGATGCACTTCTCAGCTGTTCTCGAGAAAATCGACAGTTAGAAGAAACCGTTGCGGTGAAATACTCTCTACGATTAATAATTTTCTACAGCGTCGTGGCGCAGCGGTAAGCGCTCGAGTTCGTAATCCGAAGGTCGCCGGATCGAATCTCACGCCATGCAACATTTTTTTATTATTATTATTTTTTTGTAATTCAAATATATATATATATATATATATATATATATATATATATATATATATATATATATATATATATTAACTATTAATGAATTGCTTATGCATATTGGTGAAGGCGGATCGCTCTCCAATTGTACCGCCTCCATTTTACCGTTTGTTTAACAGGGTGTACCAAAGCTCTCACGTCCGCACTGATTTTCGACGGTGTTATAAGTTGTGCTAGGGACCGCATCTAACTTCTTTCGAAGTTAGCTGGCAACTACGCTGTTATGCGGCGGCTCGTTTCGGCCCATTCAACATCTGTCCTTCAAGTGTAACGAGCGATTAACGGAGTTTATATTTCATACCTGCCACAGCAAATTTGTGCTCGTGGGGTTTCTATTCTAATTCGAACGTTTGACTTACGCTATACGTATTCGTTTCGGAATATCGTTTCTACGTCTTCCGCTAACTATACGTGGTTAACATTATGAAGACAATTAATAACATTTGTGAAATACAAATTTGTTTGCGGAAAACATAATGATGTTCGAAGTCGCCAGTTTTTCCACGACAAACGACTTTCAACAACTTATTATATGCATAATTGTTGCAACCTGTTGCCGGGAATTATATATATATATATATATATATATATATATATATATATATATATATATATATATATATATATATATATATGTGTGTGTGTGTGTGTGTGTGTGTGTGTGTGTGTGTGTGTGTGTGTTTATACACACATTTTAATTACAAAAAACAAATACTAAAAAAAAAAAAAGTTGCATGGAGCGAGATTCGATCCGCCGACCTTCGGATTACGAAATCGAGCGCTTACCGCTGCGCTACGACGCTGTAGAAAATTATGAATCGTAGAGAGTATTTCACCGCAGCGGTTTCTTCTAACTGTCGATTTTCTCGACAATGGCTGAGAAGTGCATCTTGGTGCTTTGCCACATTACACCTCTGGCCATGAGCTTTTATTATGCGCAGTATGAATCGAATCTGAATTTCACAATTGGCGGCCTCCCCTTGTCAGTGAAGGAGAGGACAAAATAAGCGAACTTGTGTTTCGGCTTATCTGCAGACACTCGACCGTTTCCGAGAAAACGACGGCCAAAGTTATCAACGCGCTGTTGCTCTAGTGTAGATACCTTCTGCAGCCGAGAACGCAATTGAAGCGGTGGCTCAGTGGCTACCGTCGTTCCTTCTTAGCATTGATTCCCGTGTTCGAGACCATATTGGGTTTTTTAATTATTTTATTTTCCTGCCTCTCTATCAGAATTATCTTCGAATGTTTTTTTTTTCTAATTTATGTTGAAATAATGTTGTCATTACTCGACAATTAACTTTATGTGTAATTAATGAATTAAAAAAATAATAAACGAATGAGACAAGCTGATATAAAATCATCTCGTCTGCCTCATGTATCGTTATATCCAAATGGTTTATCAATGTTAATCTACATTTAGATCCGATAATGGCACCTTTAGTGTGTTGAAACCGGTTATCCAGTAGACAGTATTTAAGCGATCTTGGCTTCTGAATTATTTCTACAACAGAGTGATCGCCCCACTACGCACTGTGTGTTCCCTTTTTAACTTATTTCTTTACACAGTAAATTAACTGACGAATAACGACAACAGTGTTTCATCATAAATTGGAATAAACATTCGTAGATAATTCAGAGAGTGAGGGGGGAAAAAAGGAAAAACCGGGTTTCGAACTCGCAGCGCAAAGTTCCGAAGTCGCTATGGTAGCCGCAGAGCCACCGCTTCAGTTGAATCCTTAACCGCTAAGCGGTATCTACACTATAGCAACAACGCATTGAACACTTTGACCGTCGTTTTCTCAGAAGCGGTAGAGTTTAAGCTTATTTTGTCCCCTCTTTCAATGAGCGTAGTTAAAAGCAAGATCGGGGTCTGACACTTGGCGTGCCCCCTCGTAAATTGCGTGCGTTGGGATTCAGTAGACAGAATGCGTCCACTTTCCTCGACTACTCATTGACATGTTTGGAAACTTTCTTTGTTGTAGTTGCACTTTGCATTATGAGGGCTGGTTTTCCTGATGAGGATCTACTTATGGACTTTGCTCCTAATTTACGTTACTGTGTAGTAGACCTACTGCAACTACTTAAACCGGAAACGTTTGTTTGTTTGGATACTCCGCTTCTTAGTTGCTACATTTCGCTAAAATATTTTCCTTTTTTTCAAAACGGCAAGTTAAGATGACCACTGCAACATGGTAAGATCAGTAACAATTTAATACTTTGAAACAGTTATGTGTGGTGTACGAGGAGTCTACTGTTGTTGACTGAGGAATACATTAAACACGAAAGCTGCGTCCAATAACAATAATTAACTTTCGGTTACATGACAAAACACAAGTCGAAGCACTGTCAGTTCATCTCAGTACCCAGTAAAACTTAAACTGGAAAGATCGAAAACATACTTTTGTGGGGAAGGCAAACGAATGACTGCGTTTTATTGGCCGCACACTAAGAATACGCAACAGGCCAACTGAAAACACTGCCTACACTACGTTTGTCCGTCCACTGCTATAATATCCTTGACAGACATGATTGACTGTGCACGCAAAAACGTCCAAGGAACGGTAGCACGCTTTGTAATGTCACGAAATAGGGGAGAGAGGATCCCAGATTTGATAATCGAGTTGGGGTAACATTCATGAAAACATATGCGTTTTTCGTTGCCACGAGATCTTTTCACGAAATTTCAATCACCACCATATGTTCTGAATGCCAAAACATTATTTCCTAGGGTACTTACACAAGAAGAAACCATAGTAATAATGTAATTCAAGGCTCGCAAGAAAAGTTTAAGTAGTCCCTTTTCCCGCACACTGTTAATGAGTGGGACGGTAGAGAAATAATCCGAACCTTCTGCCAGGCACGTAAGTCCGGATTGCAAAGAAATCCTGTTGATGTAGTCATGTAGATGTAACAACGAAATTATGTTGTAATTACGACATGTGACTTTCACTTGATCTGAACATCGAAGTTGTTTACTGTTTATTTACTTTTTGTTCATTAATTTCAGTCATATACGAACACCTAGGCGCGTTAAAGTGATATTGAAATAAAGTGTCATGCATGGACCAATAACAATAAGTTCCCACTTACTTGTTATAGTACTGCATTATCTGCCAGCGTATTCAGAAGTGGATATCGCATACGAAGTTCCTAGGGTGTTTGTAATGGATATTGCAGACGACTTCGACAAAGTTTGAATGTAGCTTCGTAAAAGTTCCGTGATCAAACGATCTGAGTTGCTGGAGAATACAGTTTATCCTCACTAGACAGTATATATTATCATTATACATGAGGTGAGTAGGGTTTCGCCGCGTTGCGGTGGCCGAGCGGTTCCAGGCGCTTCAGTGACGAACCGCACGGCTGCTTCAGTCGCAGGTTGGAATTCTACCTCGGGCATAGATGTCTGTGATGCCCTTAGGCTAGCTAGGTTTAAGTAGTTCTAGGTCTAGGGGCTGATGACCTAAGCAGTTAGGTCGCATAGTTCTTGAAGCCATTTTTTGACCTTTCGCGTAAATTTTCTTTACATAAACCGTCGTATCTTTTGATTGCGTTGACATAGAAGCTCACTTTTTTACACCAGCAAGGGACCGGTTACAGCAAGAAGTGCGATACATTTCCGCTTATTATGTCCACCCGTTCTGGAGGTAAACGGGTTTTAAGGGTTGGGTAGACCGATAGACGGTCAAGAAAGTGAGACTAGTAGGGTTCCGTTTTTACCGGTTTAGGTGACGAAATCCTAACAACGAAAACACTGAAGATGAGGGCCGCATAAATAACACCCGCTACTCTTTATTCGAAATGTTCTAGTTGCTGTCGATACATAAGCATATTAGTCGTAGCTACGTTTTCGATCCAAATCACGTTTACAGGAATGCAAATAGAATGTATTTGCCTATACACGTGGTAATTCACATCCCAGTATTAATGCCACCGCGTTTTAGAAGTACGAACATTCTCATTGCTAGCTAGCTTAAGAAACACTTCTGCTAATGAACGTTTTCTGGCTGTGGCGAGTCTAGTGGAGAATTCGAAACAATGCAGAATACGTTTGGCAGCTATGTAGCCGTTTATTTCCTGGGGTGGTGCAGAATTATCCTACAAAATTTACTCTCTAATAACAGTAATTTGTTATTTCGATAAACATCCCGAATGATTGTCGCATAAGTGGTGACATAAAGGAAGAAAATTCATGTTTTTGAGTCCAGAAAGCTCTATGCAACAGAAACTGCAGATTTTTATTGCGAAATTGCCGGCTTGTTCATGTCTGGGGTAATAATAGAGGGCTGTTTGCCTAGGTTGTCTGCTAGCATAGTGAAAGGAAGGTCTGGTTTGTTTTCGGTTCTAATCTCTATGGAGGCAGGTAGAATATCAGTAAAGCAATTTTAAGAAATTCTCGCGCACCCAATACGATTTATCGCTACCTTTATTCTGTACTGGCGCTCTGTGGATGTCAATATGACACTCTTGTAGAATTTCATACATGATACTGCCTCCTTTTTCCGCTTCTGTCAATAATGGCATTGACTTAAGTGTGGCACTGAATGATGTTTAAGTGAATTTCGTTATGAATCTTCACGCATTGCTAAATTTGCACACTTTCATGGTAGGTCAGCAATGGTAATCCAGTATGACTGGTCTGAACGTTGACACAGACCGTTTCGCGGGCGAATGCGGATAATATTTTGCTAATTCGTAACGGTCTGGGGTTCTTTGTCTGTTATCTGGATAAGCTGAAATTCATTTTTATTCGTCCGTTTCATACAAATTAGCGTTTCTTCTTTCAGTTCTGTCCTATGTTTACGTGTTGTATTTAACACACTAATCAGCATTAATATAGTCTTACAAATTATGGAATACAGTCTAAAAAAGTTCAGATAGTTTGTCAATTTCACGCCTGCGCATAGTATGTTGGTAGCACTTCGTCGCCTTGCCTGTTATGCTGTGTAGCAGACTTTAAAGCCGTGCGGATCAGCATAACGAAAAGGCGAGGGGTCTCGCTCGTTTTGTCCACGACTGTACCTGGCGCGCCGACGTCCGAGTGCTTCTCCGCGGTCAATTCCTGTGCGGTTCTCCTCTTGCAACCTGCGACGGTCGTTCGCTGCAGTACGGGAAGCCAAGATCCGTTTACCTTAAGACTTTCCTCTTTCTTATTGAAACTGTTCGCGTGTTTTTGTATTTCTACAGCTTCTCTGAACAAGAGCGTGTGTTAGTGCTCCTCTACATATGGTACATATAGTCTGCGGCCGCTAGCTCGGCTCCATTTCACCGCTGGCAATGGAGGGTGAAGCTTTGAAAATGCCAGCCACTCGTGCTGGCGAAACGTCAGTAAAATCATTAGATGAACGTCTGTCGAAGAACCTGAGACAGAAGCCAACAGGCAGTTTGTCAACAAGTGGCCACGAAAGCCTTAACAATTTGGTATTTCAAATATCCTTTCCTTTTTCCTTTGTGGGATCATTTAGTATAAAATAGACAGTGAAAGAACGAAGTTACTTCGACATACTCCTATACACAATCGAACGATGAAACAAGGAATCCCACCTAATATTTTAAAAGCTCAGTTTCTTCATTTACCCTTGAAAGATTTCTATTTCTGGTAACGTTTCTAGAGGTTATGGTATGAAAATAAGCGTAAAGAAAGTAATAAAATTATAAACAGCCGACCAGTTGCAATGGATAAAGAAATCTTTACCTAGGTTTCAACAAATCTAAATTTGTCTTCTTCAGAAGGTGGCCTAAGGACAATGAACATCATAGCTTACATTAGAAGGTATGAAACTTAAGTCAAGAATAGATTTTAACACATATTAGAGACCTCTTGCATTACAAAAATATGAGAACGACGACTGGTACTTACAATTTTACATTAGTATGGACTGATGTATCATCGCCGTTTTTACAAATGTCTGCACAGATCCATTTGTCAAAATTAAATTATAGCCCTAAAAATAGGGTTTGTCATGTAAATACAAATTAGAAGATGGATGTTGCAGAGCTCACAAGCGACTGAGTGTAATCGGCCAGCGTAGTTACTCTGCGGCCAGGGCAGGTGGCGCTCATGGCGCGAACCATGTGCCGATTGGCGTACAAAAGCAACGTGTAAATTATCAGTATTAATAGCGTCCTTAGATAAAGTAACAATAAAAAGAAGGAAAGCGTTTAACACTCTCGTTATAACAGTATTGGAGCCTTGGTACAATTAATGTAGTTATACATCAAAAAGGCAGGTGGCGCTTACGCCGAGAGAGTTACGTACAGTGGCATATACAGCCAGAATATAAAAATTACATTACAATATTAGTGAAGCCCACACACGGTATATATGTCAGAACTTTAAAATTAACAATAATGGCTCTTAAGACAGAATTACGAACCCTGGTCCACAATCCAGTTCATACACATTCTCAGGGAGCCAACGTTTTAGAGCCAGACAAAATCACATTAGGGCCGATGTAGTGGCAGCCATACATCGTGAGAAAACCACATTACATAAAGGGTAGTGAGCTAAAAGATTTGAAAGTGCATCATAGCTTCCTGAGAAAATAGACCACTGAGGTTACCAGCATTAATGTTACACCATAAAGAGTACAGGTTTAAAGCCTTCGAAAAATTGTCTACAAGCAAGGTTCAACTGGTCGTTCAGTATATTACCGTCTTTGAGCTCTAGATGTTGAAAAATTTGTAACTCTTCCCACAGATCTAGTCTACGCCCTTTGACTTGTCTGTGTAGGATAACCGTGTCTTCTAACTGTTTAGGCGTATGGCCGGCTATCAAGAGGTGTTCAGCAAAAGTAGAGTTGTGTATATTCGCTCCTTTTTTACCTAATAGGTGTTCTTTATATCTTGTTTTCACAGCTCTGCCTGTTTGACCAATATAATATGAGGTGCAGTTATTACAGGTTAGTTTGTAAACACCTGAATTGGAAAACCAATCGCTGGCAATCTCTACTGAATGTACAAGATTCTCAGCTGAGTAGTTGAGATAATGAATCATTTGTAAGTAATATTTATCTTTATTGAGATAAAGAGCTTAACACAAGCAGCAAGTTTAAACATAAAAAAACTCTTTATGATAATCATCGCCAAAACAAACGCATCCCAAAATAATAAGGTGGAACTTCCGTCAAATTAAAACTGTATTGCGAGCTGGGACTCGAACCGAATCCTTACAGTTCGTGTTCTTAGCGACATCTTTGTTTCTTTATCTACTTCTGTTCCTTGGTTGCTGTTTTACCATTGGTTTTGTGCGAATACCGCGTTACATCTTTCAGATTCCAATTCTATCTATGAGACCATCACTTAAAAAAAAAAAAAAATAGGCGATGTCCAATGGTCCCACCGAACACGCTGGGCTACCGTGCCGACTATGGTCTTCTCTTTATCGTTCCAATTTTACTATATGAACTTCCAACGCGAGTACGACTGAGCTCTCCAGGCACGATTCACGACCTCTTCTCACACTTTTTGTGGTGTCACCGCCAGACACCACACTTGCTAGGTGGTAGCCTTTAAATCGGCCGCGGTCCATTAGTATACGTCGGAGCCGCGTGTCGCCACTGCCAGTAATTGCAGACCGAGCGCCACCACACGGCAGGTCTAGAGAGACGTCCTGGCACTCGCCCCAGTTGTACAGCGGACTTTGCTAGCGAAGCCGCACTGACAAATACGCTCTCATTTGCCGAGACGATAGTTAGCATAGCCTTCAGCTAAGTCATTGGCTACGACCTAGCAAGGCGCCATAGCTTTGATAATTAATATTGTGAAGCATGTATCATCAAGAGCGATGTTCTACAAATGTGGATTAAAGTTAAGTATTACAGCAACTGCGTCCATTTTCTAAGTTCTCATTTCCTTTTAACTGTTCCAGACCTCACGCCAATCTGCGTGAGCTTAACGCGTGCCTTTCGGCTTCCTCTCGTTGTGACTTGGCTGTCTTGCTAAGTCACAACACTTTTTAGTTCTGGCGGCACATCTTTTCTACTTTCCTAACTTCAAGAAAATTCTCCTGTATATCATATTCTGGAAAACTAGGCTAAAACTCAATTAGAATTTGGCACGTACAGCATAATAACTCTGTGATTAAATCCAGTCACTGTGCAGAGACTGAATTTGGAGTATGCAAGCTCTAGAATAATAGCTACGGTGAACTGTCGTATTCCATCCTACTCAGCCACTCAAGAAAAATAATTCATTATTGATGTAGTATACTTGACCCACACAGATGAATTGATACTCGGGGTGTTCCTAAAATGAGAACAAAATAATGAAAGGGCTGATGAGGCGTCATAACAAGCATTAAATAAAAGGTTGCGAACGTTAGGTGTTTTCTTTGATTTAACGAAGGCTTTTGACTGTGTTGACCACAAAATATTACTGCAGAAGTTGGAACATTATGGAGTAAGGGGAGTAGCTTACAATTGGTTCGCCTCCTACGTTAAGAACAGAAAGCAGAAGGTAATCCTCCGCAATATTGAGAGTGGTAATGATGTTCAGTCCCAATGGGGCACTGTTAAATGGGGCGTTCCCCAAGGGTCAGTGCTGGGGCCACTGCTGTTTCTTATTTATATAAATGATATGCCTTCTAGAATTACAGGTGATTCAAAAATATTTCTGTTTGCTGATGACCACCTTGGTAGTGAAGGATCTTGTGTGTAATATTGAAACATTATCAAATAATGTAGTTCATGATATAAGTTCGTGGCTTGTGGAAAATAATTTGATGCTAAATCACAGTAAGACTCAGTTTTTACAGTTTCTAACTCACAATTCAACAACAACTGACATTTTAATCAGACAGAATGGGCATGTTATAAGCGAGACGGAACAGTTCAAGTTCCTAGGCGTACGGATAGATAGTAAGCTGTTGTGGAAAGCCCATGTTCAGGATCTTGTTCAGAAACTAAATGCCGCTTTATTTACCATTAGAACAGTATCTGAAATAAGTGACATTTCAACACGAAAAGTAGTATACTTCGCATATTTTCATACGCTTATGTCATATGGTATTATTTTTTGGGGTAATTCTTCGGATTGAAAAAGGGTATTTTTGGCTCAAAAACGGGCTGTTCGAGCTATGTATGGTGTAAGTTCGAAAACCTCTTGTCGACCCCTATTCAATAGTCTGGGAATTTGACATTGCCCTCACAGTATGTATTTTCTTTAATGTCGTTTGTTGTTAGCAATACTAGCTTATTCCCAAGAGTTAGCAGCTTTCACTCAGTTAATACTAGGCAGAAATCAAATCTGCATGTGGAATGCACTTCCTTGACTCTTGTGCAGAAAGGAGCGCAGTATTCTGCTGCATCCATTTTCAATAAGCTACCACAAGAACTCAAAAATCTTAGCAGTAGCCCAAACACTTTTAAGTCTAAACTGAAGAGTTTCCTCATGGCTCACTCCTTCTATTCTGTCGAGGAGCTCCTGGAAGAGCTAAAAAATTAAGCAAATTCCAGTGTTACATTCTTGATTTTCTTTATTTAAATTAACGACTTGTCGCCTGAATATGGTTCTTATATTTCATTTTATCTGTTTCTACAATCGTGTTATAATTTCATGTATTGACTCGTTCCATGACCATGGAGACTTCTCCTAAATGTGGTCCCACGCAACAATAAATAAATAAATAAAAATTTCACATAGCAACCCATGTCTGCATCCGTTACCGTTTGGCAGTAGGCGCATTTAACGGCGACACGCGCGGCCGGGAAGGTAGGCGTACAATCCGCCATCCACGTCGACATAGTAGATAGTCGGAAGGGCAACATTTTAAATTTCTTTGTTGTGCCATCAAACCACGGAGTTTCTTTCCGATTTCTGCAGGGACGCGAAGGCATTGCGTTTCGCAGTGCAAATACCTGTTTGCGACAATGTCCCAAGGAGGGCGGCACCTGTGAACACTGCAAAGTCTGGTTGGCCCTGCGTCAGTCTGCCAACAAACAGGGCCACTCTTGTGTTTGGTACCGAGCGGAGCGTACTGGAGATGGAGCACTCTTCCTGGGAGGAAAGAGCAGACATGCACTGTGCGTAAGAAGCAGCAGATGGAAACGCTCTCGCTGCACAACAGCTGTACGTTCAGCGCTCCGCACATTGTCGATTCAGATCCACGAACGTCCGACGCCATATATCGGTGGCCAATAGGGACAGGCGCACATGGGGTGAGTCGGCCACTGACACAGTATCGTAATAATGCTTGGGAAATTAGGACCTACATCGAAACCCGATGCATTCATCTTGAGATACCGGCCCAAAGATCGGACAGACGTGGTCGTCAACGCACCAGAGTTTGAAGAGGAGGCGTTAACACTGCCGCAGATCAAGCCCTCAACTAGCTCCCAGAGTCTTTCTTGAGAAACAGGTATAAACCATTCCACAGTCTAGGGTTTGTCGAATGAAGATGATATGCACCCTAACCGGCTTCTCAATGTTTAAGCTCTTAATCCATAACTTCTGCCGCGTTGCAATGACTTCTGCCAATGGTTTTTTGGTGTAAATGTGCCATTTAACCTGAATTCTACACTTCTTACTTTTTACGGATGAGGCGTCTTTTATTATGGAAGGCCACAATCAACAGTGTTGCGGGGCGCGAAACCCGCACACCGCCTTTTTGTGGTACCAAGAGCGCTTCGCCGTCGACATTCGAGCTTGTTTGGTTGGCAATAATCTGATTGGTCCAACTGGTCCAAACATGCTCGCCTGACGACTAATCTTCCTAACACAAACACTGCCAGACCAATTGGAACATGTCCCGCTCAACGAACGACAGTACATGTGGTGTCAATATGATTGCGCATCTGTGCACTATGCTCATGAAATGCGAAATCGTTTGAATGAAGCCTTTGGTGAGAAGTGGACAGTGCGCGGTGGCCCGATGGCATGGCCTTTCAATTCCCCCGTCTTGACGCCCCTTGATTTTTTTTTCATCTGGTGCAACTGGAATCTGTTGTTTACGAAATACCTTTTGAGACACAGAAGAGCTGATAGCACGAATTATGGCAGCCTCTGATGCAATCTCCACTTTGAAAGAGTGACAGTCGCTCAGACCTCGTCTAACGGCATGCATTGAAGCAGGAGGGAACAATTTCGAGCACTACTTGTAACTGTTTGCAAATAAAGTTGATGGCCGGCCGCTGGTGGCCGAGCGGTTCTGGCGCTACAGTCTGGAACCGCGCGACCGCTACGGTCGCAGGTTCGAATCCTGCCTCGGGCATGGCTGTGTGTGTTGTCCTTAGGTTAGTTAGGTTTAAGTAGTTCTAAGTTCTAGGGGACTTATGACCTCAGCAGTTGAGTCCCATAGTGCTCAGAGCCATTTGAACCATTTGAATAAAGTTCATGAAACATCAATTCCACCTCGCCTTTAGCACGATGTCTCACAAAAATTGAAAACGGTACCGTGAACACCTGCTATCATGGAGTCTCGAATGACAGTTTGTATGCTTGCCTCCAAGCAAGCGCTCGACGCTGTTAAATAATGCCCAGCTCCGAACGCTATGGGATGCGGACATGGGCTATGGTAAATTTGCTTGTTGTGACCATCTCTACCAGCACTCTCACGTTTTACATTCATCTTCCTAGCACTCTGTAGAGTAATCTGCGAGGGACGTCTGCTGTTACACACTGATGTAAACTAATGTCACCATCGTTTACAGAAATTAATTCACAGTCGCTGATCACAAGTCATAATTCTCATGTGTACGTGCCATTCCCAGCGAGCGATACATATTAAATAGCTTCTTGCAATGCACACTACTGCAATCATTATCATGGGTCTCAGGATAACATTAGGTCCAGAAATGAAATGAAATGATATTATCGTACGGCATTGATGGCTGGGAGTCTCCAGTTGGGAAGTTCGGCCTTCGAGTTGAAAATCTTTTCAGTTAACGCCACATTCGGCAACTTGCGCTTCTATGATGATGGAATGACGTTGACAACGCAACACCCAGTCCCCCGGTTCAGGATATCTCTGACGCGGTGGGGAATCGAACTCGTGCCCGCTGCTTTGCCACGCACTGACCACTCAGCGGAGGGGGCAGACATTAGGTCCAGACACTAATGTTCATAAATGAAGACACATTAAGCAAAGCTGCAACCTTTTATTGTTTTTGTTTAGGATCGTCACTCTTATCACTGGTTTCATGCAGACCACCACAACCTTCAGTCGTATGCCAACCTCTTCAGAATAGCACTTCATTCTACGCACTCAATTATTTGTTGGATTATCCGACTCTCTGTGACCCCCTTCAGTTTTTACCCTCTACCACGATAGTTATTACCTCATGTTTCAACACATCTCCTATAGCCCTGTCCCTTCTTCTTGCCGCTGTTTACCCTACGACCCGTTTCTCGCCGTTTCTACAGCTCACCCAGTTTTCAGCTGTCTTCTGTAATACATCTCAACTGCTTCGTTTCCTTTCTGTTCTGGTTTTGACTCAGTTAATAGCTCGCAAGCGTACAACACTGTGCTCTATTCTCAGCAAATTCTTCGTCAATTTAAAGCCTATATTAGATATTAGTAGACATCTTTTGGCCAGGAAGAGCCTTTCTGCCTGTGCGCGTCTCGCTTCATCAGTTATGTCTTAGTTTGCTTCCAAGGTAGCAGGATCACTTAATTTCTTCTACTTCCATGCCGCCAATTCCGATGTTGTTTATCGCTAATCTCATTTTTGGTACACCTCATTACTTTCGTCCTTCTTAGGCTTTGGTCTCAATCCACAGTGAATGTTCATTAGCCTGTTCATTCCATTCAATAGGTCCTGCAGTTCATCCCTACTCTTACTGATGGTAGCATTGTCATCAGCGAATCCTATCAGTGATATCCTTTCAGTTTGAATTCTCATCCCACTCTTCAACTTTTATTCCGTCAATGCTTCTTCGATCTATAAATTCTACAGTAAGGGCGAAAGGCTGCATGAATGTCTTACACCGTTTTTAATCCGAACACTTTGTCCTTGGTCTTTCAGTTAGACAAAAATTGAATAACACATTTCTAACGTTCTTTGCTCTACTAGACTGAGAACGACTGCAAGACGCTGCTGTTCTGCGAATGACTCATGTAATGCTAGCCAACAATGTGGCGCTAGCCCAGATCCAACAGTTCAACTTCTCTACTCCTGTAATGCCTCTTCATGACAACAGGTAACAATATCGGTTATCGCCACCTCACTATACAACCAAATAGTCATAGACCTGCTTGTGAGCTCAGCCAAATTGTGTGACATAACAGGTACTAAGCACGCATGGCAGACTCTTACTTCCAATCGTTCACTGCACAGTTTGTGCTTACAGCGTCTATTAGACCGACACAATAAACAATCCGATACTGATATTAATTAATCAAAGACAGGTCCGATATAAGATCTCTCATATATTCCCAAAGAAGAGCCCTGATTCAGTATTTGATAAAATACTGGTATGAGTCTGCTAGAAGTAGGAAAGTATCTGCACATTACCCAAAACTGTTTTGGGCTGGATCTAGGACGCTGTCATAACTACATGTCAGAAGGTTTTCAGAAACGAGCATGGACGTACAATAGTCTGGTAATTTTCTGCTTGGTAAATGTATATTTGTGTAGCCCCTTAGCCTGTGATATTCACTAGGTGTCATTATATAAACTGTTGTTATTTTAACTTTTTATAGTAATGTAATCACCTCTCATAGCAAATAATGTCAGTTGCACTATACAGGCTGATTTTGCTGCCCCTGCCACTGCCTTCAAATACCACACACAAGACTTCTATATTCTGTCGCTCGCTACATGCAATTAGACCTACAGCAAAAAAGAACTGGAAGTTTTTGTAAGAAATTCAATGTAGTTAAATAATGTACTGGGATACGTTTTCAGTGGAGCCCACGGTTTTCGAATTATTCAAGAAAAACGCATTTGAAGATGACTTTTGTACGTTTTTCTTGAACAATTCGAGGACTACGATGTCTAGCGAAACCCATTCCAGTACAAAATTTAACAATGTCAAATTTCCTGCAAAAAGATCATGTTGATTTTTTCTGCAGTTCTAATAGTTTGCACATGGTGAGCGAGAGTATACGAAAATACTGCATTTGGTAACTGAAGGTGCTGCAGGTTGCAAAAACCCGCAGGGGCAGCCGATTCGCCCTGCACGTTTGTGACATCTTTTGATAGGTGCAAGCAAATACCTTTCATTTGTGTAATTGCAATACCACACAACCTTACTTCATTGGACTTAAAATTCTGTAGCTGGACTTTTTATTTTATGTCTTCACTTCCATATTCCAAATACTTTACCGGTTTCTTAATACTGAAGCACTTTTATTTCTCCGAATGGACTGTTATTAAAAAATTGTTGTATGTAGACCACGGTTCACATCAACGTCTTGCCATCCGAAATGCAGAATTTCTGCGATGTCAGTAGATCACGCGAGGCAAACACGGTTACTTTTCCTTTGAAAAGGGCACGGCTGATTCCCTCCACCGTCTTTGCAGCCATAAGTTGTGCTCCATCACAAATGGCATTTTAGCTGATGCAATAGGCATTTAAAATCTTCTCTTTCCTTTCTTCCGTTACTAAAAACTTCATTCGCCGTACCAATTCTCCTCATATCTTCCCTCCAAATACACAGTGAAACCCACTGTTTCATTCGATGAAAAGGTCATTCATATTTATGAAACATTTTGTGACTATAAAGCTTGTTTTGCTAACCAGGACTATGCTGCTCTTGTACGTTTAAGTACTCTCACATTTCGGTTACAGGACATACACAACTGAATTCCGTCCTAACAGTCGTCGAAAGATCCCACCCAGCCGACTGACCGCCGTGTTATTCTTAGCCGACTGGAGTTATCGGTTACTGATATGGAGGGGCGTGGTCTCAACACACCGCTCACATTTGTCAATTTCCGTGGCCTCGAGCCACTACCACTTAGTCAAGCTGCTCCTCTATCGGCGCTACGGAGCTGAGTGCACTCCAGTAGATCAACAGTGCATGGTGACCCAGATGGTCACACACCAAACTGCCAACCACACCCGACAGCCCTTAACTTCGGTAATCGGTCGAGAACTGGTGCATTCCCCTGCGACACGACCGTTTGCATAAATATACACTATGTGATCAAAAGTATCCGGACATCTGCCTGAAAATGACTTACAAGTTCGTGGCGCCCTCCATCGGTAATGCTGAAATTCAATATGGTGTTGGCCCACCCTTAGCCTTGATGTCAGATTCCACTCTCGCTGGCATACGTCCAATCACGTGCTGGAAGTTTATAAAAGACATCATATTTACGCCTGTGACTGTAACACTTTTTTTATTTCACGATTGCAATTTCGGCCTTAGGCCATTATCAAGTGAAGATGTTATGGCTATTAGGCCATGTCAACCTGAAATGAGTCTAATAACCATACCATCTTCATTTGATAATGGCCCAAGGCCGAAATTGCAATCGTGAAAAAAAAAAGGTATTACAGTCACTGGCGTAAAAATGATGTCTTTTATAAAGTTCTACATGACTATGAATCCCAGGTATAAAAAGTTAATTACGTGCTGGAAGCTTTCTTGGGGAACGGCAGCTCATTCTTCACGGAGTACTACACTGAGGACAGGTATTGATGTCGGTCGGTGAGGCCTGGCACGAAGTCGGCGTTCCAAAACATCCCAAAGGTGTTGTATAGGATTTAGGTCAGGACTGTGTGCAGGTCAGGCCATTACAGGGATATTATTGTCGTGTAACCACTCCGCCACAGGCCATGCATTATGAATACGTGCTCGATCGTGTTGAAAGATGCGACGGCCATTCCCAACTTGCTCTTCAAGCAAGAAGGTGGTTAAAACTTCAGTGTAGGCCTGTGCTGTGATAGTACCACGCGAAACAACAAGGAGTGAAAACCCCCTCCATGAAAAACACGAGCACACCATAAAACAGCCACCTCCGAATTTACAAATTGTTCAAATGGCTCTGACCACTATGGGACTGAGGTCACCAGCTCCCTAGAACTTGGAACTACTTAAACCGAACTAATCTAAGGTCATCACAAACATCCATGTCCGAGGCAGAATTCGAACCTGCGACCGTAGCGATTGCGTGGTTCCAGACTGTAGCGCCTAGAACCGCTCGGTTACCCCGGCCGGCCGAATTTTACTGTTGGCACTACATACGCTGGCAGAAGACGTTCACCGCGCATTCGCCATACCCACACCCTGCCATCGGATCTCCACATTGTGCATCGTGTTTCGTCACTCTACACAACGTTTTTCCACTGTTCAACCGTCCAATGTTCAAGCTCCTTACACCAAGCGAGGCGTCGTTTGGCATTTGCCGGCGTGATGCGTGATTTATGAGCAGCCACCCGACCACGAAATCAAAGTTCTCTCACTTCCTGCCTATCTGTCATAGTACTTGCAGTGGATCCTGATGCAGTTTGGAATTTCTGTGTGATGGTCTGGATAGAAGTCTGCCTATTACACATTATGACCCTCTTCAACTGTTGGCAGTCTGTTAGTCACCAGACAAGGTCGGCCTGTACGCTTTTGTGCTGTATGTGTCCCTTAACGTTTCCCCTTCACTATCACATCGGAAACAATGAACATAGGGATGTTTAGGAGTGTGGACATCTCGCGTACAGACGTATGACACAAGTGACACCCGATCACCTGACCACGTTCGAAGTTCGTGAGTTCCGCGGAGTGCTCCTTTCTGCCCTCTCACGAAGTCTAACGACTACTGAGGTCGCTTATATGGATTACCTGGCAGTAGGTGGTAGCACAATGCATCTAATATGAAAGACGTATATTTTTGGGGGTGTCCGGACACTTTTAGTCACATAGTGTACAAACAAACAAAAAATTTCAATTTTGAACTGGCACAATGGGTAATATTCTCTCAGAAATCCTCTAGCCCGGCCAGGGTTTGCGAGACGTTTCCCTTTGTCTTCAGGTGAATGCCAGAACTGGAAATCCCTTTCCAAAGATTCCAAACTGGCTTACCCGTGTCGCAATCCTAGCCTGCTGGAATATCTGGCTGAAAAGAACCAAATTCTGTAACAGCCCACCCTGATCTTAAGAGATGTAAAATATTTAAAAAATAAAAATAAAATATGTCAACTGAAGTTGTTAATTTTGAAGATATCAACCTCCAGTTGGACACCCTGTATACATCGTGTATCGCTACTGCCCGTCCCCACTACGCACAGTGTTTTCAAATCCTACATTTCTAAAAATCGCCTCAGAAAAATCACGATTTCAGAAGGTAGGAACCTCCTGTGAGTAGTGCCTTGTAGATTATATTACAAACCGGTAGCCAGAGCTCGACGCGAACTACGAAGAACGGTGCCAATAAAACGTCTGCATAGCGAAAAACGAAATAGCGTGCCATTTTAGTAATCACCTTTAGATTTCAAAGAAAAGAGACAGGTCCATTCGCTTTTCCAGAAAACCCTTCCTTGTATGCTGGCACTTTTATAAGTGGTTCTTTTTCCGGTGAGTATTTGCAAGTTCAATCATAATCTGTGTGTATTTTTCGTAACGTATGCAGTTGTCTTAGCGCACAAAAATATTAATTCAAAGTTAAATGTTTCATTTTATAAGCTATGTAGGAATTAGGAGAGTACAACTTAATTATTGTTTTGTCTTGTTTACATATCGCTGTAAGAACCGTTGTTGTATAATGTTGAGAGATGGACGGCCAAAGAGAAAGACGCGAATGGCATTCGGCCGTGAGCGATGAAAACCTGATATTCACGGGAAACATTAAGTGACAGTTTAATTTTGCAATATCAGCAACGTTATAAAAATATATCTTTCCACCTGCACAAAAAAATTAGTATTTGTTTAAGGTTATATAAAGGGTTCCGACAGCGACATTTAATCACGTAATTTAATCAGCCTTTCAGTTTATTCAGTAATGCAATATAGAATATGTTATGGAAAATAATGTATTATATATATTCATCACATTTCAGCCTGCTAGGATTTCAGTTTCAGATTTTTCACGGTGTATGCGTATGAAGACGAGTGGTGAATTGAGCGTAACTGGAATAGATTCATTTGAGATAAACTGTTGTGAAAGTGCTGTTGTGGGAAAGACTTCCATTTTATAGACTGGCTTAGAAAGCGAAAGTAATAAATTTCGAGTAGAGAGAGCACCACGTTGCACTTTTCTATGTCAGTTACGACCTACTATTCCGGTAGCAGCGTAGCTCTACATTTTCCACGTCTGAGTAAAGGAATATTGAAATTTGGTTGGAAATATAACCTTTGTCGCGATGGTGGTGGTACAATGTGATTATGTACTATGGCGAAGGTTATGCTAGTTTCGTGCCTTTTGTTGTAATAGATATTTGGGTTGACGCTGGGGGTGCAGCCTAATTTTAACGTGAGTATATTTTATGTTTTTGAAAAGCCTTTAAGCCACCGCATAGATACTGCGAGAAAGATATTTCTCCTGAAAGACGCGCCAGAAAACTTTTTAATTACTCTGAACTCGTCACAGTAATTTCAGTTCCACTGATAAATCCATTTTGGAATGTATACTTTCTCCCAGCCATCTATGTTTCTGATAAAGGTCAATTGGTCATTGGTGTTATGGTGCCTGGACTGCTGATTTCAACGCTCCGTTTTTTTTTTTTTTTTTTTTTTGGAACAGTACTTCTTTCATTTCATGGACGAAGTCAGACACACCCGGTTATCGCTGTATAAATACTAGTGACGTACAGAACATTACAGCATAAGCACTTCAGTTCTTATAATGAAGAATTTTATGCAGCTTTAGAGGAGGATGAGTTTGACGTGTATGTTCGTTGCATTACACAGCAGGAAAAGGAAAACACGTTCTCTTATTTGCAGTACAACAACATCAGGAGTAATCTTGTCCATAAAACCGAGTTACCACACTGCTCAGCGAAGTACCAAGCTACCTACCGCCTGTAGCCTGAAACATACAAGGGTCTAGCTTGGCAGCGGCTTGAGTTCATTACGTCTGTCAGAATTCCTCCTCCCAGCGTGCTACCGATGAGTGACGTGGCCTGAAACACGTTTCTAACGCGGCTGACAGTTGTGTAAATTTTGCCGGCGAGAGGCAAGAGTCGTCGCCTCTCAGGAATAGCAGACATTCGAGAGAACACGTTCCTGAAATTTACGATGTTTTTTTAACCCCATAGCAATAGTTTTATTTTGTGTCACGTTTATTTTATGTAAATAGAAGGCATTTCCTCAACTTGTAATCTTAATTCATGTGTACGGCCACAAGAAAATCCTATGTATTCCTCTTTTCTTTTAATTCGCGTTTATGCATCTAGGTTCAGTAAAAAGTTTTTTCTGCCATATCAGAAACCAGACATTATGTTAGTTGGGCAGAAGGTGCGCCATTTGGCAATGTTTTGGAAGAGAGTTCCATTTACGGCCAAAAATGAGGAATTGTAGCTACTTTGTATTTGTTCCTTGGCCAATTCGGCCCAGACAAAAATTTGGAACTACAGTTGACGTATTTAACTGCCTAACAGTAAAGTTACAGATTTTGTATACATCTTTTTCAGTAGTTGTAAGAGGAGGGAGTTCCAAGGGACTCTTTCTCTTTTTTTATCTCTTTCCCAAGGAGTAGAGAGCAGCTATATGTGAAGAGCAAAGAAGTTTGAACATTCTCACACATCGGGAATATTAACAAGGGTAGTACACAGACACGTTAAGAACAAAACCGAAGCCAGTTCAACTGTAGATCAATTTGGCTTTCGAGAAGGCATAACCATAAGACAAGCTATCCCACGCCTTCTCTGTGTAGTAGAATAAACCTCTATGGTCAAGAAAAAATTTGGACAACATTTGTAGTCCTCAGGAAAGCTTTCGGTACGGTGGAATGGGATACAAATGAACGGAAATTTTAAACATGATTAGATTATTGAGATACAAGAATTATTAAAGGAGTTTATAAAGAACAAACAGCGATAGTTAAGATAAAAAATATAGAAAAAGTGTTTGAGAAGGTTGCAGTACTTATTCAACATACAATATGAAATATACAGCCGAAAAGAATAATGTACAACTATCACTGTAAATGAAGAAAGAATAAAAATGGTTTGGTTTGTTGATGATATGGCTGTGATACCGCTAGATGAAAGAAATCTCCAAGTAATCTTAGAGGTTACGGGTACAGTACTAAGGGATGGTTTCAAAATGGAAATTAACTCGAAAAGAAATAATCCATTCGAGTAATCGAAGGAACCAGATGAAATGAAAATTTAAACTGCAATAAAAGTAAAAACAAAATCATATAAATATTTAGGAAATAAGGCAGCTAACGACGGAAACAGCAAAATGGTTATAAAAGATAGAGAAGAAAACGTAATATTCATGAACTGAAGAAGAATGTTCAGACAACATAAATACTAGAGCTGTATTTGGAGCGTAGCACTGTATGGTTGTGAAGCATGGACAATAGGCTAGAATGAAATGAAATTTCTTTTAACATTTTAGCTATGGTGCTGAATACACCTATTAAAGATGAAAAGAGACAGACAAAACCACCAAACGGGAGCACATAGGCCACGCAAAGTCTTGGCGTGGCAAGATAGTTTAAGAGAGCAACAGAGAAAAGACGCAAGTGTATTGGTCAAGTAATAGCACACAACTACTTCCCCGTAAATATTACGGAGTGACAGCGCACCGGAAGACAGACCGAAGTAGAGCGCGGCTGGTGTTAATGCGTCTCGGTTCGTATAAAATGTTGTTTAGACTTTTCCATAATGTCGAATTTCTTGAGAGTATCTCATCCAGGCTAAGAAGAAAAAGGAAACTGGTATAACCGATAAAATTATCAAATCAGATACGTCTTCGCATAACAACAGAAAGTGTAGTTTTCTAGAGGTTACATACCAAGCAACAAATGACAAACTAATTCTAATACAGGCAACTCAACTGAACTGTCACAGTTCTTCTTCAACAACAAATATTACTATGTACATAACTAGAACAACTCTTTTGGAAGTGGTATGTTGTTAAAAGTGTAATCGTACAACTAATGTCCAAGCGATAAATAGGAATAAAGATCCATTCGAAATTTACGAATTTTTCTTCTTTCGGGGGCCACAATCATGAAGAACTTATTGCACGAAGTTTCCGTTATTTGACTGTAGATTTGTATTCGTCTACTCCACAAGTCGCTTTCGGTTTTACAACCATTCTCAGGTGCAATTTTAACTGAAAATTAGTAAAATAAGCAAACCGTACGGCTCAGGGCATAATATGAGGAAGAAAACGTCAGTACATTTTTAAGATCATTACTTACATCTCAAAAAATGTCAGACCCGCCTAAATGACATATTATCGTCAAAATAATATTTATCTGGCGTTATAAACCAGTCTTCGTATTAAAGAATATGAGTACATATCAAAAACGCTAACATGGCTGAAACATTAACGAACCGTAATACATAAATGACAGCCAGAACATTCCTGTGACTTGCATCCATTACGTCCAGGCATAGAATGACCCTAACATATGTCAAAACAATGGAATAGGTCGTAACAAAACGGCAACATTGTCTCAGCTGCATTACTTTGGATCGCCAAACGCATTGACGGGAAAGGGATTATTTATTTGGGTATGTGCTTTACAGATTCTTGCAGAACCTGCAAGGGTACCGTGCAGTACCCTCTTCTCAAAGTGGAGGTATTGCCATTATTTAGAGGCGCAACCAGCACGATCACAAACGTGATCTCTCAGATGCATTAAAAATTCGTAAACACTTGATCCATGGTGATAATTACGTAAAAGAAATCACATGCATGCCACACCAACACAAAATACAGGAACATCGTAACCGCAAAAATCCGAGCCAGGACTCAATGGCATTTCTTACATATTCTCAAACCTCGACAGTGACTCAAATGGCTCTGAGCACTATGGGACTTAACTTCTGAGGTCATCAGTTCCCTAGAACTTAGAACTACTTAAACCTAAGAACATCACACACATCCATGCCCGAGGCAGGATTCGAACGTGCGGTCGCGCAGTTCCAGACTGTAGCGCCTAGAACCGCTCGGCCACCCCGGTCGGCCCTCGACAGTGCCTACAATACGTTATCCACAAACACACTATACAACAGAGGCAGTATCAAGGCAGGTGAGATTGCAGAAAAAATGGGTGCATGGGTGCAGGCTGTCAGAGGGGAAGAGAAAATCAGGAAGAGGCAAAGGATGGTATCAAAGTACGTTTGAGTGTCGGAGGGCCGCAAAAGGGGGGGGGGGGAGGGAGAGTTGCTGGGAATTGGCTAGTGATGGTTCAACAGTAGGTATGGGAGTATGGGTGGTGGAGAATGGACAGCGTAAAAGTGGAGGCATGGTATGAAAATGAGATGTAGTGGAGATGGAGATGAACTATGTTGATTGAAGGCGAAGATACAGGCGAAACGTGGTACTTCGGTGCAACCACAATCTGCAGTATAACACGAATAATCATTAATTTCTAATCAATGCAGTCACACTAATTACAGAATGTGCAGATCTGATGCACACATAATGTGTTCTACATATTTTTATGTGTCACATTTACATAATCATTTAGTACTAATGATACTAGAAGTGGATGATAAATTATTAGGAGTTACTACAAATTACCATAAAATTTTGATGGTCATTGAGTCATATGATTATATTAAAGAGGTATCTTTGCTAGAATGAAGAATGCACCCCAAGTTCAGTAGCCCCATTTTTTGAGAAAACGGATCTAGGATTACAACTATGCTAAGTACATAACCAAATGATGCAGTACTACGTAAACATTCATTCTATTTTAAATTAATGCAATCTTAATACTTATTTCATGTCATCATCATCATTTAAGACTGATTATGCCTTTCAGCGTTCAATCTGGAGCATAGTCCCCCTTATAAAATTCCTCCATGATCCCCTATTCAGTGCTAACATTGGTGCCTCTTCAGATGTTAAGCCTGTTACTTCAAAATCATTCTTAACCGAATGCAGGTACCTTCTCCTTGGTCTACCCCGACTCCTCCTACCCTCTACTGGTGAACCCATGAGTCTCTTGGGTAACCTTGCTTCTCCCATGCGTGTAACATGACCCCATCATCTAAGCCTGTTCGCCCTGACTGCTACATCTATAGAGTTCATTCCCAGTTTTTCTTTGATTTCCTCATTTTGGACACCCTCCTGCCATTGTTCCCATCTACTAGTACCTGCAATCATCCTAGCTACTTTCATATCCCTAACCTCAACCTTATTGATAAGGTAACCTAAATCCACCCAGCTTTCGCTCCCATACAACAAAGTTGGTCGAAAGATTGAACGGTGCACAGATAACTTAGTCTTGGTACTGACTTTCTTCTTGCAGAAGAGAGTGGACCGTAGCTGAGCGCTGACTGCATTAGATTTGCTACACCTTATTTCATGTGTATATCTGAAAAATACATAATCTCTTTTCTATATATTCTTAACATTCTTGAAACAATGTAACATACATAATTTAACAGATGATAAAATATGAGGTGTCTTAAGACTCCTGAAATGATGTACCAATGCATTAATTTAACAAAACATAAAATAAAAAATCAGTCAAAATTTATACAAAATTATTATTAAAATGCAATTATTCAGCAGAACTTTTTTCATAATTTCTTCTACATACATTTTTAAAATCCATTTTACAAATACATAAATAAGGCATCTGTTAACATTATTAGATAACAGGACTGAGAGTTCATACTGGACCAATGCAAGCCCTTTGAGGTTGATAGATTAGTACTTACTTAACTTTTATGGCTATGTTAGATTCCAGCATAAAACCATTGGTTCAGTGGTGTTTTAGAGAATCTGGGCTTACAACATGCTAGTGATTGCAGCCCAGTAATTAAAATGGAAGTAGGCTATTAACGTATGATAATGGGGCAGGGGGAAGTTTCGAGAGTTCGGAAGGGAGTTGAAGCGGAAGGAGGCTAGAGGCTTTCAGTAGTTTACTGTAGTACAAACATAGCCAAATGCAATGGCATCTTGCGTAAAATTGTTATAGCCATCCATTACATTTCATATGGCTATGTCCCCAGTAGAGCTACACAATTTGGAAACGTGCAGTACGTATGAAACTTTTAAATCTTACAGATAGTAAAAAAAAAAAAAAAAAAAAAAAACCATTATAATGACCTCAAAGATTTGTGGTTGTAGTAGGAAGTTTGTAGTAGGAAGTACGGCACATTAATGATAACTTAACCTATATGGTTATGGCACACGTCGTTGAGTACACCATCGCAGGCGCTCCTGTCTGTGATGCAGCGCCAAGGGTAACCGCAGCCATGGTCTCCGAGCTGATTGTCCATGCTGCTGCAAACGTCGTCGAACTGTTCGTGCGGATGGTTGTTGTTTTGCAAACGTCCCCATCTGTTCACTCAGGGATCGAGACGTGGCTGCACTATCCGTTACAGCCATGCAGATAAGATGCCTGTAACCTCGACTGCTTGTGATATGAGGCCGTTGGGATCCAGCACGGCGTTCCGTATTACCCTGCTGAATCCACCGATTCCATATTCTGCTAACAGTCATTGGACCTCGACCAACGCGAGCAGCAATGTCGCGATACGATAAACCGCAATCGCGATAGGGTACAATCCGACCTTTATCAAAGTCAGAAACGTGATGGTACGCATTTCTCCTCCTTACACGAGGCGTCACAACAACGTTTCACCAGGCAACGCCGGTCAACTGCTGTTTGTGTATGAGAAATCGGTTGGAAATCATTTGCGTATCACAGCATCTTCTTCCTGTCGGTTAAATTTCGCGTCTGTAGCACGTCATCTTCGTGGTGTAGCAGTTTTAATGGCCAGTAGTGTACTTAATGACTTCTTGTTCCTTATATTACGCCCAGCACTTTACGACTTGCACATTTCATTTCATTTCAGTTCACATTGCACCGGCTATAAAGCCACGACCATGACTAAATGAAATAAATTAACGCAAATGTACGGTCTAGTGGTTGAAATTTCTGTAAAACGGATATTTATTTATTTATCTGCATGTTGATTAATGTCCACCGCATATGTGGTATTGAAAGCTCTTTAGGCAAACAAGCGACAGCCATTATTGTTTTTAAGAATTGGAAATGAATATTATACATAGTGATAGTAATTCCTATTTTTATTTATTTCTTGTTTATGACTTAGTTGAGGCATTGTCTTTGCTTCCTAATAAGTCTCAATGAATTATTCAGCCACAGTTACAAAAAACTTGTTTACAGTAACAGCGTTATTGCAACACATTTTTTATAAACAGGGAATAATGATACCGATGAGTAGACTTTTTACTTCCTCAGCGCTTTTCTTTAAATTCCAAATTGTACTTTATACCAAGATCCAGTTTATCAGAATCAAACGCGCAAGACTGAGACTGTTTTTCACTAATAAGAAAATGACTGAACCTACGTTCCCAGTGGCAACATTATTTGAAACGTTTTGATAATTATCTCATACTCATTATTCTTGTTCTCATTTTTACTTTTATAGCTTTTGAAATAAATATTATAAGTTTTTACTTAACAGATACTAACAAACCAGAGCCGTGTGCAGCTCGCGTTCATGCCACTTGTTCATTGGCATTTTGTCACATCGAGAGGTGTCTTGTTCCTTCCTTGCTTACTGGCGTAAAGAAGTAGCTGGCTTGCCTCCCTGAGTGGCAGCAGCAGTGCTTATCAATACTAGTTCTGTCGTACTGTCTCTGGTGTGACCGTTAGTATTTCCGGGTGGTGGTCTTGTGTGTGGTGGTTAGTCGGTTGGGACGGAGCAGCAAGGAAGTCTCCAAGGTGCGGGGTCAGGCCAGTACCGCTGGCTGTGTGCACGCACTGTCGGATCGTGAGGCGTTAGCTGCGAGAGCGACAAAGTTCGTTGCCCACCGAACCTGGACGAGCGATCAGTTAACCTGTTATGAAACCTCAACTATTGTGACATCTCTTCGTTCATTTGCAGGTTGTTGCTCCCTGGGCCGTTCGGGTTAGCAGCAACTTATGACATGTTGGAGTCGGCGAAATCTTGAAGCCGTCTTCCTATATTGTGATTAATTAGTAAATGGACTGTCACGTGCCAGTGAAGTGCACCCGCGGCCGTAACGACCCAGTTATCTGCCCTGGTTGTTAGTGTAGTTTTCCGGCAGTGTGCCTTTCCTCATTGTGTTGATGCTGTCCAGCATGGTGTGTAGTTCGACAGCCAGTAATAAAGTAATAATCGGTTGAGTATAAATCATGACACACTTTGCATTACGGAGTAAACGTAATGTAACACGCTCATTTTCGAATTATCCTCCTTTACAAGCATCAAATAAATATCTTCATCTACATCTAGAGTCCGCAAGGCACCTCGCGGTGCATGGCGGAGAGTAGTTTGTGTACCACTGATACATCCCACTGTTCCACTCGACAATGGCTGGCAGGAAGAACGAATGCTAGTAAGCCTCTGTGTAGGTTCAGGTCTCTCTAATTTTACCTTCACGGTCATTCTGTGAGATATACGTAGTAAGAAGCAACATATTAGTTAACTCTTTTAGCAACGAACGCCCATGGAGCTATAATAGGAAACAACACCATGATGAACAACTCCTCTCTTGCAGTACCTAACACTAGAGTTGGAAGAGCTTTTCCGTAACGCTTTCGGCTTACTAAACGAACCTGTAACGAAACGGTCTGCTCTTCTTTGGATCTTCCCCACTTACTTTATCAATCCTATCTGGAAAAACTGACAATGTCCTTCGAGAGCATCCGCAATCACTGGTTATAAACACTTCCTTACTACCGTCTTGACTGCACTATCTTTTTAAAATTAAAAAAAATTATAGTACAAAAATTGTGTAATCCTGTCTGGTACGGATCCCACGCTGACGAGAAATGTTCGGGTGTTGATCGAACGAGGGTTTTGTCAGCTACCTCTTTTGTGGACGGACTACACTTCCTGAGAGCTTTCCCAATGGCTCTCACAAGCAACGCCATGAGTGCAAAATCGATCTTTAGTAAGGCTGATCTGAAAGTGTTATATTAACTATTATGACAGGGTAACTGATAGTTAGTTGGCAATGACTCACCACGTGAATCACTAGGAAGACACAAAATGAGTATTTGGGTGGTGCAGATATCAACCTTCTATGGAATGTACGTATTACACTTCACAAAATGGATATCGTCAACATTCAAGAATTGTTCAAAACAAACCATTAAATTGGGCCATGAAAAGTGATTGAAAAATGGTGTGCCACACTTATCACAAAGGTTCGGGCTATCAAGGTTGATGGCGAACTCCTTGTGCTTTACAAACGTTGCAGGGCGTTCAGCTAGGTATTTAATGTTAAAGTTCAAATGGTTCAAATGGCTCTGAGCACTATGGGACTTAACATCTGAGGTCATCAGTCCCCTAGAACTTAGAACCTAACTAACCTAAGGACATCACACACATCCATGCCCGAGGCAGGATTCGAACCTGCGACCGTAGCGGTCGCGTGGTTCCAGACTGTAGCGCCTAGAACCTCTCGGCCACACCGGCCGGCAATGTTAAGGAATGCCAGTGGAATCGTATTAGTGTAAAGGGACGTTGAGAACTGATGGTATGTGATGGCGTGCAGCCGAACGCGAAACAGTCTGTCATGCACCTTATTTTGAAACTGGCTGTCCTTTAAGACGTAGTTACAGATAGTAGGACAATGTGTTTTATAGGCATACAAAAAACAAACACCCAGGCGCTGAATTTGTCAGGTGCTTCTAGGTGGTATGAACTGCTATCTTACAGTCTCTTCAGGAAGGATAGTTTGCTCTAAAGGTGTACGATTTTTATACGCAGACCCGATATGAAGCAAAAGCAAGTTGATCTGACCAGCTATTGGTAAAGAACAGTGCTCATACCTTAGCTGTTTTCTTGCGCTCGTTTTTCCACTCTCTCTAGCTGTGACGAAAATACTTCCTACTGGTCTTGCAAGTCCATGAACACGAGGAAGAGTTCGACTTCTCACAGAACAATAAACAACTTTACAGCCAGTTTACCATCCAGATTAACAGTCGGCATAATTGTGTACCAGTACTTTAAGGCACTCTTGTTAGCTGATTTCCAAGGTTCCTTTCACGTGCATTTCCTCTTCAAATGGTGACTGGGCAGAGATGAAAACGAATTCATTCCTGAACGATGGAATACGTTTGGCTCATCTCATCTACATATTTTCTGGCTGATACTGCAGAATATGGAGTCGGTGGGTTCAGAAGGGTAATACGGAACGCCGTGCTGGATCCCAACGGGCTCGTATCACTAGCAGTCGACAAGACAGGCATCTTATCCGCATGGCTGTAACGGATCGTGCAGCGACGTCTCGATCCCTGAGTCAACGGATGGGGACGTTCGCAAGACAACAACCATCTGCACGAACGGTTCGACGACGTTTGCAGCAGCATGGACAATCAGCTCGGAGACCATTTCTGAGTTTACCCTTGACGCTGCATCACAGACAGGAGCGCCTGCGATTGTGTACTCAACGACGAACCTCGGTGCACGAATGACAATTCGTCATTTTTTCGGATGAATCCAGGTTCTGTTTACATCATCATGATGGTCGCACCCGTGTTTGGCGACATCGCGGTGAACGCATATTGGAAGCGTGTATTCGTCATCGCCATACTGGCGTATCACCCGGCGTGATGGTATGGGGTGCCATTGGTTACACGTCTCGGTCACCTCTTGTTCGCAATGACGGCACATTGAACAGTGGACGTTACATTTCAGATGTGTTACGACCCGTGGCTCTACCCTTCTTCGATCCCTGCGAAACTCTACATTTCAGCAGGATAATGCACGACCGCATGTTGCAGGTCCTGTACGGGCCTTGCTGGATACAGAAAATGTTCGCCTGCTGCCCTGGCCAGCACATTCTCCAGATCTCTCACTAATTGAAAACGTCTGGTCAATGGTGGCAGAGCAACTGGCTCGTCACAATACGCCAGTCACAGCTCTTGATGAACTGTGCTGTCGTGTTGAAGCTGCATGGGCAGCTGTACCTGTACACGCCATCCAAGCTCTGTTTCACTCAATGCCCTGGCGTACCAAGGCCGTTATTACGGCCTGAGGTGGTTGTTCTGGGTACTTATTTCTCAGGATCTATGCACACAAATTGCGTGAAAATGTAATAAAATGTTAGTTGTAGTATAATATATTTGTCTAATGAATACCCGTTTATCATCCGCATTTCTTCTTGGTATAGCAATATTAATGACCAGTAGTGTACCTTTTATCATTATGAACTTCTCTTCATACATTTAATAATGGAAACTGCTTTTGAAATATATCCTTTACGTAAAGTGAAAATATCGTAATGTTAGGAACTATTTTCCTGAGATCGTAGATATATTTCCCTGGTACGAAAAATTATGTCTGTTGTGGATATTAAATATTTTTCTTTCTGTAAATTGCAATTTCTTTTAAATCTGAAATATTACTTCGTCAGGGCGCAGGCCAGAGTTAATGAAAGCTTCAGATAGTGTGGTTTTACGTAAATATGAACAAGCGAAGATAACCGTGCTTTGTTAACTGAAAATCGGACTTCGTATACAACATTAACATGCAGGTTGTTCAGACCACATAACGCGAGAAATGAAAGAAAACTGTTTTTAAAGTTTCCCTGGGTAATTAAATTAAATTACCTCACGAGCTTCCACCGGCACAAAGCATGGGACACATGTACGTAAATAGTAAGGATAGGAAAACGTTTCCGTTTCACAGCAAGAACAAATTTTTAAAATTCCACACTGATAATAATAGTTTAACGTTAAATCAACTTACATGAATAGGCAGCAAGCTTCTGAACATCGAATGGCACACAAAGCCACGAGCGAAAGACAGAAGTTATGTATTGGAAATTTGTGGAAAATTCCTATGGGACCAAACTGTTAAAGTCATCGGTCCCTAGGCTTACACACTACTTAATCTAACTAAAACTAACTTACGCTAAGCACAACACACACACACCCATGGCCGAGGGAAGACTCGAACCTCCGACGGAGGTAACCGCGCGAACCGTGGCAAAGCGCCATAGAGCGCACGGCTACCCTGCTCAGCAAAAGGTACACTACTGCCCATTAAAATTATACTAGAACTGACATGTGTTTACATTTTCATGCAGTTAGGGTGCACAGATCCTGTCTGAGGAATCAGTACCCAGAACAACCACCTCTAGCCGTAATAACGGCCTTGATACGCCTGGGCATTGAGTCAAACAAAGCTTGAATGGTGTTTACAGGTAAAGCTACCCATGCAGCTTCAACACGATACCACAGTTCATCAAGAGTAGTGACTGGCGTATTGTGACGAGCCAGTTGCTCGGCCACCATTGACCAGACGTTTTCAATTGGTGATAGATCTGGAGAATGTGCTGGCCAGGGCGGATATCGAACATTTTCTGCATCCAGAAATGCCCGTACAGGACCTGCAACATGCGGTCGTGCATTATCCTGTTGAAATGTAGGGTTTCGCACCGATCGAATGAAGGGTAGAGCCACAGGTCGTAACACATCTGAAATGTAACGTCCACTGTTCAATGTGCCGTCATTGCGAACAATGGCACCCCATACCATCACGCCAGGTGATACGCCAGTATGGCGATGACGAATACACGCTTCCAATGTGCGTTCTCCGCGATGTCCCCGAACACTGATGCGACCATCGTGATGCTGGAAACAGAAACTCGATTCATCCGAAAAAATGACGTTTTGACATTCGTGCACCCAGGTTCGTCGTTGAGTACACCATCGCAAGCGCTTCTGTCTGTGACGCAGCGTGAAGAGCAACCGCAGCCATAGTCTCCGAGCTGATAGTCGCTGCAGCTGCAAACGTCGTCGAACTGTTCGTGCAGATGGTTGTTGTCTTGCAAACGTCCCCATCTGTTGACTCAGGGATCGAGATGTGGCTGCACGATCCGTTACAGCCATGCGGATAAGATGCCTGTCATCTCGACTGTTAGTGTCACGAGGCCGTTGGGATCCAGCACGGCGTTCCGTATTACCCTCCTGAATCCACAGATTCCATATTCTGCTAACAGTCATTGCACCTTGACCAACGCGAGCAGCGATGTCTCGATACGATAAACCGCAATCGCGATAGGCTACAATCCGACCTTTATCAAAGTCGAAGACGTGATAATATGCATTTCTCCTTCTTACAGGAGGCATCACAACAACGTTTCACCAGGCAACGCCGGTGGACTGCTGTTTGTGTATGAGAAATCGGTTGGAAACTTTCCTCATGTCAGCACGTTGTAGGTGTCGCCACCGGCGCCACCCTTGCGTGAATGTTCTGAAAACCTAATCATTTGCATACCACAGCATCTTCTTCCTGTCGTTTAAATTTCGCGTCTTTAGCACGTCATCTTCGTGGTGTAGCAATTTTAAGGGCCAGTAGTGTATGTATATACAAGGAATATTTATCACAGGTAGTGTGTTGAAACTATAAATTTCTCGGTGACACATAAAGATTCCATAACTACTATACCTCTCTTCTATCATTTGTGTTTCTGATCTAGTTGCTTAACATTTGTATTGCGCTCGTGGCTGTGTATGCCATTTAATGTATAGACGCTTGTTGCCTATTCATCTAAGACAAATTAATGTTAAATGAAAATTGTTTTATACAGGGTGGTCCATTGATCGTGACCGGGCCAAATATCTTACGAAATAAGCGTCAAACTAAAAAACTACAAACAACAAAACTTGTCTAGTTTGAAGGGGGAATCCAGATGGCGCTATGGTTCGCCCGCTAGATTGCACAGCCATAGGTCAAACGGATATCAACAGCGTTTTTTTAAAAGGACCCCCCCCCCTTTTTTTTATCACATACTCGTGTAGTACGTAAAGAAATATGAATGTTTTACCTGGACCACTTTTTGACTTTGTGATAGACGGCGCTGTAATAGTTACAAACATATGGCTTACAATTTTAGACGAACTGTTGGTGACAGGTAGGTTTTATAAATTAAAATACAGAACGTAGTTACGTTTGAACATTTTATTTCGGTTGTTCCAATGTGATACGTGTACCTTTGTGAACTTATCATTTCTGAGAACGCATGCTGTTACATCTTGATTACATGTAAATACCACATTAATGTAATAAATGCTAATAAAGATGTCCGTCAACCGCAATGCATTTGGTAATACGTGTAACGACATTCCTCTCAACAGCGAGTAGTTCGCCTTCCGTAATGTTCGCACATGCATTGACAATGCGCTGACGCATGTTATCAGACGTTGTCGGTGGATCACGATGACAAACACCCTTCAACTTTCCCCACAGAAAGATATCCGGGGACGTCCGATCCGGTGAACATGCGGGCGATGGTATGGTGCTTCGACGACCAATCCACCTGCCATGAAACATGCTATTGAATACCACTTCAACCGCACGCGAGCTATGTGCCGGACATCCATCATGTTGGAAGTACATCGCCAATCCGTCATGCAGTGAAACATCTTGTAGTAACATCGGTAGAACTACGTCACCATCCGGCGAACGGTCCGGACACTTGGATGATGTCGTCCAGGATACCGAGCAGCATGCATAGCACTCGCCCCTTGGGCATTTTGATCACAATAGCCATACATCAACACGATATCGACCTTTTCCGCAATTGGTAAACGGTCCATTTTAACACGGGTAATAAGTCACGAAGTAAATACCGTCCGCACTGGCGGAATGTTACGTGATACCAAGTACTTATACGTTTGTGACTATTACAGCGCCATCTATCACAATGCGAAAAAAGTGGTCCAACTCAAACATTCATTTTTCTTTACGCACTACACGAATATGTGATAAATAGTGGGGGTCCCTATTTAAAAAAAAATGCAGTTTATATCTGTTTTACCTATGGGAGCGCCGTCTATCAGGCCAACCATAGCGCCATATGGTTTCCTCCTTCAAGCTAGATGAGTTTCGTTCGTTGCAGTTTTATTCAGTGACAGCTCTCCGCTTGCAACGGACGTTCGTTGGAGACGCCAAGTTGAAGGTTACGTGTAGTGTCGCCACCTATGGGACTTCATGGGAATATAGGGTTGAAGCGAGAATATTCGTCGATGTCCAACAGCAAATTCCACATTTTTTCAACCGAATTTGGCCGAGAAAATATTTGCAACATTATCAGGCACACCTGTCCGATCCCGCGCGTTCCAGCGGCCGTCCACACAGAGTTATGACTCTTACAATTTTGGAACATGTACAGACTCTCATTCTATGTGATCGACGGACCACAGTCAAACAAGTCGCTGCCCAAATGGATGACTCTGTTGGTAATGGTTCAAATGGCTCTGAGCACTATGGGAGTTAACATCTGAGGTCACCAGTCCCCTAGAACTTAGAACTACTTAAACCTAACTAACCTAAGGACATCACACACATCCATGCCCGAGGCAGGATTCGAACCTGCGACCGTAGCGGCCGTGCGTTTCCAGACTGAAGTGCCTAGAACCGCTCGCCCCTGAGGCCGGCAGCACATTATATCTATCACATAATACGTTTATTGTATGTATAAAAAGAGACATGTATTTCAGGCCACTGCTGATGCTTCCCAAATAAATGATGCGAAACGCGTATGGCAAGAAATAAACTGCTTTCATTTAGTTTCATAGACGGCGCATACCTCCACGAATTTAGAGCAACTAAGGGAAAGACGGAAAACAGATGGAAATGACGATAATTCTGATGGTTTTCGTGTTGTTATTAACCTGTAATTTAACTTATCACTATGTTTTTCTTAAATAAACGTTAATTTGGTGAAAACGACGTGTGTGTGTGTGTGTGTGTGTGTGTGTGAGTGTGTATAGGTGCATGGTTAGTTCCTGCTCCCCGTTCATTGGTATCCAATGAACTGTGAATGAAGCCCGACCAACAGGCATTACATGCATTGATCAAAAATGATTGTATATTGAGGATGGCTAGTTTCTAGCTGAAATCTAGATCTGCCAATAAAATTCAAAAGGACGACTGATAGCCGAAATCTATTATTTACAAGTCAATAGCACTCGCTGCATGCAACAGCCTCTGAATGAAGGGTAACCTGATAATTACACTGTTTATGCTCCCATTTATAGAAATGTACCAGATTTTCTTAGCAGCAATAATATTCCAATTACCTTTCTAATATGAGAAGAATATGGTGGGGACCGATAAACTGATATTGAATCACCAGTCAAATTCTATGATTATTTCAGTAAGCAAAATTCAGTTCAACTAAATTAAATTCTTAGCATCACTTGGAATAGGTTATGTTTTTTACTTTTCAAGGCAAACTATTCAACACTGAGTTCAATTACATTAACAAAAATTGTTCACGCTAGTAATCAAGGCTAAATTATGTTTCAAATAAGTTTAACTTATGTGCCTTTTTCATCACCAGAGAAACAGGTATTTTAGACAGTAGCATTTACACAGTCTTGCACTGAATTTTTTCAGAACGATACTTTGCAATAAACTGAGATCACTTTAGCAACATTATAACTAACTTCAACTCTTGCTGATCTTTGCACATTGGACAAACATAAATAAATCACTAGTTCACTTGAAACAGGATACTCGGCTATCTGAACACTTAGGAGGGGATCCTGCATAGGTTCATGATCAGGATAAAAGTTAGAGTTCTAAACGCAGGTATATAGCACTTGGCTTATTATTAAACTCACTCACACAAATTAACTGGCCCCTGCTCTGATACATATCTGTATGCATGAAGCTGGTGGAGCAGTGGCGAAGTAGTGGTGGCAAGCGACGTGGCGGCTTACTGTACTCACGGCTCTTGATGTTTGAATGCTCTATACCATTTCTTCTTGGCGACGGATTTTTAACGTGTTAAAGCCATTCCGTATTGCTGAGATTACAATGCAGCAGCCAAATCCACATCCGAAGCAAAATTCCTTGCAAAGCGGCACCCAATTGCCTCCCTGGGCACAGTTGATGTGTACCGTGCAACGGCTAGCCACTGACTGCGTACCGTATCCACCAAGTAACAGCCCAGTTCGACCGCCAAAACCACCTTTTACATCGCGCTGAGCCCCTTCCGTTGCGGAGGGACTTCCCTATATCTTTTATATTTTACTATAGAAGTGCCATAAGCATGAACCAGCTTCCAATATACAAGGTTTTTCTTCTAAATATGCACATATTATATAATTTGTTTACTTTAAACATCCTTTAGCTTTTTCCATATATACCGCGTAACGTGCACCAGTGACCGTTTCTCGAATGAAAAAAGGGCCAATAATGCCTCTGCTGAATACTGCAGCCCACACAGTAACTTTAGGAGAATACAGGGGTTTCGCTTCCAGCAATATGGCTTTTCGGAACCCCAAAATCGCCAGTTCTGCTTATTCACGTGTCCATTCAGGTGGAAGTGTGCTTCATCTATAAACCAGATGCAGCCAACATCAAATCCTTCACTATCAATCATTGTGAGCATCTGATTAGCAAAGGCAACCCTTTGTTGCACAGCTCGTACGGGTATGGCCTGGAGCGTTTGAATTTTGAATGGAAACATGTGTAGGCTCTTTCTCAGTATTCTCTGCGTGCTGGAACGCTTCAAACCAGTCTCAGATGCAATTCTACGGACGGATAACATTGGATTTCGCTAATTCCAGAAACTGTGGCGATATTTTCAGGCGTAACTGCGGTTTGCTTGCGGCCAACATACCCCACTAGATCTTCAGTTACGCTGCCCGTTCGTTCAAATTTTGCGAAGAGCGTAGGAATGGTTTTCGCATCGGGTCCTTTTGGAACATTAAATCCTGATTGAAAACTTCGCCTTGTTGCCGTAGGGCTCTCTTCCAACCTGTGGTACTCTAGCACCAGAAAAACGCGTTGTTCAATGGAGTACATGGTTTTTAATCTCTTCCTTCGGTACGCTAACCTCCTTTCACGTTTCGAGAGTGTAACTGATAGCTCTGGGCTTCGGATCGCTATTTATACTAGGCATTACGTACGGCGATTACAGCGCCATCTGTTAGCAGCTTTTGTAACTATTATTTCAAACTGCTGTATAAACTTCTTACAGCTTTCACAATAAACATACCGTTTACTGCATTCCTCTATCGATCTTTGTTTTAGAGATATTTAATTTTGAAATCAGGGAGCCCTTTTCTGGACATGCTGTATCAGCACAACGACGTCACTCTGTTTCGTTGTTGTGCGTAGAAAATTCTCGTCTGTCAGTACAGTACATTTTGGAAACACTATTTGCAACAACAGAAGGAAAATGTTGAAGCAGGCGGAGCTGCGTGGCTGCGTTAGCTGGAAACAGTACAGAGCAACGGAGCGAACGACACTCACAGAGTACGTCGCCCGCGGCTTGTTTTTCCCTCCCTTCCTCCCCCCACAAAGGGAAGCCGCTCCGACTGCAGACCAGCTGGTTCTCAAAGGGCACACTCGGGCAAACCCGTAAGCACGCGGCGGGTTTCCACGACGGCGGAGGGTTTATTTGCACTAAGGTAGTCTGTCGTGACACACACGATCAAGTAGCACACCGTTAGTAGCGGCTCGGAAAGCTTGTGATCTCCGTTGCTCTACCTCCGAGACACGCCATCAACTTCGGTCCCGCTCCGTCTCTTTACTTTTTTCTACTGAAATCAAAGCCAAGATCTAAGAAACTGCCGTAAGTAATTTATACATCGTACACACCACACGCCGTGCTGGAACCAGATTACTAAATAGCCAAAACAGTCACCTTGTGACAACTTCAGGTTGCATATAAACGGTTTCCAGGTACAACAAAAATTCGATTTTCACCCTTTCATTTCATTATTGACAGACTCAAAACTATAAATGCTATCGTGAAATGAAAAGGTTATTCAAACAGCGGTATCAGTAACAATATTTGACTATTTAATCTAAAAATAATTATTTATTAATTTGTTACTATTTGTTTTGTTAATTACGTAGTCAACAAATATTGTGAATGGTAGCCTTACTCAAAAATTCCTTTCGTATTTTTTAATCAGTCACGGTCGATTAACAATCAAAATAGTTTTAAACTGAAACTTCCTGGCAGTTTTAAACTGTAGTAATCTACTAAATAGCAGCTGTAATCTTACATTAATGTTTTAACCCAATGAAACAAATATTTAAGTTAAAATATTTGTATATGTCCTGAGGTGTAATCTTACACTAAGGTTTTATAAGACAAGTATTAAAGTTAGAATCTTTGTATACACGGAAGCGCCAAATAAACTGGTATTGGCATGCGTATTCAAATACAGAGATATATAAAAAGGCAGAATACGGTGCTGCATTCAGCAACGCCTATACAAGATAAGCGTTTGACGTAGTTGTTAGATAGATTACTGCAGCTACAACGGCAGGTTATCAAGATGAATGTGTGATCTTCTGGATTTTAGTCACCAATTTCTAGTCACTGTTCCGATTAAGCATTACGGGATTACATAGTTGTCGGTTATCATCGGGCAACGAGAGTGAGTAAATTCTTAGGAGGGCAAGAAGTAATAACTGATACGGGAGGGACGCTGCTTTGAATTTAATCTTTATGTAAATTTTGATAGAGATTATTATCACAGGTCTTGATTATTCATCAATACATTGATCTCATACATCTATGTTTGGACAAATATTGACTTTAAGTTGTTGCCGGCCACTGTGGCCGAGCGGTTCTAGGCGTTCTGTACGGAACCGCGCTGCTGGTACAGTCACAGGTTCGAATCCTGCCTCGGGCATGGATCTGTGATGTCCTTAGCTTAGTTAGGTTTAAGTAGTTCTACGTGTAGGCGACTGATGACCTCAGATGTTAAGTCCCACAGTGCTCAGAGCCATTTGAATCATTTGAACCTTTAAATTGTTTCTGTTCAGCATTTTCACATACATTAAATGTTAGGTTTCTAATCTACACTCCTGGAAATTGAAATAAGAACACCGTGAATTCATTGTCCCAGGAAGGGGAAACATTATTGACACATTCCTGGGGTCGGATACATCACATGATCACACTGACAGAACCACAGGCACATAGACACAGGCAACAGAGCATGCACAATGTCGGCACTAGTACAGTGTATATCCACCTTTCGCAGCAATGCAGGCTGCTATTCTCCCATGGAGACGATCGTAGAGATGCTGGATGTAGTCCTGTGGAACGGCTTGCCATGCCATTTCCACCTGGCCCCTCAGTTGGACCAGCGTTCGTGCTGGACGTGCAGACCGCGTGAGACGACGCTTCATCCAGTCCCAAACATGCTCAATGGGGGACAGATCCGGAGATCTTGCTGGCCAGGGTAGTTGACTTACACCTTCTAGAGCACGTTGGGTGGCACGGGATACATGCGGACGTGCATTGTCCTGTTGGAACAGCAAGTTCCCTTGCTGGTCTAGGAATGGTAGAACGATGGGTTCGATGACGGTTTGGATGTACCGTCCACTATTCAGTGTCCCCTCGACGATCACCAGTGGTGTACGGCCAGTGTAGGAGATCGCTCCCCACACCATGATGCCGGGTGTTGGCCCTGTGTGCCTCGGTCGTATGCAGTCCTGATTGTGGCGCTCACCTGCACGGCGCCAAACACGCATACGACCATCATTGGCACCGAGGCAGAAGCGACTCTCATCGCTGAAGACGACACGTCTCCATTCGTCCCTCCATTCACGCCTGTCGCGACACCACTGGAGGCGGGCTGCACGATGTTGGGGCGTGAGCGGAAGACGGCCTAACGGTGTGCGAGACCGTAGCCCAGCTTCATGGAGACGGTTGCGAATGGTCCTCGCCGATACCCCAGGAGCAACAGTGTCCCTAATTTGCTGGAAAGTGGCGGTGCGGTCCCCTACGGCACTGCGTAGGATCCTACGGTCTTGGCGTGCATCCGTGCGTCGCTGCGGTCCGGTCCCAGGTCGACGGGCACGTGCACCTTCCGCCGACCACTGGCGACAACATCGATGTACTGTGGAGACCTCACGCCCCACGTGTTGAGCAATTCGGCGGTACGTCCACCCGGCCTCCCGCATGCCCACTATACGCCCTCGCTCAAAGTCCGTCAACTGCACATACGGTTCACGTCCACGCTGTCGCGGCATGCTACCAGTGTTAAAGACTGCGATGGAGCTCCGTATGCCACGGCAAACTGGCTGACACTGACGGCGGCGGTGCACAAATGCTGCGCAGATAGCGCCATTCGACGGCCAACACCGCGGTTCCTGGTGTGTCCGCTGTGCCGTGCGTGTGATCATTGCTTGTACAGCCCTCTCGCAGTGTCCGGAGCAAGTATGGTGGGTCTGACACACCGGTGTCAGTGTGTTCTTTTTTCCATTTCCAGGAGTGTATATTCTGAAGACATCAGCAAGCGTTTCAAAATCATCACCAACATTATACTCCAGTCAGGCAGCGGTTGTCAGATATTTGTTTTGCTAATTGGCCGCTATAAGAGCAATGGCTGGGCCCATAATTTTCGCAGAGCAAGCATTTAGAGGCCAGTTTAAAAAGGTCGCCTGTACACAGTTAATTTTCAACGGTTAAGGAAAATTCAACACAGTGGCGGTTTCGCAACTGATGTTTGGTAGAAGTTATGATAACCCAACGTTATCGAATGAAACGAAGGGGCGAAGAAAGAAGCAGTTCATTGCGGACATAGTGATATCTCTTAAAGAATTACTAAAAGGAAAACTGTCCATCTTTAGATCTTTAGAAGGATTTCATAGAAACGAAGAACTACATGAAGTTTTCATTCACGACCTCTTGACAGTAATTTTTTGTCTGTTTCTCGGGCCCAGTGGAGTCCTCAGCTCTGGCACAGTGCTAAGCGCATGGTCGTGCCGAGGGTGTATCTTGGCGATTCATAGGGCGCACGTCGCCGTTCTCCGCAAATCGCTTTCCGATACGGCTGAGGTGGCACCATCACAAAGTCGTGCGGGTGGGAAGGTCTTCTGGAAATGCCGTAGCAACCTTGACGTTACGTCAGAGACCAGAGAGCGATGATCTTTTTTCACTGGGAGCCATGAGTACCAACCTTTTAAGTAGACTGAATATCTGAAATAAGAATCTACCACATGAGAAAAGTCCTTCTTGTCCAGAGGAATATGAGGCCGCTCAACTTACCGTCACTCCTTTTTAAACTGTAGATTTATCATACAGTTTATGTACGATCCACCGTAGATCGTAGAGGTAAATTAAGCGTAGTATGTAAAACAAATATTCTACGCCTTGTGACGGTACTTTAAATGGCCATTTGGAGAAAGGGAAAAGAAGTTTTCGTAATGACACGTGTGAACCATAAATTGTCTAAACACTAAATACATCCACGCGATGTATAACAAACAGTAAAGAATGTAAATTATTATTATCAAAACACAAATATCGATATAATTAAAAAAGAACAGTTTTTTGTAAAATCTCTGTGTAACGTAGGCCATGAAGATCAGAGACAATACTTTGATTGAACCCTCTCTCCTGTTTGTGTTTCGTCTAGAGGTAGGCCGCCATTGTAGTGCTGAATGATAATTAATGTAAGTTTTTTTCTGTACTTTTCCAAAATATAATATAAATTGTTATTATAAAGTGTGTATTATTGACTTAGCTGTCACCCCTCATGGTCGCAACTATTAATTATCATTAAACAAGTTTTTTCAGAAGTTCGACTTCCGGGGAGCTCTTCTTCCCTAGCAGCATTTGGTCGGCTATTACGCTGACGGTCTTGCACAAATAATAATTCATGCTATAATATTAAATGAAGTGCGAGAGACTTCTCAAATTTTATCTTACATTAATTTCAAAGTTAAAAAGAGTAGTGATGGATTTCATTTACTAAAATTCATAGCACTTAATGAATTCACTATGTTTCATTTTGGCCGCTAAAAGGTAGACGAGATTCTTCCAGTTTTGCCTTACAAATAATGAACAAGAAATATTGAAACTAATTCCATTCAATAAGCTCCGTAATATCTCAGTTACTCTTTGTGAAATTTGGTACATAAATAACCAGTAGCCCCTGAGACCCGTATGTTTTGCGCAAGAAGACGTATATTTTCTTTTCTAAATAGCAGCGCTCACGCAACTTATTTATTAGAAGGCAGTGAGTCACGCGTTGTGTTTGAAAAATAATATATCCTACCGCCACTGTGTTGAATTTTCCTTAACCGTTGAAAATTAACTGTGTACAGGCGACCTTTTTAAACTGGCCTCTAAATGCTTGCTCTGCGAAAATTATGGGCCCAGCCATAGCTCTTATAGCGGCCAATTAGCAAAACAAATATCTGACAACCGCTGCCTGACTGGAGTATAATGTTGGTGATGATTTTGAAACGCTTGCTGATGTCTTCAGAATATACACTCCTGGAAATGGAAAAAAGAACACACTGACACCGGTGTGTCAGACCCACCATACTTGCTCCGGACACTGCGAGAGGGCTGTACAAGCAATGATCACACGCACGGCACAGCGGACACACCAGGAACCGCGGTGTTGGCCGTCGAATGGCGCTATCTGCGCAGCATTTGTGCACCGCCGCCGTCAGTGTCAGCCAGTTTGCCGTGGCATACGGAGCTCCATCGCAGTCTTTAACACTGGTAGCATGCCGCGACAGCGTGGACGTGAACCGTATGTGCAGTTGACGGACTTTGAGCGAGGGCGTATAGTGGGCATGCGGGAGGCCGGGTGGACGTACCGCCGAATTGCTCAACACGTGGGGCGTGAGGTCTCCACAGTACATCGATGTTGTCGCCAGTGGTCGGCGGAAGGTGCACGTGCCCGTCGACCTGGGACCGGACCGCAGCGACGCACGGATGCACGCCAAGACCGTAGGATCCTACGCAGTGCCGTAGGGGACCGCACCGCCACTTCCCAGCAAATTAGGGACACTGTTGCTCCTGGGGTATCGGCGAGGACCATTCGCAACCGTCTCCATGAAGCTGGGCTACGGTCCCGCACACCGTTAGGCCGTCTTCCGCTCACGCCCCAACATCGTGCAGCCCGCCTCCAGTGGTGTCGCGACAGGCGTGAATGGAGGGACGAATGGAGACGTGTCGTCTTCAGCGATGAGAGTCGCTTCTGCCTTGGTGCCAATGATGGTCGTATGCGTGTTTGGCGCCGTGCAGGTGAGCGCCACAATCAGGACTGCATACGACCGAGGCACACAGGGCCAACACCCGGCATCATGGTGTGGGGAGCGATCTCCTACACTGGCCGTACACCACTGGTGATCGTCGAGGGGACACTGAATAGTGCACGGTACATCCAAACCGTCATCGAACCCATCGTTCTACCATTCCTAGACCGGCAAGGGAACTTGCTGTTCCAACAGGACAATGCACGTCCGCATGTATCCCGTGCCACCCAACGTGCTCTAGAAGGTGTAAGTCAACCACCCTGGCCAGCAAGATCTCCGGATCTGTCCCCAATTGAGCATGTTTGGGACTGGATGAAGCGTCGTCTCACGCGGTCTGCACGTCCAGCACGAACGCTGGTCCAACTGAGGCGCCAGGTGGAAATGGCATGGCAAGCCGTTCCACAGGACTACATCCAGCATCTCTACGATCGTCTCCATGGGAGAATAGCAGCCTGTATTGCTGCGAAAGGTGGATATACACTGTACTAGTGCCGACATTGTGCATGCTCTGTTGCCTGTGTCTATGTGCCTGTGGTTCTGTCAGTGTGATCATGTGATGTATCTGACCCCAGGAATGTGTCAATAAAGTTTCCCCTTCCTGGGACAATCAATTCACGGTGTTCTTATTTCAATTTTCAGGAGTGTATAATACAATCGCCGTAAATATGTTACACCGTGATAGCCTTCAACATTTAATTTCGTAAATATGTGAAGACCTAGAAACAGTTAAATTAAAATTGAGCTTATTCTAGTTAGCAATTTTCTGTTTTATAGAGGCTGTCATGAACATTACGAATTATTTGCTATTTTCCGCATAATGGGAGAGAAACCTTCAGATGTAAAATTAACTTCAGACGAACCCAAAGAGAATGTTATAAAATTATTCGTCTTCATAACGTACGTTATACACTGAAGCGCCAAAGAAACTGGTAGAGACATGCGTATTCAAATACAGAGATACGTAAACTGGCAGAATACTGGTAAGCTAGAAAGCCATGTATTATGGCTCTTATCAATGGTGAAATGTATTACATTTTCATATCTCCAGATACCAGTTTTGCGTTGTACTTTGTAGCCTTTGAAAATCATTGAAAGTCGAAACGCGTAAGATTGTCGGAAAATAAAAGTGTGGTCAAGACACAAGAAAAGTTATTAGAAGTGCATCCAAATGCCCGCATCGTCTCACAGCATTCTCATGCAAACTGCAGCTTTCCATTTCGTTTTACTGACGCCCACTGTATATCGACTACGGCTTAGCATTTCCCTTTTTCAGATTTTATAGCTTCCCTATCACGTTCAGACTTCGGACATCCCACGCCCCGACTCGAAGAACGTTATCCTGTACTTGATTATCCAGTCTTTTTCTCATTGTTACCTCCCATTTTACAATCCCCTCCGGGAAATCCGTATGGGGTACTAGTCCGAAATCCTTTGTCAACGGAGAGATCATCATGACAACGTTTCATTTATTTTAGCCGGCCGCGGTTGTCTCGCGGTTCTAGGCGCGCAGTCGGGAACCGCGCGACTGCTACGGTCGCAGGTTCGAATCCTGCCTCGGGCATGGATGTGTGTGATGTCCTTAGGTTAGTTAGGTTTAAGTAGTTCTAAGTTCTAGGGGACTGATGACCACAGGTGTTAAGTCCCATAGTGCTCAGAGCCATTTGAACCATTCGTGTATGTCATCTGCTGCCTTAGCGCCTTAACGCCAAATTTCGCCGCTCTGCTCTAAAGGATGCGTTCGTCGTACGCCCCAAATCGATTTCTGCAATTATTTTATGCAGTGTTGCTTGTGTATTAGCACTGACAACTCCATGCAAACACCACTGCTTTCGGTCGTTCAGTGAAGGCTGTCGGTCACTGCATTGACTGTGGTGAGAGGTAATCCCGGAAATGTGGTTTCCTGTGCACACTCTTGGATCCCGGAATAGTGAATTTCAGAACGATTTCCGAAATGGATTGCCTCACGCATCTGTTCCCAGCTACTGTTCCACGTTCAGTGTTTGTTAATTCCCGTCGTGGGGCCATAATCACCTCGGAAACCATTTCACATGATCACCACTTGAGTAAAAATTAAAGCTTCACCAATGCACAGCCCTTTTAACCTTGTGTACCCAAACTGGTACCATCTGTACATGTATTTATCACTATCCCATGACTTCTGCCGCCCCAGTGTAGAGCCGGGAACTGGTCTGGTGGAGATGGTTGCCCAGACCGGCGTCGGCTGCTATCAAACCCGTAGCATGGTGGAAAAGATGTAGCGCAGGGTGCTAACAGACTGCGCTTAACTGTGCTAGCATCAGAGGGTTACTGATAGCTACTGTAACAACTATAACGGCTTCTGATACCAAATGTAGCAGTTGTGTTACTAAATGTGACACTTCTGTCACTAAATGTAACTGGGTTTTCTCTTTTGATGCTGTCAATTGTCAGGATGAGCATTCTAAAGCATTCTGTCAGGGTGAAAATATTAAATAAATTAACTTTTCTCTCTTAACAACATGTGGGCAGGGTGGGTTCTTCCTTGGCTCGGGTATGAGGTCGAATGAAACATCATTTTTACATAAGATAACTTTTATTGAAGATTTGTACAACTGTATCTTACGGGATGTTCTGGTTCGGAGAGCGGCAGCTGTGTCGTTTGTGAAGTCTTCTGCTGCGGCAGCGGCGGCGGCGGCGGCGGCGGCGGCGTCTGATTACGCGTAGCGGTGTGTATCTCGTGTCGCTGTCTCGCCCAGCTGACGGGAGACGCGCAGCGCGAGGTGGCCCGTTTAATTATTGCGAGCGAAATCGTGCATCGGATGATACCTTGGGTGTCGCGTCCCAGTGTTTCTCTTCTCTAAGCGGCCGCGTGTGTTCTGCGTCGGCCAGCGGAGCGGCGCGGCGGGGGAAGGCCAGTGTCCCGGGCTCGAACCACGGACTCCCGCTTGCCAGTCTTCGGCTGTCAGGTCTTCATCCCAGCTCACAGGTGACTACTGACGTGAGGCCGTCTCCTTCCCGTCCTCACGAGTCACCCGGGTATGTAAAAACCAGACTTCAAATACCTTTTAACTTCTGTCTTCTGGCGCCGCGGCTGTGCTTGCTATTCCATTACAGCGGCGGACTTGGTGCGTCTGTGCATGATGCAGTCTCTTCTTGCATGACGGTCTTCAGCACCGAAACTGACTGAAAACTTCTTCGTCTTCTTCGTCTCTTCTCTCCGTCTCCGTCTTCGTCTTCGACTCCGTCCCCGTCTGTCTTCATCTCCCTGGCCCACTACGTCTCGCGTATTTATTCACTTCAGTTTACTGGAGGTGAACGACTTCACGGTCATTGCCTCGTCTGTCACGTTGAAAAGCTTCTCGAAGAATCTTCTTAACGTCGGTCGTTGGCTCTTGGAATGTAGGCGAGGGCCTTTGCTCACATACGACAACGGAGAAACACGTGAGCCGGTCGGGCGATGCCCTGACGGCTGAATCGACAGCGCCCGCTTATGTGGAAGTTGCTGACTTCATGGTCATTGTTTCTTCTGTTCTGCTGTTCGGCCCGCTGCTTGCGAGTATGTAACTCTCTAAACTAAACCAAGTTTTTCATTTATATCCTAATTTCTAGTTCACTTTGATTTCACTAATTTATTTACTTAAGTACCACTCAACACTACTAATAGCACGCTTTTTTGTACCAATGCATAGCTTCCAGTGACCTGCAGATCATCACTTCTGTGTCTCAATGTTGTGTAAGAGTTTTTGCATACGAGGTCGTAGTTGCATAGCCTTTCTGCAATGTCACCGTGATTGGCAGCTCGGCCCGGTCGCCTTGTGATGTACAAAGAGACTCGCTTCTGAAATTACGTATCAGCGTTCCAGTCCCAGCTTGCTTGCCTCACATTCGGCTGCAATGAAGCTGCTTTTACCTCAGTCAGGCCCTAAATTAGCGACGGCGTTGTAATAGGTTAGCAATGGATACGTACGACGATCACTTTTCGGTCGCATATCCAGCAATTAGGACACCATCCGTTACGTTTCTGACATGTTGAGGCTGGTGGCTATGCCTTATCTTCAATATTTCGGGACACCTTTCATAAGATCTCGCAATACGGCATGTTGCCCGTTGCGTCGTGACCTGTATCAATACAGAAGCCGTCGACCGTAGCTATGGCCTGCTCAATCTCGAGATTTGTCACCCACTGAAAACGTCTGGTGAAGGAGTGTCTAGAACCTGGTACGCCGTCGCTCACCAACCATTGCTACTGACGTTCGTCCAGGTTAGTTCCATTCTCGCTGCTGGAGATGCTAGCACCGTATGCTACATTTCGCGCTCTGTACACTCTCAAGTAATATACAAATTTAATCGTATGTTGCTTCTATTATATTGAGTAAGCACAGTTACTAAGGGCCCCGGGTTCGATTCCCGATTGGGTAGGAGATTTTGTCCACTCAGGGACTGAGTGTTGTGTTGTCCTAATCATGATCATTTCATACCCATCGAAGCGCAATTCGCCCAAGAGGCGTCAAATCGAAAGACCTGCACCTGGCGAACGGTCCACCCGACGGGAGGCCCTAGTCACACGACATCAATCAATCAATCAGCACAGTTACTAAAATTTTGTTACTTTTTACACTAACCGATGTTGCAACTTTAAAAGCCACGATGCTTGATTACTTAAGGCCACACATTAAAAATCTGTGTATCAAATCTGTGTGCGTATGAAATGCCGTCCAAAGTTACGTGACATGTTCACTTGTGTGCTGAACTAAAAATGTGGTGTGCTCGACTCGTAATGCATTCGAAACACCTTGTTGTTTATACGTAATGGGTATGTGCTGTAGAGTTGGATAACTTCACTATATAGTCACTCATTGGTACCTGGTGCCTCCCAATGACACTCATCCATTCTAGAGTTCTGGAAGATAATATGCAGTGCTCATATCAATGACCTAATTACCTATTCGCTGGCAATGAACTGGAATTCTGTAAATTCTGATTCTGGAGAATCGATACTGCTCTTTACTTCTCGTAGTATTCCCAACTCGATATCGCTTTTCTCTACTGCTAGTGAGTTATTTCCTACAATTAACGGAATTTTTCAGTAACTACGCTTGACCACATATAAAACCAAAAAAGTGCAGTTCACTGAATTTTCATGACGATAATAGTAACTCTCTCTTTTCAGGGGATATGTTCTTCGTCACTGAATTTTCCAGGTACGCACCACTGGACTGTGGAAGTGTAGTATCTGGGTTCAGATACCCGTCTTACACACACTCTTCCACAGATAATATGACACGAACTTCCAAAACAACATAAATTTTTCTGCGTAATGAAAGAATCATATGTGAGAACAAACACTAAATTAACGGGAAACCATTACACGCTAGGTGAGAACAGAAATAAACTGATCAGGGCACATTTTAGGAAATCACGTTTGCCAGACCTAACAATAAAAATTTATCACATTTTCATCATTTTGTTCTTTACGAAGTTAAGTAAGTAAATGAATAGTAGACGATCTTTCAAATATACGACATTTTTCTTTAACACCAATTTCTGTGGTTATACGCTATGCTACGAGCTTAGCATACGTAGTATGGAGATATTACACACGAATCTGCATTGGGAGACTGTGGATAATTACCCTCTGCATTGTGGTGACCTATACACGGAATGCTTTGTTATTAATGAGGGCAGAAATCACCTAATGATTGGCCGTGACGATTAGTTCCATCGCGTCGCCAACGAACCTCTGTCTTATTCACGACTATGCAATTATCAGGGATGAGGGGTTTAGTGAAGACCACACGATATACAGTAATTTCTCTCCCCTCCCTCCACCCCCTCCGCATAAGCACATAATTATCGAATGTTTGTGTCCCATTCTCGAGTTCTCATGTGAATTTCAGTACAGGAGACTAACAGCACTTACTGATTTCCTCATACGCTTTTGTTTCCCAGTTTCGTTCCTAGTATTTACCTCGTCAGCGAGGTCCGATGTTTTCATTTTATGGCTAGTTTGTTTTGTGGTTGGACGCCTTTCCAATCACCAACCGTGGTCTAGGGGCGCCGGCAAGGTAGCTAAGCGTGCTCGGTCAGAGAGCTGGTTGCCCCTGTAATAAAAAAACTGAGTGAAAGGATCAACAAAGAACTTGAACGGATGTCATGTGACGTCCGCAACGACCAAACACAAAAAAGATGGGGTATCGTCTTTGATTCATAATCAACACGTTTTCGGTCCCGGGCTCGAATATCACCGCTGCTTCAATTTTGATTAACAAACGGCATTGGAGGCGGAAGACTTCCGGCATAAGAAGTCACCCCCTATTCTGCCAACGGCCTTGTCAAAGAGGGCGGAGGAGCAGACGAGATTCAGGGCACTCTCTTGTCCTAGCGGTGGGAAACTGCCCCTAAAAGAGGAAGAATCGGCAATGATCAACGGCATGACAATGTAGCAGGCAATGGAAACCACTGCATTAAAGACACGTGACGTGTATCCACAGGACATTGGGCCTGTAACTGAAGAAGTGTCATGATGATCTCTCCATTCGCAAAATATTCCGGAATAGTCCCCCATTCGGATGTCTGGGAGGGGACTGCCAATGGGCAGGTTATAGTGAGAAAAAGATTGAATAATCAACGAAAGGCTAACGTTCTACGAGTCGGGGCATGGAATGTCAGAAGCCTGCACGTGGTAGGGAGTCTACAATATCTGAAAAGAGAAATGCAAAGACTCAATCTAGATATAGCAGGGTCCAGTGAAGTGAATTGGAATCAGATGAGTATAGGGTAATATCACAGCAGCAGAAAATGGTGTAACAGGAGTAGGATCGGTTATAAATAGGAAGGTAGGGCAGAGAGTGTGTTACTGTGAACAGTGTCAAGGTTGTTCTTATCAGAACCGACAGCAAACCAACACCGACAACGATAGTTCAGGTATACACGTCGACGTCGCAAGCTGATGATGAAGAGATAGAGAAAGTGTGTGAGAATATTGAAAGGGTAATACAGAATGTTAAGGTGGATGAAAATCTACTAGTCATGGGGGACTGGAATGCTGTTCTAGGGGAAGGAGTAGAAGAAAAGGTTACAGGAGAATATGGGCTTGTGGCAAGGAATAAGAGAGGACCAAGATTGAGTTCCGCAACAAGTTTCAGCTAGTAACAGCGAATACTCTGTTCAAGAATCACAACAGGAGGAAGTATACTTAGAAATGGCCGGGTGAAACGGGAAGATTTCAGTTAAATTACTTCCTGGTCAGAAGGACATTTGGAAATCAGATACTGGATTGTAAGGTGTACCCAGGAGCAGATATAAACTCAGATCACAATATAGTAGCGATGAAGAGTAGGCTGAAGTTTAAGACATTACTCAGAAAGAATCAATACGCAAAGAAGTAGGATACGAAATTACTAAGGAATGACGACATACAGTTGAAATTCTCTAAGGCTATAGATGCAGCAATAAGGAATAGCTCAGTAGGCAATGCAGTTTAAGAAGAATGGACATCTCTAAAAAGGGCGATCACAGAAGTTGGGAAGGAAATCATACGTACAAAGAAGGTAACTGCGAAGAAACTCAGGAATACACAAATACAAGTCGCTGAGGAATGAAATAAATAGGAAGTTCAGGGAAGCTAAGATGAAATGGCTGCAGGAAAAATGTGAAGACATTGAAAAAGAAATGGTTGCCGGAAGAAGAGACTCAGTATACAGGAAAGTCAAAACAACCTTCGGTGACGTTAAAAGCAAAGGTGGTAACATTGAGAGTGTAACGGGATTTCCACAGAGGAGGGAGCGGATGGGTGGAAAGAATATCTTGAAATGGGGAAGACTTGTCTGATGTGATAGAAGAAGAAACAGGAGTCGGTTTAGAAGAGATAGGGGATCCAGTATTAGAATCAGAATTTAAAATAGTTTTGGAGGACTTAAGATAAAATAAGGCAGAAGGGATAGTTAACACTACATCAGATTTTCTAAAATCATGGGGGGAAGTGGCAACAAAACGGCTGTTCACGTTGGTGGGCAAAATGTATGAGTCTGGCGACATACCATCTGACTTTCGGAAAAGCCTCATTCACACAATTCCGCAGACGCCAAGAGCTAACAAGTGCGAGAATTATCGCAAAATCAGCTTAACATCTCATGCATCCAAGGTGCTTACAAGAATAATATACTGAAGAATGGAAAAGGAATTTGAGGATGCGCTGGATGACGATCGGAGTGGCTTTAGAAAAGGTAAACGCACGAAGAGGCAATTCTGACGTTGCAGTTAATAATGGGCGCAAGACTAAAGAAAAATCGACAATGTAAAATGGTGCAAGACTTTCGAAATTCCGAAAAAAGTAGGGATAAACTATAGGGAGAGATGGGTCATAAACAATATGTACAACAGCATAGATGGAATAACGAGAGTGGGTGACGAAGAACGAAATGCTCGTATTAAAAAGGGTGTAAGGCAAGGAAGTAGCCTTTTGCCCCTACTGTTCAATTTGTACATCGAGGAAGCAGTGATGGAAATAAGAGAAAGGTTCAGGAGTGGAATTTAAGTTCAATGTGAAAGGATATCAATGATACGATTCGCTGATGACATTGCTATCTTGAGTGAAAGTGAAGAAGAATTAAATGATCTGCTAAACTGAATGAATAGTCTAATAAGTACGGAGTGTGGACTGAGAGTAAATGGAAGATGGAAGAACGACGAAGGTAATGAGAAGTAGTAGAAATAATAACAGCGGCAAAGTTTGTATGTAGACTGTTTAGGTTTTCTTATTGGTAACGCCACGTAGCGCTCTGTAGGAAAAATGACTGGCTGTGCTGTGTGCAGTCTGTGGCTAGTTTGCATTGTTGTCTGCCACTGTAGCGTTGGGCAGTTGGCTGTTAACAGCGCGCAGCGTTGCGCAGTTGGAGGTGAGCCGCCAGCAATGGTGGATGTGGGGAGAGAAATGGCGGAGTTTTGAAATTTGTAAGACTGGATGTCATGAACTGCTATGTATATTACGATTTTTCAACACTATTAGGGTAAATACATTGTTTGTTCTCTATAAAAATCTTTCATTTGCTAACTATGCCTATCAGTAGTTAGTGCCTTCCGTAGTTTGAATCTTTTATTTAGCTGGCAGTAGTGGCGCTCGCTGAATTGCAGTAGTTCGAGTAACGAAGATTTTTGTGAGGTAAGTGATTTGTGAAAGGTATAGGTTAATGTTAGTCAGGGCCACTCTTTTGTAGGGATTATTGAAAGTCAGATTGCGTTGCGCTAAAAATATTGTGTGTCAGTTTAAGCACAGTCTTGTATAATATTTCTAAGGGGACGTTTCATATGTCGACCAATAGCCGAGGATACCTCACTGGAATCTTCTGATTTTTTCTTGTCGTTTGTGTAATTAGTGTAGCTTTTGTTTATTGCTAGCGCGTAATTGTAGAGAAAATCTCCTTTGTAGTTGCAGTCTTTCATTGTCGTACAGTAAAGCAGTTGTGGTATGCATGTAGATTTGCACCAAGTATTTCGCAGCTGCAATTAACTAGATATTATTTTCAGTGCTATGTCAATGTGTTCTCTTATTTTTGCTCTTCAAATTGTGCTTTTCTGCGTTATCTTGTGAAATATTGTGACAATAATGGCGTGTGAAAAACTTAATACTAGGCTCAAAGTAAACTGAGAAATGACAGTGAAGAAAGCAGTGTGTTGGCGCCACCGCGTAATAAATTAACTAATGTTCAAAGTAGTAATTTGGTAATTGTACATAGGGAAATGGAGCGGGCTGCAAATAATGATGTAGGCAGTGAACAGGGAAGCATTATCGATCGATCGGTCGGCAACAGCTTGCCTCAGGAATCCGAAATGACATGACACAATCTTGCAAATACTGTAGATTCAGGTTTTGCGTCCTCGCAGTTTTCTCAAATAAGTCAAGACACATTTTCTGCTTTTCAAAATGCGAATATTGGCGGTTCAAATGCATTGCCGAATAGCACTGAGGAACATGTTTCAGACACCATTGCATTGTTATTACAATTAATACAACAAATGGGACAAACACAGCAAAAGCTTCAAAAGTTAGACACAATGGAACAAAATCTTCAAAAGTTAGACACAATGGAACAAAATCTTCAGAAGTTAGACACAATGGAACAACACCAGAGACAAACACAGCAACAGTTAGATGCAATGGAAGAAAATCTTCACACCACGCTTGAACAAACACGTGAAGATTTAACTACTGCGTTACATAAAATAGAATCGAAATGTCAAAAAGTCTGTAATGACGTAAAAACACAAATTTGTGACCATTTCCAACCTATTTTTTTGCGTCATGAAAATGCATTACAGAATCACGAAGCAGCCATAAAAGAACTGCAAACTATTGTTCATGAAAATCATGAGACCTTGCAAGCTAAAATTGACTCAGTTGCATCTACCGATTCGGTTACGCAACTTGCAAAAACTCAGGGAAACTTAAAGGACACAGTAGAAAGATACATGGAGGAAATTAGTTTATTATCAGAGAAAGTAGTTGAACTTTCGGATCAGCTAAATAATTTATCTACGAAGGTAGATGATAATCTGAATGACACAAAACCGGTAGTTTAATGACACAGGAGAGTGCGAACAAATTAGGAAATTCAAACAAAACCAGAATCACATTAATACGCAACACCAAAGAGAAATCCGGGAAGTACAAGATCAGCTGATACAGGTAATACAAGTATTACGTATTTCAGAGGACACTCGCGCTCCAATACGGGAAGAGGGACATAGAAATGCTGAACAGCCACAAAATAATAACACAGGGCACTTCGGAAATTATGAAAGAAATTGGCAAGGTACACCGAATTTTGAGATGGAACCGCCGAAACGACGTAACAATGACCGACATGCGACTCGCCGACATGATGATTTTGACTATAAGCTGTTCATTACTACACGTAAATTCAAAACATTTAAGAATTCTGGCAACGACATTCATCCACAAGCATGGCTCCATCAATTCTCTCATTGTTTTCCTCCCAACTGGTCATTAGAGCATAGATTAGAATTTATGTGTGGCTACTTAGAGAATGAACCAGCTGTGCGAATGCGATCGGTTATTCACGATTGCTACAGTGAAGGAGAATTTTATCATTCGTTCCTCTCAGCATATTGGTCTCAAGCTACACAAGACCGAGTAAAACATAGCATCATGATGATGAAACACTTGGAACAATCTGAATTTTACAGTCTTGTCAAATATTTTGAAGACATGTTGCATAAGTATCAATATCTTTCAAACCCATACAGCCATTCAGAACTCATCCGCATTTGCTTAATGAAATTGCCTGAACATTTAAGAAATATTATTTTGGCAGGGCGTTGCAAAGACGACATTGAAGCTTTTCAGGGACTCTTACAAGAATTAGAAATTGACACAGACAGTCGCAGGATGCAAAAACAGGAAAACAATCACTATAGGTCACATCCGTCACAATTCCGTGACGACAGAAACAATAACTTGACACGACAAGTCTATTCTTACAACGCAAATCGTGACCAAAACAGACACCACCCATATGACAACCACTGGCAGAGTAATAATAGTTACAGAGAAAGATCGCATTTCCGTAGTAATGAATATGACAGATATTACCATAGAAACAGACAATATTGGAACAAAAACAATTATTATCAAAGGAGACAGAGTAACTTCAGACGCAACAGTTCAGCGCGCAGTTACGATTCAGGAAGAAATTCCCCACCACGTGACCGGCAAGAAAGAAACTATGGCGTCTACCGACATGACGACAGACGATATAATCGTAACGACAGACGTGAATTGCATCAGAACTGGCGAGCTTCAAACAGGGCAGGGCCTTCTCGACAAGGTGAATTTGTAGGTCTCCAAACCCCAATAACGACGCACGCCAACAAAGAGACAGACAATGACTCGCACCGCAGGCAGCCACGTGCGCCGGCTGGCTCAGGGAAAAATTACATAGACGCTAACCTTGAGAAAAATTTTAGCATTCTTTACCGATGTACCATATACCACATGATAATTCAACTGAAGCTGAAACTCTGCGTTCTAGGAAGCGTAAAGGTTTACACCACATTTCACATGTAAAACCGTTTATTGAAAGATAATCGGCTTTTTAACTTTGTCTTTGCCATAAAACTTTTCACTTCACATTTCTAGTATGCTTTGACAGACTTAAGAAACTGTTACCATGCAACAATGTTTGAAGTTAAATAACCAGTCAAGAACCTGGGCAACTTATTTAAACAGTAATTACGAGTGCATTGTTATAGTGAACAGACGACACAGTGTTGTACATTCGTGCAAAAAGTTGCACGATTACGTAACGACTATCAGGCTTACATACTTAGAACATATACTGCTAATGAGATTTTAATGCAACATTTGGTTTACTTGAAAAGATACTCTTTATTTGAAGTACATTCAGTGAGAGTAAAGATGACTTAGCATTTGGTTTCTTTGATAGCTACACGATTATATCACGACGCTATTAATATGTGACACAATTTACATTGTTGCTTTTGCGGTGTATCTGTTTTATATCTGCACAGTTTTTCTGTATTAATCTGGAAAGTAAAACATGTTTTAGTAGTAACTTTTGTGGTATAGCTACAAGGAGACAGCCTTTTCCGTAGCACAACAATACCTTACAGCACAGTACTTTCTTCATCACGGAAATAAGCGTAATAACTAAGATATCTATACACAAAGCATTTCACTTTTGTTTATCATGAGGTAAGTACATTGACTTCTGCAGAACTTAGCTTTCGGAGGACGATAACTACGACACTTCCACAGAGATTATCTTACAACAAGACGCACAGTTTAGCGCTACAGTACACGTGTTTGAGTGATTAATTTTGTACTTCAAACATTTAATTTTAAACATATTTAAAGTACAATGATACAAAGGTTTTCCGTGATACATTTCATTCCATTGCTGTAATCTGTAACACCTGAGGGTATAATTACATTAATCCTCAGGGGGGTACATGCTTACTTTGTGTACCATGTGTGTGGCAAGCACAAGGAGCCCTAGCTATTATGGTATTTGCTTATACAACTTTACACATCGGTACCATATTTCTCCAACACAAAATACACTGCTACCTGATCATTTACTGAGAGAGACAAACATTTATTTTACTACATCAGTGACAGATGTTTACGTAATTACACCGTTGGATAACTTCACACTTATGAAATTGTATTTTGTCTGTACTTTGTGAACAGTTCACATTTTTTTGGAACCATTGTGATACTATGAGAGCTTTGAATGATGTATTTGGTATGGGGTCATGATTTTTCAAGAACGTTGGAGGTAGATGACACTATTGAAATGAGCAGAGAATTTTTTTTATTTTTTGACATTATTGCAGAAAGCTACGCCTTTTTTGAGATTTGGCTGAGGTTTTATGATGTTATGATGACGATGTGTATTACGCTGTTGCGGTATGTTTATGATCAATAAGCTGATGCTATATGAGGAATTTGATTATGCTACGAATTTATTATGATGAAATACTGAAGATGTGTCAACGAATTTGTGTAATAAGGTAAGGAATAATGAGTAGTGGTTAGGGACTCTGGTTTGTGAAAAAGGTTGTTGGAAACCAAGAATCGTACTTTAAGAGTTATGAAATGTGTCTAAATGCGTGAATGTATCACAATGCCGACGAATATTTTTTGGACACTTATATTTATAGGATTTTGTTTCTACAGATTTGCAACGCAAATTCTCGAACTGTGAAATTTTTATATGAGACTGTCACAGTAGTGCAAACTGGTGTCGTAAATATTTCGGTAAGAAAGCCAAGTGACCTAGACGTAATGCGTCTTGAGCTGCCAGCTGTGTCAGACGCCTGGAGAAAAAGCCATTAGTGTGTGCCTTTTCAGAGGCACAGGTAAAAAGAAAAAGAAAAAACAAAGGGAGGCCATTATCCTCGCTATTGACATTTCTTTGTAGAAAGCATCGCAAATACGACACAATCAAACTTGAAAACATATGATTACACTGTGGAGCTCTTAATTTATGATATTTACTGAAATGCCTAATGAAATGATGAGAAACATTTTACATTTATTGTCTTTCTAGTTGAGAGATTGTTTTGCCTTTGGAGACGCCATTTGCCTAGTGAATGACGTTTCATGCATTACTCTATATAGGCTATATACATCTGCTCATTTCGTTTAATATCTAGTTTCTAGGTGCACTGCAGCATTGGTTACTATAAAATTTAATAGATGTACTAATATCACTATTTTCTGTCTACAGACCGAGGAAAGAATACATTTATGATGTACTTTCTTAGAAAAGAGAGCACAAATACACATTTCCCTTCACAGGAACTGCATAAATAATTTTTTAAACGATTTGGTAACTTGTCTGCTACAGTAACTTATCGTGATGCATCACTCTAGTATTAAGATGTGACATAGGTATTAGACAAGACCATCCTTAGTGTAATATTTTTTCTGATTGAGCTTTGTCATGTTTAGATATAAGTTATTACATTTGCTGCTGCTCTTTGCCAGGCATAGTGCTACTAAATTTCACTTTGTATTACTCTGTTAAGCTAGTTTTACTACTGATTTATTTTTCTTGTTGCTGCACATTGGCTCATATTAGTTGTAATGTTGCATTGCTTGGTAATTTAGATTTATTGCAGCTTGCTTTGACAATTTCCATTTTTTTCATTGCTGTTTGTATTAATTGTTTTATGCTGCTGCATTGCCTCGTCTCTAATTTTAACATCTGAGCTCAGTAGATTTAAGTTAGCTTAAGAGGGGGTAGACTATATAAGAGAATGAGTTGCGATGAATTGGAAGAAATGCATTGAGAAGTTTTACGAAAAAAGTACAGAAAGCAGGTATAGATAGCACTTTTTGAAATAATGAAGAACGAAGGGAGATCTCCAAGAAGTAAAGAAAGTTTTGTTTGCAAGATACTGCAGTAAAACAAACCCTGTCCTTTCCCTTTCTGTTATTCCGTTATGTGCTTGTGTACTCTTGTATATTTGTGTTCTTCCTGTCTTTATGTGTTTATCTGATGAGAGTTACATTGTAGAATTTTTCTGATAATATGTTATTTACTTTGAAAAGATGTTTAGACATTATTTATTCTGTTTTGCTGCTCATATGTGAAGGTGATGTTTCAAAAGTTATTCTGATCTTTATGTATGTACCTATGTCATAATTCCTGTAACACTGATGTATCAGTTTATTTCTATTCTTTTGTATAGCCTGTACTACTACAGAGTTATCTGTATTGTTATGTTCTTTAATGATGTATTTTATACCTTTGTAATTGTATTCTTATGTTATAAAATTGTAATTGACACCAGTTCATCATATTATTAACTTGTAAGTTCCATTTCACTTCACACGTTTCTGTTGGTCATAGTATATGGACAATATGTGAGAAGTAGGGAATGTTACTGTTTACACGTGTGTTAATAATTCAGCAAGGGACTGGATAACAGCATTGCTGGTTCTAAGGACAATTCGAAAAATTTTGTGAGTGCACAAGTGGTGGTTATGGACTTGCTATATTATCCGCAAGACTCTTCAATGGTGATTGTGCACCTGCACAGTCACAACAGATGGCTGCTGGCCATCTCTACAAGGACTACAGTGTGTCTGCATCTTTGATGACCCACCAATACCATTATTTCTACAAGGACTACAGTGGGTCTATACCTTTGCTGACTCACCAGTACCATTATTTCTACAAGGACTACAGTGGGTCTACACCTATGCTGACTCACCATTACCATTATCTCTACAAGGACTGCAGTGGGTCTGCACCTCTGGTGGCCCACCAATGCTGTAATCTCTACCAGGACTACAGTGGGTCTACTCTGTGATGACCTACCTACCAATATTCTTCAAAACTTCGAATGACTCTGCTGTGGGTTTGCTCTGTTGTGACCCATTACCTGTCTCCATGTCAAGAGTCAGCATTGTCTTTCTGTTGGAAGGGCAACACTACTTCTTCAAGACTGCATGGAAATCCACCACTTCCTTGTGCATTGTCTTTTACTGCTCAGACTTTGAGAAAAGAAACGGCAGTTTTACTGTGATGAATGATCAGGACTGTCTTTATGGACTGTGAGAAAATTTTAGCTTTTGACCAACATTGTATTAATAAGTGTGTACATTTGATATCTTTCTTACTGTAATTATGAAATTTTTTTTCAAATCTGTATTGGCCAGTGCCCAAAACAATTTGTAAAATTTTTTGTGGGGAGCATGGGGGCTATGTAAGTAGGCTGTTTAGGTTTTCTTATTGGTAACGCCACGTAACGCTCTGTATGAAAAATGACTGGCTGTGCTGTGTGCAGTCTGTGGCTAGTTTGCATTGTTGTCTGTCATTGTAGCGTTGGGCAGATGGCTGTTAACAGCGCGTAGCGTTGCGCAGTTGGAGGTGAGCCGCCAGCAGTGGTGGATGTGGGGAGAGAAATGGCGGAGTTTTAAAGACTGGATGTCATGAACTGCTATGTATATTATGATTTTTCAACACTATTAAGGTAAATACATTGTTTGTTCTCTATAAAAATCTTTCATTTGCTAACTATGCCTATCAGTAGCTAGTGCCTTCAGTAGTTTGAATCTTTTATTTAGCTGGCAGTAGTGGCGCTCGCTGTATTGCAGTAGTTCGAGTAACGAAGATTTTTGTGAGGTAAGTGATTTGTGAAAGGTATAGGTTAATGTTAGTCAGGGCCACTCTTTTGTAGGGATTATTGAAACTCAGATTGCGGTGCGGTAAAAATATTGTGTGTCAGTTTAAGCACAGTCTTGTATAATATTTCTAAGGGGACGTTTCAAGTTAACATTAGGATTGATAGTCACGAAGTAGATGAAGTTACGGAATTAGGCAGTAAAGTAATCAATGACGAATGGCGCAAAGATGACATCAAAAGCAGACTAGCATTAGCAAAAAGGGCATTCTTGGCCAAGAGAAGTCTACTGATATCAGATATCGGCCTTAATTTGAGTAAGAAATTTCTGGGAATGTACGTATGGAATACAGCATTGTATTGTAGTGAAACTTGGACCGTGGGAAAACCGGAACGGAAGAGATACGAAGCATTTGTGGGGTGGTGCTGCAGACGAATGTTGAAAATTAGGTGGACTGATAAAGTAAGCAATGAGGAGGTTCTGTCCAGAATCGGAGAGGAAAGGAAAATGTGAAATACACTGATAAGGAGGAGGGACAGGATGGTAAGCCATCTGCTAAGACGTGAGAGAACGACTTCCATGGTACTAGAGGGAGCTATAGAGGGCAAAAACTGTAGAGGAAGACAGAGATTGGAATACATCCAGCAAATTAATTGAGGGCGTAGGTGCTACTGTGAGATAAACAGACTAGCACAGCAGGGGAATTCGAGGCGGACCGCATCAAACCAGTAAAAAACTGTTGAAAAAAAATTGTTTTCAGGCGTCTAGAGTTCAATCGATTGATCACGAGCCCGGGAGAAAAGCTGCAGTCGATGTGCTGTCGGCGAAGGCAGTAGCGTCGGTAGTGTACTGCCATAGCCCACTAACGGCCAATTCCGCCACCCTCTCCTAAGGCATACGTTCGTCGTACGTCTCACATTGATTTCTACGGTTATTCCACGCTGTGTTGCGTGTTAGCACCGACCACTCTACGGATCGCAGCTGCTCTCTGTAGTTAAGTGAAGTCCGTCGGCCACTACGTTGCCCGTGGTGAGAAACAATGCCTGATATATGGTATTCACGGCCCACGCTTGACAGTGTGGATCTCGGAATATTGAATCCCCTAACAATTTCCGAAATTCAGTGTCCCATCCGTCTATCTCCAACTACTATTCCCCGTTCCACGTATACAGGGTGTTACAAAAAGGTACGGCCAAACTTTCAGCATACATTCCTCACAGACAAAGAAAGAAAATATGTTATGTGGACATGTGTCCGGAAACGCTTACTTTCCATGTTAGAGCTCATTTTAGTACTTTTCTTCAAATCACATTAATCATGGAATGGAAGCACACAGCAACAGAACGTACCAGCGTGACTTGAAACACTTTGTTACAGGAAATGTTCAAAATGTCCTCCGTCAGCGAGGATACATGCATCCACCCTCCGTCGCATGGAATCCCTGATGCGCTGATGCAGCCCTGGAGAATGGCGTATTGTATCACAGCTGTCCACAGCACGAGCACGTTTGGTACCGGGCTTGCGTAGACAAGAGCTTTCAAATGCCCCCATAAATGAAAGTCATGAGGGTTGAGGTCAGGAGAGCGTGGAGGCCATGGAATTGGTCCGCCTCTATCAATCCATCGGTCACCGAATCTGTTGTTGAGAAGCGTACGAACACTTCGACTGAAATGTGCAGGAGCTCCATCATGCATGAACCACATGTTGTGTCGCACTTGTAAAGGCACATGTTCTAGCAGCACAGGTAGAGTATCCCGTATGAAATCATGACAACGTGCTCCATTGAGCGTAGGTGGAAGAACATACTGACGAAATTAAAATGAGCTCTAACATGGAAATTAAGCGTTTACGGACACATGCCCACATAACATCTTTTCTTTATTTGTGTGTGAGGAATGTTTCCTGAAAGTTTGGCCATATCTTTTTGTAACACCCTGTATTAACTCCCATCGCGCAGCCGTAATCATGTCGGAAATCTTTTCACATGAATCACCTGATTACAAATGAGAAATCTGTTAATGTACTGCCCTTTTATACCTTAGTACGTGATACTATCGCCATCATTATATGTGCATATCGGCATCCTATGCCTTTAACCTCACCATTGTACTTTGATATTCAACGTAGTAGTTTACAACTCGAAATGTACTTTTCTACGCAAACTGCATGAGCAGCCGCTTCTGTAGGCCACCGAATGTTACAGCCATCTGCCAGAACTATAATATCTGGCATTTTTTAGCAGGCTTGGAGCACTAGCATAATAATTAATCATATTATTAAATCACTTGACGCAGCCACAAACATTTTTGAATAATGTACAACGGTTTAATTTATCTGTTGATATTTCTGGAACATATTCGAGACCTGATTAGTTTCTTAGCTCCTGTCCTCCTGCTACACTTTGCTTCAACCACATTACAACCCTTTTCACAGCGGTAATCAACTCAGACAGTTCGTGTAAAGACATTACGAATTAAGTCCAAAAAGCTGCTTCTATTGTGAGATGTTTATTTAATCACGACCGGCCTGTTTCAGCACTATTGCCATCATCAGGCTATCTATAATATCGCTGGTTAGTCACTCAAGCGTTTTTCTTACGTCTTTTAAAGTTATTCTATTAAGTAGCTTTCATAGGCTATATTTGTTGGAAGTTGTAGCCTGAATAACAAATAACATTCAGGCTGTAAGTTCCAACAAATATAGCCTATAAAAGCTAAGTCATAAAATAACTTAAAAAGACGTAAGAGAAACGCTTGAGTGACTAACCAGCGATGTTATAGATAGCCTGATGATGGCAATAGTGCTGAAACAGGCCGGTCGTGATTAAATAAACTTCTCACAATAGAAGCAGCTTTTTGGACTTAATTCGTAATGTCTTTACACGACTTATATCGAGCTATGGGCCCATTGGGAAAAAAAAACACAAATCGGACAGTTCGTTTCGATAATAGATTTTTTTTCTATCAAACCACGGGAGAATGTTACTACAGAAGAATGTTGAAAATTTGTGTGGAGTGATTAAGTAAGGAAGGAAGAGGTACGTCGCAGAATGGGCAAGGAAGGAATATATGGAAAACACTGGCAAGAAGAAGGGCCAGTACGATAGGATTCAAATGGTTCAAATGGCTCTGAGCACTATGGGACTCAACTGCTGTGGTCATAAGTCCCCTAGAACTTAGAACTACTTAAACCTAACTAACCTAAGGACAGCACACAACACCCAGCCATCACGAGGCAGAGAAAATCCCTGACCCCGCCGGGAATCGAACCCGGGAACCCGGGCGTGGTAAGCGAGAACGCTACCGCACGACCACGAGATGCGGGCCAGTACGATAGGACATCTGTTGAAACATCATGGCATAACTTGCATGGTATCAGAGGGAGCTGCAGAGGGTAAAAACTGTAGAGTAAGACATCCAGCAAGTAACTTAGGACCAAAGTTGCAGGAGATACTCTGAGATGAAGAGATCGGTGCAGGAGAGGAATGCATATGAGGCAAAACACGGTATATGTCCATTTCTTCCAACTGCATTTCTAAATCTTTCATAGCTTCACTGATACAGGGAGCAACATTTTCAGAAATGGTTCAAATGGCTCTGAGCACTATGGGACTTAACATCTGAGGTCATCAGTCCCCTAGAACTTAGAACTACTTAAACTTAACTAAATTCACGACATCAAGCACATACACGCCCGAGGCAGGATTCGAACTTGCGACCGTAGCAGTCACGCGGTTCCGGACTGAAGATCCTAGAACCGCTCGGCCACCGCGGCCGGCTTGATAACAAGTAACCTGGCTCTTTTTGCCGTCATGGAAGGTCTTTAACATCGGTACTGAAACACTGACTTTAACCTCCCAAATTCGATATTCTCTAACAATCGATGATCATCGGAAGTCCCTGGCGTGAACGTTCCGAACAACGCGTGTCTAACACAGGGCTTACGGAAAATGTTGCTAGCCTCTAGCATTCGCAGCATAAACATATGTAGAAGGTGGCGGCATTAGCCTCGCTTATGGAAGGCCCTTGCGATTACTCGGTCGCGTCAACACGACCCTCGCGTAATTGGGCATGCGCCTTGGCTGACAGCCAATCGGTGTGTGAGTGTGTGGAATGGAGAGGGATGGGGGGAGGGGGGGGGAGTGAGAAGCCGGCGCTCCTGCTGCCGCTGTCACTCTACTAGAGGCTTCCGTATCGACTCTCGGAGGAGTAGCGGCCATCAAAACGAGCCGCCAACCCGGGTTCCGCCCCAGTGGCCGCTGTATTACTTGTGCTGTAGGCTCCGCCTTCACTGTCGCATTCTGGCGGCCACTCATGAAGCTAACGCACACTCACAAGCTACTGACAGGTGCTCCCAGGCCCACTGACTGCCACAGTCCATACAAAAAAAAAAGAAGCAAGAATATGTTACAAATGCACCATTGTCGCGGCCCTGAATTACAAACTTACCTCAGACCCTGCGACTTTACCACTAACTATGCATCCACAACCTCAGTAAATCTCATCATGCTGGGATCCATAGTCCTCATAAACTAAACAAGGGAACTCAAAAACCATTCAACAGCCAAGATCGCATTCCATTGATCGTGACCGGGCCAAATATCTCACGAAACAAGCGTCAAACGAAAAAACTACGAAGAACGAAACTTGTCTAGAACGAAACTTGTCTAGCTTGAAGGGAGACACCAAATGGCGCTTTGGTTGGCCCACTTGATGGCGCTGCCCTAGGTCAAACAGATATTTTTAAAAAATAGGAACCCCCATTTTTATTACATACTCGTGCAGTGCGCAAAGAGATATGAATGTTTTAGTTGGACCACTTTTTTCGCTTTGTGATAGATGGCGATGAAGTTGTCACAAACATATGGCTCACAATTTTAGAAGAACATTTGGTAACAGGCAGCTGTTTTAAATTAAAATACAGAACGTAGGTACGTTTGAAAATTCTATTTCGGTTGTTCCAATGTGATACGTGTACTTTTCTGAACTTATCACTTTTGAGAACGCATGTTGTTACAGCGTGATTACCTGTAAATACCACAGTAATGCAATACGTGTAACGACATTCCTCTCAACAGCTAGTAGTTTGATGTTTGCACATGCACTGACAATGCGCTGATGCATGTTGTCAGGACTTGACGATGGCAAATATCCTTCAACATTCCCCACGGAGGTCGTGCGGTTCTAGGCGCTTCAGTTTGGAACCGCAGGACTGCTACGGTCGCAGGTTCGAATCCTGCATCTGGCATGGATGTGTGTGATGTGCTTAGGTTAGTTAGGTTTAAGTAGTTCTAAGTTCTAGGGGACTGATGACCTAAGAAGTTAAATCCCATAGTGCTCAGAGCCATTTGAACCATTTTAATTCCCCACGGAAAGAAATCCGGGGAAGTCATATCCAGGGAACGTGCGGGCCATGGTATGGTGCTTCGACGACCAATCCACCTATCATGAAATATGCTACTCGATACCGCTTAAACTGCACGCGAGCTATGTGACGGACATCCATCATGTTGGAAGTACATCGGCAATCTGTCATGCAGTGAAACATCTTGTAGTAACATCGGTAGAACATTATGTAGGAAATCAGCATACATTGCAGCATTTAGATTGCCATCGATAAAATGGGGGCCAGTTATCCTTCCTCCCATAATGCCGCACCATACAGTAACCAGCCAAGGTCACTGATGTTCCACTTGTCGCAGCCATTGTGGATTTTCTGTTCCCCAATAGTGCATATTATACCGGTTTACGTTACCGCTGTTGGTAAATGACGCTTCGTCGCTAAATAGAACGCGTGCAAAAAATCTGTCATCGTCCCGTAATTTCTCTCGTGCCCAGTGGCAGAACTGTACACGACGTTCAAAGTCGTCGCCATGCAATTCCTGGTGCAAAGAAATATGGCACGGGTGCAATCGATGTTGATGTAGCATTCTCAAAAACGACGTATTTGAGATTCCCGATTCTCGCGCTATTTGTCTGCTACTGATGTGCGGATTAGTCACGACAGCAGCTAAATCACCTAATGGGGCATCATCATTTGTTGCAGGTCGTGGTTGACGTTACACATGTGGCTGAACACTTCCTGTCTCCTTAAATAACACTTGGATGATGTCGTCCAGGATACCGAGCAGCATACATAGCACACGGCCGTTGGGCATTTTGATCACAATAGCCATACATCAACACGATATAGACCTTTTCCGTAATTAGTAAACGGTCCATTTTAACACGGGTAATGTTTCACGAAGCAAATACCGTCCGCACTGGCGGAATGTTACGTGATACCACGTACTTATACATTTGTGACTATTACAGCGCCTGCCGGACGGGGTGGCCGAGCGGTTCTAGGCGCTACAGTTTGGAACCGCGCGACCGCTGCGGTCTTAGGTTCGAAGCCTGCCTCGGGCATGGATATGTGTGATGTCCTTAGGTTAGTTAGGTTTAAGTAGTTCTAAGTTCTAGGGGACTGATGACCTCAGAAGTTAAGTCCCATAGTGCTCAGAGCCATTTGAACCATTACAGCGCCATCTATCACAACGCGGAAAAAGTGGTACAACTAAAACATTTATATTTCTTTACGTACTACACGAATATGTAGTAAAACATGGTGGTTCCTATTTTAAAAGATGCGGTTGATATCCGTTTGACCTATGGCAGCGCCATCTACCGGGCTAACCATAGCGGCATCTGGTTTCCCCCTCCAAGCTAGACGAGCTTCGTTCTTTGTAGTTTTTTCGGTTGATGCTTATTTCTTGAGATATTTGGCCCGGTCACTATCAATGTACCACCCTGTATAAGACAATATGTTTCAACAGACTATGCTGTTATCTTCAGGTCTTAAAATATTTGTTGTAAAACATGTTCATTTTACACTGACTTAACGTACAAGACCTGAAGATTACAGTATTGTCTGTTGACACTGGGCATCTTAAATAAAAAAAATATTTTTTTATTATTTTGGGTGTTGGAAGGTTTTTAACAACTAAACAGATTGCCCTTCAGTTCTCTCAAAATGAGAAAATTCAGTTAAGTGAAGTCGTTGTTTCACAGATGCTGCATTTCCGCCAGACGAGAAAGTGAATCACCCAGAAGAGGAGGAGGAAACGAAATGAAACGCTCCAGGTCGAGTGGGTATGTGAAATTATTTCAGTGATTATAAAATCAAGTAGATTTACAAGGAAATTGGCATTGTCAGCTAATTTATCAGTACGACGTCGCACCAATTCTGGTCTGGATGCAAGTTCTGATACCGTTGGGAGGTGTGTGATAAAGCCGTTTGTAACACAGTTATCCATGTTACATGTAATGGTCTTACGTAACTAATTTGTCTGTTTTTACTTAAATGACTTCTGTATAATTACGCTCTTTGATGTAACATCGATGTAAATGTTTCATTCTGTATTTGTGATACTCTATGTAGCTATAATTAATCTGTGGATATAACTTCAAAAATAATGTAATGTAAAGGAATGTACAAATTTAAAATTTAATTGTAATACTGTTTCATGTACAGAAAATGTATGTTTGTAATAATGTAAATCTTGGGGAGAAGTCCCTCCGTAACGGAATTGGCTAGGGGGGAATAGAACAGGTGGATCTGGCGGTCGAACTACAAGGCGCCTGAAACTTCCTGCAGATTAAAACTGTGTGCCGGGCCGAGACTCGAACTCGGGACCTTTGCCTTTCGCGGGCAAGTGCTCTACCGCCTGAGCTACCCAAGCACGACTCACGCCTCGTCCTCTCAGCTTTAATTCCGCCAGTACCTCGTCTCCTACCTTCCAAACTTCACAGAAGGTCTCCATATCAGCGCACACTCCGCTGTAGAGTAAAATTTTCATTCTAGAAACATCCCCCAGGCTGTGGCTAAGCCATGTCTCCGCAATATGCTTTCTTCCAGGAGTGCTGGTTCTGCAAGGTTCGCAGGAGAGCTGTGAAGTAAGTTACGCTGACTAGCAGTTGTGAAGTAGAATGGAGGCCGCAGGGCTGCCAAACCACTGAAACAAGTAAGCACAGCGGTTTTCTTGGCGCAAGTTACAGGCAGAAGGGGCCCACTGGCACAACCTAGGTGTTGTGAGTACGTGGCTTGGAGCGGAGCGTTAGCGAAACAGAGGCGCACAGCCGCATATAAATAGGTGCCAGTTATCTAACAATGCATTCAAGTGTGACAGCTCTCCTGGACGGCGGGGCATGTCGCACCATCGGCAACACGCAGTTCCAGTCCACGACAGGTCGCTGGTTCGACCCTCTGAGGACGATGCGAGGTCCGTAGCCAGCCATCGACAGGCCACTCCACGGCTCGCTGCCATGAGCAGTCGTCTTGGCTCCCAACATGCTCCGGAGACATCCAGAGTGAGGGCAGCAGATTCAGACCCCAGATCATAGGCACCTGTTGTCGCCCGCGATCTGAACCACGATGGCGAAGAAGCGTGCAGCGACTGCCAGCGAGCGGCCCTGAGGTGGTTCCAGACTGTAGCGCCTAGAACCACACGGCCACCCCGGTCGGCCCGTTGCAAGGGTGCTGCCTGCTTTACTTGTACGCAATGTACCTGGTACATGTCAGTTTTTGACTATGGAACCAGATAGACGCCGAATACGTGGCTATACTGTGTGACCGTCATATCCAGCGACTGCCCGTGTCTTTAAGAAACATTCCGAGATCGATTTCACCCCTAGAAAGATTTCTCTCAACAATGGTTGACACAACTGTCTGTATTATCTACAAAATCCTCCTTTCACGTCAGAAATATTTTGCAGATGTTCATAGCAGAAAAAAATTTATCAGAGGGCACCAACATAATAATGTCTGTCCAAGAGGCAGGCAGAGCACAATGATTGGCTATCTCCAGCACCCATCTACCCGTGTTGCAGTCGAACAACAGGTGCCGACAATTATCCTGCCTGCTGTACCAGCAGGGGCAGGGACGGTTCCTTGGTTGCACTGCCTTGGTTGCTGTGCGGAGCGGACGACAAATCGAAATCGTCTCAGCCCACACTCATTACATGAAGTGGATTTGGGTTGGGTTGTTGTGGGGGAGGAGTCCAGACAGCGAGGTCATCGATCTCCTCGGATTAGAGAAGGACGGGGAAGGAAGTCGGCCATGCCCTTTCAAAGGAATCCCATCCCGGCATTTTCCTGTAGTGATTTAGGAAAATCACGGAAAACCTAAATCAGGACGGTTAGATGCGGGATTGAACCGTCGTCCTCGCGAATGCGAGCACAGTGTGCTAACCACTGCACTACCTCGCTCGGCCACGAAGTGGAATATCAACAAATGTTGAGATGGGAAAAAAGGAAGAAAACACTTACACTATCACTGTCATTGCAATGCAATCGGAAATGAATGTACATTTATAAAGTCTCCCCGATTTGAATTCATTTAATTGAAATATAATTAATATGCGTATCAGGCTGGCTCTAATTTACATATAAAAATGTGGCTCGTTGGCGCAGAGATATATCACGAAATGGAAAGAAACTATATCTATTGCCCTGTTGCTTTTTATAGCATGTGGATACCGTTTCGGATGTTTAGCTCTTCTGTTACTACAATACTGGAACTAAACGTGGGATGATGTGAATGTGACATGAAACTGGGGAGATTTCACAGTTGTTCATTTTATGTGTTTTACTAACGGGAGTCAACATAATTATAATTACAGTACGTAGACTACATCTTACCTTTTTTACCTCATTTCTAATCCTTAAACAGGCCTTCAGTCGAGAGAAAAAAGGATATCAAGCCGTATTAATAAAAGAACAGTTTTTTCCAGGCTGTTAAAGAATGTCGTTTGATAACCGTAATGTTAGGACCTGGATATAGTATCAAGTAGAAGATTCTATCGAAATAATTTCCAACTTAGTTTTTATAAAATTCGCAACTATTTTATGCACTGTATTTCATTGAGAAAAAGAGGAAGCAGTGACCCCGTTCATTGTATCTGATTCCGCCCATGTTCAGCACCTATATGGTCCTAAATACTACGTCATACCGAAAATTACATTTCCACACCATTAGTGTATCGAATGATCCATGTTGTACATAATTTCCTATTTTTTTCCAATCCGTTCATTTCCACGTAGCTACAGCATCCAAAGCGCTATTATAATCTGTTTTGTATATTCTAATATTCTCTTGTTCCTACACCTTCCCCCAGCACTCAGTTAACTAAATGCGATTTGACGCCTACCTATATAGGGAGAAACTATCATCGTAATAAGGTAAGGGAAATCTGAGCTCGCACGGAAGGATATTGGTGTACGTTTTTTTCGTGCTCTGTTCGAGAGTGGAATAACAGAGTTTTATTATAAAGGCGATTCGATGAACAGTCTGACAGGTACTTACGTGTGATTTGGATACATGTAGATGTTGATGTAGATCCACAAATAAAACAACCGTATTGATCTTAATGTCATCATAGGAATTCGACGATTTTATTCCACCACATATATTTCAAAAGCTTCCCCTACACGTTCTAATGTTTTGACGGTATTCTAATTTTCCTTCGGCCTTTCTTACATTCTCAACCGCCCGATCACAATTCTTGTCTGGTAACTTTGCATTTATTTAAAGCAAAGGCATAGAATAAGTGAGCAAAATAGCAAACATGAAAGTAGCGTTTTGAAACTATTCTTTGACTACCAAAAATAGTAATATGTAACAAGAAGATAATTCTGGAAAGAGAATTACTTTTGGTTTGGCCTATTGGTGGCAAAATGAGAAATATTTGTACTATCGGTACAGATATGGACTACTGGGCTGGCGTCAGTTTATGGTTCAAATGGCTCTCAGCACTATGGGACTTAACAGCTACGGTCATCAGTCCCCTAGAACTTATAACTACTTAAACCTAACTAACCTAAGGACATCACACAGCACCCAGGCATCACGAGGCAGAGAAAATCCCTGACCCCGCCGGGAATCGAACCCGGGAACCCGGGCGCGGAAAGCGAGAACGCTACCGCACGACCACGAGCTGCGGCCGTCAGTTTATGGTTCATTTCATTTCTTTTCTTCTTGTGATGCAATGAAGGAACATAAAAGCTTTAAATTAATATATTTATAATGAGCCATTATTACTATCTGTACATTTCATTGGAAGTGATACCGGCGGAGAAGGAGATAGTGTCAACTGTACATTTCAAAAATACAGTCCGTAAAAATTTTGTCTGAAGAGGTTGGTGCAAGCGTTATTGTAAGTGTACTGAAGTATGGTACTGAAAAATAGCGTGCTATTCTTCGCTGCCTACGTGAAATTGCATAGTTGTGTAACTTAACGTGGTGATTTCGACAGCAGCTGCTGTGTTAATAAAGTGCATCAGATAAGTCCATTTCTTTTTCCTCTTCCTTCAAAACAGTAGGACACACAGGCATGTGTAAGTCCTCATTTTTAAAGAAAGCCTAGTATAGTATTGTATAGTTCCTTAACCGTGATCCGTGTTTGTGAAAAATGTCTTACTATCGCGAAGAAGCTAAACACAGAATAATATTAACTGCAACATATCTTCACATACCTAACAAGCACCTGGTCCCCAGCCTGGACTGATTATTCCAGATGACAGTATCAATTGGAAATGTACTTGCTTATGAGGTGTTGCATCATGGCCCTGTAAAGTACAGTTGAGAAAAGCTGTTTCCTGCTTTCACTACAGCACAGATGAATCATAAGGAAGTGATTGTTACTAATCTATCAAGTAAATGCAGACTTGTATATCGAAGTATCCAACCCTATGTAGCCGTGACAATGATAGGTATGATGATCTGAACGTCTAACCTTTATTGGAGGCCTCCCTGGCAGATGCAAGAGCAAGAGGCTCACAGCAAGAAAGGACAATTCGCAGAAAGTCGCGGTCATTGCGTTCTATGCCAGTTTTTGGTTGCACTGAGTAATATAAAAGTGGTTCAAATGGCTCTCAGCACTATGGGACTTAACATCTGTGGGCACCAGTCCCCTAGAACTTAGAACTACTTAAACCTAACTAACCTTAGGACGTCACACACATCCATGCCTGAGGCAGGATTCGAACCTGTGACCGTAGTGGTCACGCGGTTCCAGACTGAAGCGCCTAGAACCGCACGGGCACAGCGGCCGGCTTGAGTAATAGACGTTGTAGATAGTGTGAAGACAATAGCGTTGAATTCTCTTTACAACAGTCATTTGCAACGAGCTAAGAAACGGGTTTGCTGGAAACTGTTTAACTTTTTGACACACCGAGGCTGACAACAAATTTGCCGCAGATTTTAAATCTTCTCTGTATTAACTAATAGTGTATGGAACACGATGGTACAGATAGTTGTGGGGTTGGCCTCCAGTTGGTGGTTTAAGTTTTCCTAGTATATGACAACATATAGATAAATATTATACCTTTAGTTGGCATTCATCAGTATATGACCATAATTGTTTTGCACGAGATGTTTCATGGGCACTGACATTAGTATGACTCTTTGATTATCTATGCATAACATGCAGTACTGACCTTCGTTAAATAGGTTACTTTTTACGATTTTATGGCATATATATTTTGTTCCCCAGTTTATATTAATACAGTAGTAACTGTTCTGTTATTTTACTCCTTAATTTATCTTTAACTTTGACGTTACTCCGTGTATAGTTTGGTACTGTTATATGTTACTAGATATTACCATTGTATTTAAAACTTGCAGCGCTCCTTTTTATGTACTTTACACTGTTACCATTGTTGTCTCTACACAGGGGCCCTGAAGATGGCTAATAAATCGCCGAAATTGGTGGCTCAACAAAATAACAATTTGGAAATTTAGACAGTTGAAATGTGTTTCGATTTGACATTCTGTACTGAAAACCCGAGGCCCGAAACCACTGGTATAAAGATGGACTTACAGAGACATCGTATCACGTTTCGCCCTCTGTCTGTCGGCTTACATGGTCACGATTGCTACCGAAGGGGTGGCCTAATGGCAGGCGCCGGAGCCTGTAACTTCGACGCTCTGTAGCGTAATCAACATTGGCAGCCGAAGACTTCCGGCATAAGAAGTCAGCCTCATTCTGCCAACGACCCTGTCAAAGAGGACGGAGGAGCGGATAGAGGTTCAGGGCACTCTCTTGTCCTAGGGGTGGGAAATTGCCCCTAAAGGCGGAAGAATCAGCAATGATCAACGACATGAGGATGCAGAAGGCAATGGAAAACACTGCATTAAAGACACGTAACCTGTATCCACAGAACATGTGGCCTGTATTTGAAGAAGTGTCATGATGATCTCTCCACTGGCAAAAGATTCCGGAATAGTCCCCCATTCGGATCTCCGGGAGGGGACTGCCAAGGGGGAGGTTACCATGAGAAAAAGATTGAATAAGCAACGAAAGGATAACGTTCTACGAGTGGGGGCGTGGAATGTCAGAAGCTTGAACGTGGTAGGGAAACTAGAAAATCTGAAAAGGGAAATGCAAAGGCTCAATCTAGATATAGTAGGGGTCAGTGAAGTGAAGTGGAAGGAAGACAAGGATTTCTGGTCAGATGAGTATCGGGTAATATCAACAGCAGCAGAAAATGGTATAACAGGTGTAGGATTCGTTATGAATAGGAAGGTAGGGCAGAGGGCGTGTTACTGTGAACAGTTCAGTGACCGGGTTGTTCTAATCAGAATCGACAGCAGACCAACACCGACAACGATAGTTCAGGTATACATGCCGACGTCGCAAGCTGAAGGTGAACAGATAGAGAAAGTGTATGAGGATATTGCAAGGGTAAGGCAGTACGTAAACGGGGACGAAAATCTAATAGTCATGGGCGACTGGAAAGCAGTTGTAGGGGAAGGAGTAGAAGAAAAGGTTACAGGAGAATATGGGCTTGGGACAAGGAATGAAAGAGGAGAAAGACTAATTGAGTTCTGTAACAAGTTTCAGCTAGTAATAGCGAATACCCTGTTCAAGAATCATAAGAGGAGGAGGTATACTTGGAAAAGGCCGGGATATACGGGAAGATTTCAGTTAGATTACATCATGGTCAGACAGAGATTCCGAAATCAGATACTGGATTGTAAGGCGTACCCAGGAGCAGATATAGACTCAGATCACAATATAGTAGTGATGAAGAGTAGGCTGAAGTTCAAGACATTAGCCAGGAAGAATCAATCCGCAAAGAAGTGGGATACGGAAGTACTAAGGAATGACGAGATACGTTTGAAGTTCTCTAACGCTATAGATACAGCAATAAGGAATAGCGCAGTAGGCAGTACAGTTGAAGAGGAATGGACATCTCTGAAAAGGGCCATCACAGAAGTTGGGAAGGAAAACATAGGTACAAAGAAGGTAGCTGCGAAGAAACCATGGGTAACAGAAGAAATACTTCAGTTAATTGATGAAAGTAGGAAGTACAAACATGTTCCGGGAAAATCAGGAATACAGAAATACAAGTCGCTGAGGAATGAAATAAATAGGAAGTGCAGGGAAGCTAAGACGAAATGACTGCAGGAAAAATGTGAAGACGTCGAAAAAGATATGAATGTCGGAAGGACAGACTCAGCATACAGGAAAGTCAAAACAACCTTTGGTGACATTAAAAGCAACGGTGGTAACATTAAGAGTGGAACGGGAATTCCACTGTTAAATGCAGAGGAGAGAGCAGATAGGTGGAAAGAATACATTGAAAGCCTCTATGAGGATGAAGATTTGTCTGATGTGATAGAAGAAGAAACAGGAGTAGATTTAGAAGAGATAGGGGATCCAGTATTAGAATCGGAATTTAAAAGAGATTTGGAGGACTTACGGTCAAATAAGGCAGAAGGGATAGATAACATTCCATCAGAATTTCTAAAATAATTGGGGGGGGAGAGGCAAAAAAACGACTATTCACGTTGGTGTATAGAATATATCAGTCTGGCGACATAGCATCTGACTTTTGGGAAAGCATCATCCACACAATTCCGAAGACGGCAAGAGCAGACAAGTGCGAGAATTATCGTACAATCAGCTTAACAGCTCATGCATCGAAGCTGCTTACAAGAATAATATACAGAAGAATGGAAAAGAAAATTGAGAATGCGCTAGGTGACGATCAGTTTGGCTTTAGGAAAAGTAAAGGGACGAGAGAGGCAATTCTGGCGTTAGGGCTAATAATGGAAGCAAGGCTAAAGAAAAATCAAGAGACTTCCATAGGATTTGTCGACCTGGAAACAGCGGTCGACAATATAAAATGGTGCAAGCTGTTCGAGATTCTGAAAAAAAGTAGGGGTAAGCTATAGGGAGAGACGAGTCACATACAATATGTACAACAACCAAGAGGGAATAATAAGAGTGGACGATCAAGAACGAAGTGCTCGTATTAAGAAGGGTGTAAGACAAGGCTGTAGCCTTTCGCCCCTACTCTTCAATCTGTACATCGAGGAAGCAGTGATGGAAATAAAAGAAAGGTTCAGGAGTGGAATTAAAATACAAGGTGAAAGGATATCAATGATACGATTCGCTGATGACATTGCTATCCTGAGTGAAAGTGAAGAAGAATTAAATGATCCGCTGAACGGAATGAACAGTCTAATGAGTACACAGTATGGTTTGAGAGTAAATCGGAGAAAGACGAAGGTAATGGGAAGTAGTAGAAATGAGAACAGCGAGAAACTTAACATCAGGATTGATGGTCACGAAGTCAATGAAGTTAAGGAATTCTGCTACCTAGGCAGTAAAATAACCAATGACGGACGGAGCAAGGAGGACATCAAAAGCAGACTCGCTATGCCAAAAAAGACATTTCTGGCCAAGAGAAATCTACTAATATCAAATAACGGCCTTAATTTGAGGAAGAAATTTCTGAGGATGTACGTCTGGAGTACAGCATTGTATGGTAGAGAAGCATGGAATGTGGGAAAACCGGAAGAGAAGAGAATCGAAGCATTTGAGATGTGGTGCTATAGACGAATGTTGAAAATTAGGTGGACTGATAAGGTAAGGAATGAGGAGGTTCTACGCAGAATCGGAGAGGAAAGGAATATGCGGAAAACACTGATAAAGAGAAGGGACAGGATGATCGGACATCTGCTAAGACATGAGGGAATGACTTCCATGGTACTAGATGGAGCTGTAGAGGGCAAAAACTGTAGAGGAAGACAGAGATTGGAATACGTCAAACAAATAATTGAGGGCGTAGGTTGCAAGTGCTATTCTGAGATGAAGAGGTTAGCACAGGAAAGGAATTCGTGGCGGGCCGCATCAAACCAGTCAGTAGACTGATGACCAAAAACAAAAAAAAAGCGTCTTTGGATGACGTTTCCGGAAACGATTTCTATACTTGTTCCTCAACCACTTGCAGCATTACTGAGACAACCTGGATATATAGAAAAGTCAGCCTAAAAGAGAATGGAAGTTTTCAAAATACGATTATACAGAAAAATGCTGATGACTGTACAGGAAGCTCGGATATATAATGCAGAAGTACTGAGTCAACTAAGTGTAGTTATATGATTAAAAGATGGAAAGGAAGTAGTTGATAGGAAACATCCTGAGAAATAAAGGAACCATCAGTTTGGCAGTGAGTAGAGGCGTGTGTTTACAAATTGTAGAGGATGACAATGTAGAGAAAGGTAGAGCTAGACTATTACAAGTGGGTTTAAGTAAGTGTAGGTTGCGGTATTTACGCAAAGATGAGGATGTTTACGCAGAACTGACTTGCGTTGAGAGCTGCATCGAGCCATTCTCCTAATCGACAAGTACAACAACGTTGAACAAACGGTGAAAATTATATAGTTTTTCAGTATATTAAGGTGATTCCAGTTACTAAAGTGTACGAAGTAAAAGAACACGATGATGAAGAAAGGAGAAGGAAAAGAGGAACGAGAAGAAGAAAATATAATCTACTGCTAAGAAATCAAGGTAGGATGGAATCTAACACCAGTCAATATGGAGGCTGCCGATCACGGGACGTGTATTACTTATGTCACGAAGTAGTAATCTCTGGCTTGGAAGGTGTAGAATTCAGAGTCCCCTAACTTCCAACGGCCCCCAGCCCATTCTCCATGTAATTGTCCAAATATTTAACATTTTTGTTGTTATAAGTTATTTAATTTCAAGTAATTTAGTGGCAGAAGGAAGGTAAAAACACCAATAGAATGTATAATACCTTTACGATCATTGTTAGACTTGACAAGACTATTACTTATTGACGTATTTACAGAACACCTTGTAAGGTGCACATTGAACGAATGTCAATTTCGCGCCTTACATGGAAGATTTTATAAGTCGTAACAGGTAGATGAGTATGTCACTTTGGCGATAATGAGCAGATCTGTCTATTAAAATGTACATTATGTAATGCAAAGGGATGACACTCGGTTCGACAGTATTAACACGCTGAACCCAAATCCTGCATGTCAATGAGCAAAAGGTGAAAGAAACTGCTGGAGGAAACGTTTTAGTTTGGGGGCAGACATGGGTTGCACCATCACGGCCGAGTACAATGGAACGCTTTTAAGAAAGGGGTTGATGGCTTGTGGCGAAAGGGACAACGAACGCACTGGGCGATACACCGAGGGGGGCAGGTAGCGGCCCATCGCTGCTTGCTACAGAGAAATTCTTTATGAAACTGCGTTGGGGAATTTCCAGATGAATACAAACAGACCAGAGATGCAGTTGATCACGTGAAATGCCCGTCGTGCGCTTGTGACGTACGCGTGTAACTTTTAGGCGTCAGGAGCGGGCACAAAATGTCCGACTGGATGGAATAAACTCGGAAGGAGTAGAAGGGGCGAAATTTCGACTCAGTTTGCAGGCAGACCATTTGCGATTGGCAGAGGTAGTTTCCATAAGATGAAAGGAATGCTCCCATTGGTCTGAAGAAGCCATGATGTGAAAAACGAAAGGACACAGGTGGGGGACAGTTTGCTACGAAAGACACAAGCCCGAAAACTTCAGCATCAAGTGTAGAAAAGGGCGCATCACGCTATGTACGACGCCATAGAGGAATTTTGTGTGAACATTGCGTTCATTTTGGCGGAAATTCAGCTAGAAATTACTTGAAGAGTCACTGAGCTCCAACAGCAGAGAAACGAAACAGCGGCGTAGTTAATTGTTCTTTCGAAAACTGAGAGGTCATTGTAATACACATGCCCCTCCATCCTTGCACGTGTCTATCGTCATATTTCCAGACTAGAGATGAGTGCATGTTTTCTCACTTATCGAGAAACATAGGACAGTATCTGCTGATAAAATCAGTAAAGTTTGATTAGCTTTTTCATAGGATTTTCAGAGGCCGGGAGTAGCCCTGCAGCCGACAGCTCTTCGCAGCTAAGGTAAATGCTGCTAGCAGAAGCATAGACTTTTTGGTTCACCAGCTTGTGTCCCCTGTGAACTCAAGCAACCTTGAGTAATTGAGAGTTGGCAATACTCTCTTAGGATGTAAAGGTTGGCTACAGCGCGCATACACAAGCTCTGGAATCTAAGATATTGTTGTCACGCTTCGCAGCGCACGGATTAACTAGTGGCAGTTTGGAAGCCAGTGTAGTAGAGTTGGGCAACACGATTCTTGTTCTCGATTCGATTCCTACGATTCAATCTCACATTGCGAATCGATTCCTACGATTCGTTCACAATTCTTTCACGATTCATTCTAGTCTGCGATGGCACGATTCTTACGGACTGCGAAACGTTCTACATCTTACTCACAGATGGCAGGACATGTCTAAAATTGTCAATGGGGTTAGAATCGAACTGTCATGATAAGATATGCCAGAAATAGTTTATTTGTGAGTAAACATGCATATGACGTCACAAGTGTGATTCTCGATTTATACGTGTAATGCCTTAATTGTTGAAAGGTCACGTTTGATTTGATTGCATCTATTGTTTTATTTCAGTGTGCCAGGACAGAGGGGTCGATTTGTGTGGAAGGTGGTGCAAAATTACGTGGTATGCCAGTTTGGTTGTGTGGCTTGAACGTATCTAACTACAGACGTCTGTTTTATAGTAACAAAATCTAGCAGTGAGGCAGACGTGGTTTGGCTCATATCATCCTAAGTTTTTCTGTGCTAAGATGTTTTTCGAAGTCTACTTCACCCTTGTCATTCATAACGCAGCTGACAGCCATCCCACACAGCAAATTTAGCATAACTTTCATTTCTTCTAAATACAAAGCATAGGTATTATGCTTTTAATTTGTCTGAGAACTTGCCGCTGTCACTACTATTTGCGTGAGAAGACGACATATTTCTAAACAATAGGATTCAATCGTATACAGCGACATTACTTCACTAAAATTTAATATGAATCTGAACACGATAACTTTCGAAAACTCGAAATTGAAATTATTAATTAAAAAGCTTTTGTTTCAAGACGGTATTACACGGCGGTCCGCTAAGAAAGGTAATGGTTAGAGAGCCTACATTCTCTCTATATAGGCTCTGTAATATTGGTCTAGTTCGACAGCCATTTAGTGGCGGCAGTGGTGGAACTAGCAGAATTAGCAAATTAGCAGTGAAGTAATGTCGCTGTATGCGATTGTATCCTACACTTTAGATGTATGTCGTCTTCTCACATAAATAGTAGTGGCAGAAGCAAGTTCTCAGACAAATTAAAAGCAAAATACCTATGCTTTGTATTTCGACGAAACAAAAGTTAAGCTAAATTTGCAGTGTGTGAGTGAGGGCTGACAGTTGCTTTATTGTGAAATATAAGATGCTGTGGAATTGGAAAGAGCTCAGAAAAACGTAGGACGATACGAATCCGCGCATGTGCACTACATACGGATAGTAAATGGGAAATTACGCTCGTTCCCGTCAGCCCCCGCCAAATGTCAGCTTAGTTTTCACGAGTAATAGTACGGCCCACAAACTTCGTTTGTTACTTCCGAGCTCCTTTGTTCACACGCATCCTCCACTTGACTGCCATCTGGCGGTCGTAATCATTCGGCACGACTCGGCATGATTCGGAAGGTTCCTTCGTAGCATAGCGTACTAAGAATCGATGAATCGTTGGAACTTGGAATCGTCACGACTCGGAAACACGCAATCGTTCTTACGATTCTTTTGAACGACGATTCGTCCGTATCACGATTCGATTCTTACGATTCTTTATTTAGAGTCGTTCAAATGAACGACTCATTCACGAATCGCCACAACTCTACAGTGTAGGAGCCCGCCTGCTGTGGTGCGCACGTGTGTTGGGCGAAGGGTCGTCGCCGAGCTGCCGTACTGCCATGTCCGCCAGCAGCGACACAGGATTTGGTATTGAGTTGATATTTTTTTATTATTTGCAGCGCGCTTATTAATTTAAAGAAAAGGGTTTGTTAATGTGCGTAGCAGCAGAAGGTAATTCTGATAATGATAGGAGTTGAATTCTTAAGGGAAACCACTGTTAGATTAAGTATCGATTTTTGTCATTGATTTATTTTGTAATTTTCAGGGAATTGTTTCACTATGTATTAAGAAGTATTTCAGTCTGTCTCAAGAGTTTCATTAATTTGCAATATTGCTTTAATGCCACTGGAGGCAGATTTACATACGAAGCGATTGTTCAAAGAGCTTCTGGCGTTTTGAATTGAATGAGAAATAATCGCTTTCAGAATACAGTTTTGGAAAAAAAAAGAATTATGTGTTTGGGTTATCATTTATCGAGTTTAGATTTGACCAAACCCTTTCTCTTGAATTATATGTAGTTATAGTAAGCAGCAGCAGCCGCAGCAGCAGCAGGAGCCGCCATACAGAACATGCATTGCACTCAGCATGAATAATAGGTTTTTTACGTGTTTGTTAAATAATGGAATGCAGCAGATCAAGCAGTGGCAGCAGAAAGACTAAGTAAGTTATTTGTTGCGCACAGGACCAATAAAATAAAATAGAGTGTAGGCGATCTCTGTAATAGTAAAGTTAACAACAGTACAAGCACGAGATTTTCAGTAGAAAACACGAGACAAGAAGAAAGAGCTCGCGACTTTCATAATCTTTTACTCATCTTGTCACAAAAACTAAGAATCCTCTGTAGACTTAACTGTCATCCTTAACAGTACCGAACTTAGAACCAGATTCATATGATTTGTCGTAATGTTGGCCGACTTGTAGAGAACCTTCTATTTAAATTTGATATTGTTGTGTTCAGTGTAATTTCGGCTAAACGTAATTCGGTTTCTTGACAACTGTTATAACATTGTCATGTCACAACCTATGTAAATTTGTGCACTTCTTTGACAGTAATTCTGAAATTGAACAAATTTTGTACAGCTAAACACCAATGTGCTCTGTGCTAGAATAAAGGTCCACTCTTAACCCGAGTCAGTGATTCTAGAGACGATAATGCACACACAAGGTGTTTTTGCTGATGTGTGACAAACATGAAAAGGAGTGGAGTGTCGATGGAAATTTCCTGAAACAAGCTCACTGTGATTTACGCAATGGAACACGAAGAGCAGAGCAACCGTAAATCATTAAAGTAAAAGTAATATAATTTGTAGCCTTAAATCTGGGAAAAAGGTTTTATATATTACTTTAGACAGTTACAAGGAGATTCTGCGGAGATTACAGCACCCTTTAACAAATAACACACATGAAGTAGCCAAAGCTTCAGCCAACTACGCTACTCAGAACTAGCAACAGTGGAGGCTTTCCCGTTGTTCCAGGCTTGGCACCACCTGTTGAGCGGCCGCCGATACATCTGGCCGAACGCCCCCACTCGTTCTGAACCCAATATCCGCATCTGTCGCCTCCCAAAGTGCTCAATATTTCCCCGGCTCCCAGCTAGGACGCCCATGGGTCTCTACTCCACACGCCCCAAGACACTATTTTGATGCATAACTAACGTGGAATCCACTGGATACCCATAGTACAAATCGACCGGTGAATATTCAAATGCAAAGATGAACAGCAGTTACTTGAAGAATCCACAATTTACTGCAGATATAGATTTCGTCTATACCATGTTCATCAGCAGTGTTATACAGGGTTATTACAAATGATTGAAGCGATTTCACAGCTCTACAATAGCTTTATTATTTGAGATATTTTCACAATGCTTTGCACACACATACAAAAACTCAAAAAGTTTTTTAGGCATTCACAAATGTTCGATATGTGCCCCTTTAGTGATTCGGCAGACATCAAGCCGATAATCAAGTTCCTCCCACACTCGGCGCAGCATGTCCCCATCAATGAGTTCGAAAGCATCGTTGATGCGAGCTCGCAGTTCTGGCACGTTTCTTGGTAGAGGAGGTTTAAACACTGAATCTTTCACATAACCCCACAGAAAGAAATCGCATGGGGTTAAGTCGGGCGAGCGTGGAGGCCATGACATGAATTGCTGATCATGATCTCCACCACGACCGATCCATCGGTTTTCCTATCTCCTGTTTAAGAAACGCCGAACATCATGATGGAAGTGCGGTGGAGCACCATCCTGTTGGAAGATGAAGTCGGCGCTGTCGGTCTCCAGTTGTGGCATGAGCCAATTTTCCAGCATGTCCAGTTACACGTGTCCTTTAACGTTTCTTTCGCAGAAGAAAAAGGGGCCGTAAACTTTAAACCGTGAGATTGCACAAAACACGTTAACTTTTGGTGAATTGCGAATTTGCTGCACGAATGTGTGAGGATTCTCTACCGCCCAGATTCGCACATTGTGTCTGTTCACTTCACCATTAAGAAAAAATGTTGCTTCATCACTGAAAACAAGTTTCGCACTGAACGCAGCCTCTTCCATGAGCTGTTGCAACCGCGAACCGCGCCGAAAATTCAAAGCGTGGGGTGTCATGGCTTGTAGCAATTGTAAACGGTAAGGCTTCTGCTTTAGCCTTTTCCGTAAGATTTTCCAAACCGTCGGCTGTGGTACGTTTAGCTCCCTGCTTGCTTTATTCGCCGACTTCCGCGGGTTACGCGTGAAACTTGCCCGCACGCGTTCAACCGTTTCTTCGCTCACTGCAGGCCGACCCGTTGATTTCCCCTTACAGAGGCATCCAGAAGCTTTAAACTGCGCATACCATCGCCGAATGGAGTTAGCAGTTGGTGGATCTTTGTTGAACTTCGTCCTGAAGTGTCGTTGCACTGTTATGACTGACTGATGTGAGTGCATTTCAAGCACGACATACGCTTTCTCGGCTTCTGTCGCCATTTTGTCTCACTGCGCTCTCGAGCGCTCTGGCGGCAGAAACCTGAAGTGCGGCTTCAGCCGAACAAAACTTTATGAGTTTTTCTACGTATCTGTAGTGCGTCGTGACCATATGTCAATGAATGGAGCTACAGTGAATTTATGAAATCGCTTCAATCATTTGTAATAGCCCTGTATAGACATGAACATGTCAGAGCATACATTTGTGACAAAGTGAACTGTCACGTTTATGCTCAGACATGTTTATGGCAGTATGACTCTTCTGGAGATGCACTGCTGATGAACATGCTATGTTCGAAATCTAGATCTGCAGTAAATTACGGACTCTTCGAGTGACTGCGGTCCATCTTTGCATTTGAATTTTAAGACATGTCTTGGTGCACTGTAACCCCGCAGTCACGTAAAACTGCAATATGACTGCTCCGGTACTGATATCTTTTCCCGATTGGTGGTTACTTTCCAGACTAATAGACAGATCACTCATCACTGGGGATATGCCATGTTGACTTATCACAGACACTGGTTTCGGTTTCACCACCTACGTCTAAACTTTTATGATCGACAATAATCGTCCTCAAAAATCGATGTTTTTAAGATCAATATCAAATGAATTTTTAGACTGGTGAAAGAAGCAACATACAAATACCACTAACATTTATCAGGCAAAAAACACAGCAAAAATTAACATCCATATCAAAACCTTTTAGTTTATAAAATTTAAAAATAACTCATTTCACAGTTTCCTCTTCAGTCTGTTGCATTATTGACAGATTGCATATCCTGCTTTCGACAGCAGTCTTCCAGAATTTGATGATGTGACTGTATACGAGGGTTGGAACTTTAATAGTGGCAACCATTTATTTACAGCTCGTACAAAACAGATAGGTGTTTCAAAGTTTTACTGACTTTCAAAGTAGTTGCCAGCATTGTGTATAACCTGTTGCCAGCTATGTGGAAGTCGTAGGCTACTCTTAGCAGTGCCAGTTGTGTTGACAGTTCGTGCGTGGCAGTCTATCGCCCGACGAATTTGTAGCAGTTCTGAAGCGAATTCCGTGAAGTCTTTCCTTCAGTTTAGAAATCGAGTTGAATTTACGAGGGCTTAAGTTCAGGGGAGTGCAGCAGGTGGTATGTCACTTAGCAGTCCCATCAGTCAAACAAATCAGTAACAGCATGCACGTTCGTGCTTGAGCATTGTCCTACAAAATGATGGACAGGTCCTGAAGAAAGTGTCATCACTTCTGTCTCTGTGCTGTTTATTTTTGGAACAGAACCTACGACCAGCTTAATGAAAGTTGGCAATTAATGAGATGGAAGCTCATCAACACATAAACTCATAAGAAATACCTGACGGCTTACCAGAGAGAACATTATCATCGTTGATAAAGAACGTCCGTCCTCAGAGACCAAAAACAGGAAAAGTTAACGTAATATTGGTAAACTGCAGGAGTATCCAGGGCAAGGTTCCTGAATTAGTATCTCTTATTGAAGGAAATAGTGCGCATATAGTATTAGGAACGGAAAGTTGGTTAAAACCGGAAGTGAACAGTAACGAAATCCTTGACACAGAATGGAATATATACCGCAAGGATAGGATAAACGCCAATGGTGGAGGAGTATTTATAGCAGTAAAGAATTCAATAATATCCAGTGAAGTTATTAGCGAATGCGAATGTGAAATAATCTGGGTTAAGTTAAGTATCAAAGGTGGGTCAGATATGATAGTCGGATGCTTCTATAGGCCACCTGCATCAGCAACCGTAGTAGTTGACCGCCTCAGAGAGAACCTGCAGAACGTCGTGAAGAAGTTTCGTGATCATACTATTGTAATAGGGGGAGACTTCAATCTACCAGGTATAGAATGGGATAGTCACACAATCAGAACTGGAGCCAGGGACAGAGACTCTTGTGACATTATCCTGACTGCCTTGTCCGAGAATTACTTCGAGCAGATAGTTAGAGAACCAACTCGTGAAGCTAACGTTTTAGACCTCATAGCAACAAATAGACCGGAACTTTTCGACTCCGTGAATGTAGAAGAGGGTATCAGTGATCATAAGTCAGTGGTTGCATCAATGACTACAAGTGTAATAAGAAATGCCAAGAAAGGAAGGAAAATCTATTTGCTTAACAAGAGTGATAGGGCACAAATCGCAGAATATCTGAGTGACCACCATCAAACGTTCATTTCTGAGGAAGAGGATGTGGAACAAAAATGGAAAAAATTCAGAAACATCGTCCAGTACGCCTTAGATAAGTTCGTACCGACTAAGGTCCAAAGCGAGGGGAAAGATCCACCGTGGTATAACAATCATGTACGAAAGGTACTACGGAAACAAAGAAAGCTTCACCATAGGTTTAAGAGTAGTCGAATCATAGCTGATAAGGAAAAGCTGAACGAAGCGAAAAAGAGCGTAAAGAGAGCAATGAGAGAAGCATTCAACGAATTCGAACATAAAACATTGGCAAACAATCTAAACAAGAACCCTAAAAAGTTTTGGTCATATGTAAAATCGGTAAGCGGATCTAAATCCCCTATTCAGTCACTCGTTGACCACGATGGCACCGAAACAGAGGACGACCGAAGAAAGGCAGAAATACTGAATTCAGTGTTCCGAAACTGTTTCACTGCGGAAAATCGTAACACGGTCCCTGACTTCAGCCGTCGCACGGACGCCAAAATGGAAAATATTGAAATAAACGATATCGGAATTGAAAAACAACTGCTATCACTTAGTAGCGGAAAAGCATCCGGACCAGACGAGATACCCTTAAGATTCTACAGTGATTATGCTAAAGAACTTGCCCCCTTTCTATCAGCAATTTATCGTAGATCTCTGGAAGAACGTAAAGTACCTAGCGACTGGAAGAAAGCACAGGTCGTTCCCATTTTCAAGAAGGGTCATAAATCAGATGCGAATAATTATAGGCCTATTTCACTTACGTCAATCTGTTGTAGAATAATGGAACATGTTTTGTGTTCTCGTATTATGACGTTCTTAGATAATACAAATCTCCTTCATCATAACCAACATGGATTCCGCAAGCAGAGATCATGTGAAACCCAGCTCGCCCTATTTGCCCAAGAAATTCACAGTGCCGTAGACACTGGCGAGCAGATTGATGCCGTATTCCTGGACTTCAGGAAGGCATTTGATACGGTTCCGCACTTACGTTTAGTGAAAAAAATACGTGCTTACGGAATATCGGACCAGGTTTGTGATTGGATTCAGGATTTCCTGGAAGAAAGAACACAACATGTCATTCTTAACGGTTCAAAATCTGCAGATGTAGAGGTAATTTCGGGAGTACCGCAAGGAAGCGTGATAGGACCCTTATTGTTTACAATATACATAAATGACTTAGTTGACAACATCGGTAGCTCCGTGAGGCTATTTGCAGATGACACGGTTGTCTACAAGAAAGTAGCAACATCAGAAGACTCGTACGTACTCCAGGAAGACCTGCAGAGGATTAATGAATGGTGCGACAGCTGGCAGCTTTCCCTAAACGTAGATAAATGTAATATAATGCGCATACATAGGGGCAGAAATCCATTCCAGTACGATTATGCCATAGGTGGTAAATCATTGGAAGCGGTAACGACCGTAAAATACTTAGGAGTTACTATCCGGAGCGATCTGAAGTGGAATGATCACATAAAACAAATAGTGGGAAAAGCAGGCGCCAGGTTGAGATTCATAGGAAGAATTCTAAGAAAATGTGACTCATCGACGAAAGAAGTAGCTTACAAAACGCTTGTTCGTCCGATTCTTGAGTATTGCTCATCAGTATGGGACCCTTACCAGGTTGGATTAATAGAAGAGATAGACATGATCCAGCGAAAAGCAGCGCGATTCGTCATGGGGACATTTAGTCAGCGCGAGAGCGTTACGGAGATGCTGAACAAGCTCCAGTGGCGGACACTTCAAGAAAGGCGTTACGCAATACGGAGAGGTTTATTATCGAAATTACGAGAGAGCACATTCCGGGAAGAGATGGGCAACATATTACTAGCGCCCACATATATCTCGCGTAATGATCACAACGAAAAGATCCGAGAAATTAGAGCAAATACGGAGACTTACAAGCAGTCGTTCTTCCCACGCACAATTCGTGAATGGAACAGGGAAGGGGGGATCAGATAGTGGTACAATAAGTACCCTCCGCCACACACCGTAAGGTGGCTCGCGGAGTATAGATGTAGATGTAGATGTAGAAATGCTCAAAATGTTATCCTCTTGCTTCTGAACACGTATGCACGAATTATGGAGTGTCATAACCTTTCAAATACTCCCAGATGGTTATTATGGTTTCGTATGCTTCCATGCTGCAACGATAAAGAGTTTCTTAATGCGGATGATCTGCTGCACAGGTGCCTGCAGACATAATCCAAAGGATTACTGTTGCGGATAAGTGTAGACCATGGAACTCGTCTTCTCTTACTTATTTATCTGGCTTGGCAGATACCAGTTAGTGCATCTCGAACAGCGAGACTGAAATGTGCTGCGCAAAAGTTCTCACTTGGCAGGTGATCGACAGGTGTAAGGCACTGCACACGTTGAAGGTAATATGGATTAGGATGGTTTATATTTTGTAAAATACCTGGTATCCGATATATCGATATTTAAAAAAAGTATCATTATCGGCTTGCGGCATATCGAAAACGTACTGATACATCGACAGAAGAACTATCGACGTACTTACCTATAAAAATACCGGCTGCACACAGTAAATATACCGCCTGATTTAGAGCTGTATACTTAGTATTGATTTATAATTAGATATTCTATACATCAACAAGATAAAAGCCTGCCTATCCCCCTTGCAGCAAGAATTGAAAGGCAAACAATCCACGTTCACGCTTGGGTATAACCATTTTGATAACAATGGTAGCTGCCCGTAAGCGGCACAATGGAAGGCGTCCGATTGGACCGGTTTCGGTGTTCGGTTTCGTCACATATCGGATTTGTCAAGAACACTTTATGTCGATTTCCCTGATTTTTTATATCTGCCAACGCCAACGACCTAGCGTCAAAATTTCAAGGTGAAGCTAAACTTTGTAGTTTAGTTTCTGCCGGTAGCGCCGAGTGCCGATTATATCAGCACGTGTCCTCATATGTCTTCCCCCCCCCCTCCCCTCCATCGTAAAGACCAGTCTTCTCATTTAGATTTTTACAAGTGTTTTTGAAGAATGCCGATGCAAAAATTTGTTTTTAATGCAAGAAGTGTGCAATTTCTTCAAATCGGAAATCTTGTTATTCCACTCACAACACCATCCCCCGCTACAGTCGGACTATTTCTTTTGTACCACATACACTTGCTTCACACAGTCAAAGAGAAAGACTGAAGTAATGAAAGCTCAAAAAGTAGTAAGACTCCTTCACACAGTGAAACTAAAATTGTTATACAACAATTTCAAAAGAACAACTTCAAATATTTATCGAAAATTGAGAAAAAATATGACATAAAATAAAAATATCTGCTCTCTATTATAAACTTTTATATCGATATATCGAAAGAAAATGCGTCGCCTGTATATATCGACATTTCCTTCATATGACATCGTTATGTCGATGTATCGAAGTTCTATCTCCAACCCTAATACCGATACTTGCTTGTGAAGTATCCTCCATTCTCAACTTGGAATTGTCCCTCATGCCTTTGCTGACGCCAGGCTCTTCTTCGATAACACGTGGAAAGTGCTCTGCCAAGTGAGGCGTACGAACATGTGGGCTTCCTCGAGCAATAGTCTGCACTGCTAGGGATGCTGTTTCGGCATCGTGACGATACACAGCATCAGGTATTGGATGTCTTGCTTATCATCGGTCTGGAAACGCCATCTGATACAGCCGTGCAGTCTCGTATCCATTACCGTTTGCGCGTCCGAACACGAGAATCATATCTTCCTGCTCATGAAATAAATATCCTGCCTTGTTTGAATGTAGCACTTTCAGTTAATTCACTATCTGTCGTAGATGTACACAGTGGACACATTGAAGACAGACGAATGTAAACAAGTCTCCCTGGAAACACAACGCCATCTAAGAGACAATGAGTCACACGTCTGTATAGATAGTGAAGTTGTTGGCTTGTACCTGGAAAGCCGTTGAATGTCAGTTTTCATTAACAACTGGAAAATAATGGATTTTCGTACATATCTTTATATAACGTTTTTTCTTGTCTTGGTGTTAGAAAATTTCTTCCAAGGTTTGTAAAAATATTTTTGAAATACGCCCTGTACGTTTTCCTTACCGAGTCACATGTCCTCAACGAAGGCAGGCAGCAGTCTTTCTCGAGGTGTTACGTGGTGGTATTATTATTGGCTTGTGAGTGTACATCTTATCAACGTTTGGAGTCCCTTGTGGAGACTGTGGCTATCATAAACGAGCAACTTACCGATATGGCAGTACCCCCCTTCATCACCGCTATATATCTGCTTGGGAATACAATACAGGGTGTACAGAAAGACCGGGAACCGTTTCAATTATTTGTTGCACAAGAAGTAAACATTGTACAGATGTGATGCATACTGCATTTTGAAGAGAAAGTCTGAAAGTTTTTTTAAGAAAAATTCGATGTGAGAACTATGAGTGACTCGGCAGACGTCAGTACGGTACTCGAATTCTTGCCATAGTCGTCCCAGCTTGGTATCGTCGACTATGACAGTCGCTTCCCGTATTCTCTCCCGGAGCTCTGCTACATTACGTGGTAGAGGCGGTACGTACACCAGATCTTTAACGTGTTTTTGTACTTTTAACATTGCAGCACAGTCAGCAATCGTGATAATCTAATATATAAGAAATTATCAGCCTCGATTGCGGTAATGAAACCAACTTTTACCTAGGTTTCAGCCCAAATAATTGAGCCTTCTTCAGAAGATATACCTGAATCTATATTTTGTCTAAGAGGGCATGGCCTAGAAGGCTGTTTTAGTTGTACTTCTAGACCATGCCCTCTCAGACAAAATATAGATTCAGGTATATCTTCTGAAGAAGGCTCAATTACTTGGCCTGAAACCTAGGTAAAAGTTGGTTTCATTACCGCAATCGAGGCTGGTAGTTTCTTATATATCCTTAATGTGTCCCCGCAGAAAAAGTCATACGGATAGAGATGGGATGATTGGGGAGGCCATTTCATGAAACAGCTGGCCCCTTCTATAGTACGGCCGATCCGTCGATGCAGCAACTGCGTGTTCAGGTACCCACGAACATCACGATGAAAATGGGGTGGAGCCCCTTCCTGCTGGAAGATGACCGGAGAGTCCGATTGCATTTGAGGTATCAGCCATTGCTGCAACAAGTACGAATATCCAGTAACAGTGGTCTCGGCGAAGAAGAATGGCTCGTACAGTTTTCGATGTGATTAAAATGGTTCAAATGGCTCTGAGCACTATGGGACTTAACTTCTGAGGTCATCAGTCCCCTAAAACTTAGAACTACGTAAACCTAACTAAGGATACCACACATATCCATGCCCGAGGCAGGATTCGGACCTGCGACCGTAGCGGTCGCGCGGTTCCAGACTGTGGCGCCTAGAACCGCTCGGCCACTCCGGCCCGACGTGATTAGACAAAAAAAACGTTTACATTTGGGGAATCAAGTTCAAATTCAATTCATTCGCGCTTGTTACCGTACGTGGTTCTAAACATCCGTTGAACAGCTGTAGCACACATGTTTTTGTCAAAATCCAACACACAGAGAGCTCGCCCCCCGCACCTGAACTCGCCATGTTTCCGACTAGCGCGGACAATCGGCAAATTACCAAACTACGCTGTGGCGGTAAACATGAAAAAAAAAAAACTTTCAGGATTTCTCTTCATAATGACATATGTATGATATTTGTACAAAGTTTGGTTCTTGTGCAGTAAATAATTGAAAGCGTTCCCGTACTTTATGTACACCCTGTATACGATGGACGTTCCGAAAGTAGGTTTCACATGGTACAACAGGTGAGAAATAAAAACGCCATATGAATCCACACTCGTTGCCGGTTCACCGGTGGAAGGGGCGTCTGCGGAGGAGAAATGACACATGCGAAGAGCGCTGAAGAAGAGAGAGTAGCCGTAGACTGCTGTGCCCAAAGTTATTCGAGTACACATCAGGATCGCAGAAGGACTTGTACCGAAAACGTGGTCGCCAGTTGAAGTACGTGTTGTTATCCGATGTGAATGGACACGTGGGACTATTGTGTCCATCATCCATCATCCATGAACGCCTCTAGACTGTGGACGGTGTAGATGTCACGTGTCATCAGGTGGTTGGTCGCTGGTGATGCATATTCAGAGGAGGAATTGTGGATGTTGAAGGTCCCACTGGGCGTCCCTCCACATCCTTGAATGAAAACATCTTGGCTGGAGTACAGTATATGGTGTTACTGCACAGGCTCATAACGGTGTCAGACATGGCGTCAACATAGCACGCTCACCGTCTTCAGGCGCATTACTTGCTCCGTGATGTGCTGGGTTACCGAAAAGTGTCTGCTAGAGGGATGCCGCGAAATCTGTTCCCGGATATCAAGGGCGCAAGAATTGGATGGTAATCAGCCTCGATCACTTGATGTGGTACGCACAAGAGGGAAATGAGTTCCTGCTCAGAATCACCACATGCCATGAGACAGGGGTGTACCACTTCACCTCAGAATCCAGGGCCACCTCAGTGACAAGGAAGCACCACATTTAATCAGAGAGGAAAATATTTAAAAAAGTTAGGGTAACATTATTCTGGAACGCGAAAGTTGCGATTCTCCTTAATTTCCTTCAGTGTGACGCGCTACCATGACACACTCGCCAAACTCAGGTCTGCCATTCGACGAAAGAAACCATGACTCTCACGTGAAGATGTTGTTCTCTTTGACTCAACGCAATACCACACGCGAGAAGGCTCACACAGTATCAGATTCATCGCTTCGGATGGGAAAAATTGGATCACCATGCGTATAGCCCCTATCTTATCCCATCAGACTTTCACCTGTTCCCTGAATTGAAAGCTGTACTCCAGGGTCGTCACTACCAAACCATTGCTGAGGTGGAGCATGTAACACTTCCATGCCGATGTGCTCTTTGACCATTTATTATTGTATATATACTTGCGTTTATCTTTATGTAAATTTATATGTACACGATGTATGAATTAATTTGTTTATTTTGCTGTATAATCAATTATGTATATTATGTAAGTATCCCTGAGTAATCGCTGAGAGAATATGAGGGAAACGTTAGTTTTTTGTTAACGAGTAAGTACCGTTGGAGTAGCGGCGTCTCTGGACGCGGGAGGATGTTACGTCAGAGCGCGCGCTACACAGAGAGAGCACTCTGGTGTGAGACTTGGTGAAGTGCGGACGCATGGATGGCTTGAACTGTACTGCAGGAGTGATTGTTTAGTGGCACGTGGCACGTGATGAGCGTGGGCGGTGTAAATATTGGCTGCAGCAACATCAAGAACCCGCCACGCCAATATCATTGCCAATAACTCCCGTGCTCGCTAATTATCATGGAATGGAGCCAGCAGCAGTATCGCCGTCAGCAACTTCGTCACGGCGAGAATGGACTGAAGTAAGATTGCTGCATCACAGCTGAAGCTGTCGGCACACGGACCGTGCATCCGAACGTTGAGCGTTGAGAGTGCCGAGTTTCTGACGTCATAGCGTGAAATAGCACGCTCGGGAGTCTTTCCCAACGTGCAGAGCAATATCTGGCATGTCAGATATTCTGAGCGTGCGCTTGAGCCTTGACCAATGAAATGGCACAACGCCACCTACGTCACACGCAGGCCGTCTACCTTCAGTACTGAGTTGTGAGGCGCCATATTGGCATTCATTTCAAGCCCATATGTCTGTAAGCCGTTTCTGAGCACCAGCAAAGTGAGAATGACTGGAAAACCCGTTGTTAGTTGTTGTGATTCGATTCAATAAAATAAGGAGAAACATCATATTCGAAGTCAAAGAATTATTGTAACTTGCGTATTATGAGAGTGGCTATTTGTAGGCAGCGACACACTGAAGATCCACCCAAATACGTATTGTTCTTGGTACAATTTGTTATAATTAAATTTCAATTAGTAACATAACTCTCTATGATTAACGTTTTTAGCAAAGAATATGATTAAATGCAAAGAGCTTGTTGTTGGTTTAGTGTAGTGAGTAGCGTCTCTGTCCAATAATAAGATTTTGTTGGGGCGGTGGTTCGCGTCGTAACACTACCAAATTTTTTTTTCCTAACATTCCCGTTTTTATTAGTTTCTGATACTCTATTATTAGTTTAGTTTAATATAAGTATATACTAAAATATTTGATGTTATGTAAATATAAGTTCACCTTTTTTTGAGGGGTGACTTTTCGATTGGCTTAACCTACAGGACAGATTGCGCTACTTATATAAAGATATTTTGCTCCTTTTTTTCTTTTAAGCATCGTAATTCACATGTTGCAAAGATTCTGCTACTGGGTGGGAACAGTGATCAAGACTGACCTTGGAGTTTTACTAAAATGTGGGAATGATGAAATAATGTTTATCTTATGTGAAGAAGTATTCCAAATTTTACTGCACTGTTTGTAATGGAACTTTTATAAGCCTGTGACCTTACTGATTGGACATGGTACTTTCCTTTTCTTGGACGATGGAGGAAATATGCGTTTTAACAGAGCTAATTTTACGCGCGCCCGTTGAGTAAACAGTGTGATTTACGAAATAGAAACGTCGCTCAACTGCCGCTGGAGTGCGTTGCGATCGCGTATACCACGTCGGGGCCCACGTACCGTATGAACAAGTCGCATCGTTCCTGAGCGTTCAGCAGCACGTTGAACTTGGCACGCTCAACGTTGACGTTCGGCAGCACGGCCCGTGTGCCGACGGCTTTATTGTCAATTAGTTTTGTAACGGCGTTACTCAGGTTTGTGGTGTTTTGCGAGTTAATAATTACGATAGTTTAATCAAAACTGTTTACCCATGAATCTCCTAAAATCATTCACCAAGTAGGTTGCTGTCCTGTCCTATTATTAAAATAATCCGAGTACCGTTTATGAAAAATGTAATTCCAGTGCCAGTTAATTTTGCCTATGAACTAAATGATTCAGTTAGATTAAAGATTTGAACTTAAAGCATTCAGTAATCTCAGTCTCACTAATTTTAAATTTGAACTTTAATCTGAGGCGATCTAATTGTTGCTAATAGTCAATCAACTAATCAAATTAAAGTGACTCTTGGCACTATGAACAAAAGCACTATCTAGAATTAATGAGTGAGTGCAAATATCAGTGATTTTTGTAATTTGTTGTTAGTAAAGTTCTGGTTCACATTTTGACTTGCAGTTGTGCTAAAGTATAATAATTAAGTTTTGATGTAGTCATTGTCGATTTCTACTTCCCTGTTCGGAAGTCAATAGAGTTTCTTTTAATTATTTTTTTTTTGCCATTTTCCAAAATTCATATGAAAATAGTAGTCGTTATTGTGAGGCAGCGCCATTGTCACTTACAACAGTAAGTAACCATTAATCTAAGTGTTATCTTGAATGTTTTCAAAATTTCAGCTCTGTTAGTTAATGATATTTCGAGTGGAAACTATTTTCTATCTCGCTTTATCACGTAAATGTTTCAATTGTTTTTGCTAATGTGTGTGCAGCCCTCTGTTGCTGCGTGTGTTCGAGTAATTTTTGACATTGACTGTTCGGCTCATTAATTTACCTACCGAATAGAAATTTTGCGTAATTGGGCTAGCGACCATATTTCTTTCAGCTATAATTATTTCAGTAACTCTTACTATTCTGTTCCGATCAACGTGGTACCCCTTCTCGTTGGCACAGTACGTGAATGATAGCGCAAACCTTTCGAACAACCATATTAAATCTTACAGTAATTAAGTAGGTGGTATAAGTTGTTCTAGAAGGCATATTGTTGTTAACCTCCCCCTCATTTATCGACTTTATATTGAATCTTTGGAACGATAGCCTTTTCCCAATTTTATTCCAATTGTTTACGCACATACTTACACGGTCATATATTTCTAACATTGTCGATAGAAGGGAGGCGGACGTTATAAGCAGGCTGTGCGACCGTTCTTTGCATCGTTGGGCACCGAGTTTTATCAAAGTGGTCTCTTCAAATTGATTGCATGCTACAACAAATGTCTCAGTGTCGATGGTGATTATGCTGTGGTATCGTACAAGGTGTACAGATCATGACACCATAGTGTACTTTTTTCTGAAAATAAAGTTCCCGTGTGGAAAACAATGACGGGACTTACTTTCGGGACGTCGCTTGTACCGTGCGTTTTGACCCAAAAAACGACACTCTCCCTGCAAAGTAGAGAACGCTCCAATTTGTAGGTCCGTCTTTTGCTGACGTGAAGTTAGACGCATTGTAACCTACGAGGTGCATTCAAGTTCTAAGGCCTCCGATTTTTTTTCTCCAGACTGGAAAGAGATAGAAACATGCGCATTGTTTTAAAATGAGGCCGCATTCATTGTCAATACGTCCCACAGATTGTTGGTTTTGGGGAGAGAGACCAAACAGCGAGGTCATCGGTCTCATCGGATTAGGGAAGGACAGGGAAGGAAGTCGGCCGTGCCCTTTCAGAGGAACCATCCCGGCATTTGCCTGGAGCGATTTAGGGAAATCATGGAAAACCTAAATCAGGATGGCCGGACGCGGGATTGAACCGTCATTCTCCCGAATGCGAGTCCAGTGTGCTAACCACTGCGCCACCTCGCTCGGTACGTCCCACAGATGGCAGCACCGTACGGCAAATGGAATTTTACCGCCAGCGGCGAGAAAGAGAACCCGTACGGCAGATGGTATTTTACCGCCAGCGGCGACAATGAGAACTGTTTTAATACTTAAAATGGCGACGTTTTCCTTACTTGAGCAGCGTGCAATCATTCGTTTTCTGAATTTGCGTGGTGTGAAACCAATTGAAATTCATCGACAGTTGAAGGAGACATGTGGTGATGGAGTTATGCATGTGTTGAAAGTGCGTTTGTGGGTGCAACAGTTTAATTAAGGCAGAACATCGTGTGACAACAAACTGAAACAACCTTGGGCTCACACAAGCCGGTCTGACAACATGATCGAGAAAGTGTAGAGAATTGTTTTGGGGGATCGCCGAATAACAGTTGAACAGATGGCCTCAAGAGTTGGCATTTCTGTGGGTTCTGTGCACACAATCCTGCATGACGACCTAAAAATGCGAAAAGTGTCATCCAGGTGGGTGCCACGAATGCTGACGGACGACCACATGGCTGCCTGTGTGGCATGTTGCCAAGCAATGTTGACGCGCAATGACAACATGAATGGGACTTTCTTTTCGTCGGTTGTGACAATGGATGAGACGTGGATGCCATTTTTCAATCCAGAAACAAAGCGCCAGCTCAATGGAAGCACACAGATTCACCGCCACCAAAAAAATTTCGGGTAACTGCCAGTACTGAAAAAATGATGGTGTCCATGTTCTGGGACAGCGAGGGCGTAATCCTTACCCATTGCGTTCCAAAGGGCACTACGGTAACAGGTGCATCCTACGAAAATGTTTTGAAGAACCAATTCCTTCCTGCACTGCAACAAAAACGTCCGGGAAGGGCTGCGCGTGTGCTGTTTCACCAAGACAACGCACCCGCACATTGAGCTAACGTTACGCAACAGTTTCTTCGTGACGACAACTTTGAAGTGATTCCTCATGCTCTCTACTCACCTGACCTGGCTCCTAGTGACTTTTGGCTTTTTCCAACAATGAAAGACACTCTCCGTGGCCGCACATTCACCAGCCTTGCTGCTATTGCCTCAGCGATTTTCCAGTGGTCAAAACAGACTCCTAAAGAAGCCCTCGCCGCTGCCATGGAATCATGTCGTCAGCGTTGTGAAAAATGTGTACGTCTGCAGGGCGATTACGTCGAGAAGTAACGCCAGTTTCATCGATTTCGGGTGAGTAGTTAATTAGAAAAAAAATCGGAGGCCTTAGAACTTGAATGCACCTCGTAAGATCAGCGACGGTGGCCAACATTAAAGGCGACGAAAACTGAATGAACAGCAACCTGCAGCAGAAGTTACTCAGCTGAGACGAGATGCGGCCCTGGGCCTTCGAAGAGCCCTCACCACGGCTCTCTGTCCTAGTTCCAACTCTATTTAAAGAACGAAGGCAGGAAGGCGCAATTAGGGAGGAAGCGTCTTATTCGCAGAGCTGGTACTGTATCTCGCAGGGTTCGCCATTTCTGGGATGACGCATTCAAAGCCGCGCAGGAAACTTACTTTCGCTCTCCCATCTACGCTCTTTCATCACAGTTTGAGTAATGTGTCTTGTGTCTTGCAAATTGTAGCTGTATTCGTCGTTCCACGTTTCGCTGGTCTCATGAATTTCTCTACTGAAACAGGCGAGGCTTGCGCTAGCGCGGTGGTTCATACCTCAGTAGCGCTTGCTTCTAAGCACACCACCGAGTAAGGAGGCACATTCGTTATTACATTAATCAGACATTGGAAGGAACCAATCGTACTGTTCGGCCTTTCTAATTTTTCAGTTTCCTTAAATCGATTAAGGCGAGTACGATGTTATTTCCTTCAAAAACGAACCATACCTTACCCCTTATCCATCCATTTCGGATTTGTGCTTGTTCTTTTTTCCCTAATGGCAAGGAAAGCATTTCTGATGAAGAGAAATTTGTTAACATCGAGTATAGATTTAAGTGTCAGGAAGTCGTTTCTGAAAGTATTTGTATGGAGTGTAGCCATGTATGGAAGTGAAACGTGGATGATAAATAGTTTAGACGAAAAGAGAACAGAAGCTTTCGAAATGTGGTGCTACAGAAGAATGCTGAACGTTAGATGGGTAGATCACATAACTAATGAGGAGATATTCAATAGAATTGGGGAGCAGAGAAATTTGTGGCACAACGTGACTAGAAGACGGGATCGCTGGGTAAGACATATTCTGAGGCATCAAGGGACCGCCAGTTTAGTATTGGAGGGCAGCGCGGAGGGTAAAAATCGTAGAGGGAGACCAAGCGATGAATACACTACACAGATTCAGAAGGCTGTAGGTTGCAGTAGGTACTGGGAGATGAAGAAGCTTGGACAGGATTGAGTAGCATGGAGAGCCGCATGAAACCAGTCTCTGGACTGAAGACCACAACAACAACAACAAGCATATCTCAGGGGCGATTCCTCTTTTATTTCCTTAGCACCTGTAGGATTGGGAGGTCAATGTCCAGACATGAGCTTACTGGAGCAGCATGACGCAGTTCTCACAAAAAAGATCCCTTTTTATAAATGAAAGATATGTGATCCCAGCTAGGTGCAAAACAAATCTAGTTAGTGTATTTATCGGTAGCCATAAAGAGTGCATAGCTTAATAGGTTTTTAATCGTGATGTCGCTGCTTTGATCCCGCGTCCGACCATCCTGATTTAGGTTTTCCGTGATTTCCCTACATCACTTCAGGCAAATGCTGGGAAGGTTCCTTCGAAAGGGCACGGCCGATTTCCTTACCCATCCTTCTCTAATCCGAGCTTGTGCTCCGTCTCTAATGACCTCGTTGTCGACGGGACGTTAAACATTAATCTCCTCCTCCTCCTCGCTGCTTTGATTCTCACTTGTAGCATAATTCGTTATTTATTTTATTGAAACTCAACTTCATTATCAAATGGAAATGTTACTTAGCATATATAGGATCATATTTTTTGTTAAAAACAACTGTTTCGAAAAGTAATGCGAGTATACAGTACGAATGAAATATGATACGTAAATGGGTAAGAACTCTCCAGCCCACTTTGACCTTTGCATTAGTGGTGCCTACATACAGCATCAGGGTCAGGGTAAATGAACTTGTACATATGAGGAAGTATCCCAAATGCGTTGGTGGAAAAAATTTAAAAACCTTCCCCTCCACCACCACCAACTAGTCACACAAAGCAATACTCCTTATCTCTAGCAAATGATATTGCAGTGTTATAAATCCATATTGATTGAAACAGACTAGCTGTGTGATCTACACCCCCATAGGTACTCCTCTTTCCAACAAATCAAAGCGTAGTACCAAAAATAGCGACAGATATGCAGTTAAAGAGAAGGAAGGGTTACGAGAGAAAAGGGGCTTGGTAGTAGGAATGAGAGATGAGAAAGACTAATTGAGTTCTGCAATAAATTTCAGGTGGTAACAGCGGATACTCCGTTCAGGAATCACGGGAAGTGGAGGTATAATCCGAAAAGAGAAGCATGGGAAGATTCCAACTGGGTTCTATTACGATCGGAGACAAAACGAAGTAAGGGAATGTAAGGCGTACCCAGGTGCAGACACAGACTAAGAGCACAAATCAGTAATGATGGAAGAGTAGGCTGAATTTTAATTTTGTTGTCCAGAGCAACAGTATGGAAGGTATCAGGATACTACAGTACTGACGAATGATGAGACGCATTTGACGTTTTTTAAGGATTTGAATACTGTAACAAGGCAGTTCAGTTGAAGGTAAGTGGTCAAAATAAAGACGGAGAAACATTGGGTAGCAGAAGAAATATTTCGGCAGTTAATGGACGAATGAAAGAAGTACATAGATATTCAAGTAAATACAGGAATACAGCAATATAAATACCTTAGGAATGAAATAAATGTGAGGTGCAGGGCAGCCATGGTGAAATGGCTGCAGGAAAGAGGTGAAGAAATAGAAAAAGAGATGATCGTCGCGAGGACTGACTTAGCGCTGAAAAATGTCAAAATATAATTAGGGTTGCATTAAGAGAGCAAGGGAATTTCACTGTTAAACGACGAGGAGAGAACGAATAGGTGGAACGAGTACAACGGAGGCCACAATGATTTCAAGATGATGTGACAGAAGAAGAAATTCGACCCGAATAAAGTCTGGCTTTAAAACAGCTCTGGAAGAATCGAGATCAAATAACACGGAAAGGATGCAAAACGTTTCCTTGGAATTTTTAAAATCATGAGAAACTGGCAACCAAACAACTATTCGTTCTGGTGTATGTACCTATGACACTGCCGACTCATCATCAGACTTTAGGAAAATTATCATCCACATTGTTCCGAGGATAGGAAGATCAGGTGTGAACGAGAACTATCGTATAATCAGCTTAACAGCTCATGCATCCTACCACCTGATAAGAATAATATACAGGCCGTTACGACGCTGCAGTTGATGACAGACACAAGAGTGCAGAAAAATCAAGACACATTCATAGGATTTCTTGACCTGGAAAAAGCGTTTGACAACGAGCAAGACGGTGCAAGATGTTCGAAATTGGTAGAAAAATAGAGGTTGGGAGTCACGGGTAGTACACGATGTGTGTAAGTACCATACAGTATGACCGGAACAACATGAACGAAATGCTCGGTTTAAAAAGGATGTAAGGCAGCTATGTAGTCTTTCACCCCTACTGTTCAGACAATATATCAAAGAAGCAATGACAGAAATAAAAGAACAGTTCCAGACTCAGATTAAAAGTCGGGGTGAAAGCATATCAATGATATGCTTTCAAATGACAACCTCGTTGAAAGCGAAGAAGAATTACAGGATCTGGTGAATGGAATGAGAACTGAGAGCAAAAACCAGATAGATACAATAGTAGTGAGAATTAGCGGAAATGAGAATAGTAAGAAACTTAACACCAAACTGGTTATCAAAAATAAGATGTAGTTAAAGAATTCTGCTACATTGGAAGCAAAATAATCCAAGACGACGAATCAAGGAGGAGGCAAAAAGCAGGCTATTACAGGCAAAGAGGGTATTCCTGGCCAACAGTACTCTGCTGGTGTGAAACATAGGCCTTAATTTGAGAAAGAAATTTAGATAATGTGCGTTTGGGGCATAGTTTTATATGGAACAGAAGAGAACCGAAGCATGTTTGTTGTGGTGCTGCAGGACGATGTTGTAAATTAGGTGGATTGATGAGGTAAGGAATGGAGAGGATCTCCACAGAATGGGCAAAGAAAGGAGAATATGGATAACACTGACAAGGAGAAGGGACTGGATGACAGGATATGTGTTAAGATACCATGGAATAACCTCCATGGTGCTAGAGAGAGCAATGGAGGGCAAAAACTGCAAGGGAAGACAGAGATTCGAATACATCGAGCAAATAGCTGAGGACTCATGGTTCAAGTGCTACTCTGAGACAAAGAAGACAGTGCAGGAGAGGAATTCGTGTTGAGCCATATCAAACCTGCCAGAAGAGTGATGACTCACAGAAAATCAAGATACGGATTTTTCAGTATACACATCTGAAAACTTACAATTTTGCACCACCTTGTTGATATACTAGGTTAACAGTAGGTGGGATGATTTTGATAACACAAAGCTGAATTAACTGAGTTTTTCCATAGTTTAAAATTACCCCATTTGTGGATAACCATTCAGTAACTTTCTCAAAACAATATTTCATATTTTGTCTATTGATGTTTGTTTTCTTGGCTTCGTAACAACGCTTGTATCGTCTGCAAAGACGATTAAAAATTACAGTTGATTAACATAAAGCAAGAACAATAGTAAGCCAGTGACTGAACTCTGTGGGACATCGACTGTAATTTCTGCCCATGCCGAAGATGTGACGTCCCTCTTTTTATTATTCGAACAGAAACATCCTGAATTCTGTTTCTTAAATAAGAAATAAACCAAGCAATTTCCGTGCTATGTATCCCATAAGAACTTCTCAAACTGATTATTATAATTGATACAATCAAATGCTTTTCTTGACTCACAGGAGATCCTAGTTATCATTTAATGATTTCATTATGAGCACGGTATATGTATAAATAGCTGAATTTGCAGAACATCCCTTCTGAAATCCAAGCTGTGACTGGCAAAGTATCCCATTACTAGTTAGGTGTGTGGCAACCCCACACTACGTCATCCCCTCAAAAATTTTAGAAAATTATGTAAGAAGTGGCTGTGTTCAACAGATATTGGCGTCTGCGAAGACACTCTTTTTGTAGAGAGGCATAGCAATGGCTTATTTCAGTCATTTTAGAAAAGCACTCTGAGTTAATGACGCGATACACAAGTGCGTACCAGCCACAACTTTTTAGAGTTTTCTTAAAGATGTCACTCATCGCTTATGATCTATTAGGCCTATTTTGTTTATTTATCTTTAGCACAACAGAGAGGCGACTAGAGCAATGTGAACTTCAATGTATGCTTTTGTAACCACGCAAGCGCCATGAAGCTACAAATATTTGTATGCAGCCAGTCAGAGATAAATTTGTGAATAGCCCTCGCAGGACGAAAATAAGAAAGAGTATGGCGTATCCAGAGATATGTAGGGATTCTACCCTCTTCAGTACACCAGTGAAATCAGAAAGAAAGTCGACAAGGTTGATGTAAGGTATTCTTTGCCAGACACTGTACAGTAGGGTTACCAGATTTCAAAAATAAAAATATGGGACACAATTTAGATGTTGAAATGAATCAACATTGTCTGGTAAGTTTCGGTAATACTGTTTATCTATAGAAGATTGATGTTAAAATGGTTTACGCTACAACTACGTAAGTCGTCGTACATTTTTGTTAAGACTCGCCCTAAAAAACATCAAAATATGTAACTTTACTACTAGAGTAAATTTATCATTGTTATCACAAGTTACCACAGCATATCATTTTAATGTAACGAGATCTTTAACTAGTACAGACAATGATTGTTATTGTCATAGGTTATTTTTTTCTCAGTGTCAATTTGCCTGGAAGTTCCGCTGTGGGTTTTCTGTGATAAATCTTTTTTTTTTTTTTTTTTTTTTTAAGCTGTCGAATTCTGATGTTTAAAAATCGAATTTTACGAAAGTCAGCGCATGAAGTGCCCTGAAAACGAATTTTAGTTACAATTATTTCCTTCGACGTTTCCACACTAAACCGATTCTTTTCATAACTCCATCACGCATTTATGACAGAGACACATTTTCTACAGCGGAATTAGTGAAAATTAGCACAAACGCAGTTATAAGCTTCAAATTTTTGTCGCGATATCTTGAAATGCAAGGAAGTTGAAAATGATAGTCCATTTTTGACCAAAAGGCTTAACAGCTATTAATTAAAGGGTTTTTCAGTTCACACACATTATTAACATGGTTAACTTCCCGAAAAAGTTCTGGAAGAGGTAAATTTCCTCTCAAGCAGTATCCTTATCCCCGTAGTACTGCAGTCCCTCGATCTGAGGAAATGCTTCCGTTTCACTGCATGGAAAGCTAGCAAACCTTCATCAGCAGAAAGACGCTTTATTTCGTCGTTTATCATGTCATTATTTGCACGTTTCGTAATAAGATACATCATACTGTGTGACGAAGTTTTGCATCAAACACCTAGCTAGCCTGAAACAGCTAGGCTGTGTTTCTTCACATTAATATATCACACAGCAGATCCACCTCGATGGTGCTAAATAATTTCTAGCTTTGGTGTTCTAATTTCGGAAGTGGACACTCAGCCTTAACTTCATCAGTACACACATACTTTGTTTCTGTCATTTCTGTGAAAAGTTCAAAATATCACACCAAGTATCATAACCATCAGCAAAAACACTCATTGTTTTTGGAATTTCTGTAAAAAGTTTCATAATATCCCATCAAGTAACTTAAGCGGAGTCTCTAACGGCCTAAAACCACAGTGCGGCGGCCCGAATCAAAACGCAATGCACAAGAAAGCAGAAGTACCAAACCGCTAGCTATGTGAAAGCATCACACCTTCAGAGATCGTGCTTCGTTCAGTTTGTTTTAATCAAAGAGTGCATTTTCTTCATTATCTGGGCATGACCACAATCGTTCTCTGTTTTGCTCCGCTACATGCTTCTTAAAAAGACGGTACTTCAACAGGGCGGTTAATGAAAGCGGGACAAAATGCTCCCAGTAGGTTTTTTTGTCGGGACAACGGGACACTTAAGGGGGGTAGGACGTTAAATGGGCCTACTTGGAGCAGGAGAGGCACCACAGGACATTTTATTTTCTACTGTCTATACTTTTACAAAGAAATTAATGAAAATTTGCCAGTATGACCAGGAAGGATTCAGGATTCACACTCATAGCAGTGGAAGTGCAAAAATATAACAATTTTTTTTAGATATGAAATTCCATCATTTTTTAACTTACTGTTGGCTGCATTTGTTGCTGTAGGTACATTTTTCTTCACAAGTAAGGGAGATTCTTTGATGAATTTTGCACAGCATACAAACCATGATTACTGGTGTATGAAACTCTAGAATTTTCCTAATCTATTAAAAACTGTGATAAAAATTGAGATAATTAACTACAAAATTTGATTTTTTCCTAAACATAAAGTTTAAAACGTAACAGCTCATTCATTTTTTCATAAATTAAATAGATTATAGAGTTTCAGACACCTGTAAGTATGGGTTGTATGCCGTGCAAAATTCATCGAACAGTCTCTCTCTTACTTATGAAGAAAAGTGTACCTACAGCAACAAATGCGGCCAATAGTAAGTGAAAAAATGATGAAATTTCACAGGTAAAAAAATTATTTTGTTATGTTTTTAAACTTCCGTTGCTACGAGTGTGAATCCTGAATCCTTCCTGGTCATGCTGACAATGTTTCATGAATTTACTTGTAAAAGTATAGACAGTGGAAATTAAAATGTTCTGTGGTGCTTCTCCTGCTCAAAGTCGGCCCGTTTGACGTCCTACCCCCCTTACGCTAAATAAGGGGCGATCCCGTATAATTAAGGGACGTGTGGCCACCCTACAGTACAGTGGTTTGCGGACTGTATATGTAGATATCGATGAATAGAGCCCACGGTGCACCATGTGAAGCGGAAATCAGGTAGGAGCAGCACCCTGTGACGTCACCGGCGCACCGGTCGTCAGTTGGACTGCAGAGCGGAACGGGCGAGACGTGGCGGGGCCATTGATTCATGGCGCCTAGGGGCATCGGCCTACGCCAGGGCGCTAATTACGCCGGACACCGCAGCGCGGCGCTGGCGTCTCCTGTCCCGGACGCCACACATCCAGCCCACACTTCATTCCGAAAATTCCGCCACGTACTGCGACCGCTGTCCCAGAGGTGCGGTTTCCCGGCCTCGCCGGAGCAGTGCACCAGTTCGCTGCGTGATGCCATTAGCGGAAAAATATTCCAGAGCGGCACGAATTACTGAATACAGTGGCACCGTGCAAGCCTACAGAAGTACATACGGTCTACGTCGTTAGTTGGGATACTTTAACTCATTGCCGCAGATGAAATCAACTAGATTAGTAGTAGACATGCAACCATGTTTTGAAAGTGCATTATTAATCGTTAAATATGATCACGGTTTATTAACTTTATCACCATACTTTAATAAAAGTATTCCTTCAGATGCAACGTCAAATCTCAAAGAATGGGGACTGAAAGCAAAATATTTCCCAATCTGGTGACGTTGTCTGTGCTCAGTTATGGAAACCATTTCCGATACGGAAAGATAGGAAGGGATTTGTTGTGGAGAGCAGAAGGGTTATCTAATGGCAGCACATTCAGCACATTCTACAGTTCGTTCGCCTCCAAACTTTTTCAACGGACTGCTTGAATAAGTCGGAGGCAACTCCTCCATCCATCCCCCCCCCCCTTCCCCAATCCACCGCCACCACAGTGAATCTCTGAGATCATTGTCAATAAATCACTTTATCCTTCTTAATGAAAACATGTTTTATAGACCAAGTTTCAGGAAATCCACTGTGATACATTATAGCGTAATATACGCAATAAAAGCAGAAAATAAGTGATTAATATGCAAGATTTAAGTCAAAATATGTCATACGAAGTATAAAACTTTGTGTAGTATGCATGAATTTATTCCCTATGTGATCAAAATATGCACAGATGCACTACGTTTACTTGGTATTATAAGCCATGAAGTGAACATACCAGAATTGAAGAAGTGAAGCGACATATACAAAACATGCATTTGCATGGAGATCCTGGCTTTAATAATAACTATACCCAAAGTGAGTTTGATTGGAGGCTACATTATATATATGTTAATTTTTTAAAATTTGTTTGTAACCACCTATCGCTCATGAATTTTAAGTACTAATTCTGCAATTCAGAGAAGTAAACAATAAAAGTCTTCAGTTGACTCGGTGATGCAAAGTACAGCAGAAAGAATGATATCATAAGATATTCGAAATATTATAAAACTTAGTGAGCCGTGGCGAGCTGGCGACAGTCGTATTTTGTTCTTGTATCGTTGAGACCGATTGTGGTTGAGGTAAGCTATCTTTGCCTTTCGTGTGTCTTATCTTGCGGCTTGGCAGGCGAAGCGAGTAAGTTGTTAGCCTTCGACGGGAACCCTCGAGATCTCGTGTCATTCGCGGGGGAGACGAGTGTCAACGGCAGCCGAACGGGTGTGATGACCGTTACACGTGTGGTGTGAAACTGATTGGACGTTGTTCCGACATGGGCAACTTGGAGATACAAGTTCTGTGACTTCACTGGGAACAAAATTTGAAGGGAAGCGGTGAAGCTGTGTAAACAGCTCCCTCGTATTGTCTACCTGATATGGAGTAAGTCGTCGTAATTGTTTGTTCACAGACACACTTACGTATTTTAAACTTTATTGGTTCAAATGGCTCTGAGCACAATGGGACTTAACGTCTGAGGTCATCAATCCACTAGAATTTAGAACTACTTAAACCTAACCAACCTAAGGACACCACACACATCCATTCCCGAGGCAGGATTCGAACGTGCGACCGCAGCGGTCTCGCGGTTCCAGACTGAAGCGCCTAGAACCGCACGGCCACTCCGGCCGGCTTTTAAACTTTATTATTGTTATTATGGGAGACTTTCTTGGCCTAGTTAAATGGTGGCCGTTATTTGAAAATTTTCTAAGAAGTTTTTTGGTGTCTCTTGCCATCAAATGATTTTATTTTGCTGTTTTTAAAGCCTGCACTCTATTAATACAGTCGTCAATGTGTGAGTCAAAGATTCTGCCCAGTGCTTCTATGTTTCTGAGTTACTGGAATGTCTTTGTGATTCGGGCTGAAACTTTTAACTGTGCCAGCGCCTTGGCGGAGAGTGAAATGTCATCAGAGGTCTAGGCCCGGCAGTGTTTAACAACCTGGCCACTATCGGAGTTTGTCACGTATCCCCTTCCAAAGTTTAGTATTTATGTTCCTTCCGTCAAGGCGAGTTAAGCCGGTAGATATATACAGGGCTATAACAAATGATTGAAGCGATTCCATTCATTGACATATGGTCACGACACACTACAGATACGTAGAAAATCTCATGAAGTTTTGTTCGGCTGAAGCCGCACTTCAGGTTTCTGCCGCCAGAGCGGTCGAGAGCGCAGTGAGACAAAATGGCGACACGTATGTCTTGCTTGAAATGCACTAACATCAGTCAGTCATAACAGTGCAACGACACTTCAGGACGAAGTTCAACAAAGATCCACCAACTGCTAACTCCATTCGGCGATGGTATGCGCAGTTTAAAGCTTCTGGATGCCTCTGTAAGGGGAAATCAACGGGTCAGCCTGCAGTGAGCGAAGAAACGGTTGATCGCGTGCGAGCAAGTTTCACGCGTAGCCCGCGGAAGTCGACGAATAAAGTAAGCAGGGAGCTAAACGTACCACAGCCGATGGTTTGGAAAATCTTACGGAAAAGGCTAAAGCAGAAGCCTTACCGTTTACAATTGCTACAAGCCTTGACACCCGATGACAAAGTCAAACGCTTTGAATTTTCGGCGCGGTTGCAACAGCTCATGGAAGAGGATGCGTTCAGTGAGAAACTTGTTTTCAGTGATGAAGCAACATTTTTTCTTATTGGTGAAGTGAACAGACACAACGTGCGAATCTGGGCGGTAGAGAATCCTCACGCATTCGTGCAGCAAATTCGCAATTCACCAACAGTTAACTTGTTTTGTGCAATCTCACGGTTTAAAGTTTACGGCCCCTATTTCTTCTGCGAAAAAAACGTGTATCTGGACATTCTGGAAAATTGGCTCATGCCACAACTGGAGACCGACAGCGCCGACTTCATCTTTCAACAGGATGGTGCTCCACCGCACTTCCATCATGATGTTCGGCATTTCTTAAACAGGAGATTGGAAAACAGATGGATCGGTCGTGGTGGAGATCATGATCAGCAATTCATGTCATGGCCTCCACGCTCTCCCGACTTAACCCCATGTGATTTCTTTCTGTGGGGTTATGTGAAAGATTCAGTGTTTAAACCTCCTCTACCAAGAAACGTGCCAGAACTGCGAGCTCGCATCAACGATGCTTTCGAACTCATTGATGGGGACATGCTGCGCCGAGTGTGGGAGGAACTTGATTATCGGTTTGATGTCTGCGGAATCACTACAGGGGCACATATCGAACATTTGTGAATGCCTAAAAAAACTTTTTAAGTTTTTGTATGTGTGTGCAAAGCATTGTGGAAATATCTCAAATTATAAAGTTATTGTATAGCTGTGAAATCGCTTCAATCATTTGTAATAACCCTGTATTTTGTATGTAGCCTGTTTGTATATGAACTTGTTTTCTTAAATACTACGGACTGGCAACTGGCTAAACCTTAAACTGCATAGCATCCGCTGAGTTCCTTGTGCAGCTTTTTCTAGTAATTTCTTATTAGCACGTCTGAGTACGTAAATATTTACTTTTAAGGTCAGTGTCTCTGTTGTAGTTTTTTTAATCAAGTGATTTTATCATGTTACATAGTGGTATCTTAGTTTGTCACTAGTGCTCAAGTGTTAGTAAACCATCATTTACCTTTGACTGTTTCGTTATATCTATTTTGAGGGAAGACCTATATGGGAGTTTGAAGTTCTCAAGTTTGTCAGTAACCCCCTTTCTTAATTTGGAATTGATTGTTAGAGTAAAGAGTACGTTGAGTTTTTATTGTACATGCAAAGTTTTATCTAGTGGCTCGTCCAAAATTTGTAATTCTCAATTTTTTTGTTAAAGGCGTAATGACAATAAACGGTCTTAATTATAAAGTGTGACTACCAACCATAATTCCAACCCGCTTCCTCTTTTATTTAAGATATACTGTGCAAGAATGGTACGACTAAGTAATTACGTATCACTTAGCTAAATAATACTTTAAATCTGTTATCGATGTACCTACGAAATGAAACAAAATGAAAGAAACAACCATCGACTCGGCCCTTCTGAAATTTTTGTGGAGGAGCAGTACTTTTTCCAGCAATAAATGGACTCATTCAAAATCCCGAGAAGAGATATCATCGAAATGGGGGATTCTTATATTCAATTGAAGTAACTGAAAGCTTAGCTAAGCTATAGGAATTGAAAGTTTTCTTTGAGTATATGGTATCGCTAACCGAATTGAAAGCAGAGTGAACATTATTGGGTGAGAAATGGTGTCATCACGAAAAATCTCTCCTCCCTATGAAATGTCTGTTGCTGTGGGACGCTTGTGACAAGTACTTCTGTCCAAACATAGGAAATACTTTCTGTGTACAGTATTTGCGTTCCTACCAGTGTCAAAATGCTTGAGAGATCATTCTTCGCAGGGAAATGAGTGAAGACTGACTTGCGGAATATAATGGACAGTGGTAGAGTGACTGGACCAGCGTTAATTCCAGTACACTGTCCTCTTCCATTGAAAGCTGAAAAAAAGCACTCCGTCTTCAGGCCACGAGTGGCCTACCGGGACCATCCGACCACCGTGTCGTCCTCAGTGGAGGATGCGGATAGGAGGGGCGTGGGGTCAGCACACCGCTCTCCCGGTCGTTATGATGGTATTCTTGACCGAAGCCGCTACTATTCGGTCGAGTAGCTCCTCAATTGGCATCACGAGGCTGAGTGCACCCCGAAAAATGGCAACAGCGCATGGCGGCCTGGATAGTCACCCATCCAAGTGCCAGCCACGCCCAACGAAGATTTCTTAAATGTCATGGCAAGAGAAGGGACACTAAGATTTTTGCTACAGTTAGCAAATAAAGTTCTGTGGTATTTATATGTGTGATAAAAAATTAATGTTATAAGTTAATTAGTAGCAAATTTCAATTACAGCAAAAAAAATTTGAAATAATTAACTATCTAACTAGTCCATCTTTTACGTAAAAGAAATGTTTGTTTCGTTGATAGAACTAAACAATCTTCAATGAATACTCCGATTTTATATTACACAGACAGTGTAAGGAAATCACTTCGTCGTACTACATTATCATATTTTTAATGCAACTGTTAACTCAGTTTATCGTCCACCTGTGGCGATCATGCAAGGAAACATATGTAAGACACTCACATAACGATTTGTGCGCCTGAACTGTATATTAAATATTGATTTAAGCTATTTAAAATAATTCCAATTAATTATATTCTTTCCAGTACACTGTCCTCTTCCATTGAAAGCTGAAAAAAAGCACTCCGTCTTCAGGCCACGAGTGGCCTACCGGGACCATCCGACCACCGTGTCGTCCTCAGTGGAGGATGCGGATAGGAGGGGCGTGGGGTCACCACACCGCTCTCCCGGTCGTTATGATGGTATTCTTGACCGAAGCCGCTACTATTCGGTCGAGTAGCTCCTCAATTGGCATCACGAGGCTGAGTGCACCCCGAAAAATGGCAACAGCGCATGGCGGCCTGGATAGTCACCCATCCAAGTGCCAGCCACGCCCAACGAAGATTTCTTAAATGTCATGGCAAGAGAAGGGACACTAAGATTTTTGCTACAGTTAGCAAATAAAGTTCTGTGGTATTTATATGTGTGATAAAAAATTAATGTTATAAGTTAATTAGTAGCAAATTTCAATTACAGCAAAAAAAATTTGAAATAATTAACTATCTAACTAGTCCATCTTTTACGTAAAAGAAATGTTTGTTTCGTTGATAGAACTAAACAATCTTCAATGAATACTCCGATTTTATATTACACAGACAGTGTAAGGAAATCACTTCGTCGTACTACATTATCATATTTTTAATGCAACTGTTAACTCAGTTTATCGTCCACCTGTGGCGATCATGCAAGGAAACATATGTAAGACACTCACATAACGATTTGTGCGCCTGAACTGTATATTAAATATTGATTTAAGCTATTTAAAATAATTCCAATTAATTATATTCTCTCATTTCCTTTGGTTTAATATTTTTTATTCTTTTAACAGGTGTTTTATTATTTCCTTCAGACTGTAATGTTTCTCAGCTGAAGATGCAAAGCTACAAAATTATTTTTTTTCCTTTTATAAGAGCAGTTACCTTAATTTTGCGGTTTGTTATTTGTTTATATGGTAGACCTTAATTAATTTTAATTTGAATTGCGTAAGATTTCGACAATATCCGTAATTCATCGATATTTACATCAGAAGGCGACTAGAGATCGTCATTTTCTACTGTTTACCTGTGCATAAGGATGGGTCACTTGGGAAACAGATTTATATCATGTCTTCAAGTTTTATAGCAAGAACGACGTTGTACTGTGAAAAGGCTTATTCGCAAGGTCCTTGGAACATTGAGGCCAACAATCACAACTCTCAAGTATTTGTACAGAAACGTGATATGAATGACAGCCTGTTTTGTATATCGTTGAGGATTTTGTTAGCTTGACGATTGTATTCTAATTAGTCTGGCAATAGAGCGATGTCATCATATCGCCAAACAAAGAAACATTTAATTGTGCATTTATGTAACAGGTTTCGACATATCAAGGAGTCGCAAGTTTAGTACTGAAAAATAAAGAACGGGCAAGAACGTAGCCAGGTCACTAGTGTAAGGTGGCAGAAGAAAAGATGATCAATTTGGCACCTTACATAAGGGTTTTGCACATCATAACGAGAAGGTGAATATGACACCCAACCTACTTTGGCAGTAATGAGCAGATTTGCTTGTAAGTACGTAATGCAAAAGGGATGACACTCAATAGACAGTATTAACATACCACTCCTATATAATGCATGTCAATGAGCAGAAGGTGAAACAAGCCATGAGAGGAAACGTTTTGTGTGGAAGCAGATGCAGGCAGAAGCAGAGGCCGCACCATGGGAGGCACCATAAAAACCTCTTAAGGGGCACCCCGCAGTGGGAATCGGTGACCGGACAGGTGATGCATACTGGAAAGCAAGTAACAGGCCACCAGAAGTAGGACAGAAAGAAGCTTTAGAAAACTGCGTTTCGGTATTCCAAATGGATACGAACAAAACCAGTGATGCAGTTGATCACGACAACAGCGAGTGGTACACATGTGAGGTATGTATGTAACTTTTAGGAATCTGGAGCGGGCACGAAACGTCCCATTTGCGGAAACGAACTAGGAAGGAGTAAAGTGCCGATATTTCGACGCAGTTTAATGGTAGGGCCATTGCGATTGGCAGAGGGAGTATCCACAAGATAAGGGGAATGCTCCTATTGGTCGAAAAAAGCCGTGAGGTGGAGAACTAAAGAACCCAGATGCGGAGACAGTTTGGCTACAAGAAAGACAAGCGCAAAATTTTCAGGGACTGTTTTCTGAACTAGCATCAAGTGCCCAATGGAACACATAATGCTCTGTACGAGGCAGAGGAGAAATCTGTGTGACCACTGCGTTCACTGTGGCTGACATTCGGCTAGATATTAGCTGTAGCGTCTATGAGCTCCAACTATGGTGAAACGAACCAGATAGTTAGTTAACTGATCTTGTGAGGACTGAGAGGGCATTTTAAGACGCATGCTGCTCCAGCCATGCGAGTGCATATCGCCATATTCCAAGACTAGGGATGAGTACATGTTTTCTCAGATAATGAGAAAATTAGGGAGGGTTTCTGCTGGAAAAATCAGCAAAGGCTTAATTAATTTTTATAGGAATTTCAGAGGATGAGAGCACCCATGCAAACGACACCTCATCTCAGGTAAGGTAAATACCGTCAGCAGATGTGTAAACTCGTTGGTTCACCAGCTTGCGTCCACTGTAAATTCGAGCTACCTTGGGTAACCTTTTGTTCAGCTTGTCACAAAACTAACCATCCTCCATAGACTTGATTGTCATCCTAAATAGTACTGAATTTTGAACCGGAATGAGATGAATTATCGTTGTACTGGCCAACATCCTCACGTACTCATAAGAAAAACGTTGTAAAGAATCTTCTAGTTAAAATTTAGCATTGTTGTGTTTAGGATTATTTAACTGTGTGACGACGAGATGCGTTCGTTTGACGGCTGTCATAACACTGTCACATTGCAAACTGCGTAAATGCGTGTATTTTTGTGATAAGATTGCAATATTAAACTAAAAACATTTACAGCTTACATAGTAGTTGTGTCCTCAAAACCTTACACTGGTATTGGGGGAAGGGGTCCGATTTGTTAGTTTTCAGATATATATTAAAAGACACCTATTTTCGGATTTATGACCCATGATCAGTGGCGTCTGATACAGAGGAATAAGCTAATATATATAGAGCAGAAATAAGAGAGAAAGAACAAAAAATAAAAAATAAAAATAAGAATAAGAAAGAATAAAAAAGTTAGAATTTGTATATAAATTAACACAAAACTACTAAAATAAGAAAACAATATCCATACAAGCGAAGATTAGACATTATAATTCAGTTATTAGGACAGAAGCAACTTATGGATCAGAGTGCCTAACACTGAACAAGAAAAGCGAACTAGGAGAACTAGAAAAAAGAGAGAGAAAAATACAAAGAAAAATTCAAGGTCCTGAGGAAAGCAAGGAAAATAGGTGGATTAAGAGGAGAAATGAAGACTTAAACAAAAATACAGAAAAGATCACAGATACAATGAGGAAGAGACGGCTAAAATTTTATGGACATTTAAAAAGAAGGGAAGAAACACGGATTATAAAGAAAATTTTTAATTACATTAGTAAGCTGAAAAAACTGTGGGATGGATACCAGCAGTAAAGAAAGACACCAAAAAAATAGATGTTACAGAAGAAATAATACGTGACAGGAATCACTTCAGGCTACTGATAGAAAAAGCAAACTAAGAAGATGAGGCAAAACCTCGACCCAAGACAGTGTGGACAGATGAGCAGAGACGAGTAGTTGGTGAGAAAATGAAGAAGTACTGGGAAGAATGGAAGAAAAAGAAACATCATAAGTCTTAAGTTGTATGTGGCCCATAGCTGGCCAAATTCATAAATTAAAAAAAAATTATATATATATATATATATATATATATATATATATATATATATATATATACACAGCAGTAATATAGGTGTAGTTACATTATGCACTTCTACAGTAATGACGTGTTTGTCAGTTAATACAACAGGGTCTGAAATATGTCCTATAATATAGTACACAGTTTGTCATGTACGCTACTATTGTTAAATTTTAGGTAGTGACAAGTCTTGACAATGTTTGACACAACTGTCATCTGGAGTAAACATGGAACTGACAGGTCAAGAAGTCTACATTATCTATCTTCTATTACTTCTAAGTTCTAAGATTTTCACACACACACACACACACACACATATATATATATATACATACATACATATATGCATACATACATACACACACACACACACACACATATATATATATATATATATATATATATATATATATATATATATATATATATATATATATATATATATATATATATACACTCCTGGAAATGGAAAAAAGAACACATTGACACCGGTGTGTCAGATCCACCATACTTGCTCCGGACACTGCGAGAGGGCTGTACAAGCAATGATCACACGCACGGCACAGCGGACACACCAGGAACCGCGGTGTTGGCCGTCGAATGGCGCTAGCTGCGCAGCATTTGTGCACCGCCGCCGTCAGTGTCAGCCAGTTTGCCGTAGCATACGGAGCTCCATCGCAGTCTTTAACACTGGTAGCATGCCGCGACAGCGTGGACGTGAACCGTATGTGCAGTTGACGGACTTTGAGCGAGGGCGTATAGTGGGCATGCGGGAGGCCGGGTGGACGTATCGCCGAATTGCTCAACACGTGGGGCGGGAGGTCTCCACAGTACATCGATGTTGTCGCCAGTGGTCGGCGGAAGGTGCACGTGTCCGTCGACCTGGGACCGGACCGCAGCGACGCACGGATGCACGCCAAGACCGTAGGATCCTACGCAGTGCCGTAGGGGACCGCACCGCCACTTCCCAGCAAATTAGGGACACTGTTGCTCCTGGGGTATCGGCGAGGATCATTCGCAACCGTCTCCATGAAGCTGGGCTACGGTCCCGCACACCATTAGGCCGTCTTCCGCTCACGCCCCAACATCGTGCAGCCCGCCTCCAGTGGTGTCGCGACAGGCGTGAATGGAGGGACGAATGGAGACGTGTCGTCTTCAGCGATGAGAGTCGCTTCTGCCTTGGTGCCAATGATGGTCGTATGCGTGTTTGGCGCCGTGCAGTTGAGCGCCACAATCAGGACTGCATACGACCGAGGCACACAGGGCCAACACCCGGCATCATGGTGTGGGGAGCGATCTCCTACACTGGCCGTACACCACTGGTGATCGTCCAGGGGACACTGAATAGTGCACGGTACATCCAAACCGTCATCGAACCCATCGTTCTACCATTCCTAGACCGGCAAGGGAACTTGCTGTTCCAACAGGACAATGCACGTCCGCATGTATCCCGTGCCACCCAACGTGCTCTAGAAGGTGTAAGTCAACTACCCTGGCCAGCAAGATCTCCGGATCTGTCCCCCATTGAGCATGTTTGAGACTGGATGAAGCGTCGTCTCACGCGGTCTGCACGTCCAGCACGAACGCTGGTCCAACTGAGGCGCCAGGTGGAAATGGCATGGCAAGCCGTTCCACAGGACTACATCCGGCATCTCTACGATCGTCTCCATGGGAGAATAGCAGCCTGCATTGCTGCGAAAGGTGGATATACACTGTACTAGTGCCGACATTGTGCATGCTCTGTTGCCTGTGTCTATGTGCCTGTGGTTCTGTCAGTGTGATCATGTGATGTATCTGACCCCAGGAATGTGTCAATAAAGTTTCCCCTTCCTGGGACAATGAATTCACGGTGTTCTTATTTCAATTTCCAGGAGTGTATATATATATATATATATGTGTGTGTGTGTGTGTGTGTGTGTGTGTGTGTGTTCATTGTTGAAGATTGTAATTTACATAATTCTATGAATGCGTGTCACAGTCATATATAAATATGATATATGATTAGACAGCTCTGTCAAACATTATCAACAATTCTCACTGCCTAAAATCTGACAGCTGTAACGCCAATGACAAATTTCGTAGTATGTGATAAGACATATTTCAGATCCTGGATTAACTGACAAGTACTTCAGTGCTATAAAAGTGAATAGTGTAAATATACTTGTACTAACTGCTATATATGTACAATTATAATTGTATAGGTATGTATGCACGTACAGTTCTTCCTTCCTCTGTATCAGATGCTACTGACGATGTGTCATAGAACCGAAAACCGATTTTGGCAAATAAGACATTTCTAGTACAGCTTATGGTATATAGAAGATGTCATTTAATTAAAATATTCTCTTTAACAATTTAGACACCTTCTCCCCTTTTGCTAAAATCCTGGCTGCGTCCTTGTCAATACTCCTTCCATACGAAATTGTGATTCCTTTATATCTCAGAATATGTGCTATCAACCGATTGCAACATACACATTATTTAAAAAGAATTTTGTGAGACAGAGTACGTTTTATTTATAGGTATCGTGGCCGTTGTTATTTCTATTAAATCTGCTGGGTTGATTACAGAATAATTTTCCTGAGCGATTAGTAAAATGTGGAGTTCACTAACAGTTTACTAACCATCATGGTTGCTTTCGGTCGTTAGATGGACAGTTTCGGCCTGCTTCACCATCTTCAGGTCATGTCTGTACTAATCAACACATGTGTCGTCAGAGAAAAGTTCTACTATAAAGAATCACTTTCTCAGGACCACTGTTCTGAAACAGTGAGAAAGAAGTGCATATTTTGTTTTAGTACGTCAAAGACTAGGCGAGATCGAAATTAAAAGTAACTTACAATCAACGTTTGGGTAGAAGACTGTGATGATGCTACAAATAAATCAGATCCGTAAAGTATCAAAACAAATGTCAACATCTGTGGTGATGGTAATGTGGAAAACCAGCGATGAGCATTAGAGCTAGGGTGTACTTTATGTAGGAAATGGAAAACGATCGGAATTCTAACAGCCATATGAGACCAAGGAAACAAAACAAGTTAAATTTATGCTGCAAAATGAGCATTACAGGAAGAGAGCACATTAGTTGCCGCGTGTGAAAGAGAGCATTTCACCAGAACTGCAAAGAAGGCAACGGAGATAAGCTGCAAAGCACCCCAGTGTTTTCACTAAAGAAAGTGCAGGCATTTCATGAAATACTGCAAGTCGCACTTCTACATGGACACAAAAGTCTGTCGGCGCGCTCTGCCTTTGTGCCTTGGCTTAAGTGTTAGCCAATCTTGAATGCTCTCGTCTGAGTTGATGAAATCGTACCAGGACCGTTGTGGTGTGGGGCGTTTACTGGAGCACCGTGTGCTATCTATCCATTGCCACACTCAATTTTAGATGGGGCCGCGAAGTACGGGGCGTTCACGGTTCAAAGTGAAGCCGTTTGGTGGATTCAGTTCTCAGAAGTGGAGCCGTCCGCTAAATCCTACCTTCACGACTGTTGAGCACTCACAGTGGATGGATAACTGTTTCGTCGAACCTATTTGTGAAGACTACAACGCTGCAGTTTGATAACGGTGGCCACCGGCCGGTATACACGTAAATTATATCTTGCCTTGACGTGACATAACTAGTTGAAAGTGGTGCTTTCCCGTAAATTCGTCAGTGTAACGCTTTAATTGAAATGATTTGTTAGGAACTTGCAGCCGTGTAATGTTACATTGTTCCATTGTTATGCTACTTGTGCAGAGTTATAGGTTCTGAAAGTTTCTATTGCGCCATTTGTAATCATAAAGTAGCACTGCCTAGCCGCTTACAGCTTTATTTGTCGGTTTACCAATTTAAAACATATTATGGCTCATTTAATTCACAACCGTGCCCACTCATAGTTTGTTTCAGAACAGAGTCGGTAACAGTTTGCGTGGCTGTTTAAAATTTCGACTTAGGGCTTTCAGTGCTCTGTCAAACTCTTCACGCAGTATCATATCTCCCATTTCATCTTCATCTACAACGTCTTCCATTTCCATAATATTGCTCTCAAGTACATCACCCTTGCATAGACCCTCTATATACTCCTTCCACCTTTCTGCTTTCCCTTCTTTGCTTAGAACTGGGTTTCCATCTGAGCTCTTGATACTCATACAAGTGTTTCTCTTTTCTCCAAAGGTCTCTTTAATTTTCCTGTAGGCAGTGTCTATCTTACCCCTAGTGAGATAAGCCTCTACATCCTTACATTTCTCCTCTAGCCTTGCCTGCTTAGCCATTTTGCACTTCCTGTCGATCTCATTATTGAGACGTTTGTATTCCTGTTTGCCTGCTTCATTTACTGCATTTTTATATTTTCTCCTTTCATCAATTAAATTCAATATTTCTTCTGTTAGCCAAGGATTTTTAATAGCCCTCGCCTTTTTATCTACTCGATCCTCTGCTGCCTTCACTACTTCACCCCTCAAAGGTACCCATTCTTCTTCTACTGTATTTCTTCGCCCATTTCTGTCAATTGTTACTTTATGCTCTCCCTGAAACTCTGTACAACCTCTGGTTTAGTCAGTTTATCCAGGTCCCATCTCCTTAAATTCCCACATTTTTGCAGTTTCTTCAGTTTTAATCTACAGTTCATAACCAACAGATTGAGGTCAGAGTCCACATCTGCCCCTGGAAATGTCTTACAGTTTAAAATTTAGTTCCTAAATCTCTGTCTTACCATTATATAATCTAGTTAGCAATAATTAAGTTATGCTCTGTGCAAAATTCTACCAGGCGGCTTCCTCTTTCATTTCTTATCCCCAATACAGATTCACTTACTACGTTTCCTTCTCTCCCTTTTCCTACTATCGAATTCCAGTCACCCATGACTATTAAATTTTCATCTCCCTTTACTACCTGAATAATTTCTTTTATCTCATCATACATTTCTTCAATTTCTTCGTCACCTGCAGAGCTGGTTGGAATATAAACTTGTACTACTGTAATAGGCGTGTCTATCTTGCCTACAATAAGGCGTTCACTATGGTGTTTGTAGTAGCTTACCCGCACTCCTATTTTTTTATTCATTATTAAACCTACTCCTGCATTAACCCTATTTGAGTTTGTATTTATAACCCCGTATTCACCTAACCAAAAGTCTTGTTCCTCCTGCCACCGAACTTCGTTAATTCCCACTATACCTAAATTTAAACTATCGATTTCCCTTTTTAAATTTTCTAACCTACCTGCCTGAATAAGGGATCTGACATTCCACGCTTCGATCCGTAGAACGCCAGTTTTCTTTCTCCAGATAACGACTTCCTCCTGAGTAGTCCCCGCCCAGAGATCCGAATGGGGGACTATTTTACCTCCGGAATATTTTACCCAAGTTGATGCCACCATCATTTAACCATACTGTGAAGCTGCATGCCCTCGGGAAAAATTGCGGCTGCAGTTTCCCCTTGCTTTCAGCCGTTCGCAGTACCACCACAGCAAGGCCGTTTTGGTTAGTGTTACAAGGGCAGATGAGTCAATCATCCGGAGTGTTGGCCCTGCAACTACTTTGAAAGGCTGATGCCCCTCTTGAGGAACCACACGTTTGTCTGATCTCTCAAAAGATACCCCTCCGTTGTGGTTGCACCTACGGTACGGCAATCTGTATCGCTGAGGCACACAAGCCTCCACACCAACGGCAAGGTCTATGGTTCGTGGGAATTTCTAGATTCTATTTTACTTTTGATATCACGCTGTTGATAATGTAGCTATTTTCATATTTATTTCTGGGGCTGATGATGACAAAGTATATCTTCGAAACCGGTAATCAACAAATTGATAATGAAATTACAGCTGACGGTATTTTTGACAATTGTAATATGTCGACCGTGATCTTCTCCTCATATTTCGCAAGGATAGATATACCGAGACTTCTCACTACTTTCTCTCTACTTTCTCACTACTTTCTCTCTAAAGCTGAACATACTTTGTTTGAAAGTGACAAATCCACTGAATTGCGACGTACATTGCACGTAATATCTAATAGTGTGTCTGTGTGTCACCGTCTGTAACGAGGATAAGTGCTACGTGCTTGGTACTTTGATGAATAATTACCCAAAGTTAAACTATATAACTACCATACTACAAGAAATCTCCTTGAATAACGGAAAGTCAGTAGGAGTAAAAACAATCCACTGCCAATTCAAGACAAGAAAGCTTTAACAACAGCGATAGATGGTGAGAAACGTCACTGGAAGTTATGACAAGAACAAGATCAACACGTGATTTTCCCGACGAAGGGAGTACTCACGGAGGGTCAATGACAAATGAAAAGTACTAAAACAAGTACTGTGTGAGTATAACTGGAAGGTTAGTAGTGCGTCCGATGTGGTGTCTTGGGTCGCTTCTGGTCCGCAGCGGTGCGTAGCACTGTTATAATATTGAGTTTAGTTTTATGTTTGAAATTTTTAACTGTTATGTGTAGGTTTCGAGTGCCAATGTATCACAGGTTCCTATTTAACAGAAGAAAAAGAAAAAGATCATCTCTGCACGGATTCAGAATACATTTCTGATATTTTGTTTAATGGGGTAGGTACTGACAGATTATTCCAGCTGTAACAAATATATTCAGTACTGTGTTTTTATACTATGAGAGATTTGCTTTACTATTTATGACCAAAACAGATTGTATTATACAACCTGCAGAAAATAAAAAAAACTGCAGGTTTAGTGTGTAACATCAATACATGTATAACTAATCCGCTAAAGTACTTCATTAGTCTGTCTAACATCATTCGCCTGCCGAAGTGTCTTATTGACGTCGAAGTCGTAGGTATTAGAGTCATACTACCGTATTTTGATCTGTTCCATTTATTTTACCTCTTTCGCTATTAGATCCCAACATATTTCCATTGCTCGTTGAGGAACAATCTATGTTTTAATGGTTTGTTCATCGAGGACCAACTCTCGCAGCCAAACGTGACTGGTGATGGTAGTGGTACTGGAATGAATAGTGAGTATGAAATTTCCATTTCAGAAATCACGAAAGATTCCTTTCGATAACTTAAATGTATCAAAAGCACTTAACGCTGATTTTGCTCTTCTGTTTAATTCATTTTCTGTGTATCACGTTAACTGCTCCAATTACACGATATTCTCGAACCTATTTGTATGTAAAAGTCATCTGTACATTTTATTTCCAGTCTGATGCTGATTAGAAGTTATTTTAGCCTAAATACAAATGATGTTCAAGCGATATTTTCTCATTCGGTTTCGAGGTTCATGAGCATGAAACGAACGAAAATAGAAAATATCATTTGCTAAATATTGTAGATAAGATGAGTTATGAGAATATGTTGTCCATCACCTGATTTCCAGGTTAGGGTGTTGGGAACTGCCTATAGGACTCTTGAAAAGACTTTTGTCGACATTAAATCATCTTGTCTGTTTTGTAAGTGCTTCATTTCTCTACATGCACCACTAAAACAAGCTTTTTTCTTACCTGGTGAAAATCTAGGACAATCTCCAAGCAGTTCGAAACATCTTGTATATCAAGGGGAAGCCGATAGTTTTATTAAATCACCTATCTCGTTAAGTAGAACGAACACAGATATTTGGTAGTTTCATGGCACTGTTATCTGGTTTCAGGGTATTGTTTTTTTTTCACTGAGACTCAATGAATAATTTTGCATGCTCTTTTCAATTACTACAGCTTGAACAATTTTCATTAAAACTCCACTATCTACTAATACATTGTGTTGCTTCATGTCTGAAATGGCTTCATGTACCTCACTGGCGTGACCTTCAGAATGTCATTATTTTTATAATTTCCTGTGCGGTTTATGATTAACATTTTCTTCTACATAAATATTTACTCTTCGAGGGACAGTACAGTTTTCTCTGTGTTGGTATTTATAGTGCCTTCTATTATCTGAGCGGATGGAGTGTGTTATCTACGTAACATTTGTACCTATTTTGTTTTCTTCGCACTCTCATTGTTCTCGTCTTTCTCTTATTAAATCTTCGCCGTACTTCCTCACATCGACTCTGAGACTTTTCCACACAATTTTTTTTTCAGTTTACCATAATCCTTCAAGTCACTGTTATGGTTTAATATTTTGTCTTCTTCTTGGCGCTCGATAATTTTCGCACTTTTGAGATTCGTAATCATGCGCAATTTGTCTATATGATAACACTTTCACCGATGGACGTTCTTTTACTTCCTTTTGGATACTGTTACAATTTCAGCTCTGTGGCCATTTCGAGCTATAATAATAACGGGGACTTTGGAAATGACTGTATAGCTGAAATCGCAATAATATCTAATAAGAACAGACACATGGCTAACGTGTCATTATTTACATCATTGTCTTTAATAATTTCCTTGTATCTCTCGCTTCAAAAATTCTACTTAATGTCGTTAAGAAAAGATAGAAGACTGAAATAAACCCTTATTTGGGAGAAGACTAGTTTGCATATGCGGAAAGGAAGAAAAAGAACAGGTAAACTGTAATGGCACTATCAATTATTCTAGAAAGAAGAATTGAGGTGCGCTGGAAAACGTGTTCAGCGTGAATTGACGTAGAGAAGGCTTGTAAAGAGCGGAATGGAACATACTGTTTGGGAAATCGAATAAAACTAAAATCAGCTGAGTAGATAAAAGGTTGATTCACCATCTATTCAAAAGCAGAGTGTATAATTAGATATGTGTAGCACTTAAGAAGGAGAATGGGATAAGAAGAGGTGTCCGACAATGCTGTCCTCCCTCTATTTATTGGATTTATTGTAGTAAAGTGCAACACAAACAATGAAAAGCAGCACAAAACGGATAAAAAACGGTAAAAAAATGTTTTTTGTTTCATTTACTCATGTTACAGCAGTCTTAACAGATTCTGAAAAGGGCTAGAACTATAAGTTAGAAACTTAGATTATCACAAACTGAAAATAAATGCAAACAAGACTAAAGATAACGGGGATAGATAAACCTAACTGACAAGTAAGAGCAACGAGTAGGACAGGAAATAAAATGCTAAAGCTTGTAGATGTATTGTGCTATGTAGGCTGTACAATAACAGATGAAATCAGATGTGTAATGGATATTAAAAGAAGAAATGAAATTAAATGCGTCAAAACACTTATATAGAGTATTTTAAGCTTTGGTTGTGAAAACGAGAAAGGAAAAAAAGTAATACGTATGTTGTTTTGGAGAATGGCTACAATAACATCCTTAATTGAAAGAAATCGAATGAGTGATGGTTCAAATAAATTAGAGACAAAAGGGCGTTGATTAACATGATACGGAGAAGAAAAACACAATGTAATGGACACATAATCCGTCAAAACAGCTTCACAACAATACGTCTTGGAAGGAAAAATCCTGGGAAAAAAATCACAAGGCGGGCCCCCAACATCCATATTTCAGTGGTACCAGCGGCAGCAACTACAACCGGATGGTGCAGATGGTGAGATGCAGGAGAGTGATGCTACATGAATAAAGCGTTGACGTAAGTGTCTGATGATGATGATGATGACGATGACGACGACGATTACACAAGATGCTGGTTATCGGCAGCTGACAGGTGGTAACAAGTGTTCGTGACAGGAGGCCGGCGTGTTTACGGCTGTTGGCGGCTTGTTTTCCGCAGCGCACGTCAGTTCCCCGGCTTCCCTCTGACAGACGCGCGAGATTTACACAGCACTGCTCGTCCACTGCTGATTCACTCAACCGTAGGCATCACAGAGCACATATTGTTCGTCGTCCCGACGTTCAAATGGGGCGCGTGTAGCAGCTGTTGGCTGTTTCACTAACCCTGTGTATATTTCAGACATTTACTGTAAACACATCGGGGTTCGGTTTCGCCGGGTGCTTGTCGTGTACTTGAGCCCTCAACAATTTCTGTTTCTATACGCCTGAGTTCGTAACACGCAGGCTAGAAAAGTCTCTATCATCACGCACAGAAAATAGTTCTCCACTAACTTGCTGCCGTCCCTTCCCGAACTTTCATCTACATTCCGAAAATATTTCATAATCTGAAGCGTTACAATATTTTTTTCTTTCTTAGCGTGTAAAACTCATCTTGAACAGACAGTGATCTTTTAGTGAACAGAACACAGTACTTTGCGAGAAAAGAACTCGCGTTGTGTCTGGACTTTAATCGTAAAACAGGTGATTTAACTTTTATCTCCATGAGAAAAACGGTTTGCTCTGTCAATTTTTGTGCCTTGTTTCATTCTTCTTTTGTTAGTTGCTTTTATAGTCTCGGCCTTGCTTGTATACTTACGGACATATTATCCATGCAATTCTTCTTGAATAAAATGTAACAATAAAAGGAATTCATTGTATTGTGCTTCTTCATTTTAATGTCAAGTTTGATAACTAATCTCACGGGTCAGGAGGTTAGGTTTCTGATCATAATTAACAAACTTGGTCGTGGTGTGTTGAGCCATCATTGTGCCAATCTCACTGAGGTAATTGCTATTTATATTTATTACATGGAACCTGCTTGTTTTATGTTGACGAGTCCGATTTGCCAGAGCGAGCAGAAAATGCCGCACTTGTAACTTTAACTTTCACAGTCACAGAATTTTTAGCGAAACCAATTCCAGACGTGTTCTCGTTACTTGGTTCCAGCGAGAGGGAAAAACATTTTATCGTAAAACATTTGTTATCAAAAAATTAAACTTAGATTTCTCCCTCTCAGAAGTCGTTGACATCCGAAGTGATCTGCAACCACAAATCACCAATAAATCAATCCGACTTCGAACATTATTTAATCAGAAAGACTTTTCGCATTTCCTTCTCTTCACAGATCGCATATAATTTGCGTTAACAGCTGCTGGTCGTAACCGATGTAAATGCGGGAACTTGGCTTTAGTTTGCACGCGATATCCGCTTACACAACTAAGGCACGTGATACGTAACACTTTGTGGACAGAAGGGGAAATTTCACGTGCCTCTCCACCACGTATTTTGACACCTCTGATTCTCTCCTACTTCAGCGTGCGTAACGTTCGCCACAATGTATTAGTTTCTGAACTTTGCTATTACTCTCGGTGTGTAATTGAAACTGGTCATTGGCTCACCTTTCACTGCGTATGGTAGCTGTACATGACCTTAAATAAAAGGATTATTCGCTACACTTCAAAAATCACTATACGATACAGAAAAGTTGAAAATTATAATATCACATTTCGTGTAGTATAATGATATCATTAAGATAGTTTTCTTAAATGTATGTGCCAAATATGTTTCCAAACGATAGATCTAACAAATATTATCCTCTTATTTTTCAAAAACGTATTATTTTTGATTTATTGGATTTATTTCGAAATTAATTTATTCAGTTTTTTTTTCATTAGAGGCAACGAGATTGTTTTATAACGTTTTAAAAAAAAAATACTTCAATGAGAACATTATACACTACTAACCATTACAATTGCTACACCAAGAAGAAATACAGATGATAAACGGGCATTCTTTGGACAAATATATTATTCTAGAACTGACATGTGATTACATTTTCACGCAATTTGGGTGCATAGATCCTGAGAAATCAGTACCCAGAACAAAGACCGCTGGCCGTAAGAACGGCCTTGATACGCCTAAGCATTGAGTCAAACAGAGCTTGGATGGCGTGTACAGGTACAGCTGCCCATGCAGCTTCAACAAGATACCCCAGTTCATCAAGAGTAGTGACTGGCGTATTGTGTCGAGCCAGTTCCTCGGCCACCATTGACCAGACGTTTTCAACTGGTGAGAGATATGGAGAATGTGCTGGTCAGGGCAGCAGTCGAACATTTTCTGTATCCAGAAAGGCCCGTACAGGACGTGCAACATGCGGTCGTGCATTATCCTGCTGAAATGTAGGGTTTCGCAGGGATCGAATGAAGGGTAGAGCCACTGGTCGTAACACATCTGAAATGCAACGTCCACTGTTCAAAGTGCCGTCAGTGCGAACAAGAGGTGACCGAGACGTGTAACCAATGGCACCCTATACCATCACGCCGGGTGATACGCTAGTATGGCGATGACGAGTTCACGCTTCCAACGTGCGTTCACCGCGATGTCACCAAACACGGATGCGACCATCATGATGCTGTAAACAGAACCTGGATTCATCCGAAAAAATGACGTTTTGCCATTCGTGCACCCAGGTTCGTCGTTGAGTACACCATCGCAGGCGCTCCTGTCTGTGATGCAGCGTCAAGGGTAACCGTAGACATGGTCTCCGAGCTGATAGTCCATGCTGCTGCAAACGTCGTCGAACTGTTCGTGCAGATGGTTGTTGTCTTGCAAACGTCCCCATCTTTTGACTCAGGGATAGAATCGTGACTGCACGATCCGTTACAGCCATACGGATAAGATGCCTGTCATCTCGACTGCTAGTGATACGAGGCCGTTGGGATCCAGCACGGCGTTCCGTATTACCCTCTTCAACCCACGTATTCCATATTCTGCTAACAGTCATTGGATCTGGACCAACGTGAGCAGCAGCGTCGCGATACGATAAATCGCAATTGCGATAGGCTACAATCCGACCTTTATCAAATTCGGAAACGTGATTCTACGCATTTCTCCTCCTTACACGAGGCATCACCACAACGTTTCACCAGGCAACGCCGGTCAACTGCTCTTTGCGTATGAGAAATCGGTTGGAAACTTTCCTCATGTCAGCACGTTGTAGGTGTCGCCACCAGCGCCAACCTTGTGTGAATGCTCTGAAAAGCTAATCATTTGCATATCACAGCATCTTCTTCCTGTCGTTTAAATTTCGCGTCTGTAGCACGTCATCTTCGTGGTGTAGCAATGTTAATGGCCAGTAGTGCATGTAAGTGATTCGTTTGTTGTGTAAAAGTCTTTCCTTGATGCATGAATAATCTTTCCTCTTCCTGGCTATTTGTGTGAGAGACGGAAGTATTTTGTTGGCGGGAAATAATAATGCAAGCTACTACGTTGAACATTGTGTACCAGAACCGAGAGTGAACAATAAAAATGGAACACTAAGAGCGAAATGCTCGGATTAAGAAGGAGGTAAGGCAGGAGTGCACAATCACTCTGTACAGTTATAATATCGACGAAGCAATGAGGGAAATAAGACGACATTTCAGAAATGGGATGATCATTGGAGGTGAATTAACATTAACAAGTTTCCCTCATGACGCTGTTGTTCTCAGCGTCAGTAAGAAAGTTTCACAGGTTATGTTGGATGAGATAAACACTTAATGACAATTGAATACCGATTGGATGCAAACGAATGAAACACGACACGATTGAGTAGCAGCAACGAGATTAGCGATAAGCTTATCCAAGGACATGAAGGATTTCTAGCTACCAGTGATGCATGGTAAAGCATGACAGATGAAGCAAGGACGATATTAGTAGCACTCTAGCATTGTCAAAGAGATGATGCCCCGCTGAATCTCAAACATACGACTCAGCTGGAAGATATTTCTCAGGATACATGTCTCTTGAACAGGATTATATGGATGTGAAATCTGGGAGAGAAGATAATCCGAGCATTTCAGAAGTGTTGCTTCAGAAGGATGCTGTAAAATGTGTGGACTGATGTGAAATGGGAGTTCCACAGAGTTGGCTATGAAAAGAATATATATTATAGAACGATGAGAAGAAAGGGAAATGACAGAGTATATGTTAAGACATCAGAGTATAGCTTTCTTAATACTTGAGGGATCTGTTGAGGGCAAAAGCTGAAGGAGAAGACAGAAGTAGCAATATATAGAGGATTCTGAATGTAAGCGCCAGTCTGTGATTAAAAGATTCGCAGAAGAGAGAAGTCCCTAATGGGGCCCATCAAGCCAGCCGGGAAACTGATGACAAAAAAAGTTATTGTATTGATTTGAATAGCTCCTCAGCCATTACAAGCCATATGTTGACTTTTGCAGTTTCTCTGGTCGTCGGGTCTAATATAGCAACTCGCCAAGTGGCCGATTTTTAGTCGTCAGAGCCGGCCGGAGTGGCCGTGCGGTTCTAGATGCTACAGTCTTGAACCGAGCGACCGCTCCGGTCGCAGGTTCGAATCCTGCCTCGGGCATGGATGTGTGTGATGCCCTTAGGTTAGTTACGTTTAATTAGTTCTAAGTTCTAGGCGACTGATGACCTCAGAAATTAAGTCGCATAATGCTCAGACCCATTTCAACAATTTTTTTTTTTTTAAACGTCAGAACTCACACTGGAATTCCGCTTAGATTTATAAAGTACACTTTATTCTATAATTTTTAACGGACATTTTATGTTCATATGTCTTGACTAGTGATGAGTGGGTGTTGTGTGATGTCCTTAGGTTAGTTAGGTTTAAGTAGTTCTAAGTTCTAGGGGACTCATGACCATAGACGTTAAGTAACGTAGTGCTCAGAGCCATTTGACCCATTTTGTCTTGAGTAAGACGTATTCTCCAAATAAGCAATACCGCGTTTCGGACTCTCGTTGTATACCTATTTGCGTCTCTACAGCCCGACGTTCGTGCGACTTTGCTGCAGCAACAGAAACTCTCCAAGAAACTGTAATGCCCGCACACCTTTGCTCCGGCAGAAACACTCTTGACATAGCAGCGCTGCTATAATGTGCTTGCAACTGCTCAAAGAACAGGTTTTAGTGAGTAGTTGATGGCTAATGGCTCTAAGCGCTGTGGGACTTAGCATCTGAGGTCATCAGTCCCCTAGAACGTAGAACTACTTAAACCTAACTAACCGAAGGACACCACACGCATCCATGTCCGAGGCAGGATTCGAACCTGCGACCGTAGCAGCCGCGAGGTTCCGGACTGAAGCGCCTAGAGCCGCTCGGCCACAGCGGCCGGCTGAGTATTTGAGAAGTATTCTTTAAGACAGTGCCGAAACCGGCATACCGTACGCGACAAATGCTAAACATATTATCCGTTGGAAATGGCTTTAAGGCTAAAGTTTCGTGATGATTATGGTCTTCATAACGATGAGAGAATTCTTTGACGCACATTGATGCCTCGTTCGCAGCGAAATTGCTATAGTGGAGTCAATGATTAAACTATAGACGTCGAAAAGCAGTTAACGAGGGTTCTTGCGAACCGACTAAAAGCCTGCGGAAATTCTTAAATTTGCCAAGTTCGCTCTGCTAGCATTGCGACAGCACTGCTACCAAAATTTCGCAAATATACGCTCACAAAACGAAACCGGGGTGAATTTTTTTTCCACACGTTACAGGAGAAATGATTTACACTTACTATTTTGTTTACAAAAGCTTGTTTCCATATTTAGTTTACGCTGAGGGTTTCATATCTAGTGCACTACATCGCAGCGTAACGGCATCGTTTACAAGCAATGTAGGCGCAGCAGTTAACATCGCTCGACGGACGCGACACGCCTGATCGAACTCTCTGTTAATATATTAGCTGGGAACAGCGCAGCTGTATTACGCGCTAGCTCCGTACCTCGCTTGACAGCAGGGTAAACTCGGGGAACTCGTTATATCTCCCATTCCAGGAAACGCTGTAGCACTAGATTACAGCCCGTTCGGCTAGTGGCGATGCGCTGTTATACTACGATTTCTAAATATACGCTGTGTATCAAAAAGAATCATCCGATTTGTTACGTCTATATGAACGCTTTTGGCAATGTTGACTGGAATACTCTCTTTCAAATTCTGAAGGTGGCAGGGGTAAAACACAGGGAGCGAAAGGCTATTTACAATTTGTACAAAAACCAGATGGCAGTTACAAGAATCGAGGGACATGAAAGGGAAGCAATGGTTCGGAAGGGAGTGAGACAGGGTTGTAGCCTCTCCCCGATGATATTGAATCTGTATATTGATCAAGCAGTAAAGGAAACAAAAGAAAAATTCGGAATAGGTATTAAAATCCATGGAGTACCGGGCGTGAGTCGTGCTTCGGTAGCTCAGATGGTAGAGCACTTGCCCGCGAAAGGCAAAGGTCCCGAGTTCGAGTCTCGGTCGGGCACACAGTTTTAATCTGCCAGGAAGTTTCCTACAGAAGACTGCTGAAGATTAAAAGGGTAGATCACATAACTAATGAGGAGGTATTGAATAGGATTGGGGAGAAGAGGAGTTTGTGGCACAACTTGACTAGAAAAAGGGATCGGTTGGTAGAGCATATTCTGAGGCATCGAGGGATCACCACTTTAGTATTGGAGGGCAGCGTGGAAGGTAAAAATCGTAGAGGGAGACCAAGAGATGAATACACGAAGCAGATTCAGAAGGATGTAGGTTGTAGTAGTTGCTGGGAGATGAAGAAGCTTGCACAGGGTAGAGTAGCATGGGGAGTTCAGGACTGAAGACCACAACAACAACAAGATATTTCTGAAACTAATAAACATATGCAATGAATTTTGTTTTTTTATGAACGGGAATTCATAAAGTTTTCTTCACATATTTTCATAGGAGGAACTTCCTGGCAGGTCAAAACCGTGTGCCGGACCGAGAGTCGAACTCGGGACGTTTGCCTTTCGCGGGCAAGTGCTCCATCAACTGACCTACCCAAGCACGACTCATTCCCCGTCCTCACAGCCTTAATTCCGCCAATACCTCGTCTCCTACCTTCCAAACTTACCAGAAGCCCTTCTGCTAACCTTGTAGAACTAGCACTCCTGGAAGAAAGGATATTGCGGAGACATGGCTTAGCCACAGCCAGGGGGATGTTTCCAGAATGAGATTTTCGCTCTGCAGCGGAGTGTTCGCTGATATGAAACTTCTTGGCAGATCGAAACTCTGTGCCGGACAGAGACTCGAACTCGGGACCTTTGCCTTCCGCGGGAAAATGTTCTACCAACTGAGCTACCCAAGCACGATTCACGCCCCGTGTTCATAGGTATTCAATACGCCCCCATTTAGATACATGGCATATGTCAATGCGGTATTCAGATTGTTCCCACACTGCAGTGAGCATGTCTTGAGTTACAGCTTCCACAGCTGCTGTTATGTCTCAGTTCATTCATTATTGTTGGTAGCGGAGGCACATAAAGAGTCTTCAATAACAAATTCAAATGGTTCAAATGGCTCTAAGCACTATGGGACTTAACATCTGAGGTCATCAGTCCCCTGGAACTTAGAACTACTTTAATCTAACTAACCTAAGGACATCACACACATCCATGCCCGAGGCAGTATTCGAACTTGCGACCGTAGCGGTCGCGCGGTTCCAGACTGTAGCGTCAAGAACCGCTCGACCACTCCGGCCGGCAGTCTTTTATAACCCTCCCTCCCCAAAGAAATAATCACATAGTCATGCCCGGTGACCTTGGAGGCCAGTAATGTAAGACTGAATCATTTGGTCCAGTGCGACCGATCCATCGTTCTGTAACCCTTTGATTTAAAAATTACCGCACTTCCAGATGCCAGTGTGGCACTGTCCTTTCCTCCTGGTAAATGAAGCCGTTCGAATCAGTCTCCAACAGTAGGAAAGAAAGTTCTGAAGAATATCGAGATATGTGCTTCCTCTAACGGTGTTCTCGGCAAAGAAAAATGGACCACACATCTTTTCCCGTTAAATTTTAGACCGTCCCTCTCACGTAGAACTTCATGTGGTTTGTTCCGTACATTACGACAGCTCACCTTCCAATTTAATTGGAATGCCGCCTCGTCACTAAACACTAAGCGTCGAAGAAAACTGTTGTCCTCCATCTAGCTCAGAACGAAATTACAGAAATCCAAACGTTGTTGTTTGTCACCTTTACGAAGAGATTGCAGTAGCTGAATTTTGTATGGTCGCATGCGTAAACGTCGACGCAACACACGCCAGTCGGACATCGCAGGCATGTCGAGCTGTCGAACTGCACGGCGAACGGATTTCTGCGGACTCCTTGTGAAACTGTGGCGGATACGTTCGACGTCTGTGTCAGGCGCTAGGAAACAGCCTGGCGATTTTAGTTTACACAAACAACCTGTTTCTCGGAATTTTTCATGTCGTTGTCTCGTGGAGAAGAGTCCACACCATATCTACTACGAAAGTCATGCTCAAGAGTTATTACTGACCCACATTGCGAAAAACGTAGAACGCAAAACGTTTCATGTTGCCCCGACACCATTTTTACTAGAATTGAAGTGGGCGCACACTGCTGCTATCTAGCGGGAACCATGTAAAACTTGAGAGTATGTTCTTTCCAACAGTATGTTGTTCACGCACGTATCTCAAATAGCATAATAGTTATAATTGTTTCTGAAAATCGTATGGTTCTTTTTGATAGACCCTGTACATTTCTACATCTACGTCTTTACTCTGTTAGTCACCGTCCGGTATATATGTGCTTATCTGTGTGTGTGGCGGAGATACTGGGTGGTTATAACCAAACTTGCCCAATTAACATGTTAAAACACGGAAAGTAATTACAGATACGGATCCTTTACATCTCCCAAAAGCTTGATCGTCCCCACCCGCTTGTCTCTCCCATCCTCTCCTACCCCACCCCACTGCCTCGCCCGTACCATTGCATCCCACCTGCTCTCCATCTTCACACTCCCCATACCCTTGCCCAAGGTGACTTCCGCCAACTCCCCCTCCTTGATGATGTCCTCATTCCTTCCATATACCCCTTCTACCAGATCTAATACTCCCCTTCCTCTCCCCCTTCCCTCCTTTCACCCAGGACTCCCTCTCTCTCCTTTCTCACCATCCTTTCTTCCCCTCCTCTGCTCTCCCATTTTCCGACTCCCCCCCCCCCTATTCCCAGGTTTCCACACCTAACCCTACCCTATGCCCTCGCATCTCCCTTATTTTCCTTCTTTTCTCTCACTGGCCTCTTCCCCCCCCCCCTGCTCCTTTCCCCCCTGCCTGTCCTCTACACCCAGTTGCAGCCCCCCCCCCCCCCCCCAACTCATCAAGTGTGTTCAGTGTTTTCTGTGCCAAAGATCGCCAACAGTTTAGTACCACAGTGTTTTCTTCATTTATGTGCATCAATGTTATCTCTAGTGTGCTCCTTCATTCACGTGTCAAACTCATTGTCTTCGTTTGTGTGCACTGTTGAACTTGTGTTGCTTGAGGCTTTCCCGACGGACATGTTGTATATATGGTTCTCGGGCGAGGCGTCGGATGTCACAGTGCAAACTCCACAATATTTCGTCAGCGCAACTGGCCGACATCTTCAGGTGCGACGAACACACTGCTAAGGCAGGACCAGGGCCCCCTATTTATGCCAGGCGCCTACGTGGACGCGCAGTTTTGCTTGCGGCTTCCGTCAGAGGTCGCTGGGGCGGCCGATGGCAGCGCAGAGCAGCGGCGGCAGCCTCCGCGCGTGCGCCGAAGTTTTTGGTTCTTCATCCTGTGGGTGGCGTTACTGTCCTTCTAGCTACCAGCTGATATCGTTGCTATTGGCCATCGAATTTGGCGCCTCCACGCATGCGCACTTCCTGCCTAAAACTGGCATAAATAGGGGGCCCTGTTCCTGCCTTAGCAGTGTGTTCGTCGCACCTGAAGATGTCGGCCAGTTGCGCTGACGAAATATTGTGGAGTTTGCGCTATGACATCCGACGTCTCGCCCGAGAACCATATATACACCACTGTTGAACTTGTTTATGAAACCAGAGCCATCCGACGAAAGCCTTCCTTACTATTCTTGTGTGTGTCTTCTGTTCGTAACATTCATGTATTTTTAGTTATTTGTCTCCATGTTCATTATGTGTTTTTCTGTTGGCCAAACAGCGGCATATGTAAGCCGCTGCCGACCCACCTTTCTATAAAGTGAAAGTACAAGAAACAAAAAAAAAAAAGGGAACTAATTACCATACGAGTCCCAAACTTGGTATCATTAAAGTCAAGAACATAGGGAAGCGAAATAATGCAGAATCATTTGAGTTGAAAGACTTTTAATCTGTTGCTACGATACATCGCACTCTTATATACCAGTGCTACTACTGCTACAAAAGGGGCCCAATATGGCACACATCAGTGTCCACAGGAGTCTGAATGTGCAGGATTGCATTCAGCACAGCAGAACGAAGCATGTCCATAGGTATGCTGGCTACCCCTCTTGATATGCTACACTTCAGGTCAGCACATGGTCAATGCTCCCCTGGTAAACCCTGTCCTTCAGGTAGCCCCACAACCAGAAATCATAGGGAGTGAGATCAGGTGACCGTGCCAGCCAAGCATTTGGAAATAATCGGTTGATAATTCTGAGGAGCAGGTGAATTTCACGAGTGATGTACGATGTGGCTTCATCTTGCATGAGAGCTGTTGAGTTCAATGCGGATCTCTCCTGTAGGGAGGGTATGAAAGGTTGGCGAAGCATATTGAAGTAACACTGGCCAGTCACGCTGCACGTCTTTCATCCTTGAGCGCCAACCTGTTCACAAAAGAATAGACTGAAGATGAACTTAGCCATGAAACCACACTATACGGTGACACGTTCACCATGCACATTAACTTCATGCACAGTGACTGGAGGTAACGATCCCTATAGTCGGCAATTCTGTACGTTCACTTCACCCATCAGAGGAAACTGAGATTCGTCTGTCCATAGGATGGTCCAGAGCCAGCCCTCATCAACTCCAATCGTTGCGAGAAAGTGCAGAGCGAAGTCAACACGCCGTTGTGCGTCCTGTGGGCAAGCTGCTGTACGATATGGATCTTGTACGGATACCATTTGAGAAGCACCTTCCGTACAGTGGACGACGCGATGTTCAACTGTCGTGACACAGCACGAGCACTGCGTGACGTTCGCGAATTGTGCGCAGCGTTATCTATCATAGCGACAGCCAATTCATCAATGGAGCGACCGGTTGTCGGCCTCTTCCCTCCCCAGTTCTCCAGTTGAATCGAACTTCTTCATCACGTTCCGCACAGCAGGTGGACAAAGTGGACACTTCCGTAATCCTTTCAGCCGGTGATATTCTCGAAGTGCACCTGCAGCATTAACTGTGTGGTAATAGACAGTATCCCCATAAGATTATACAGGGTTATTACAAATGATTGAAGCGATTTCACAGCTATACAATAACTTTATTATTTGAGATATTTTCACAATGCTTTGCACACACATACAAAAACTCAAAAAGTTTTTTTAGGCATTCACAAATGTTCGATATGTGCCCCTTTAGTGATTCGGCAGACATCAAGCCGATAATCAAGTTCCTTCCACACTCGGCGCAGCATGTCCCCATCAATGAGTTCGAAAGCATCGTTGATGCGAGCTCGCAGTTCTGGCACGTTTCTTGGTAGAGGAGGTTTAAACACTGAATCTTTCACATAACCCCACAGAAAGAAATCGCATGGGATTAAGTCGGGAGAGCGTGGAGGCCATGACATGAATTGCTGATCATGATCTCCACCACGACCGATCCATCGGTTTTCCAATCTCCTGTTTAAGAAATACCGAACATCGTGATGGAAGTGCGGTGGAGCACCATCCTCTTGAATGATGAAGTCGGCGCTGTCGGTCTCCAGTTGTGGCATGAGCCAATTTTCCAGCATGTCCAGATACACGTGTCCTTTAACGTTTCTTTCGCGGAAGAAAAAGGGGCCGTAAACTTTAAACCGTGAGATTGCACAAAACACGTTAACTTTTGGTGAATTGCGAATTTGCTGCACGAATGCGTGAGGATTCTCTACCGCCCAGATTCGCACATTGTGTCTGTTCACTTCACCATTAAGAAAAAATGTTGCTTCATCACTGAAAACAAGTTTCGCACTGAATGCATCCTCTTCCATGAGCTGTAGCAACCGCGCCGAAAATTCAAAGCGTTTGACTTTGTCATCGGGTGTCAGGGCTTGTAGCAATTGTAAACGGTAAGGCTTCTGCTTTAGCCTTTTCCGTAAGATTTTCGAAACCGTCGGCTGTGGTACGTTTAGCTCCCTGCGTGCTTTCTTCGTTGACTTCCGTGGGCTACGCGTGAAACTTGCCCGCACGCGTTCTTCGCGTTTCTTCGCTCACTGCAGGCCGACCCGTTGATTTCCCCTTACAGAGGCATGCAGAAGCTTTAAACTGTGCATACCATCGCAGAATGGAGTTAGCAGTTGGTGGATCTTTGTTGAACTTTGTCCTGTCGTTGCACTGTTATGACTGACTGATGTGAGTGCATTTCAAGCACGACATACGCTTTCTCGGCTCCTGTCGCCATTTTGTCTCACTGCGCTCTCGAGCGCTCTGGCGGCAGAAACCTGAAGTTCAGCTTCAGTCGAACAAAACGTTATGAGTTTTTCTACGTATCTGTAGTGTGTCGTGACCATATGTCAATGAATGGAGCTACAGTGAATTTATGAAATCGCTTCAATCATTTGTAACAGCCCTGTATGTTCACTATGCTACAAATATAGCACCATTCTTATCCATCATCTTTCAGAGATCATTGAAACAGCGGTAAATTACACGGGATTGGAAGAAAGCCCAGGTCATATCAATCCATAAAAAGGGTAGAAAATCGGGTGCACATAATTATCGACCAATTTCACTGACATCGATTTGTTGTAGACTCATGGAACATATTTTGTGTTCAGACATAATGACCTTTCTAAGACACTGAGAAGCTCATCTGCAGAAACCAGCACGGTTTTAGGAGACAGCGGTCATACGAGACACAGCTGGCCCTCTTTGTGCATGATATACAACAGGCTCTAGATACCCGCTCCCAGGTTGATGCCATATTTCTCGAATTTCGAAAAGCGTTCGACTCAGTTCTGCACTGTCGCTTGCTCCAAAACGTGCGTGCTTACGGTCTGTCCGATGACCTATGTAGTTGGAAAGAAAGTTTCCTAACAGACACAGAGCAGTATGCCGTCCTGAACACGGTGACTTCAGCAGAAACAAGTGTAACTTCAGGTGTGCCCCAGGGCAGCGTAATAGGTCCGCTGCTTTTTACGATTTACATAAACGATCTGGTTGATGGTATTGACTGCGGCATTAGACTGTATGCCAATGATGCTGTAGTCTACAGGAAAGTAGCATCACACGAAAGTTGTGAGCAAATCAGTGAGGATTGGCAGAAAATAAATGCGTCGTGTAATGACGCAGTTATCTCTCCATATTAGTAAGTGTAACCTACTGCGTATAACAAGGCGAAAGGCGAAAATCGAGTAGAAAATAAATGCCCAGTCTTTGGAAGCGGTAACATCCATCAAGTATCTGGGTGTCACTGTTCGAAATGATCTCAAATGGGATGATCAGGTTACACAAGTAACGGGCAAGGCGAATTCTAGATTGCGGTTTATTGGTAGAATCCCGAAGTGATGCAGCCCTTCAACAAAGAAAATTGCTTACAATACGTTAGTTCTTCCAGTCTTAGCGTATTGTTCGTCTCTATGGGACCCTTACAAGTCGGGTCTCATTCAAAGGATTGAGAAGGTCCAAAGAAGAGCAGCAAGATTCGTGACTGGTACATTTAGCCATCGCGAGAGCGTTACAAACCTCATAGAAAGTAGGAAGTGGGATAAACTTACAGATAGACGACGCGCAAAGCGGAAGGGGCTGCTCACTGAATTCCGAAATCCGATCTTCGCCGAGGATGTAGAGCAAATATTATTACTACCAACTTTCAAATCGCGCAATGATCACCATTCAAAGGCGGAAATCAGAGCTCGTACTGAAGCGTTCAGACAGTCGTTTTTTCCCTCGTGCGATCCGCGAGTGGAACAGAGAGGGGCAATATGACTTTGGCGTGGATACTGCCCTCCGCGACGCACCACTTGGCGGCTAGCGGAGTATATATGTAGATGTAGATGTAGACAGAGCTTCACTAATAAGGCCTTGCTTATTTTCTCCAAGTTCATGTCGACACGTCAACAAGGGCACTGCGACTGGTCAGAATCGTGGTGACTGATCAGGGCACACGGTGGCCGTAGATAGAGCTAGACTATGGTGCTCTGACGCATGAAAATCATACACCCCATAGTCTCGACATTAATGCTACCAAGTTTGGTATTCGTACGGTAATCAGTTCTAATCTGTTAAACGGGGAAAGTTTTATTATAAACACCTGGTACTATTCGCAAATGGCAAAAGGGGGAACGATTTGTGTTCACTTCTCCCTATCAGCTATAATTTCTCTAATTTTAGTATCCTGATTGGTACGAAATGCCTAAGTGGGAGGAAGTAATCTGGTTCTTGACCAGTATTTCTTGTAAGGTTTCTTGAGCATTCATTCAACCACCGAGCGAGGTGGCGCAGTGGCTAGCGCTCTAGACTCGCATTCGGGAGGATTACGGTTCTATCCCGCGTCCGGCCATCGTGATTTAGATTTTCCGTGATTTCCCTACATCGCTCCAGGCAAATGCCGGGATGGTTCCTTTGGAAGGGCACGACCGACTTCCTTCCCCTTCATTCCCTAATCCTATGAGACCGATGACCTCGCTGTCTGGCCTCCCACATCCCCCCCCCCTCTTCCCCAAACAACCCAACCCCATTCGTTCAACCCTTACACTGATCAAACAAAGGTCTTTCTTGAATCCTTACTTTCCCTTCCGTTGAGTACTACTGACAAGGTATTTCAAATTGATTCCACATTTCTAGATTTCCAGAAGGCTTTGACACTGTACTATATAAGCAACTTGTAGTGAAACAGCCTGCTTATGGAATATCGTCTCAGTTATGTAACTGGATTCGTGATCTCCTGTCAGAAAGGTCACAGTTCGTAGTAACTGACAGAAAGTCATCGAGTAAAACAGAAGTGGTTTCTGGCATTCCCCAAAGTAGTTTTATGGGACCTGTGCTACTCCTTATCTACACTCCTGGAAATTGAAATAAGAACACCGTGAATTCATTGTCCCAGGAAGGGGAAACTTTATTGACACATTCCTGGGGTCAGATACATCACATGATCACACTGACAGAACCACAGGCACATAGACACAGGCAACAGAGCATGCACAATGTCGGCACTAGTACAGTGTATATCCACCTTTCGCAGCAATGCAGGCTGCTATTCTCCCATGGAGACGATCGTAGAGATGCTGGATGTAGTCCTGTGGAACGGCTTGCCATGCCATTTCCACCTGGCGCCTCAGGTGGACCAGCGTCCGTGCTGGACGTGCAGACCGCGTGAGACGACGTTTCATCCAGTCCCAAACATGCTCAATGGGGGACTGATCCGGAGATCTTGCTGGCCAGGGTAGTTGACTTACACCTTCTAGAGCACGTTGGGTGGCACGGGATACATGCGGACGTGCATTGTCCCGATGGAACAGCAAGTTCCCTTGCCGGTCTAGGAATGGTAGAACGATGGGTTCGATGACGGTTTGGATGTACCGTGCACTATTCAGTGTCCCCTCGACGATCACCAGTGGTGTACGGCCAGTGTATGAGATCGCTCCCCACACCATGATGCCGGGTGTTGGCCCTGTGTGCCTCGGTCGTATGCAGTCCTGATTGTGGCGCTCACCTGCACGGCGCCAAACACGCATACGACCATCATTGGCACCAAGGCAGAAGCGACTCTCATCGCTGAAGACGACACGTCTCCATTCGTCCCTCCATTCACGCCTGTCGCGACCCCACTGGAGGCGGGCTGCACGATGTTGGGGCGTGAGCGGAAGACGGCCTAACAGTGTGCGGGACCGTAGCCCAGCTTCATGGAGACGGTTGCGAATGGTCCTCGCCGATACCCCAGGAGCAACAGTGTCCCTAATTTGCTGGGAAGTGGCGGTGCGGTCCCCTACGGCACTGCGTAGGATGCTACGGTCTTGGCGTGCATCCGTGCGTCGCTACGGTCCGGTCCCAGGTCGACGGGCACGTGCACCTTCCGCCGACCACTGGCGACAACATCGATGTACTGTGGAGACCTGACGCCCCACGTGTTGGGCAATTCGGCGGTACGTCCACCCGGCCTCCCGCATGCCCACTATACGCCCTCGCTCAAAGTCCGTCAACTGCACATACGGTTCACGTCCACGCTGTCGCGGCATGCTACCAGTGTTAAAGACTGCGATGGAGCTCCGTATGCCACGGCAAACTGGCTGACACTGACGGCGGCGGTGCACAAATGCTGCGCAGCTAGCGCCATTCGACGGCCAACACCGCGGTTCCTGGTGTGTCCGCTGTGCCGTGCGTGTGATCATTGCTTGTACAGCCCTCTCGCAGTGTCCGGAGCAAGTATGGTGGGTCTGACACACCGGTGTCAATGTGTTCTTTTTTCCATTTCCAGGAGTGTATATAAGCGATTTAGGAGACAATCTGAGCAGCCGTCTTAGGTTATCTGCAGATGAAGTTGTCATTTATCGTCTAATAAAGCTACCAGAAGATCAAAACAAATTGCAAAATGCTTTAGAAAAGACGTTTCTATGGTACGAAAATTGACAGTTCACCGTAAACAATGAAAAGTGTGAGGTCATCCACGATAGTGCTAAAAAGAACCCGTTAATCTTCGGTTACACGAGAAATCAGTCAAATCTAAAGGCCGTAAATATCTAGAAATTACTATTTCGAATAACGTAAATTAGAAAGAACATACAGAAAATGTTGTGGGGAAGGCAAACGAAAGACTGCGGTTCAGGTATTTTTTCACAATGTAGATTAGATTAGATTAGATTAGATTAATACTAGTTCCATGGATCATGAATACGATATTTCGTAATGATGTGGAACGAGTCGAATTTTCCAATACATTACATAATTAGGTTAATTTAACAACATACTTAAGTTAATGTAACAACTTTATTTTATTGTGTTTTTTTGTTTTTCTTTATTTTTTATTTTTATTTTTTTAATTTTCTTTTTAATATTTTTTTTCTTACTTTATATCTAAAAATTCCTCTATGGAGTAGAAGGAGTTGTCATTCAGAAATTCTTTTAATTTCTTCTTAAATACTTGTTGGTTATCTGTCAGACTTTTGATACTATTTGGTAAGTGACCAAAGACTTTAGTGCCAGTATAATTCACCCCTTTCTGTGCCAAAGTTAGATTTAATCTTGAATAGTGAAGATCATCCTTTCTCCTAGTATTGTAGTTATGCACACTGCTATTACTTTTGAATTGGGTTTGGTTGTTAATAACAAATTTCATAAGAGAGTATATATACTGAGAAGCTACTGTGAATATCCCTAGATCCTTAAATAAATGTCTGCAGGATGATCTTGGGTGGACTCCAGCTATTATTCTGATTACACGCTTTTGTGCAATAAATACTTTATTCCTCAGTGATGAATTACCCCAAAATATGATGCCATATGAAAGCAATGAGTGAAAATAGGCGTAGTAAGCTAATTTACTAAGATGTTTATCACCAAAATTTGCAATGACCCTTATTGCATAAGTAGCTGAACTCAAACGTTTCAGCAGATCATCAATGTGTTTCTTCCAATTTAATCTCTCATCAATGGACACACCTAAAAATTTGCAATATTCTACCTTAGCTATATGCTTCTGGTTAAGGTCTATATTTATTAATGGCATCATACCATTCACTGTACGGAACTGTATGTACTGTGTCTTATCAAAATTCAGTGAGAGTCCGTTTACAAGGAACCACTTAGTAATTTTCTGAAAGACAGTATTGACAATTTCATCAGTTAATTCTTGTTTGTCAGGTGTGATTACTATACTTGTATCATCAGCAAAGAGAACTAACTTTGCCTCTTCGTGAATATAGAATGGCAAGTCATTAATATATAATAAGAACAACAAAGGACCCAAGACTGACCCTTGTGGAACCCCATTCTTGATAGTTCCCCAGTTTGAGGAATGTGCTGATCTTTGCATGTTACGAGAACTACTTATTTCTACTTTCTGCACTCTTCCAGTTAGGTACGAATTAAACCATTTGTGCACTGTCCCACTCATGCCACAATACTTGAGCTTGTCTAGCAGAATTTCATGATTTACACAATCAAAAGCCTTTGAGAGATCACAAAAAATCCCAATGGGTGGTGTTCGGTTATTCAGATCATTCAAAATTTGACTGGTGAAAGCATATATGGCATTTTCTGTTGAAAAACCTTTCTGGAAACCAAACTGACATTTTGTTAGTACTTCATTTTTACAGATATGTGAAGCTACTCTTGAATACATTACTTTCTCAAAAATTTTGGATAAAGCTGTTAGAAGGGAGATTGGACGGTAATTGTTGACATCAGATCTATCCCCCTTTTTATGGAAAGGTATAACAATAGCATATTTCAGTCTATCAGGGAAAATGCCCTGTTCCAGAGAGCTATTACACAGGTGGCTGAGAATCTTACTTATCTGTTGAGAACAAGCTTTTAGTATTTTGCTGGAAATGCCATCAATTCCATGTGAGTTTTTGCTTTTAAGCAAGTTTATTATTTTCCTAATTTCAGAGGGAGAAGTGGGTGAGATTTCAATTGTATCAAATTGCATAGGTATGGCCTCTTCCATTAACAGCCTAGCAACTTCTAATGAACACCTGGATCCTACTATATCCACAACATTTAGAAAATGATTATTAAAAATATTTTCAACTTCTGACTTTTTGTTCGTAAAGTTTTCATTCAATTTGATGGTAATACTGTCTTCCTCTGCTCTTGGTTGACCCGTTTCTCTTTTAATAATATTCCAAATTGTTTTAATTTTATTATCAGAGTTGCTGATTTCAGACATGATACACATACTCCTGGATTTTTTAATAACTTTTCTTAATATAACACAGTAGTTTTTATAATTTTTGATAGTTTCTGGGTCACTACTCTTTCTTGCTGTCAGATACATTTCCCTTTTCCGGTTACAAGATATTTTTATACCCTTAGTAAGCCATGGTTTGTTACAAGGTTTCTTACGAGTATATTTAACTATTTTCTTGGGGAAGCAGTTTTCAAACGCATATACAAAAATGTCATGAAATAAATTATATTTTAAATTGGCATCAGGTTCACGGTACACCTCATCCCAGTCTAACTGCTGTAGGCTTTCCCTGAAATTTGCAATTGTTAAATCGTTGACTGGACGTACTACTTTGGAGGACTGTTTAGTATTGCTGAATGGAGCTATGTCATATATTGTAACTAGCTGTGCACCATGATCAGAAAGACCATTCTCAACAGGCTGAGCATTTATCTGGTTAAACTTATCTTGGTCTATAAAGAAGTTATCTATCAGTGAGCTGCTATCCTTTACCACCCGAGTAGGAAAATCAATAACGGGTGTCAAATTGAAAGAACCGAGTAATACTTCAAGGTCATTTTTCCTATTACCCTCTTTCAGAGAATCTACATTGAAGTCCCCACAAATAATAATTTGCTTCCCCCTGTCTGACAGATAGCACAACAAGGAGTCCAAATTTTTCAGAAATAGATGAAAATTTCCTGATGGGGACCTATATACAGTTACAATTATAAATGTGCCTTTATTTAATTTAAGCTCACAGGCACATGCTTCTATATGTTTCTCTACACAAAACTTTTTTGTGTCGTTGCCATCGGCGATCCAGACTTCGCTACGTCAAGTGTAGGTTTAAGGGGTCATTATTGTTCACTCTCGTTCCGAAAAGTTCCTTTTAAGTGTTGTTCACTTCATTCCTATGTGAGTACTAGAGACCGTGGTAAGCGCTACCTATACCATGGTAGTGCGACGAGTCTGCCTAAGGTTTGTGTGTGTCGGACAGTGCCTCAGGTGTTATCAGTTGTCCTATGTGGTTTCGTAGTTCAGTTACCAATAATTTTCTAGATAAAGTGCCTTCATAATTTTGCGTGCATGTTTGCAATACATGCGTACCTATTTGCTCGATGAATCCATCTGAACATATTGTTTTGGAAAATCTGTATACGTGCCATTTGCGTCTTGCTGGTTAGTCCTCTTATTGAGCTGCCGTAAAGTAATTTGGACAGGATGGATGTCCAGCATGTTGGCTTGATAACGAAACAGCATCTTATTTTAACCAGTTTGGTATAGAAACAGGTTCACTTTTTTTAGTTAATTGAGACTAGTTTTAGGCTACCTAAATCCATTTGTCAAATAATCGACACCGACAAACTAGTATGTCAGTAATAGCATGCAAACCATGTAAAGACTGTACATACATGTATATGGATTTTAAGTTTTTCTATGAACCATACCAGGCCGAACGTTGCAGTATGCTATTACGAAAAATATTGTTTTGTCTGTCTGGATGACTTGAAAATGTGTTCAGGTAACTACATAGTCCAATCGCTGTACGTCCGCCTCTTGTAATTTTAATTTATTCATTCATTCTGGAGGACGACCGTTCAGTCCCGCGTCCGCCATCCTGATTTAGGTTCTCCGTGATTTCCCTAAATTGCTCCAGGCAAATGCGGGGATGGTTCCTTTGTACGGACCCGGCCGACTTCCTTCCCCGTCCTTCCCTACTCCGATGAGACCGATGACCTCGCTGTCTGGTCTCCTCCCCCACAGCAACCCCAACCCTATTCATTATTGCCTTTTATAGAAATTTGTACTTATACCAGTTTCAAATTTCCCCCCATCGTCTGATGATGCCTACAACAGGAGAATCGTGTCACATGTGAAAATTAAACAAAACTACCTTGTGCCATCAAGATTGTAGGTTTTTTTTGTCTGTTCCAGTTATCTACTACGGTTGCTGCACCAGTGCCACTGCATGTTATCATGGCACAAACACTCCCTCTTCAGGCCACAAGTGGCCCATCGGGACCATCCGACCGCCGTGTCATCCTCAAATGAGGATGCGGATAGGAGGGGCGTGTGGTCAGCACACCGCTCTCCCGGTCGTTATGATGGTTTTCTTTGACAGGAGCCGCTACTACTCGCGCGAGTAGCTCCTCAATTGGCATCACGAGGCTGAGTGCACCCCGAAAAATGGCAACAGCACATGGCGGCTGGATGGTCACCCATCCAAGTGCCGGCCACGCCCGACAGCTCTTAACTTCGGTGATCTCACGGGAACTGGTGTACCCACTGCGGCAAGGCCGTTGCCATAAGTTATCATGGAGTGGAGTGATTTTAAACAAAAACTTGTCTTCCGTTAAATAAAAACTGAAGCTCCCGACTTTGGCTGCTTCTATAATTAATTTGGATAGCGCTGTTACCTCATAGAGTCAGAGTTGCGTCATTATGTTTGGGTCTGTGCTAGTGAAAACAGCCTAAGTTTTTTTTGCCATACCAAGTGTCTTACTTCAGAGATTCTCGATGTGTTCGTGGAGAAATAGCTACTTGTCCAGTTTGATAACCAAGAAAGTCGCTCTTGAGCTCAAGGGGAATTTGGGTTTCACAGTTGTAGATAGTTGTGTAGACTTTAGACGAAGTAAATCGCTGCCGTCTTGGCAGCCCTGTGCAAGTCGCTAGTCATGTCTAGTTGTTGCTGTCTTCGGATATTGGCTTTCGAATGGCTGCCGATAGCTATAAAAGCCGTGTCGACGAGAACTTTGTTCTATGGTTCACTCTTGTTGGGGGCGTATCATTAGACTAAGAGCCAGTGGTAGAGGCATAAAATTGTTCCCAGGCGCTTCGTCTTCGACTGCGGGAGGCATCTGCGGAGACGACGTTTTACGTTCGAAGATGTCTCCCGCATTCGGAGATGAAGCGCCGGGGAATAATTTTATGTACGGAGCGCTGCCTCCCGGCCTGGACGTTAATTCTTGCAATTCTTTCCATAAATCGTATTCTCGTAATTGCCTGCCACCCTCTGGACAGATAATCCTATGCTAATTACGACTGACTCTTCACTGAACGTGACATCAAATGATGTCGGAGCTTTTAATCTATTTATGTACATTGCATTCATACAATTTTTATTACGTTGACCTATCTTTTTTGCTCTCGGAGTTATTCAATCTGTATATTGAGCAAGCAGTAAAGGAAACAAAAGAAAAATTCGGAGTAGGTATTAAAATTCATGGAGAAGAAGTAAAAACTTTGAGGTTCGCCGATGACATTGTAATTCTGTCAGAGACAGCAAAGGACTTGGAAGAGCAGTTGAATGGAATGGACAGTGTCTTGAAAGGAGGATATAAGATGAACATCAACAAAAGCAAAACGAGGATAATGGAATGTAGTCGAATTAAATCGGGTGATTCTGAGGGGATTAGATTAGGAAATGAGACACTTAAAGTAGTAAAGGAGTTTTGCTATTTACGGAGTAAAATAACCAATGATGGTCGAAGTAGAGAGGATATAAAATGTAGACTGGCAATGGCAAGGAAAGCGTTTCTGAAGAAGAGAAATTTGTTAACATCGAGTATAGATTTAAGTGTCAGGAAGTCATTTCTGAAAGTATTTGTATGGAGTGTAGCCATGTATGGAAGTGAAACATGGACGATAAATAGTTTGGACAAGAAGAGAATAGAAGCTTTCGAAATGTGGTGCTACAGAAGAATGCTGAAGATAAGGTGGGTGGATCACGTAACTAATGAGGAGGTATTGAATAGGATTGGGGAGAAGAGAAGTTTGTGGCACAAGCTCTCCATGCTACTCTATCCTGTGCAAGCTTCTTCATCTCCCAGTACCTACTGCAACTTACATCCTTCTGAATCTGCTTAGTGTATTCATCTCTTGGTCTCCCTCCACGATTTTTACCCTCCACGCTGCCCTCGAATACTAAATTGGTGGTCCCTTGATGCCTCAGAACATGTACTACCAACCGATCCCTTCTTCTGGTCAAGTTCTGCCACACACTTCTCTTCTCCCCAATCCTATTCAATACCTCCTCATTAGTTATGTGATCTACCCATCTAATCTTCAGCATTCTTCTGTAGCACCACATTTCGAAAGCTTCTATTCTCTTCCTGTCCGAACTATTTATCGTCCATGTTTCACTTCCATACAAGGCCACACTCCATACAAATACTTTCAGAAACGACTTCCTGACACTTAAATCTATACTCGATGTTAACAAATTTCTCTTTTTCAGAAACGCTTTCCTTGCCATTGCCAGTCTACATTTTATATCCTCTCTACTTCGACCATCATCAGTTATTTTGCTCCCCAAATAGCAAAACTCCTTTACTACTTTAAGTGTCTGATTTCCTAATCTAATTCCCTCAGCATCACACAACTTAATTCGACTACATTCCATTATCCTTGCTTTGCTTTTGTTGATGTTCATCTTATATCCTCCTTTCAAGACGCTATCCATTCCATTCATCTGCTCTTCCAAGTCCTTTGCTGTCTCTGACAGAATTACAATGTCATCGGCGAACCTCAAAGTTTTTATTTCTTCTCCATGGATTTTAATACCTACTCCGAATTTCTCTTTTGTTTCCTTTACTGCTTGCTCAATATACAGATTGAATAACATTGGGGAGAGGCTACAACCGTGTCTTACTCCCTTCCCAACAACTGCTTGCCTTTCATGTCCCTCGACTCTTATAACTGCCATCTGGTTTCTGTACAAATTATAAATAGCCTTTCGCTCCCTGTATTTTACCCTTGGCACCTTTAGAGTTTGAAAGAGAGTATTCCAGTCAACATTGTCAAAAGCTTTCTCTAGCTCTACAAATGCTAGAAACGTAGGTTTGCCTTTCCTTAATCTTTCTTCTAAAATAAGTCGTAAGGTCAGTATTGCCTCACGTGTTCCAGTATTTCTACGGAATCCAAACTGATCTTCCCTGAGGTCGCCTTCTACTAGTTTTTCCATTCGTCTGTAAAGAATTCCAGTTAGTATTTTGCAGCTGTGACTTATTAAACTGATTGTTCGGTAATTTTCACATCTGTCAACACCTGCTTTCTTTGGGATTGGAATTATTATTTTCTTCTTGAAGTCTGAGGGTATTTCGCCTGTTTCATACATCTTGCTCACCAGATGGTAGAGTTTTGTCAGGACTGGCTCTCCCAAGGCTGTCAGTACTTCCAATGGAATGTTGTCTACTCCTGTGGCCTTGTTTCGACTCAGGTCTTTCAGTGCTCTGTCAAACTCTTCACGCAGTATCGGATCTCCCATTTCATCTTCATCTACATCCTCTTCCATTTCCATAATATTGTCCTCAAGTACATCGCCCTTGTATAAACCTTCTATATACTCCTTCCACCTTTCTGCTTTCCCTTCTTTGCTTAGAACTGTGTTTCATCTGAGCTCTTGATGTTCATACAAGTGGTTCTCTTATCTCCAAAGGTCTGTTTAATTTTCCTGTAGGCAGTATCTATCTTAACCCTAGTGAGACAAGCCTCTACATCCTTACATTTGTCCTCTAGCCATCCCTGCTTAGCCATTTTGCACTTCCTGTCGATCTCATTTTTGAAACGTTTGTATTCCTTTTTGCCTGCTTCATTTACTGCATTTTTATATTTTCTCCTTTCATCAATTAAATTCAATATTTCTTCTGTTACCCAAGGATTTCTACTAGCCCTCGTCTTTTTACCTACTTGATCCTCTGCTGCATTCAGTACTTCATCCCTCAAAGCTACCCATTCTTCTTCTACTGTATTTCTTTCCCCCATTCCTGTCAATTGTTCCGTTATATTCTCCCTGAAACTCTGTACAACCTTTGGTTCTTTCAGTTTATCCAGGTCCCATCTCCTTAAATTCCCACCTTTTTGCAGTTTCTTCAGTTTTAATCTACAGGTCATAACCAATAGATTGTGGTCAGAGTCCACATCTGCCCCTGGAAATGTCTTACGATTTAAAACCTGGTTCCTAAATCTCTGTCTTACCATTATATAATCTATCTGATACCTTTTAGTATCTCCAGGGTTCTTCCATGTATACAACCTTCTTTCATGATTCTTAAACCAAATGTTAGCTATGATTAAGTTGTGCTCTGTGCAAAATTCTACCAGGCGGCTTCCTCTTTCATTTCTTAGCCCCAATCCATATCCATCTACTACGTTTCCTTCTCTCCCTTTTCCTACTACCGAATTCCAGTCACCCATGACTATTAAATTTTCGTCACCCTTCACTATCTCAATAATTTCTTTTATTTCATCATTCATTTCTTCAATTTCTTCGTCATCTGCAGAGCTAGTTGGCTTATAAACTTGTACTACTGTAGTAGGTGTGGGCTTCGTATCTATCTTGGCCACAATAATAAGGGGAACAAAAATATCTGAAGACCACCCAGTCTGCGGGTCAAGCACAGGGCACTGAGGTAGTTAATTACAAATTTATGTCGCCATTGCCTTTCCAGCCTTTCCATTGTCCCCACTGAGGCGCTCGGGTTTCAGTTTTGCTACATATTAATAGAATAACTTTCGACGAGGTCTAACGGGTCCTATTATTGGCATTTGTGACACAAAAAATCGCGAAAAGCTCTCTGTAAATTGAATATGGGACAACGAAGGCATTAGTGAAAGAAAAAACACGTTAAATGAACAGAGCCGAATTGTACCAGTGAAGTTTATTGCTTACCTTCGGATATTTCCAGGATAATATAATGAAATTTTTTCTGTCAAATGCCTTGTGAGTGCTAGCTGAACATCGACAGACGGGTGCGCTTCCGAGGCGATTAGGGAGTTTTGCAGCAGAAAGCACAAGTTGTTAAGCTCGTTTATAAACGGCCTGTACTTTCCTTCAGAAATTGCAGTCTGACGATCGCCAAACAGAAAGTTGTTCATTGGGGACTCCATAGTGTCCTGTGCACTACGACCAGATAATGGGTATACTTGAAAGGAGAGACAGCATTGGTCGTATATTTTTGTTTATTATCGCAAAATCGATTTTCGGTCACTTAGTGACCATCTTCAGTGCTAGAAGTTAGAAATTTTTTCACATTACGATCAGAGAGTATAAAACAGAAAATCACAATTACATCTGCATATGAACATAACACTTGTTAGGAACATACCTGTAATATATAACTTAAATTAGTAAGCATTGGTGTCAATAAGCTTACGGCGATCACATAGACTGAGGTCGCTGTTTACATGCACTTGTTCAGCAGACCTCGGTGTGACGGGGCTTGACGCGCCCTCTATGTGACATGTGTCACGTGAAGACATAGTATTACTGGTTTTGCGAGATATTAACACTAAATAACTCTTGTGCATTTGTGAATCGTGCAGTAATTCAAATTTAAAATGTACGTACAACACATAGCAGACGAAGGTGGAAGGAAATATCTAAAATACATTGGCGTATTGTATTTTACAAACTTATAAAACATAAAACAGATCGATGATAAGTTGTCAGAGTACAGGACATGTAAAAGAGCAAAAGATAATGAAAAAGAATAATAAATGAATAACATGAAATGAGGTGTAACACAGGTTTTTAAAAAAACATAATACCCACCATCTGGCGTGGGAAGTTAGAAGTACAACGTTCGTGATTTACGTAAAATGTTACGTTAAGACTAAGGAGTCAAATATATAAAAAATATAATAACAGTACGAAACTGCCATTACTTAATAATTAAAATGCCATGAAACACAATGTTCATTACAAAAATGTTTGTAGGTGTGGATAAACAATTTTGTTATCATATTTAACGGCGTGATGATGTACATATCATTCGTCCCATCACTGGTTGTACGCTTCCGCATAAGCACTGGGCATCATTCGTCCCATCACTGGTTGTACGCTTCCGCATAAGCACCGGGTCAGAACCCATATGTACATTCACAGGTTGATAAAACAGTAATGAAGTTGCCAAGCAACCGGTTTTGAATATTAATAAACTTATTTGATTTTAGATAACTTATAGTAGTAGTGGGACCCATATGAAATTAAAGCAGACTTAAGAAGTACCTATAATTCTAATTGTGTATTTGAAATATATTTGAAAATATAAGGTGCGAACAGGTAGTATACATCAAACATCGAGAAACCATCATGAGGAAGGACAGGTAATAGTGCCACTTATACCAAAAATATACATCGTACTTTAGAGAAATTAAACATAGGCTATGCACGATATCCAGCACTTATTCAAACAGCAAAGGAATTGTTAACATACATTTAAAATAATTACGTGAAGTGATAACCGGTTCCTATTACTTTGTGTCAACGCCTACGAGATGTCGACTGTAGTAAAATTATGTTCAGTAGGCAACTTCAGTAGGCAACATCATTACTGTTTTATCAACCTGTGAATGTACATATGGGTTCTGACCCGGTGCTTATGCGGAAGCGTACAACCAGTGATGGGACGAAAGATACCCAGTGCTTATGCGGAAGCGTACAACCAGTGATGGGACGAATGATATGTACATCATCACGCCGTTAAATATGACAACAAAATTGTTTATCCACACCTACAAACATTTTTGTAATGAACATTGTGTTTCACGGCATTTTAATTATTAAGTAATGGCAGTTTCGTACTGTTATTATATTGTTTATATATTTGACTCCTCAGTCTTAACGTAACATTTAACGTAAATCACGAACGTTGTACTTCTAACTTCCCACGCCAGATGGTGGGTATTATGTTTTTTTTAAAAACCTGTGTTACACCTCATTTCATGTTATTCATTTATTATTCTTTTTCATTATCTTTTGCTCTTTTACATGTCCTGCACTCTGACAACTTATCATCGATCTGTTTTATGTTTTATAAGTTTGTAAAATACAATACGCCAATGTATTTTAGATATTTCCTTCCACCTTCGTCTGCTATGTGTTGTACGTACATTTTAAATTTGAATTACTGCACGATTCACAAATGCACAAGAGTTATTTAGTGTTAATATCTCGCAAAACCAGTAATACTATGTCTTCACGTGACACATGTCACATAGAGGGCGCGTCAAGCCCCGTCACACCGAGGTCTGCTGAACAAGTGCATGTAAACAGCGACCTCAGTCTATGTGATCGCCGTAAGCTTATTGACACCAATGCTTACTAATTTAAGTTATATATTACAGGTATGTTCCTAACAAGTGTTATGTTCATATGCAGATGTAATTGTGATTTTCTGTTTTATACTCTCTGATCGTAATGTGAAAAAATTTCTAACTTCTAGCACAGAAGATGGTCACTAAGTGACCGAAAATCGATTTTGCGATAATAAACAAAAATATACGACCAATGCTGTCTCTCCTTTCAAGAAAGTTGTTCGATAAACGTCAGCCTTGAAATTATTCATTCCTTCACAGTTGTATTTAATCAAATTCACGGTGCAAACATGTTCTGCACCAGGTGAGCGATCTTTGAGTATACGAGTGAAGACATGTCTAATAGGATATACTTTGGATGCCAGACGTGCGAATCCAACACCGCTCCTCACGAGATTGGAAGCATGTTTCTGAGCACCGTTGAATGAGGGACAAAGCGATCCAGCACTCTTTTTCCATCCGGCTTTCCCTTTGCTGCTTTGGGTCTGATGCTGTTCTTGGCTCTCTCTTCCAAGTTTTGCTACAGACTACTGGTGCAGTAAGTTGCTACGATTTTGCTTTTTGACGCCCATTCTCGGACAAAGAGATACAAGAAGTATGGTGAAGCTGAATCATGCATTTTTCAGTATGGTATAATATTTACCAGCGGTAGTTTCAAGCCTTTAAATGTGTCTTTGCCTGTGTTCAAAATTCCGCTGTTCAGAGAGGTAAATAACTGTCGCTGCATGTGGTACAGTGTGGGTAATTCTCTTAGTCATATGTACTCTAAGCAAGCTGACTACATTACATCCTCGTTACTGAAATGTGTTCAGGATTTTATAACTATAGCTTTTCTCTGTGACTTCTTCCTTATATCCTGGCCTGATATGCCACGTGGTCCTTTACAAGGCAACTGGAAAGTTTCATATGTAAATTTTTTGAATTGAGCCATAACAATCAAAAATTCACCTAAGACCTCTATGATTTATTTTCACTCCAGAGTCACTCATGAAATTCATGTCCAAAATGCACTGCACACATGTCTCGATATTCAGTTTCCATTGTGCACATATGGAACCACAAACTTTGAATATTCTCCCCAGCAGCATAGGTGGTCAGTGGCAAGCAAAACTGCATTCTGCAGAATCATTTTGATAAATAGTAATCAGAAGAAGCATTTTCCTGTTCTTTGCATGCTACAGGGTGTTTCAAAAATGAACGGTATATTTGAAACGGCAATAAAAACTAAACGAGCAGCGATAGAAATACACCGTTTGTTGCAATATGCTTGGGACAACAGTACATTTTCAGGCGGACAAACTTTCGAAATTACAGTAGTTACAATTTTCAACAACAGATGGCGCTGCAAGTGATGTGAAAGATATAGAAGACAACGCAGTCTGTGGGTGCGCCATTCTGTACGTCGTCTTTCTGCTGTAAGCGTGTGCTGTTCACAACGTGCAAGTGTGCTGTAGACAACATGGTTTATTCCTTAGAACAGAGGATTTTTCTGGTGTTGGAATTCCACCGCCTAGAACACAGTGTTGTTGCAACAAGACGAAGTTTTCAACGGAGGTTTAATGTAACCAAAGGACCGTGTACGGCAACCACAGAGGGCAACGCGCAGCTAGTGCAGCAGGTGATCCAACAGCGGCCTCGGGTTTCCGTTCGCCGTGTTGCAGCTGCGGTCCAAATGACGCCAACGTCCACATATCATCTCATGCGCCAGACCAGAGTTTACACCTCTATCCATACAAAATTCAAACGCGGCAACCCCTCAGCGCCGCTACCATTGCTGCACGAGAGACATTCGCTAACGATATAGTGCACAGGATTGATGACGGCGATATGCATGTGGGCAGCATTTGGTTTACTGACGAAGCTTATTTTTATCTGGACGGCTTCGTCAATAAACAGAACTGGCGCATATGGGGAACCGAAAAGCCCCATGTTGCAGTCCCATCGTCCCTGCATCCTCAAAAAGTACTGGTCTGGGCCGCCATTTCTTCCAAAGGAATCATTGGCCCATTTTTCAGATCCGAAACGATTACTGCAGCACGCTATCTGGACATTCTTCGTGAATTTGTGGCGGTACAAACTGCCTTAGACGACACTGCGAACACCTCGTTTTTTATGCAAGATGGTGCCCGGCCACATCGCACGGCCGACGTCTTTAATTTCCTGAATGAATATTTCAATGATCGTGTGATTGCTTTGGGCTATCCGAAACATACAGGAGGCGGCGTGGATTGGCCTCCCTATTCGCCAGACATGAACCCCTGTGACTTCTTTCTGTGGGGACACTTGAAAGACCAGGTGTACCGCCAGAATCCAGAAACAATTGAACAGCTGAAGCAGTACATCTCATCTGCATGTGAAGCCATTCCGCCAGACACGTTGTCAAAGGTTTCGGGTAATTTCATTCAGAGACTACGCCATATTATTGCTACGCATGGTGGATATGTGGAAAATATCGTACTATAGAGTTTCCCAGACCGCAGCGCCATCTGTTGTTGAAAATTGTAACTACTGTAATTTCGAAAGTTTGTCCGCCTGAAAATGTACTGTTGTCCCAAGCATATTGCAACAAACGGTGTATTTCTATCGCTGCTCGTTTAGTTTTTATTGCCGTTTCAAATATACCGGTCATTTTTGAAACACCCTGTAGCTTAAAACGTAGGTGGGCGCTGTGGAGACTCCGAGACTGCTTGCTGCTAATCAGATTCTGTTTGACGCAATCGTTGTACATATTTGTATCGATAGGTGTTGTACTGTCAGACTGAGCCACGCATGCTGATCGCGCTAGATCGATCTACAAGAAAGGTCAATTACACGTTCACCGATTCAGATTATGCAATTTCTAAGAGTAACTGTGATCTTAAATTCCAAAATAGGCCTATTTTCGGTTTTCTCAACAGCCGTTTTTTATTTCAAAATGGCGAGTCTCGGGGCAGTGCTGGCGTGTAGGCATACTGAGTTCGTGTAGCATTGTTCTCGGGTGAATAGTGCACGTGCGTTCCACTGAACTTGCTTTGGTAGCTGTCTGTTACCATACTATCACAGCTATGAGAACTGACCTTCCAACTCTGTCGCTACGGTCGCAGGTTCGAATCCTGCCTCGGGCATGGATGTTTGTGATGTCCTTAGGTTAGTTAGGCTTAACTAGTTCTCAGTTCTAGGGGAGTAATGACCTCAGAAGTTGAGTCCCATAGTGCTCAGAGCCATTTGAACCTTCCAACTCTGTACCGACCAATCGATCTCTGAAAGTGTGACTGTGTTTGATCGCGCTCAGTAGGAATAGTAAGAAGCTGTTCAGACGCCGGTTGGGATGGACCAATGAGATGCGACAAGACTGCAATTTAGCGGCACGAAGTTCGATTTGGATAAATACGAACTGCCGAAGTGTGGACGAGGATGGAATGATATGCTGGGATAACCAAACGCTGCGTAGTTGAATGACTTTGAGTACAATTGCAATCACATTTTTCATTCGCCGATCCCGAGCTTCTTCCTCTGTGCGAACGGCAAGGCTTGGTTACAATGTTTTCGACACTGCCAGGGTAGGCGAGAGCGCTAGCGCGCTGCTTCCTGGGCACGGGTAGGCGCGCCGGACCCGGATCGAATCCGCCCGGCGGATTAACAACGGTAGGTGTGCCGGCCACCCTGGATGTGGTTTTTAGGCGATTTTCCACATCGTACTAGGTGAATACTGGGCTGGTCCCACGTCCCGCGTCAGTTACACTATTCACAGATGTTTGAAACACATTCACACTATTTCAGCATTTACACTAGACGCAGACAGCTGGGGTACTCTGATACCGTCCCTGGGTGTATGGGGTGGCGGCAGGAAGGGCATCCGGCCACCCCTTACAGTTAACCATGCCAACTCCGTACTTAACCCTGCCGACCCTGCGCACAATGCGGGATAAAGGCAGTAGCGAAAGAGTGAAAGAAAGAGTGTGTTCATGCCTAGGTGGAGCTCTTTCATACGATGTTTGAGAAGGTTAATTTTCGAAGCGAGATACAGAGTCCGGTTTATATTAACCCATCCGACTACTAGATCATTTGAATTCATCACATCTTTCTATGTTTTCTGATACGGTTCATGTAAAATTCTAGACCGAGTGAGGTGGCGCGTGTGTTCATGCCTAGGTGGAGCTCTTTCATACGATGTTTGAGAAGGTTAATTTTCGAAGCGAGATACAGAGTCCGGTTTATATTAACCCATCCGACTACTAGATCATTTGAATTCATCACATCTTTCTATATTTTCTGATACGGTTCATGTAAAATTCTAGACCGAGCGAGGTGGCGCAGTGGTTAGACACTGGACTCGCATTCGGGAGGACGACGGTTCAATCCCGCGTCCGGCCATCCTGATTTAGGTTTTCCGTGATTTCCCTAAATCTCTCCAGGCAAATGCCGGGATGGTTCCTCTGAAAGGGCACGGCCGACTTCCTTACCCATCCTTCCCTAATCCGATGAGACCGATGACCACGCTGTCTGGTCTCCTTCCCCAAACCAACCAACCAACCATGTAAAATTCTGATTTCTTTTTCAACCTAGTTGTACTTCACAAACTGGCAGTGAACTGTTTTGTGTAACGTTTTCTCTGCCTTCCACGGAAATACAATTCCTTCTGAACTGTTACTACCAAGAAACGTTTATCCTCCAAAACTACAGTGACTGGAATATTTTTCTCTGCATGCTGTTACAGAATTGAAGGTATGTCAGCTGCGACAGCTCCAGAGAGAGCTGACCGTTCATCACTTTATAGTAAACGTGATTTTGTTTCCTCCGTGAATTCTCAGGTTTCTGAAGATTAGGCTAACAGACTGATCCATTACTTGGCTTCAAACGCGATTACACACACTTAATTAAAATTGATTCATGTCATTCTTAACGGTTCAAAATCTGCAGATGTAGAGGTAATTTCGGGAGTACCGCAAGGAAGCGTGATAGGACCTTTATTGTTTACAATATACATAAATGACTTAGTTGACAACATCGGTAGCTCCGTGAGGCTATTTGCAGATGACACGGTTGTCTGGAAGAAAGTAGCAACATCAGAAGACTCGTACGTACTCCAGGAAGACCTGCAGAGGATTAATGACTGGTGCGACATCTGGCAGCTTTCCCTAAACGTAGATAAATGTAATATAATGCGCATACATAGGGGCAGAAATCCATTCCAGTACGATTATGCCATAGGTGGTAAATCATTGGAAGCGGTAACGACCGTAAAATACTTAGGAGTTACTATCCGGAGCGATCTGAAGTGGAATGATCACATAAAACAAATAGTGGGAAAAGCAGGCGCCAGGTTGAGATTCATAGGAAGAATTCTAAGAAAATGTGACTCATCGACGAAAGAAGTAGCTTACAAAACGCTTGTTCGTCCGATTCTTGAGTATTGCTCATCAGTATGGGACCCTTACCAGGTTGGATTAATAGAAGAGATAGACATGATCCAGCGAAAAGCAGCGCGATTCGTCATGGGGACATTTAGTCAGCGCGAGAGCGTTACGGAGATGCTGAACAAGCTCCAGTGGCGGACACTTCAAGAAAGGCGTTACGCAATACGGAGAGGTTTATTATCGAAATTACGAGAGAGCACATTCCGGGAAGAGATGGGCAACATATTACTACCGCCCACATATATCTCGCGTAATGATCACAACGAAAAGATCCGAGAAATTAGAGCAAATACGGAGACTTACAAGCAGTCGTTCTTCCCACGCACAATTCGTGAATGGAACAGGGAAGGGGGGATCAGATAGTGGTACAATAAGTACCCTCCGCCACACACCGTAAGGTGGCTCGCGGAGTATAGATGTAGATGTAGATTGATTCATATGTTTAACACAGCCCACTATGTATATGAAATTCAGTCAATTGCCAACTTACGCCCAAAATTCTTTTTTCATAATTACGTCTTTGTGGATGCAGTGAGACATCGTTATAATATTGATTTCATAGGTCTTCATTTTGTATGTAAGAGAGAATTTTGTTTATTCAAGATTCATTTTCAGTATACACTGTTCCACGTAATTCGAATTAGAAGAAAAAAGAACAATCTGCTTAGAACTTTTCCCTCTATTAACAAAATGGTTCAAATGGCTCTGAGCACTATGGGACTCAACTGCTGTGGTCATTAGTCCCCTAGAACTTAGAACTACTTAAACCTAACTAACCTAAGGACATCACACACATCCATGCCCGAGGCATGACTCGAACCTGCGACCGTAGCAGTCGCACGGTTCCTGACTGCGCGCCTAGAACCCTCTATTAACACACATGTGCCTGTGCTTTTCTATTTCCAGTGAGTAAAACAGTACTGTGAAAGAATTTCAGAACAAGGAAACAGAGACTATGCATGTCACGAACTCGGTGCAAACTTTCTGAATCGCAAATGGTCAGAATATTTGTGTATTGGTATTTACAAAAGTCCACTTGTTACGAGCACCAAGTGCCCGCCATCAGAAATTACTGGTATACGAAATTTTCTGCGTGTCATACAAAAGTATTATGTATAAAATTAATCTGTAGGTTATTTATCAGCTGCGAAGGTTCCGCTAGAGTCCCGGGTGATATGATACTCGCATGATGCTCTTTAAGTTGTGATAGCAGAGACGACTGACTAGCCGGGGAAAGCAATTCAACAGAGGACGAATGAATATTTTTGAGAGGTAAATCACTGAAGGCAACCGGGAAAAAGTTAATCCCAGTAGATGCATTTGAATTTAATTGTCGAAAAGGGAAGCTATAGTAATGCAGCAGAACCAAACGAAAGGAAATATAGACGTCTAAATACGAGATTGACAGAAAGAACAGAATAGAAAAAAGGAATGGGTAGGCGAGAAATGCAATGCTGTAGAAACATGCATGACAGAGGGAAGGATAGACATCGCCTATCGGAAATTAAGTATTGCTTGCATTAGGGCCAGCGGTAGACCAACGCGTTAATAAATTGCTCAATTTGGGAAGCTCTTTTTCTTGAATCAGTCAGCCAATTTTTTGAATCTGTAATCATTTGTTTATCTGTAAATTTACATCCTACCGATTTCCGTCCCACTCGGATAATTTCTTCGTGGTGCGTCGTGTTTTCTTGTCTTAGAGTGTACATTCGAATTATATCACGTGATAAGAAGATGAAGTGTTACGAATTTCATGAAACAATGTAGAACGCCCCTGCACACTTTCGTAAAGGACGATAGAAAACAGGTCTTACAAAACCTGGCTGTTGATGATTGGTTTATATTCCGCTCAAGTTGGGTCGGGGGGGGGGGGGGGGTACACATTATTTGTGATGCTCGTAACCTGAACTACTTTATTGTGGGATCATAGTCCCTTTTTCACTTACCGAAAAAAGTTTTATGAGAACTGCAACTTTTAATCTCACAACGTACCGTTTTATTCGGAATCAACTTTAGGGTCATGGAAGAAGGGGCTGCTAAAGGAAAATACAAAAGGCTTACCTATACAGGACCCAGTTCTAAAAACAGATATCATTTCACTCACAGTGAGCAACTGTCGCGAATATTACTTTTGGAACTTTAGTTTTACATGGAAGAGAAATAATGCGGTTTTCTAAGAATAATCGCACCTTAAAATAAAAAGATAAATTTTCATATCTCTCTGTTTAAGAAATCTTTGAAAGTAGTAAACTGAACAGCGAAAAAGTAAATACGTTGTGTGAAGGATACCCATCGCGTACCTGGTCCGCTTATGGTCGTTTGGAGAGCAAAATACCTGATGTTAAGTTAACCGGGGACCTAGAAACGACGGAGAGGCTCCGTCCCCGCCGCAGCCGCAGTGGTCCACAACCCCACGACGACTACCGCAGTCCACTTCACCCCTCCGCCGCCCCACACCGAACCCAGGGTTATTGTGCGGTTCGGCCCCCGGTGGACCCCCACCCCCCCTCAGGAATGTCTCACACCAGACGAGTGTAGCCCCCTATGTTTGCGTGGTAGAGTAATGGTGGTGTACGCGTACGTGGAGAACTTGTTTGCGCAGTAATCGACGATATAGTGTAGCTCAGGCGGAATAAGGGGAACCAGCCCGCATTTGCCGAGGCAGATAGAAAACCGCCTAAAAACTATCCACAGACTGGCCGGCTCACCGGACCTCGACACCAACCCGCTGGTCGGATTCGTGCGCTCCTTCCCGCCCGGAACGCCGTGCGTTAGACCGCACGGCCAACAGGGCGGGCAAAATACGTGATACATTATGAGTATTGCCAACCCGTTAAGTCTCGCACTTCATAAGCCAACAATCTGAGTGCAATACTTGGCCCATAAAAATCACTCTTTTTTATCAATTTATTTACCCTGTCACATAGTGGATTTGACTAACGTGTTCGCACTGTGTGTGAACTCTTCACTACCTTCGCTTCGTGCGGCGGTCCGTGTTCATCTTCGACTTCATTCACTTCCTAAGAAAACTACTCTGGATTCGATCTATCGCAGTGAGTTTGTCGACCTTCGCACGCAACTTACCCTTAGCACCTTCGTATACACTGATGGCTCTAACAAGGGGAGGCCGCTAATTGTGAAATTCAGATTCGATTCATACTGCGCATAATAAAAGCTCATGGCCAGAGGTGTAATGTGGCAAAGCATCAAGATGCACTTCTCAGCCGTTGTCGAGAAAATCGACAGTTAAAAGAAACCGTTGAGGTGAAATACTCTCTACGATTAGCAATTTTCTACAGCGCGGTGGTGCAGCGGTAAGCGCTAGGTTTCGTAATCCGAAGGTCGCCGGATCGAGTCTCGCTCCATGCAACTTTTTTTTTTCAATATTTGTTATTTGTAATTCATATATATATATATATATATATATATATATATATATATATATATATATATATATATATATATATATATAATTCCCGGCAATCAGTTGCAACAATTATGCATATAATAAGTTGTTGAAAGTCGTTTGTCGTGGAAAAACTGGCGACTTCGAACATCATTATGTTTTCCGCAAACAAAGTTGTATTTCACAAATGTTATTAATTGTCTTCATAATGTTAACCACGTATAGTTAACGGAAGACGTAGAAACGAATACGTATAGCGTAAGTCAAACGTTCGAATTAGAATAGAGACCCCACGAACACAAACTTGCTGTGGCAGGTATGAAATATAAACTCCGTTACTCGCTCGTTACACTTGAAGGACAGATGTTGAATGGGCCGAAACGAGCCGCCGCATAACAGCGTAGTTGCGTGCTAACTTCGAAAGAAGGTAGATGCGGTCCCTAGCGCAACTTATAACATCGTCGAAAATCAGTGCGGACGTGACAGCTTTGGTACACCCTGTTAAACAAACGGAAAAATGGAGGCGGTACAATTGGAGAGCTATCCGCCTTCACCAACATGCATAAGCAATTCATTAATAGTATATATATATATATATATATATATATATATATATATATATATATATATATATTTGAATTATAAAAAGCTAATAATAAAAAAATATTGCATGGCGCGAGATTCGATCCGGCGACCTTCGGATTACGAACCCCAGCGCTTAACGCTGCGCTATGACGCTGTAGAAAATTATTAATCGTAGAGAGTATTTCACCGCAACGGTTTCTTTTAACTGTCGATTTTCTCGACAACGGCTGAGAAGTGCATCTTGGTGCTTTGGCACGATACACCTCTGGCCCTGAGCTTTTATTATGCGCAGTATGAATCGAATCTGAATTTCACAATTGGCGGCCTCCCCTTGTAAGACCAACTGTAGTGTTGGCCGACCATTTTCGGTATCGGCTTCCAGAACGCTACTCAATATTTACAGTAGACCTCTACGTCATCTGTCTGGCGACACAGCACATCCGGCTACAAACACTTTCTAATTGTGTCATTTGCTCTGAATCTCTCAGTGCCCTTCAGTGTCTGTATGTGCTATACAAAGTCCATCCCTTAGTGCATCGAGTCCAGGAAGGCTGTCGCTTGCTCACTCTTGATGGAGCCACTGTGATGTTTCTGTGGGTTCCTGATCACGTCGGCCTGACAGGAAATGAGGCTGTCGAAGCTGTTGCCGAGGCTGCATTCCTTCTACCTTGGCCTGCTAGGACTCCCGTCCCTTCAGATGATTCCTGTGTCGCAGTCGGTCGGCAGGTGATCTCACTTTGTCATCACCACTCATGCTCTCTTCATGGGGACAAGCTCGGGGGAATTAAACCTCTCCCAACGCGTGGGCCTACCTCGTCTCGGCCCTCTCGCGGCGAGGAGAACATTTTATGTATGTTGAGTATTGGGCATTGTCGTTTTAGCCATCGCCATTTGGTAAGTGGTGATTCCCCACCACTTCGTGCTCATTGCCGTCAGCCTTTGATATTTCGCCTTTTCCTGACCGAATGCACTTTTTTTTAGCTACTTACGTTCTAGTATATGTCTGCATCTGAGTTAACGGCCGTTTTAGCGAACGACACGCGGGCTGTCAACCGCGTTTTACTTTATGTCTGTTGTAGGAATATGGCGAAATAGTTCATGACATCCGCTGTCTCTAAGGCCGGTATTACACTATCAAATTTCTTTGTCAAAGATTTGATCAAAGATGTGATCCAATATTCCGTCCAATATATTTGACAAAGATCTTTGACGTAGCGCTACAAGGGGTATAACACTGTCATCAAATTTTTCGTCAAAGTTCAAGATGGCTGACAACAACTTGTTATTAACCGCAGCAGTTCTACGTACATCAATTGCATTGTGTGCACATGCGGAAAAGAAGTGGGGGAAGAAAATGGAACCATACATACGAGGTTGACAGTCTTAAAAGTCCTGGGATTACAACTTGATAATAAATTCAGTTGGGAGGAGCACACCACAGAACTGCAGAGAGGCCTTAACAAATCTGTATTTGCAATTCGAGTGTTAGCAGACATTGGCAACGTAAAAATAAAAAAGCTTGCATACTTTCATTCCACAATGCCATATAGGATAATATTTTGGGGTAAATCTTGAAGTCAAACAAAAGTTTTCAAGGTCCAAAAGCGTGTAATACGTATTATTTGTGGAGTAAATTCACGGAACTCCTGCAGAAACCTCTTCAAAGAACTGGGTATACTAAAAATGGTTCAAATGGCTCTGAGCACTATGGGACTCAACTGCTGAGGTCATTAGTCCCCTAGAACTTAGAACTAGTTAAACCTAACTAACCTAAGGACATCACAAACATCCATGCCCGAGGCAGGATTCGAACCTGCGACCGTAGCGGTCTTGCGGTTCCAGACTACAGCGCCTTTAACCACACGGCCACTTCAGCCGGCGAACTGGGTATACTAACTACTGCCTCTCAGTATAGTTACTTCTTAATGAAATTTGTCCTAAATAATATATCTCTTTTTCCAACAAACAACTCAGTTCATACATACAATACCAGGAACAAAAATGATCTGCACAAAGACTTAAAAGCACTTACTTTAGTTCAAAAAGGGGTCCACTACTCAGGAACACTCATCTTCAATAATTTGCCAGGAAACATAAAAAATTTAGTTAGAAATAAAGATCAGTTTAAAAGGAGCCTGAAAGACTTACTACTGGCCAACTGCTTCTACTCCATTGGCGAAATTTTTAATAGAAACTAATGATGTATTGTATTTATTCATACTATTAGTATTGTTATTTCAGCTTAAAAAAATCGACATGTTCCACATCCACGAGGATCTCCTCAGCACGGATATATGGAACGAAAAACTAATCTAATCTGGGTGAAGCCGTGGGTTGTACGACGACACGATAAAAGCATTCAACAAAACTTGTTACTTGAGCTTACAGTGGAAGACGTCAAGTCGTACATAAATTACTTAAGAATGGATGAGCATACATTTCTGTATGTGCTCAATGAAGTGTATCCTCATATCACAAAGCACAATATTCACTTAAGAACTGCTACATCTTCAGAAGACAGGCTCACTATAACACTCCGATTCCTTGCTACAGGAGAGGGTTATGTTAGGTTAGGTTAGGTTAGGTTAGGTCAGGTTAGGTCTCCAATCTTCTTAATCTATTTTTGTATTCAGGGTGCCTCACGTTGTAAAGCGCCTCATCAGCTTCAGACATCTCTATTTATTTTGTAGTTTTGTATTTACCGGCAATGGTTATAAAAACACTACAGACGACAGAACGCTGCAGCGATGCTAGCGCTCCATGTGGTAACATGTCACAGTGCAGTGAACAGAAGACAAGCGGTTTCTTTGATCAAATATACAGCAAGGCCCTAGATTTGATCAAATATTGGACCACAATTGACAAAGTCCCTATTACACTATCAAATATCTTTGACAAAGATATTGGACAAAGAAATTTGATAGCGTAATACCGGCCTAAGGCATATTTTGTGGACCTCTCCCAAAGAGAAACTCCTTGTTCGTACCCCTCTTTCCTTCCATCGATTGGGCTTAACGATAGTCGCTTTTAACTTGTTTTTCGTATTATTGTTCTAGCGTTATGACATGGACGCTTATGATTTCAGCTATTTTTGCGCCCTCAAACAAAAAAACGGAACATATGATCAATAAGTTTTGCTAAGAACTTATAAACTGTTATGCAAGAGACAATGTAGAAAAATTAATACAAAAATATGTCCAGAAGGGAAGTAGGATTCTGTGTTGCTTTACTTTACTAGCAAATAAGAGTCTTAAATGTGTAGTTAAAAAAAAAGCACAGGCGTTGAAGAGAAGTAGAGTATACTGGCTCTGATGAAAAGGAAACACTGCGTTTAGTTGCTCGTGCTCATTTGTATTAAGAATAAACGAAAAATATTTTTAGACATGGGAGAGCTTGTGAAAGCTCTGCTTTCTGGGCATTCCTTTAGACGTCACCGTTAACGCTGGCAAGGTGCTGTATTATGCAAGTTAGAGTCATAAATCTTTCTTTTGTTTAATTGCTCAAGAGAATTCCCCACGTTCTATCTCATCTTACAGACGAGGATTTCCATAACAATAAATTTAACTGGCAAGCGTACATTCGCTCTCGAGCGCCGCATTAAGACCTGCCGCTGTCTTGTTCTGCATTGCAAAATTGGAGAGCTGTAACTTCTCCTGGAAAACCGCTCCCTTCTGAGGAACAGTAGCCACACCGCAAATACTGTCCGGAACTTATTGTTACGATAAGTTAGTGGAATAACGTAACTTCTTTCTAGACGTTATTAATATCTTTCTTTTCCGTAACTTGACTGGTTTCAGATAACATGTGCTCATTGTCACACTTTACCTCCGTCAACAAGGCGTAATAGAAACTGGGGAATGAAAGGTACATGGAAGTTATTACGTTCACATACTCACCCTTCTTAATACCATTAAAAATTACCGTTGAGTTGTTTGAAGCATGTATTTTCATTTAACGTTAATCAGATTCTATCTGTGAATCGCTCACACAACAAAAGTGGTTTGTTTCGAAAATAACACAGATTGAGCGAGGTGTTACTTTGCTTGAGGCCTGTGCTGACTTTCCAAAGAGTCGGGGATTTAATTCCTTTATGGTAACAATATACGACGTTTTTCGTGACTTCCTACGAGTGCATTGAATGAAACCGAAGCCAGTTATATCGCCAGTGTGCACTACTGCAGAAGTGCTAACCTCTTTTTTGACCCACACCAACACCACCACCGCTATCACCTCCCGGCCCTCCTATATTTTCAATGACGATATAATTTAGAACCCTTCCTTCATACATAATGACGTCATCTGTTACATCGCTAAACAGGAAACATTGGCTAGAAGCGAAAAGTGCACTACAAAGTAAAAATTATTGTATAAATTGTTGGCGAAAACTACGTAACACTGGCATACATTGCCCATGCGTAGCGTTAAATCACAAAATCTGTTGTGGTATCTAGTCAGAAGACTGGTTTGGTGCATCTCTAGACGTTGGTCCATCCTGACCAAGTTCAGCCTCGGGGGTTTAGCAGAGCGGTCTTAGGTGCTGCAGCAATGGACCGTGCGGCTGATCCCGGCGGAGGTTCGAGGCTTCCTTCGGGCATGGGTGTGTGTGTTTGTCCTTAGGATAATTTAGGGTAAGTAGTGTGTAAGCTTAGGGACTGATGACCTTAGCAGTTAAGTCCCATAAGATTTCACACACATTTGAACATTTTTTTGACCAAGTCTCTGCAGCTTAGCATAACTATCTGCAGTCTACAGCCATCTGATAGAACTATCTGTATTTGAACCTGGGTATTCTTTAGTATTTTTATCTCCACACAGCCCACCGTTAGCAAACTGACAATTTATTGATGAATCAGAATGTATTCTGTCAACTGATCCCTTCTTTTAGTTAAGTTCTGCCTTATATTTCGTTTCTCCGCGATTCAATTCAGTACCCCTTCATCATTTACTCTATCTACCTATTTAACATGCAGCTTTTTCTGTAGCACCACTTTTCAAACACTTCTGTTAACTTCCTAACTGCTTAGCGTCAACGTTTCGGTCCCATACAACGTTACACTCGAGGCATATACCTTCTGAAAATATTTCCTAAGACTTAAATTGATGTTAGATGTTAGATGTTTCAGAAATCGTTTCGTTCTATACCTAGTCAAGAATTTTACCTGTAGTGTGCTTTGGCCATTATCAGCTATCTTGCGCCCAAATGTCAAAATTCATGTACTACTTTCAGTGTCTCATTTAGTAATCTAATCCCCACAAAATAGCCTGATTCAATTAGACTATATTCCATTACATTTAATCCACTTTTGTTGATATTCATCTTTATTTTCAAGTCTGTCAGTTTCGTTCAACAGTTCTTCCAAGCCTTTAACAATTTCAGTGTCATTAGCAAACTTAAAACTCTTCATTTCCTCTCCTTGAACATTAATTATCTTTTCTCAAATTCATTTGGGTTTCTTTCACTTCTTGCCCAATGTACAGGTTGAATAATGGCAGGGACAGGCTACCACTGTGTCAGTTTTCAGTCTCTGGTTCTCTTCAAGACCCTTCGGCTCATAACAGCAATTCAGTTTGTCTATAAGTTGTAGATAACCCTCCGCTCCATAGATTTTATCCCCGTTACCTCCAAAATTTCAAACAGTGTAATTCAGTCAGCACTGCTCAAAGCTTTCTCTAAATCTACGTATACTATAAACTTAACTTCGCCTTTTATTAACCTACCTTTTGAGATAACTCATAGGATCAGTTTTTCCTTTCGTGTTCCTACAAATCTCCTGAAACCAAACGATTATGCCGACTGCCAGTCTGCCCCTACGATTCTTACTCGTGTGCAAGGCCAGTAAGGAATAAGTACGTCACAACAAGCAATAGTGAGAAAATGGACGTAAGAGAACCACTACAACCATGGTAGGAGCACTGCTTTTGGCCAATAGCTGGTCAAATGAACTTGTCTTTGCTTGATTCCTAGTGTGCGTATAAGACTTGTACTCTTTTAGAGCAAACTATCCCTCTTGAAAATTGTATGATATTGCTAATCAGACCACCTGGAACCACTGGACAAATTCAGCCTCTGGAGGTTTGTTTCTTCAGTGTCTATAAAACGTATTATTGCGCTATCTGCAGCGACACCATAAAGGATAGCCAGTGTTACGATAAGCTCCAAGACAGACTGTTTCACATTCGACAACGTGTAATCACATTCCAACAGTTCTCATCACCCATATGAACGTCCTGCACTGTTTGTAACTGCCAAGGAGTTCGTCTTCTATCTTCATGGAGTGAAACTTTGTAATCACACTGTGGCGCGCTATGTTTCATTTTATGTTCATAGTGCAACTAATGATTTGTTTCGAACATGCATTGAATGTCAACAATGCCCATTTTGTGAAGTGTTATACGTACATCCCATAGAAGGTTGAACTTTGCTTCTCCTGGATCCTCAATTTTTGTCACCCTCCTAACTTAAAAGTTGAGTCAGTAGCACCTAAAAATTTTCCTGCCGTAATTGTTGATGCAACACTTTCAAATGAGCCTTACTAAAAATCGAGCTATCGACCTCGCAGTCAAGGGGTTCCTTGTTAATGTTTATTGTTTCCTTAAAATCAGCTGTTAAACTCCTCTAATTTTACCAGTCAATTTCTCTGAGTGATTCTATGCGGTGTGTTACGAATTCTTCTCTTGTGCCAACCTCTTCGTCATAGAGAAACATCTGCACCTAGTTATTTGTTCGACACATTCCAACTTCCGTCATCCCCTACAGTTTTTAACCTCTATGTTTCCCTCCAATACCGCTGACATTATTCCTTAACGTCGTAACGCATGACCGAGTGAGGTGGCGCAGCGGCTAGCACGCTGGACTAACATTCGGAAAGACGACGGTTCAGTCCCGCGTCCGGCCATCCTGATTTAGGTTTTCCGTGATTTCCCTCAACCGCTCCAGGTGAATGCCGGAATGGTTCTTTTGAAAGGGCACGTCGGACTTCCTTCCCCTCCCTTCCCTAATCCTATGAGACCGATTACCTCGCTGTCTGGTCTCCTTCCCCAAACAACTCAACTCTTAACGCATGTCCTGTAATTCTTGTCAGTATTTTCCATATATTCATTTCTTCGTCAGTTCTGTGGAGAACCCTTTCATTCGTTACCATAACCGATAACCAGTGAAAAATGCATTTGTTTTTAAGTGTAGTTGCATGATTAGCACTAAAAAGTAATTTTCTCACTAACTTTAACATTAATCATGTGTACATATCCTTGAAACTCACTGGTTCCACATCCATTCGATAAAACTGTCGTTCTGGCGATCTACAGAACATGTAACTGGCTATCAGTCCACCTTGTCGCCAACATCCTTCCGCAGTACCACATGTCAAACACTTCGACTCAATGTTCTGCAGTTTTTCCACAGTCCATGACTGATTACCATTCAATGCTGTGCTTCGAATCTCAAACCAACGTTTTTTATTTAGTTTTTGTTCCTTGGACGCTTAGTCAAAATGACAATATACGGACTTCTGATGTCAATGATCGACAAAACAGCTATAATAAAATGTTCCATAGGTTGATGTCAGCATCCAGTGCGTTAACTGGCACTGACATGTGTTCAGACACGTAAAGATGATGCTAATATATATATATACAGGGTTATTACAAATGACTGAAGCGATTTCACAGCTATACAATAACTTTATTATTTGAGATATTTTCACAATGCTTTGCACACACATACAAAAACTCAAAAAGTTTTTTTAGGCATTCACGAATGTTCGATATGTGCCACTTTAGTGATTCGGCAGACATCAAGCCGATAATCAAGTTCCTCCCACACTCGGCGCAGCATGTCCCCATCAATGAGTTCGAAAGCATCGTTGATGCGAGCTCGCAGTTCTGGCACGTTTCTTGGTAGAGGAGGTTTAAACACTCAATCTTTCACATAACCCCACAGAAAGAAATCGCATGGGGTTAAGTCGGGAGAGCGTGGAGGCCATGACATGAATTGCTGATCATGATCTCCACAACGACCGATCCATCGGTTTTCCTATCTCCTGTTTAAGAAATGCCGAACATCATGATGGAAGTGCGGTGGAGCACCATCCTGTTGAAAGATGAAGTCGGCGCTGTCGGTCTCCAGTTGTGGCATGAGCCAATTTTCCAGCATGTCCACATACACGTGTCCTGTAACGTTTTTTTCGCAGAAGAAAAAGGGGCCGTAAACTTTAAACCGTGAGATTGCACAAAACACGTTAACTTTTGGTGAATTGCGAATTTGCTGCACGAATGCGTGAGGGTTCTCTACCGCCCAGACTCGCACATTGTGTCTATTCACTTCACCATTAAGAGAAAATGTTGCTTCATCACTGAAAACAAGTTTCGCACTGAACGCATCCTCTTCCATGAGCTGTTGCAACTGCGGCGAAAGTTCAAAGCGTTTGACTTTGTCATCGGGTGTCAGGGCTTGTAGCAATTGTAAACGGTAAGGCTTCTGCTTTAGCCTTTATCGTAAGATTTTCCAAACCGTCGGCAGTGGTACGTTTAACCCCCTGCTTGCTTTATTCGTCGACTTCCGCGGGCTACGCGTGAAACTTGCCCGCACGCGTTCAACCGTTTTTTCACTCACTGCAGGCCGACCCGTTGATTTCCCCTTACAGAGGCATACAGAAGCTTTAAACTGCGCATAACATCGCCGAATGGAGTTAGCAGTTGGTGGATCTTTGTTGAACTTCGTCCTGAAATGTCGTTGCACTGTTATGACTGACTGATGTGAGTGCATTTCAAGCACGACATACGCTTTCTCGGCTCGTGTCGCCATTTTGTCTCACTGCGCTCTCGAGCACTCTGGCGGCAGAAACCTGAAGTGCGGCTTCAGCCGAACAAAACTTCATGAGATTTTCTACGTATCTGTAGTGTGTCGTGACCATATGTCAATGAATGGAATCGCTTCAATCATTTGTAATAGCCCTGTATATATATATATATACGGGTTTGGCCAAATCTGACCATCTTAAAGAAAATAAAATTTAAAATGGATACGCTAAAGGAGTCGTAAATGGGTGCGTTGTATCACCTGAAATGTACGGCAGCGGCAACGGATGAGTGTCGTCAGACCTGAGTTTTCATACAAGCGCTATTAACAAAAGAGCCGAATACAGAAACTGAAATTCAGATGCAAATATGAAGATTAAACCAGAATCAACTCTCGACGAACAGTCTGTTTAATCATAATAGGTATCTTAAAAATTACAGGGACATTGTCACAGACTATTTATGTATGTCGATAAAGACATTGGTAAGAGAGAGAACTGTACCTTAAAGGACGCTGCTTTGAAAGTCACTTCGCTCTGCGATGTGAGAATGTGGGTGACGCCGGATAGACGAAGGGTCACATGTCTAAGTCCTCGGCTGAAACCATAATTGTGCCAGTGTCTCCTCGAAAGTAACAGCTGTTACGCTTTGCCGAAGTGCCCTCGAAGAAGCCGACATAGTCGCACGTGATACAGTGATATCTCGCAAGCTTCTACGAGATCGTAAGACATTAAAATTACTTTGCTATTATTTAATTTAGCAATATGTTCAAATTTTTTGTGAATATAGACATCTTAGGCAACCCTGAAACCCACATAGCAGCTGAGTCGTAGACTCACCTCAGATGATGTTGCCCGCAGCTGGCAACGAAACGTCAGGGAGAAGTATTTCTACTATTGGACCACGGCCTCTTAGCCCGTAAGTTTTAATTACTGAAGACGCCGGCCGTGAAAGCCTACACGCTATGATTAGCTGTAAAACGGTTACATTTTATCGTTTTTAATTCATATTCATACATACGTATACTCGTACATCAAAGCAAAGACTTTATTTGCAACTGTAGTATCATCGTTCTTCTACAATTCAGTTTTCATATACAGTCAATGAGCCACTGATAATAAAGCCAGCTCAGTTTTGACAATTCACCAGCTGCTGACGTTCACAGCAATCTCCCTATCTGTACTTCATGTACTCTGGTACATCTGCTTGCACTGTAGTTCAATTCATGCATTACTTTTAAATAATTTGGAAGATTTTTGCTTCGCGTTATTTTACTTTTATCTCTGAAGCTAATTCGGTCCAGACCGAACATAACAGTAATAATGTACCACTTGGTTCGTGTTTTGTACGTAATATGTAAAAATCGCATCTGTGTGTCAGTTGTGAGTAGAATCTGTAAGTGAATCAAGTGTTTTCATTTTTGTTACCACTTCAACAGTCTGCATGTTGATTATGTGAAGTTAAAATGTGGATAATGGGCAAATATGTGCGGGAACTGCATAAAAACCAAACCCGTGCGTCCAATGTACGACGCGAGCGGTTATTATCAAGTAGATGGCTTCTGATGGGTTTCGTTGTTGCTCACGAGTAGCAAGATGATATTAGACTCCTGCAGCCATGGGAGAAGGTCTGTTACTGTAGGAGTAGCATAATTGTCATAATCCTTAGAACTATAAACAACCCTTCACATCCGGAACCAATCAGTCGGTCAATCTCCGGTCAAAAACACCAATATTTTCCAAACTTTCGTCATCTAAATCGACATCTACACTCTACGAGCCACTATAAAGTGCATGACAGAGTGTACATTTCACTGTGCCGGTTATTGTGGGTTCTTCCAATTCCATTCACGTAAGGAGCGCGAGAAAAATAATTGTTTGAATACATCTGTATGTGCTGAAATTAATCTTTTCTTCATTAAGCCTACTGAAGCGATATATAGAGGGCTGTAGTATATTGCTAGACAGTTCATTTAAATTCAGTTGTTGAAACTTTGTTAGTAGACGTTCTCGGGATAGTTTTCGCCTATCTTGAAGAGTTTTCCACTTACGTTCGTTCATCAACTCAGTGACACCCTCCCGCGAGTCAAGCAAATCTCTGAGAATTCGTGCTGCCCTTCTCTGTATACGTTCAATGTTCCCTGTCAGTTCTATTTGGTACAGGTCCCACACACTTGAGCACAATTTCAGGATGGGTCGCATGAGCGATTTGTGACCAATCTCCTTTGTAGACTGATTGCGTGCGTTATCGTACAGTAGCATGCATCACTTCACGCGGTCTTCCTGACCGTTGTTCTTGGACTGCGTCTGCAAGACGTGTCAGTTGTTGACAATAAGGGTCAACAGTGATGGTTACACCTCGGGCAAGCAGTTCTTAGTACACAACACCGTCATGTTCCGCCAGATGTATAACATTATCTTTTGCGGAAACGAGCATGTCTTTGTATAGGGAGTTGCTGCTTTCTCTGCGCTCAACCATTTCTTTCTTTTCCTTATGTTAGCATAAAGGCTTCATTCCTCGTTACCAGTAAAGATGCAGGATACGACTGGTCGGTGTTGTCCGCTGGCCAATTGATGATGATCAAGAGGAGATGCACAAACGGCCAACCGCTGATTTTTGTTTCTTTTTCCTTTTTTTGGATTAGAAAATCGGTACGCAAACAGCCGATTTTTGAATCTTCCTGTTTGAAGTTTATGCAGGTTAACGCGGCTAAATGACAGGTAACACGATTTAAGGGACAAAATAAACTTCTGCTTTATTCGCTCAACACATATTAATACATCTGATTACCAAATTATATTCCGTTGCCCCAACAACAAACACGGAACATGTATTTCCATAGAGTCTAATGCACTCTGCACATCATATCATGTGCGCCACTATGCACGCTGGAATATGTTTGTCCACATATCCCCAACACTTCCCCACTGCATGTAAATATTGCTCGCTGGTGGAATGACTACAGCTCTTCACATTTTTCAGTGCACTGACGTGGATAATTGAAAATTAATGCGTTTGAGCGATCTTCGTGAAACCCCTGTCCGCTAATGTCAAAACGATCCTCCTTGAAAAGAGAAAAGCTTTTTCTCAGCTCTGCTCACTATCTATGACAAAATGGCAATATATAAACTGAAATAGCAACAGTGAATTGCAAATGAAAAATTACAATCGATAAATAAAACCATAGCAACGGGAATACCAAAATGCAAAACAAAAGCGCTCTGAAGTTACGCACCAAACTAATAATATTGTCCGCAAGATCTAATATCCATCTTGAGTAGGAACGGACCCAAGTGAGTATGTTTGCAGCACAGTATTGTGAGACATGGCGCGTGGGAAAACCGGAACAGAAGGAATCGAAGCTTTTGAGAAGTTGTCCTACAGAAGTATATTGAAAATTAGGTGGGCTGATAAGGTGAGGAATGAGGTGGCTCTCCGCAGAACCGGCGAGGAAAGTAATATGTGCGAAACACCAGCAAGAAGAAGAGACTGGATGACAGGACATCTGTTAAGACATCAGGGAATAACTTTCATGGTATTAGAGAGAGTTTGTAGAGGATAAAACCTGCAGACAAAGAAGAGTTTGAGATATATCCAGGGAGTAATTGAGGACACTGGTTGCAAGTGCTACTTGCGGCCGAAGTGACCGCGCGGTTCTAGGCGCTACAGTCTGGAACCACGCGACCGCTACGGTCGCAGGTTCGAATCCTGCCTCGGGCGTGGATGTATGTGATGTCCTTAGATTCGTTAGGTTTAAGTAGTTCTAAGTTCAAGGGGACTGATGACCTCAGCAGTTACGTCCCATAGTGCTCAGAGCCGTTTGAACCATTTACAAGTGCTACTCTGAGATGGAAAGATTGGCACAGGAGAGTAATTCGTGGCGGGCCGCATCAAACAAGTCACAAGACCGATCCGCAGCAACGAGTGGTCGGCGACAGCTAACGCTGCAGCAAAAATTGAGATATAACTAGACGAAAAGTCGCAAATTAAACGCTTATACATTTCTGACATCATCAAACAGGGGTGGGTTGAAAGTTATTTCTGAATGGATCTAGCCCACTCCTTCAGCACAGAGGAGAACATACGAAACAACAGCCCTTTCCACCCTGAACACCTTTTTTTTTTTTAAAATGGTGAATAAAGTTGAATTCTCTGTATACTTGGGCATAGTAGACACTGGGAAAAATAATAAAAAAACTCTTCCATAAAAATGTAGCGGGAAAACAACTAGCACAATCGTGAGGGTCAGGTTTTATTTCACCAAAATTATTCTCTGACTTCCTGCTATTTGTTTGATATTATAACTTACCTGAGGAACAGTTATGAATAAAAACTTATTCTTTCATTACTGCCGGCCGGTGTGGCCGTGCGGTTCTAAGCGCGTCAGTTTGGAACCGCGTGACCGCTACGGTCGCAGGTTCGAATCCTGCCTCGGGCATGGATGTGAGTGATGTCCTTAGGTTAGTTAGGTTTACGTAGTTCTAAGTTCTAGGGGACTGATGACCACAGTAGTTAAGTCCCATAGTGCTCAGAGCCATTTGAACCATTTTTTCATTACTTTTATTTATTAATTATTATAAAAAATATTACATAGATTGCAAATCATATTCTGTGGCAAAAAAATTAATAATAATTTTTATTTATTTATTTTGTAACACAAAGTCTTGGTTCAGACTGCTTCACTTTTCGTGAAATAATTTGAAACAATCCTTTCCTTTTGCAAGACATAAGTAATGATTGCATTTTATGCACTTTGTCTTTGTTCTGGAACTGCAGCGCTCATACTGACATGTTCGTGGTGACAAAATATCATCCACTGTCGGCCAGTGATCATACCCATCATATCGCCTTTCCAAACCTGGTTTCGGATGGGGCTTGTAAACTTTTGCCTTTGTGGAGGTGCTTAACATATCACCTAACGTTGTTTCAAACTCTTCAGCTCTCAATACTGTAGTAGTTGAAACTACGAGGCAAACTGTGACATCTTCTTCTTACTGTGTCGATCACTGGCTGAAATTTCCACAGTATATTAGTTTTAGCCTCTTCAGGTGGTTTTATAGTACCAACAAAGTGCACATGATTCCTGAGCACAAGGAACCGGTCTCTAGACATAGTGTCAGTAATAGCTGATGAAGAAACAGATTTCTTCCATTACATGGGTAGCCTAGGATACCTCATGCGCCCCATCATTAAATTTATCGAAAAAAACACCTTCCGTTCATGAGCTGTAGTCCCTAGGGATTTCCCTGTCTTTGCATTATACATATTTCACTGCCCCTTCAAAAACCTTTTCACTGAAATATTAACAGAAATATTCGGCAGGAGTTCCAATTGGTGAAGGACTCTAGAATTAAAATGAAGATAGTTTAGTAAGAAAATGGGAATGATACACGAAATAGGTAACTCAGATCGCACCTCTTTGTCACTGACCTCAGCAGCACTGTAATTAATATTTGGTGGATGAAACGTGTGAACAAAATTTGATCTCCGAAAAAGCAGTGGACTGACACCTTCTGTGACACTGTGTGAACTCCTGCGCTCTTCAGAAACTTCAGGAACTTCTTCGGCACTCAAATCATCATCAGACGAGTCGTCTGCCTGCTGAATATTTGAAGGAGAAGGAACAAACTCGTCGTCTTCATCTGACGAAATGCCACTCAAATCCGAATCCTCTAATACAGAACGGATTCGATTGTCCGATAAACCTGCATACAATAACGGGAATGTGCATAAAAACTTTCCCATTCAAAACTGTATGAAAACCAGTAATATAGGGAGGCCAATGACACAATCAACAACACCCACTCGAGGATGAAGTTACACGGTCAACACCTAACCCGCACAATCGTGCTAGTACAAATTTAACGCACAATTACTGTGCAAAGATATGAAGTTACTAATAATTATCAATATCACAACCTTGTACACACTATTAAAAATAACCAGATCCAGCAAATAGCCGAAACAATTCAATTTAATTATGAGCTACTAATCAGGCGCCGGCATAGTGCTCACTTCTCGATCAACTTAAACAACATTTGCTGCAATCTGTTGGCGCCGAATGACAACATAAACATGAGAAACGCGTAGCGCACAACCTGCACGATCGTTGCAGGTCGGTTGGTAGCAAGGCAAGAGATTCAGTTTGTCGTAAAAAAATAAAAACTGCACCCGCACGATCGTGGAAAGGGACAGAGGACTGTAAAGGAAACATTGCCTCCAGTTCGACTGGATATGTCAGTTCGCAATCTACAACTACTGAATAAGAGACAACCGCCCAAAGCTCACTATGTAATTTAGGGGATTCCCGGAAAAACGTTTCAAGCCAGCTGAGGAAGCGGTTTCTGTTCCCGGAGTGCATTAGAAACTTTCGGATGTGCTCGCTTTACGGGAGCAGGACAGTTTCTAAGCCTGCGGATTGACGTTCAACTTCCGAGAAGGCTCCTCCAGTTTTAGCCGGCACTGGTGAGTGGAAATGTGGCGCCTGGTGTTTCACAACTGCCGGGGCGTGACCGCTATGGGCGAACGACGAACGCAAAAACTGTTAGCAGCTCTCGCGCCGCGTCTGCGTGGCTAAGAATACGAGTGGCCGTAAATCAGTGCGTGTTAGCGGCGCTGCACGCGCCTTCGACAGCTCTCGCTTCGAATATACTCGCCGCATCTGGTCAGCTGCCAGTGCGGGAATTATCGACTTTTGACGTGAAGCAAACTTTTACTGAGGGCGCTGAGAGTGGGTTTAAAGTTTTGACGAATCCAGAGGCACAGCAAGACTATGGCTGTCATTCCTTCTTAAGAAATTAGATTTAAGAGATGGAACCTTTATAAACTGAATCATTGCTTGTAGAGAGTTTCAGTTTTAGGCAACGCCTGACTGGAACAGTGCAATGAAACACAAGCTGTATGGGTAGCTTTCAGAGATGAAATAGTGTAGGCAACAAGTGATCAAATAGGCAAAATATTAAATACCGCTAGGTATCCTTGTATAACACATGAGATATTGAAATTAATTAAGGAAAGGAGAAAATACAAGAAGAAAGTAAATAAAGGTGTTGAAAGTGAAAGTAGTACAATGGACAGGAAGTATAGTTAACGGCTAGACGAGAAATGAGATGTTGTAGAATCTTGCACCACTAGGAGAAGGGGATACATACAGGGAAATGAAAGAGTCTTTTGGAGAAGAAAAGGAAGCAGCAGTACGAATATTAAGAGCATAGACGCCAAGCCACTTCTAAGCAAATAAGGGAAGGTTGAACGCTGTACCGTCTATACAGTTTAAAAAATTTTGAAACAATATTACAGAAAGTAAATGGAAAGAAGATGAAAATGAGATGGGGGATAGGATACTGCATGAAGAATTGACGGAGCACTAAAAGATCTATGTCAAAAGAGGGCCTTTATACTGTGCTCATCGCAAGAGTAAAGCGATGTAAACACTATACTACGCATTCTTCCGTGTTTGCTGGTATCTCATTGGATTTAGTTTCACGGATAGCAAAGGCCAAGAATAAAACGTTCTCGATTTTCAAGCCGCGTCAATTCGAATAAAATCCTGCGATGAATATTATGAGATGGCGGGCGGCACAGCCATGGGATCACCACTGTCTCCAGCACTCGCAAATTTCTTCATGGAGCACTTTGAGGAGCAAGATCTGAAAACTGCGACATTACGGTCGTCTTGCTTTCTACGACACGTTGATGAAACCTTCCTGATATGGCCTCATGGTGAAGATACACTACAACAGTTCGTCGATCACATGAATGGTGTCCATCCCAACATTAAATTTACTGTCGAGATGAAGAAGCACGACAAGCTACCATTGATGGATGTTTTGGTTGAGCGGAAGGCAGGAGGCCAGCTTGGTCATTCAGTGTACCGGAAAGCAACACACTGATTGGTACTTGAACGCCAATAGTTTCCACCACCCTGTACATAAGAGAGCGGTCCTGAACACGTTGGTTCATAGAGCCGAGATTATCTCTGACGACGACCACCTTCAGTCTGAATTGCAGAACTTTAAATGCGTTTTCGCGGAAAATGGATACAGCGAAAGAGACATCACGAACGCTTTCAAGGGCCGCCGACGAAAGACACCTGGTGAATCAGAACAAGAGACCAAACGGAGTGCATTCCTGCCATAGTGTGGAGCAACTAGCAGTAAGTTAGGACGCCTGCTGCAGAAACATGGGCTAAGACCAGTATTCCGGCCCGCCACCAAGATACGGGATATGTTGCGCCCTATTAAAGACGACATTGCTCTTCAGGTGTTCGGCGTGTATGGTGTACCCTGTAAATGTGACAGCGTGTATATCGGACAAACAATCCGCACGGTTGCGGAGCGTTGTACTGAGCACAAGAGCCATATAAAACAAAGGCAGCTTGACAAGTCGGCCATAGCCGAACATTGCCTAGGAAACGGATATAAAATACAGTTCTGAAATACAAAAGTGTTGGCTCACGCATCTACATATTAGGACTCCGTTATAAAGGAAGCGGCCGAGATTCGTTTGAACAACAAAAGTTGCAACAGAGACCAGGCGTACACACTTCGCTGGGGACGGGGGGAGGGGGGGGGGGGGGGGAGAGCGTTGGACATCGAAAGAAAGCAAAGACAGATGCGCGACGCGGGAGCGGCAGTTTCAAACGTGGCGCCTGCCCCTGGCACCACCTGACGTCACCGGTGCTGCCATGGGCAATAGCTCCGCTAGCTTCCCGGGTCAACTTACGCGCACGCCACATTGGATCGATCTGATTGGCTGCTGATGATGTCATCATGCCTATATTAGCGAGAAACCGTAGCAGCCCAGGAAGTCAGTGAACTCCTGATGACGATGGAGGAGTTGGTCATCGAAAGCTCGAGGATTTTATTCGAATTGACGCGGCTTGAAAACCGAGAACGTTTTATTTATGTATGTCGTCGCGATGCACTCCGAAGACACATAGCAAAAGCCAAGCGCTCTCGTGTAAGGTCAACTACGATAATAAGGACGTATGTTGTGCATTGCGCGCACATCGACTCATCAGTAATACGGAACATAAACGTCACCGGCGCATTCAACTTGGGGCAGCAACGGCCAGCTAGCTGATCCAAATGATGTGAACAGTTCCAGCTAAGACGTAAAAAGAAACCAGTAACCTCGAATGTTAGTTAATATTTAAACAGAATGCAATATTATACGGGCGGGGTCAGGGATTTTCTCTGCCTCGTGATGACTGGGTGTTGTGTGATGTCCTTAGGTTAGTTAGGTTTAAGTAGTTCTAAGTTCTAGGGGACTGATGACCATAGATGTTAAGTCCCATAGTGCTCAGAGCCAATAATATACGGCAGAACTCCGGCAACATGATTCTTAAGGGACGAGACGGAAAACGTAACACGGTCTTGTCGCAGCTAACATAGTTTTGTAATTGAAAGCAAGAGTTATGAACGTTCCTCAGTTGAACACAGGATAATTTTTCCGCGTGAGCCATGTATGTTGTAAAGGCGTACTGCGGGGAATTCATCGCACAGTCAAATATTGAAGCCACCGAAGGTATTAAACCATTTAGCCACCTGGAATTCTCTTGGATCCCTCTATATCCGAAAACGAGGAATACATTTCAATACGGTAACAGTATTATCATCAGCTACGCCGATAACGAATCCACGGAGCTATCCAAGCGCCACAATTTCTCCTCTTCTACTATGACGTGCTTTTCTGAATATCCGTAGTTTTAGGTAGTGACGTGTGACAAAGCTTCGTGCATTAGTGCCAGTACGAGTGGTACCTTAAACGTCTAGTTATGTCTCGCTACAAATACCTTAACTTGGCTCGAGATCAATTCTAGAGGGTTCAGATGGCAGTCGTACAGCAGCAACCATAAATTGCAGTATTTGAATCGTCAATTGCTTAAACCAAATCAGTCATTTTTTTACACTTTTCAGGGAAGCAAAATACTGAATACTGCCATATGTATTACGGCTACACTACTGAAATTTTCAGAACTGAAAGTGACTTCCCCCCCATGAACCATGGACCTTGCCGTTGATGGGGAGGCCTGCGTGCCTCAGCGATACAGATGGCCGTACCGTAGGTGCAACCACAACGGAGGGGTATCTGTTGAGAGGCCAGACAAACGTGTGGTTCCTGAAGAGGGGCAGGAGCTTTTTCAGTAGTTGCAGGGGCAACAGTCTGGATGATTGACTGATTTGGCCTTGTAACACTAACCAAAACGGACTTGCTGTACTGGTACTGCGAACGGCTGAAAGCAAGGGGAAACTACAGCCGTAATTTTTCCCGAGGGCATGCAGCTTTACTGTATGGTTAAATGATGATGGCGTCCTCTTGGGTAAAATATTCCGGAGGTAAAATAGTCCCCCATTCGGATCTCCGGGCGGGGACTACTCAGGAGGACGTCGTTATCAGGAGAAAGAAGACTGGCGTTATACGGATCGGAGCGCGGAATGTCAGATTCCTTAATCGGGCAGGTAGGTTAGAAAATTTAAAAAGGGAAATGGATAGGTTAAAGTTAGATATAGTGGGAATTAGTGAAGTTCGGTGGCAGGACGAACAAGACTTTTGGTGAGGCGAATACAGGGTTATAAATACAAAATCAAATAGGGGTAATGCATGAGTAGGTTTAATAATGAATAAAAAATAGGAGTGCGGGTAAGCTACTACAAACAGCATAGTGAACTCATTATTGTGGCCAAGATAGAATCGAAGCACACGCCTACTACAGTAGTACAAGTTTACATGCAAACTAGCTCTGCAGATGACGAAGAAATTGATGAAATGTATGATGAAACAAAAGAAATAATTGAGATAGTGAAGGGAGGAGAAAATTTAATAGTCATGGGTGACTGGAATTCGGTAGTAGGAAAAGGGAGAGAAGGAAACGTAGTAGGTGAATATGGATTGGGGCGAAGAAATGAAAGAGGAACCCGCCTGGTAGAATTTTGCACAGAGCACAACTTAATCATAGCTAACACTTGGTTCAAGAATCATAAAAGAAGGTTGTATACATGGTAGAAGCCTGGAGATACTGACAGGTTTCAGACAGATTATATAATGGTAAGACAGAGATTTAGGAACCAGGTTTTAAATTGTGAGACATTTCCAGGGGCAGATATGGACTCTGACCGCAATCTATTGGATTAAAACTGAAGAAACTGCAAAAAAGTGGGAATTTAATGAGATTTTTCCTGGATAAACTGACTAAACCAGAGGTTGTACAAAGTTTCAGGGTGAGTATAAGGGAACAATTGACAGGACTGGGGGAAAGAAATACAGTAGAAGAAGAATGGGTAGCTTTGAGGTATGAAGTAGTGAAGGCAGCAGAGGAAAAAGTAGGTAAAATGCCGAGAGCTACTAGAAATCCTTGGGTAACATAAGAAATACTGAACTTAATTGATGAAAGAAGAAAATATAAAAATGCAGTAAATGAAGCGGGCAAAAAGGAATATAAACGTCTCAAAAATGAGATCGACAGGAAGTGCAAAATGGCTAAGCAGGGATGGCTAGAGGACGACCAGGGGTAAGATAGATACTGCCTACAGGAAAATTAAAGAGACCTTTGGAGAAAAGTGAACCACTTGTATGAATAGCAAGACCACAGACCGAAACCCAGTTCTAAACAAAGAAGGGAAAGCAGAAAGGTGGAAGGAGTCTATAGAGGGTCTATACAAGGGCGATGTTTTTGAGGGCAATATTATAAAAATGGAAGAGGATGTAGATGAAGATGAAATGGGAGATATGATACTGCGTGAAGAGATTGACTGAGCACTGAAAGACCTGAGTCGAAACAAGGCCCCGGGAGTAGACAACATTTCATTAGAACTACTGACAGCCTTGGGAGAGCCAGTCCTGACAAGATATATGAGACAGGCGAAATACCCTCAGACTTCAAGAAGAATATAATAATTCCAATCCCAAAGAAAGCAGGTGTTGACAGATGCGAAAATTACCGAACTATTAGTTTAATAAATCAAGGCTACAAAAAAATAACGCGAATTCATTACAGACGAATGGAAAAACTTGTAGAAACCGACCTCGGGGAAGATCAGTTTGGATTCCGTAGAAATATTGGAACACGTGAGGCAATACTGACGCTACGACATATCTTAGAAGCTACGTTACGGAAAGGCAAACCTACGTTTCTAGCATTTGTAGACTTAGAGAAAGCTTTTGACAATGTTGACTGGAATACACTCTTTCAAATTCTGAAGGTGGCAGGGGTAAAATACAGGGAGAGAAAAGCTGTTTACAATTTGTACAGAAACCAGATGGCAGTTATAAGAGTCGAGGGACACGAAAGGGAAGCAGTGGTTGGGAAGGGAGTGAGACAGGGTTTTAGCCTCTCCCTGATGTTATTCAATCTGTATATTGAGCAATCAGTAAAGGAAACAAAAGAAAAATTTGGAGTAGGTATTAAAATCCATGGATAAGAAATAAAAATTTAGAGGTTCGCCGATGACATTGTAATTCTGTCAGCAAAGGACATGAAAGAGCAGTTGAACGGAATGGACAGTGTCTTCAAAGGAGGATATAAGATGAATTTGAACAAAAGCAAAACGAGGATAATGGAATGTAGTCGAATTAAGTCGGGTGATGCTGAGGGAATTAGATTAGGAAATGAGACACTTAAAGTAGTAAAGGAGTTTTGCTATTTGGGGAGCAAAATAACTGATGATGGTCGAAGTAGAGAGGATATAAAATGTAGACTGGCAATGGCAAGGAAAGCGTTTCTGAAGAAGAGAAATTTGTTAACATCGAGTATAGATTTAAGTGTCAGGAAGTCATTTCTGAAAGTATTTGTATGGAGTGTAGCCATGTATGGAAGTGAAACATGGACGATAAATAGTTTGGACACGAAGAGAATAGAAGCTTTCCAAATGCGGTGCTACAGAAGAATGCTGAAGATTAGATGGGTAGATCACATAACTAGTGAGGAGGTATTGAATAGGATTGGGGAGAAGAGAAGTCTGTGGCACAACTTGACTAGAAGGTATCGATTGGTAGGACATATTCTGAGGCATCAAGGGATCACCAATTTAGTATTGGAGGGCAGCGTGGAGAGTAAAACTCGTAGAGGGAGACCAAGAGATGAATACACTAAGCAGATTCATAAGGATGTAGGTTGCAGTAGTTACTGGGAGATGAAGAAGCTTGCACAGGCTAGCGTAGCATGGAGTGCTGCATCAATCCAGCCTCAGGACTGAAGACCACAACAACAACAACTGAAATTTTTCAGAACTGAAAGTGACTTCATTCTGCTTTTATTGAGCGAGAAATAATTAATTTAGAGTCTATCATTTCGATATTTAATGCTTTCAAAGTTTTTTGACAAATTTGGTTGCAACAATTTACAAACGTATTTTTCGCTTTTTTAGGATTTAGTGAAAGATCATAATAAAAGACTTAAGAAGAGAAGGTCAGAATACTCTTTTCCCCGTATCTAACTATAACTTTCTTTTACATTAGCATGGTCTGACAAAATGGGAGAAACTGAATTATTTTAATAGCAATAATATTTAACTGTACGTTAGGTATAATTTTAGTCAATCACTGGCCAGGAAATCACTTCTCCATAGAATGATCCCTTTGCAGCGGGCATATATTCAACGACTTTATTCATATCTTCCATCTTCATTCTGGAAATAGGTACTTGGTATATTGGGTAGGCCACTGGAATGCTGTCCATTAATTCTCGAATGATGGACTCATGTCTTTGTCTGAAGTGAAAAGTTTATATTACTAATCCGTCGATATACAGATCCCGAAACACGTAATAAATCGTCACTACATGTATATTCACGAAAGATTTCTTGCAAACCAGTTTCCTTTCGCTTTCAAGCATTGTATGGTAAAGAAACGTTGCATCCCTACAGTTTTCGCAACATTCTGAATCAAATTTCCGAGGACGCCTCTACTTTGCTTCAACAAAGCGCTGCAGATGTAAGTCCTGGGCATCTTTGGTAGGAAGATCAAGAAATCTTGCCAAAATATTATTACGCTGAATTACGTCAATGGCGCCATAACATTTCATTTTGCAACTGAAAGAAAATTAATAACATAAGATTGGTATTGTTGGTAATATTGATATTACTTACATGTGTACAGTTTCCTTCAGTTGTTCCAGGAAAGACTTATGTTTACCTATAAGATTCTCTTACTGCTTTCCCTGGAACATAATGTCTTCTATGATTTCGATAAGGCAGTGCTTTGGTACGAGCTGTCTTTACCTTATTTCTATCATAATCTGCACTACTATTCTTCCTTTTTGGCGGCATAGTTATTCAACCAACAGCCGCTCAAAGAACATTAACAGTGACTGCTCGTGCCACAACAAAAGGAAGTGGATAATTTCTTCAACAATGTGTAGTATTGGAGGAAAACAGATTCTGCGCAGCATCTGTTGAAAAGGAATAAGTCAGTGACTTATTTGGTTTCAATAACAAACAGTGTAAAGTACAAAGCCTTTTATACCTGTTGTAGGGGCATGACTTTTCATTTCAAATCCAAACGACAGACTACACTCTTAAATGTACTATTCCGTGAAAAAACGAAAACTGAAAATTTTGACATATTTGGTTTCAACAATTTGCGATTCATTTGCATGATGTGCTCAATTCAGTGAAAGTTATTGTTTTCACGATTCTACGACACCTCTCACATTTTCTCAGGGACCACGTATGTGGCATAAAACAATGGACATAGCTCAAATAAAGAGTATTTGATATTACGTTTTCGTCCCAGAATTTTATTTGTAATGTTTTCTTCATTTACGCAATCTCTATTAACAGTCTTTTATAAAATATCGCAACAAACAATTTTTATTTGTATAGCAACCTGGAATTTTGTGCCCAATACATAATAAGAAATAAAAAGGCGTGAGTTTTTATGAAAAAGGTTAATAGATATGTGTTAATATTCATATATTTCTTTAAGTTACTATTTATATGATATGGGTATTCAAACCGAAAGAGGGAAAAAGAAGATGACAGCGAGATTGAAACCAGCGATATATGTGGCACTGGATTACCAATCTCCACTGTTACCAATTGAGCCAAGCATCTCTATAATAAATTTGCTTTAGCTTTAGTAAATAAAATTCCTCGGAAAACTTCAAAGCCGATTTCCTCGGTAACCTTTTGAAAAACACTACAAATAACCTGATTCTCGCCATTTTTAACAGTGTTCCATGCTTGTGTTTCACTTAGGAACAGGAAGCAGCGTCAAAAATTTCCATACTACGCATTAACAGTGCGACAATACGAGTACAACAAACGTTTACAGAGACTGGGACTGAACACGATTTTTGAAACGAGAACTACGTAACTAAAGTATGATTAAGAAAAACATAAAAAATGTAAATGTCGTGTGACTAGGGCCTCCCGTCGGGCAGATCGTTCGCCAGGTGCAAGTCTTTCGGTGTGACGCCACTTCGGCGACTTGCATGTCGATGGGGATCAAACGATGATGATTAGGACAACACAACACCCAGTCCCTGAGCGGGGAAATTGTCCGACCCAGCCGGGAATCGAATCCGGGCCTTGAGGATTGACATCCCGTCGCGCTGACTACTCAGCTACCGGGGGCGGACAAGAAAAACATTAATGGCTGTTAATACATGAGAATATCTCAGAACTGTACTAACACTAACACTGTAGAAAGATATCTAATACATACGACTACTTCCAAGAGCATAGCAACACCAGTGTGCGTTGCTACGGCTGCTTGAAAGCCATCGCGTTTGTATTAGTGAGCATCAGATTTGTTGTGATGATGAACGAAGTGTAGTGTAGACGACGTTCCCTCAAGTTTACTGAGATCTTTTGAACAGCCAGCCGTTACGAAACTATTTCGCCTGATGTGGAGGATACTTGGGACAGGTGAAGTGCAAATAGAGTTCAACAAGAATTAAATAAATTATATTCAAATGTAGTCCGTAGACTTATAGAAAAACGCAAGAGTTTCGGTTTTGAAGGGGGCACCTAAAAAAAATAGGAATCTTAGCTTACCGTGATTGCAAAATACTTACACAAATTAGCGTATTTTCAGAAGAATGGAAGATCTGGTAGAAGCCGACCTCGATGTAGACCAGTCGGGGTTCCGCTAAAATCCAGTAACGCCGTGGAAACATGAAATAACTCATGAGTGGTACTGAATCGAATTGTGACCTGTGCTCTATGGCCACGAAACTGGAATCCGATAGCGTCCCAGATGTGTTCAATCGGGTTCAGATCAGGGCATCGGATATCTAAGAAATCAACGTGAGTTCAGCATTTTGCTTCTCATATAACAGTACTCTTGTGATACGAACAGTTATCCTGCTGGAATATACCGTAGCCGTCGGAGAAAAGATCAAACATGAAGGGATGCGGGTGGTCAGAAATAATGTTCATGCAAGCCACAGTTGACATGCTGCCTTCGATTACTGCTACAGGTCCCATGGAGGCACAGCTGGATGTCCCACATTCCATAAAACACCGGTCTGCATCCGTGGTGGTCCATGTTCCGAAAAGTCGTTTGCTTGAGTGACGGCGTTTCCTGACGCGACCATAGATCCGGTGTAGCAAGGCACGTGATTCACCGGGACAGGCGGTAGGTTTTCATTGAGCCACTGTCTAAACTCGATGATCCATTGTCCAGTGCAATCATAACTGACGATGGTGTTGTGTCAACAACCTAACACATAAGGTTGTTATGCTTAGGAGTCGATGTTCAATATGCTATAAATGTTGTTGAAATGTGAAAATACGGCCTCTTAATCTGGCCAGTAAGGAAAACGAATAAGGGCTAGACCGATGGGGATTTAGCACAGTTCATTCACTGGTACAGCATACAAATTTATTTTGTACAGACAGAATTGCATTAACCCAATTAAGAATTTAATTAAAACAAGTTTATTTGGATACTGAAACTAATCAGTGAGGGCAGAATATGTTAATTACAACTCGCACACTATCACTGTTTGTCATACAAGATAGAAGACTAATGACACAAATTCAACCTAACATTAAACTGCCATAAATGTTACCAAAACTTCATGATCAGAAAGCACCAACAGAAAATTTGATAAAAAATGAACCGGCCGCCTAATAGCCCACTGCCAAGAAATTATTATACTAAAATACGAAGGGGAAAAAGGAGAACAAACGACTTAACTCCTCATAAAACATACGGGGTTGGAAGGCTTACAGGGTTCCACAATAGTATTCAAATGATTAAAATTTGTATTAAATGAGAATGAGCGTTTAGATCTCAACCACCAGTAAAATGTTCGGCATTATAGGCCACGGCATCGCTTGGAAGAAATAGCACTGCAGAGGACAGCGCGAGATTTCACTTCCCAAGAATTGTGCACAGAATCGCATAAACAAACGGTCGTTTTAGCCGAATGGATTCAATATATGGATCTAACAAGGTTAGTTCAAATGGCTCTGCGCACTATGGGACTTATCATCTGAAGTCTTCAGTCCCATAGAACTTACTACTTAAACCTAACTACCCTAAGGACATCACACACATCCATGCCCGAGGCAGGATTCGAATCAGCGACCGTAGCGGTTGAGCGTTTCCAGACTGAAGCGCCTAGAACCGCTCGGCCACACCGGCCGGCTTATCTAACAAGGATCGGCAAACAGCACCGATGCCAGAGCACAAGAGCTCTTAACAAATTCCCTGCAGCACAAATTCCAATACGTGCAAGCTCAAGTAATAGTCAACATTATAATAAATAATGATTACGCTCCCAATACCACATGCAATTTCGTACGGAGCGATACTATAAATTTAATTGATTTCTAAGAAGTTAGCAGAAAATTTAAGGCACAACTTACAGATAGCTAAAGGAAATTTCAGAACTAACTAGTTATACGAAACCTGCTGAAACAAATGATTAAGCCAACCCCGAGCTAATTGCCTCAAATTCTGTGACTCCTGAGCACGTACTCAGTCCAATCTAAATGTCCTAAAGTCCTAAAACAAACTAAAATTTCCATACAAACCAATTAAAATGGAAACACGACATACATGCCCTGAAGCCACATAAATAGTGCATTATCTTCAATGAATAAGACACATTGAAGCCAAGTCCAGAAAGAAGGTTAATGTTCCGCCAAACGACAATTACAAACTGAGCGCAGCATTCATCCAAAACGCACAATTTAAACACGTCGCACGGTTCTTAACTCTGACTCTGATAACATTCGCGCAACACGGAAGTCCACTTTCAGACCAGGAATACACACTCTGTGATAATATTAAACATCGAGCAATACTGTTCGCCAGAAATAATGTCAGCTAACAGTTATTTGCCTGAAGGAAGGTGAGAATTAACAGACGTGTAGAAACACTTAAAACACACGTAAATACTACTCTGCCAACGAACTTCACAACAAATTTCGTTGTAGACGTGGACATTAACTCTAATCCAAATTAAAGGCGCCATGGAGACGTAAAATTCATAGATTAAACTTCTAATAAGATGCAATGCGCAAAGATCAAATTAAAATATTTGACAGGCATTTTTAACACATAAATTCTTGCTCATATAATTGGCTTGGTTCAAATGACTCTGGGCACTATGGGACTTAACATCTGAGGTCATCAGTCCCCTAGAACTTAGAACTACTTAAACCTAACGAGCCTACGGACATCGCACACATCCATGCCCGTGGCAGGTTTCGAACCAGCGACCGTAGCGGTCGCGCGGTTCCAGACTGAAGCGCCTAGAACCGCTAGGCCACACAGGCCGGCCATATACACTCCTGGAAATTGAAATAAGAACACCGTGAATTCATTGTCCCAGGAAGGGGAAACTTTATTGACACATTCCTGGGGTCAGATACATCACATGATCACACTGACAGAACCACAGGCACATAGACACAGGCAACAGAGCATGCACAATGTCGGCACTAGTACAGTGTATATCCACCTTTCGCAGCAATGCAGGCTGCTATTCTCCCATGGAGACGATCGTAGAGATGCTGGATGTAGTCCTGTGGAACGGCTTGCCATGCCATTTCCACCTGGCGCCTCAGTTGGACCAGCGTTCGTGCTGGACGTGCAGACCGCGTGAGACGACGCTTCATCCAGTCCCAAACATGCTCAATGGGGGACAGATCCGGAGATCTTGCTGGCCAGGGTAGTTGACTTACACCTTCTAGAGCACGTTGGGTGGCACGGGATACATGCGGACGTGCATTGTCCTGTTGGAACAGCAAGTTCCCTTGCCGGTCTAGGAATGGTAGAACGATGGGTTCGATGACGGTTTCGATGTACCGTGCACTATTCAGTATCCCCTCGACGATCACCAGTGGTGTACGGCCAGTGAAGGAGATCGCTCCCCACACCATGATGCCGGGTGTTGCCCTGTGTGCATCGGTCGTAATGATTGTGGCGCTCACCTGCACGGCGCCAAACACGCATACGACCATCATTGGCACCAAGGCAGAAGCGACTCTCATCGCTGAAGACGACACGTCTCCATTCGTCTCTCCATTCACGCCTGTCGCGACACCACTGGAGGCGGGCTGCACGATGTTGGGGCGTGAGCGGAAGACGGCCTAACGGTGTGCGGGACCGTAGCCCAGCTTCATGGAGACGGTCGCGAATGGTCCTCGCCGATACCCCAGGAGCAACAGTGTCCCTAATTTGCTGGGAAGTGGCGGTGCGGTCCCCTACGGCACTGCGTAGGATCCTACGGTCTTGGCGTGCATCCGTGCGTCGCTGCGGTCCGGTCCCAGGTCGACGGGCACGTGCACCTTCCGCCGACCACTGGCGACAACATCGATGTACTGTGGAGACCTCACGCCCCACGTGTTGAGCAATTCGGCGGTACGTCCACCCGGCCTCCCGCATGCCCACTATACGCCCTCGCTCAAAGTCCGTCAACTGCACATACGGTTCACGTCCACGCTGTCGCGGCATGCTACCAGTGTTAAAGACTGCGATGGAGCTCCGTATGCCACGGCAAACTGGCTGACACTGACGGCGGCGGTGCACAAATGCTGCGCAGCTAGCGCCATTCGACGGCCAACACCGCGGTTCCTGGTGTGTCCGCTGTGCCGTGCGTGTGATCATTGCTTGTACAGCCCTCTCGCAGTGTCCGGAGCAAGTATGGTGGGTCTGACACACCGGTGTCAATGTGTTCTTTTTTCCATTTCCAGGAGTGTAATTCAGTTTGCAGGTTCCATTCAGACGAGGACTCTACGTCAATAAACAAACAAACCGGAGAGCATCCACTAATTCTGGTAAACTCCCCCCCCCCTCCCATCCCGACAAGCCGGCAGATTTTTAATAATCGACTCCTGAGATTCACCGGCACTGTAAGCCAAACAGTGGCAAAACATGACCCCTGCAGATCCTTCCGAGTTTACGCCATCACGGAGGAGACAGATCGGTGGCGGCTAAAGGCCTCCTTTCCGGTTGGTTGCTCCACTGACACTCACCTCATCATGCTGTCACACTGCCCTTCTGGGCCCAGCAAGCCGCCCCTTCAGGTCACGCCAGAGGAAGCTTTATTCGCTGGGCAACATCTTAGAGCCAAATATGAGAGCATATCGATGTCGATATTCAGTGAAAAAAATAAAACTGAAAATTTTGACTTATTTGGTTCCAACAATTTGCGGTTCATTTCTACGATGTGGTCAATTCAGTAAAAAAATTGTTTCCCATGATTCTACGACACCTGTCACATTGTCCCAGGGAACACATCTGTGGCATAAAACAATGGACATGGCTCCAATAAAGAGTATTTGAAACTTCCCAGCATATTAAAACTGTGTGCCCGACCGAGACTCAAACTCGGGACCTTTGCCTTTCGCGGGCAAGTACTCTACCAACTGAGCTACTGAAGCACGACTCACGCCCGGTACTCACAGCTGTACTTCTGCCAGTATCTCGTCTCCTACCTTCAAGGAATTTCTTCTTGCCGTCGGATTTTTAAGGGGGGACGTTGATAAAATTGACCAAAAATGTCAATTTTCGATTTATTTTTTGTTTGTTAGTACAACTCATAAACAATAAGTTCCCAAAGCTTCAATCTTTTCTGGAAACATCCCCCAGGCTGTGGCTAAGCCATGTCTCCGCAGTATCCTTTCTTTCAGGAGTGCTAGTTCTGCAAGGTTCGCAGAAGAGCTTCTGTAAAGTTTGGAAGGTAGGAGACGAGATACTGGCAGAAGAAAAACTGTGAGTACCGGGCGTGAGTCGTGCTTCGGTAGCTCAGTTGGCAGAGCACTTGCCTGCGAAAGGCAAAGGTCCCGAGTTCGAGTCTCGGTCGGGCACACAGTTTTAATCTGCCAGGAAGTTTCATATCAGCGCACACTCCATTGCGGAGTGAAAATCTCATTCTGGAAAGAGTATTTGATTTTCCGTTTTGGTCCCAGAATTTTATTTGTAATTATTAACACTCTTTCATAAAATATCGCAACTAACGATTTGTATTTGTATAGAAAACTGTACTTGTGTGTCCAGTACATAATAAGAAATAAAAAGACCTGTATTTTTTACGGAAAAGGTTAATAGATATGTGTTAATATTCATATATTTCTATAACTTTCTATTTAAATGATATGGGTATTCGAACTGAAAGAGGGAAAAAGATCACTGCGACATTCAAACCAGCGACCCATGTGACACTGGATTACCAATCTCCAATATTACCGATTGAGACACGCGTCTCTATAAAAAATTTGTTCTAGCTATAGTAAATAAAGTTCCTCGGAACGCTTCAATGCCAATTTCCTCGGTAAGCTTTCGGAAAACACTAAGAATAACCCGATTCTCGCTATTTATAACAGTGTTCCCTGCTCGTGCTTCACTTAGGAACAGGAAGCAGCGTCAAGCATTTTCATATTACGCATTAACAGTCCGACAATGAGAGTACAACTTATCAGCATTTCAATCTGTCGCCAGCATCTTCATCATTTGTGCAACAAGCGAAAAACTGAACCTCAGTTTGAGGTTAGGTTAACAGGACCTAGGCAGCGGCAAAGGTTTCTTTGTGAAGTCCGTGTTGAGGGATTTGATTATGTCGGTGCTGGAAACAGATGGCTACTGATTCTACTTTACAGAATGGACAACTTTTCTGTCCATCCCTGTGATGATGCATGGACGCGGTTTTACCGTTCTTTGGCCACTTACAGCAGTAGCAAGCCGGTAGCCCACAGTTCCGCTGTCTCAGAGATGCTCATTCGCATCAGTCTTCTGTTTGCCAAAGTCTCTTATGTTAGTGGATTTCGCCATTTGCGGCCCGTATACTCAGTAGAAAGAGTCATCATTCATCTCTCCTCCGCTTATAAGGGTTGTAAAAAAAAAAGGCATGGTTAACCACTGAGGAAAAGTTGTTCACATGTAGAGGGACTGAACCGTGGCGTCTCTTGTCGAGTAGATTTTTCCCTGTTTATGTTTGTTTCGCTGCCACGCCGTGTAGTTAGGTGGCGCTTCGGGGCCAAGAGGTGAACTAGGCGAGAAAGATATGGCGTAGCGACAGCGAGTCTAGTGGACAGAGCTTGGAAAGGCTGTTTACAGGAAAGCGTGAGCTACCGGAAGCGTTGCACGACTGTACTAGCTCCGCGGGCTATGGGCTGTCAGCATAGTGGACACTATTATAGAGGTCGTGATTTATTCAAGTTGCGCGTTGGATGATACGAATAACTGATTTTTAGCGCTTTCCGATTGTCTATTAAAACCACATTTGCGGAGAACGAAGCCGTTCCGAACTCTGGATCCAAACATTTTAACTGCTTCCTTCTCCACTGATTTCCCCAGCGTTTCTGAGAGGTGGCCTGAGATAGCATTTTAAATGACTGTCATCAACTGTTTTGGCTCCAGCTGTGTGTAAATGACTGCCATCACCCGTTTTGGCTACCGCTGCTTGTAATGCGACATTGTTGAAGTTTGTATGTAAGTGATTTATTTTAAATTCATGCATTTATTTGTACTGAAAATTGATGGAAAACTTGGTGGTTTCTAGTAGTGACCACGTGGAGTGCTAAGTTTAAATTAAGATTAGGTCAATGGGTGTTTCTTTCGCTGGTTGTGTAACACCTGTTCTTTTCTCGCCTCCGCTCACTGATGAAATTGTGGTAAACTGTAAGATACTGAAACATAATTTGCCTTGTTTCAGGTTTCGGAATTTTACCTGCAACATGCAGTGCAGCGTCGCAGATCTTTGTGGTGTAAATTTGTGACATAGCTAATATTTTATTGCACATTATATATTTAAGGCTTCTGCAAATTTCTTGTGCTGTCTAGTTAGCAGATTAATTGCGTTTATAAGCCTGTTCATGTTATTGAGGTCTGAAGGTAGTAAGGCCCAGGTATTTGGCACAATTGCCTAAATTTGTGTCCGTCCGAAGTGTGGAAGCTTGGTGTAAGTTTTTGCTAAAGAAAATATAATACTCATACTGTAGTTCTAACACCCTCTACCCCCCCCCCTCCCTCTGCAGTTAACGCGAGTGATCCCTCTTGTATCTCCATTAATAAGTTTTTGTTTCCTATATCTTTCTCCGATATTAGTTGTTAATGCACTTTCTTGCGTCGGGCAACCTTGTTTACGTTAATCGTTCACGCTTGAGTCGCTGACAGGATCGTGCTGCCCAGTTCGCACATCTGCGATCCGGAAGGGACACGTGGACATAGTGCTACCCACCTTGTTGTGTGTATGCATTCCAGACGGACTCCATCTGTATATTGTGCAAGTTGCAACTAGTCCACGCAATTAATTGGCAAACATAAGTTGTTGATTACTGTACTTGGAAACTGTCCTTGGGCCTTTAATACTTCATGTAATAAGTGCATCTTATTAGCTTTTATAGTCCAATAAATGATTTACTTTACTTTTTCATGTTCTTGCATCTGGTCTGTTACTATTTTGATTAATAGTTGTGCAGGTCTAGTCTTCTCTTAATAATATGTTTCTCTAACTCTTATTTCTTTAGGGCAATATTAGTGATAAACTTTTATTATCCAGAATGAGATTTTCACTCTGCAGCGGAGTGTGCGCTGATATGAAACTTCCTGGCAGATTAAAACTGTGTGCCCGACCGAGACTCGAACTCGGGACCTTTGCCTAGTCTCGGTCGGGCACACAGTTTCAATCTGCCAGGAAGTTTCATATCAGCGCACACTCCGCTGCAGAGTGAAAATCTCATTCTGGAAACATCCCCCAGGCTGTGGCTAAGCCATGTCTCCGCAATATTCTTTCTTTCAGGAGTGCTAGTTCTGCAAGGTTCGCAGGAGAGCTTCTGTAAAGTTTGGAAGGTAGGAGACGAGGTACTGGCAGAAGTAAAGCTGTGAGTACCGGGCGTGAGTCGTGCTTCGGTAGCTCAGATGGTAGAGCACTTGCCCGCGAAAGGCAAAGGTCCCGAGTTCGAGTCTCGGTCGGGCACACAGTTTTAATCTGCCAGGAAGTTTCAACTTTTATTATTTTTATAATTCTGTCCAGTTAATTTTCTTTATGGGTACCAATTTTTATTCACCTGGTTGTGCTGAAGATAATGGTTTCCCGCGTAAATGCATTTAATGTTGTTTTTTTTCTGTTCAGAGCATTAACCAGTTTATAGTACTTGATTTTGATGCTATTAATTACAGTAACTGTACATAGTTTGAGATCGATAAAGCAAATTAAGTGTTGGTTTAAAGTAACCTTCTTTAAAATGATTAGCTGTTTTATTAAAGTGTCGTTTTCTGAATGTTGATGACAAACGTATGGTTTTGTTTGAAATTAAACACTCCTGTTCAGGAACAAAATGTGTTATATGTATGCCGGCCACTGTTGCCGATCGGTTATAGGCGCTTCAGTTTGGAATCGCGCAACCGCTACCGTCGCAGGTTAGAATCCTGCCTCGGGCTTGGATGTGTGAGACGTCCTTAGGTTTTAGTAGTTCGAAGCTCTAGGGGACTGATGACCTCAGATGTTGAGTCCCATAGTGCTCAGAGCCATTTGTTACATGTACGTGGATCCGGAACAGCTTTGTTACCACGTTAGAGCTCATTTCCTACTTCTCTTCATAACGTAGTAACCATGGGAATCAAAAGGAAACAGAAACTACCAGCATTACTCGTAACAACTGCTTACACAAAATGTTTGAACAATACTCTTGGTTACATTTGGTTAGAATTCACTGTAAGTTGTAAATCTTAAGTTCACTTCCAGTGGTTGTTGTTACAATTGGACGTAGGCAATGTTGACATGTGACTCACTTGCTTGTTTTGATATGCGACTATCCTAACGTCACTTCTAGCATCATGCAAATAGCATCAGCTGTTTAGTGTTCGTGACGGGCCTGATTTCCGGTACACTGCAATGGAAGTATACCCAAATTCGGAGCTGGCAGATGCCCATTTTCGGTACGGATTAGCAGACGGTAGTGGCCATAGTGCTAAATGTATGTATCGGGAGAGATTTATAGAACCAAAGTGTCCCGACAGGAAGACTTTTGAAGGAATTGCTAGACATTTAAGGGAGCGCGGGACTTTTAAGCCAACTACTCGAAACGGGGGGAGGCCTTGACGGACGAGGACATACCAAGTGGAGGGGGAACCTCTTCATGCAGTTGACGACAACCCTAGTATCAGTGCAAGACAATTAACTCCAACAAGTAATGATGACCACATGACTGTTTGGTGAGTACACGAGAACCAGCTGCATCCATACAATGAACAGCTTGTGCAGGCACTATCGGCAGCTGATTTTCCTGCATGGGTACACGTTGGCTAATGGTTTACTGAACGATGTGTCGAACCTCATTTTAGTGAAATGTTCACAAATCAGGGTCCGTTTCATCTTGATCAGATTGTAAATTTTCCAATCGGCAAGTATGGGTTGTCTACGCCGTCACGTCCTCAACAAAGATTTCCTGTCGGCGTTTCTATTGCTGATTGCTTGTTAGGGCAACATGTCCGTAAACCTAGGCTCGATGCAGGAATTCACCATGCTCTCTTAGAGCGTACTCTACCTGTTCTGCAATATCATGCACCTTTACTCTACCTGTTCTGTAATATCGTGCACCTTTACGAGTGCAATAAAAGATACACTTCATGCGCCATGGTGCTCTTCCTCATTTCAGTGTTAATATTCATAGGCTTCAGATTCCGTGACAGGTAGGTACATAGGACTGAATCTGTTCCTTGGCCTCTATGCCCTCTAGGCCTAAAGACACTAGACTTTTATTTGTGGAGGCATTTGAAGCCCTTGCTCGTGGAATGCCGATATAGGATGTACAGTTTTCGTGCCCATACTTTGGAAGGCTGTGAAACAATATACAGTTTTCCAGGGATACACAGCGCATCAGGAATTTTGTGAGACATGGTAGCGCAGGGTTCTCTGAACATTGCATTTAGGAAAGTGTTTCACAGTGTGCTGATTCTTTCTTTTCCAGTCTGTTGCAGATGATTAATGTGTTGAAGACTTGCAGAAACAGAGATGTAATATGGAAATAAAGCATTACCTGACTCTTTTCCATAAAACCTGTTACCTGTCTCTAGCTGTGAGGAATGAATCCTAAAAGATTCGCTTCACCTGTCTGATACACCATACAGAGTGAATCAACTGCTCCTACCTATTGCATTTATACAACACACAATGTCTTCAAATACCACATGCAAGATTTTCATATTCTCTTGCTGCCTTGCACAAACTGTGAGCACTACAGAAAGAAATGAACAAGACTTTAAGAAGAAAATTTGATGTAGTAAAATTTTGTACTGGGATTTGTTTTCGCTAGAAGCCACAGTTTTCTAACTATTCAATCAAACGCACAAAAGTGATCTTCAAATGCGTTTGCTTGAAAAACTCGAAAACTGTAGCCTCCACCGAAAACGTATTCGAGCACAAAATTTAACTCTTTACTACTGGAACGTCCTGTTCATTTTTTTCTGTAGGACTAACCGTTTGTGTGTAGCGAACAAGAGAATATGAAATTAGTTTTTGAAGGCATTGTGGGTTGCATAGACCCTACTGCAAGGGGCAGCTGTTTCAGCCTGTGTGTAGTGTCGTTACCGTGTCACGTTCACGCAGAGCCATTCAGTTTCCCAGTGAACGGTGGTCATCATCGTTTGGCTTTACAGTCCAGGTTGCAGTTGGTGTACAGAAGTGAATATAATTTGCACAGGTAGAGTAGAATGGAAAGCTACATTACACCACTCATCAAACTGAAGATCCAACAACATGTGCTTCACAGCGGTAAGTCCACCACATGGGTACCCAAGTTTCAGTTTATGTGTTCGTCATGTTCTGGTGAAGGTAAAGTGCGACATGAGCACCGCCACAGAGGGAGTTCGGTGTGGGAAATAGTACCGGTATCCGTGAGCGACGCTCTCCTAGGCTTGCATGGAAGTTGTGGTAGAAATCGAAGGAGTTGTAACAGCTGTGTACTGTGTGAATATTATAGCAGACTGCCTGCAACCGTATTCGCTTGATCCCCAACGGTGATAGTACCTTCCAGCAGGACAGGTATCCGTGTCACAAGTTAAAAATTGTACTATGGTGGTTTTAGCAGCATGGTAGTGAACTTTCGTTAATAGCTCGGCCACCTTGTCTTGCCTGATAGAACACTTGTGGGGCCCTGTCGGACGGTAACTTCCTACCCACAAACCAACAGCCCGTATTTTATGGGTATCGCGTGATCTGCGGTTACCTACCTCATGAAATATACCGAGGACTTGTCGAATCCATGCAGAATCGCTGCTGTACTGCAATCCGAAGTTGGACGAACGCGGTATTAAGTAGGTGGTCATCAGTTAAACATATATTGAAGCGTACTTCTACATCTACATGGATACTCTGCAAATAATATTTAAGTGCCTGGCAGAGGGTTCATCGAACCACCTTCACAATTTTCTATTATCCCAATCTCGTATAGCGCGCGGAAAGAATGAACATCTATATCTTACCGTACGAGCTCTGATATCCCTTATTTTATCGTGGTGATCGTTCCGCCCTATGTAGGTCGTTGTCCACAAAATATTTTCGCATTCGGGGGAGAACGTTGCTGATTGGAATTTCGTGAGAAGATTCCGTCGAAACGGAAAACGCCTTTCTTTTAATGATTTCCAGCCCAAATCTTGTATCATTTCTGCGACACTCTCCCCCATATTTCGCGATAGTACAAAACGTGCTGCCTGTCTTTGAACTTTTTAGATGTACTCCGTCAGTCCTATCTGGTAAGGATCCCACACTGCGCAGCAGTATTCTAAAAGAAGGCGGACAAGCGTAGTGTAGGCAGTCTCCTTAGAAGGTCTGTTACATTTTCTAAGTGTCCTGTCAATAAAACGCAGTCTTTGGTTAGCCTTCCCCACAAAAATTTCAATGTGTTTAAGTTGTTCGTAATTGTAATACCTAGGTATTTAGTTGAATTTACGTCCTCTACATTTGCCTGATTTAGCGTGTAACCGAAATTTAACGAATTCCTTTTAGCACTCATGTAGATGACCTCACACTTTTCGTTATTCAGGGTCAACTGCCAATATTCGCACCGTTCAGATATCTTTTCTAAATAGTTTTGCAGTTTGTTTTGATCTTGTGATGACTTTATTAGTCGACAAACAGCAGCGTCATCTGCAAACAACCGAAGACGGCTGCTCAGATTGTCTCCTAAATCGTTTATATACATAAGGAGCAGCAAAGGGCCTATAACACTACCTTAGGGAACGCCAGAAATCGCATCTGTTTTACTCGATGACTTTCCGTCAATTTCTACGAACTGTGACTCTCTGACAGGAAATCACAAATCCAGTCACATAACTGAGACGATATTCCATAAGCACGCTATTTCACTACAAGCCGCTTGTGTGGTACAGTGTCAAAAGCCTTATGGAAATCCAGAAATACGGAATCGATCAGCAATCCCTTATCAATAGCACTCAACCCATCATGTGAATAAAGAGCTAATTGTGTTTCACAGGAACAATGTTTTCTAAACCCATGTTCACTGCGTGTCAATAGATAGTTTTCCTCGAAGTAATTCATAGTATTTGAACACAATGTATGTTTCAAAATCCTGCTTCATATCTACGTTAACGATATGGGCTTGTAATTTAGTGGATTACACCCACTACCTTTCTTGAATATTGGTGTGAACTGTGCAACTTTCCAGTCTTTGGGTACGGATCTTTCGTCGAGCGAACGGTTGTATATGATTGTTAAGTACGGGGCTAATGCATCAGCGTACTCCGAAAGGAACCTGATTGGTATACAGTCTGGACCAGAATACTTGCTTTTATTAAGTGCTTTAAGTTGCTGCACTACTCCGAGGATATTTACTTCTACGTTACTCATGTTGGCAGCTGTTGTCGATTCGAATTCTGCAATATTTACTTCGTCTTCTTCTGTGAAGGCATATTGGAAGGCCGTGTTTAGTAACTCTGCTTGAGTAGCATCTTCGACTCAGAAGGCTCAGAGGTAAACCGTAGTAATGTACAGGGTATATTGTAATCAACAGTTCAGACAGACATTTTTTCGAGGTGTACGATAAACGTATCGGTATACACACTATCTATAGTGACCCAGCGAAGCCGTTCAGGACATAATTCCATATATACTGATTTCAGAATGAGATATTGTCCTGGTTAGTACATACATATTTAAAATGTAAGCTTTTTAATTAACTCATAATGTTATTGGGCTTAAATATTTACCCACCCGAGCCTAGTTACACGGGACCTCTACACAAATGTTTCATTGTTTGAGACAATACTTCACACTGAAGTCAATGGACGATCACAACCAAACACCTGTGTTTGTCTCGTAAATAGTTCGTTTGTGGGAATTACTGAAACGTTTTTGTTTCTTTTATCGTATACTATTACCCTTGTTTCTTTTCTCTAAGAATTTGATATATCCTGAGTATATTAATCAAAAAGAGGAAAAATTTTCACTATGTCCTTTTCTTGTGTATATGAGGGACTGCTTGTCAGTAAACGGGGCGTGAGTGCCTGGGATTGCAGAATAAAGACGGGCCGTCGATGTGGACGGTGGCGGGAGAAGGGGCGTGACCGCTTTTATCCTTTCTGTGGCAACAATAGCTGACTGACAATAACAGCGAAGACAAGAGGCGGAGAATCTCAGGCAGTAAACACCGTTTTACTAGCAGCCCACGCCTAAACAGACGCCGTCTAAACGAGCTACTAAAAGCCCATCGGCTGTTTGTTTTCCACTGATTAGTGGCTGCTAATGCACGCACGTATAAACCTCTGACAACACCATACCATCTGCCTGGGAATGCGATACACGGCACAAAAGAATGCACCAAAGTTATCGTTGGAGATTCCCTTCCACACGGTGCAGAAACACACCAGAGGGGCGTGTAGTTGCGACGGAATTTTCCTGACGTGTTTATATGTACTCTTTACTTTCCTTTAATGTTATCTGTCTTACCTGCAATAAGTAAACGTGCATAAATATAAGTGTTATATATTTTCTCTTGCATGAGTGCTAAGCCGAGAGAGACTAATACCGGTGTAAAATCTAAGGAATGGGCAGCTGAAGGAATGGGAGACGAATAAAGAGAAAACCAGTATTGGCCTGAGATTTTCTGGTCATATACACTCCTGGAAATGGAAAAAAGAACACATTGACACCGGTGTGTCAGACCCACCATACTTGCTCTGGACACTGCGAGAGGGCTGTACAAGCAATGATCACACGCACGGCACAGCGGACACACCAGGAACCGCGGTGTTGGCCGTCGAATGGCGCTAGCTGCGCAGCATTTGTGCACCGCCGCCGTCAGTGTCAGCCAGTTTGCCGTGGCATACGGAGCTCCATCGCAGTCTTTAACACTGGTAGCATGCCGCGACAGCGTGGACGTGAACCGTATGTGCAGTTGACGGACTTTGAGCGAGGGCGTATAGTGGGCATGCGGGAGGCCGGGTGGACGTACCGCCGAATTGCTCAACACGTGGGGCGTGAGGTCTCCACAGTACATCGATGTTGTCGCCAGTGGTCGACGGAAGGTGCACGTGCCCGTCGACCTGGGAGCGGACCGCAGCGACGCACGGATGCACGCCAAGACCGTAGGATCCTACGCAGTGCCGTAGGGGACCGCACCGCCACTTCCCAGCAAATTAGGGACACTGTTGCTCCTGGGGTATCGGCGAGGACCATTCGCAACCGTCTCCATGAAGCTGGGCTACGGTTCCGCACACCGTTAGGCCGTCTTCCGCTCACGCCCCAACATCGTGCAGCCCGCCTCCAGTGGTGTCGCGACAGGCGTGAATGGAGGGACGAATGGAGACGTGTCGTCTTCAGCGATGAGAGTCGCTTCTACCTTGGTGCCAATGATGGTCGTATGCGTGTTTGGCGCCGTGCAGGTGAGCGCCACAATCAGGACTGCATACGACCGAGGCACACAGGGCCAACACCCGGCATCATGGTGTGGGGAGCGATCTCCTACACTGGCCATACACCACTGGTGATCGTCGAGGGGACACTGAATAGTGCACGGTACATCCAAACCGTCATCGAACCCATCGTTCTACCATTCCTAGACCGGCAAGGGAACTTGCTGTTCCAACAGGACAATGCACGTCCGCATGTATCCCGTGCCACCCAACGTGCTCTAGAAGGTGTAAGTCAACTACCCTGGCCAGCAAGATCTCCGGATCTGTCCCCCATTGAGCATGTTTGGGACTGGATGAAGCGTCGTCTCACGCGGTCTGCACGTCCGGCACGAACGCTGGTCCAACTGAGGCGCCAGGTGGAAATGGCATAGCAAGCCGTTCCACAGGACTACATCCAGCATCTCTACGATCGTCTCCATGGGAGAATAGCAGCCTGCATTGCTGCGAAAGGTGGATATACACTGTACTAGTGCCGACATTGTGCATGCTCTGTTGCCTGTGTCTATGTGCCTGTGGTTCTGTCATTGTGAGCATGTGATGTATCTGACCCCAGGAATGTGTCAATAAAGTTTCCCCTTCCTGGGACAATGAATTCACGGTGTTCTTATTTCAATTTCCAGGAGTGTAATATAAGAATAATTAGAATTTTTGCAACTCAAGGATAAGGTAGTGAAAACGGTGTTTGTAGGTGGAGTAATGAAAACGTAACTTAGGGGCCAGCACATCAATTGGAACTCGTCACTGTGTTCCTCGAACCCCCTGGCCTTGTCACATGTCGCATTGTTGAAAGGTGCCGCTGCCGTCGGGAAACATGAGCGTCATGAAGGGGTATACGTGGTGTGCAACCAGTGTAGAACGCACCTTGGCCATCATGGTGCCTTGCATGAGCTCCACTAGAACCATGGATGACCACGTGAATGTTTCCCAGAACACAATGGAGCTATCGCCATCTTGTCCCCCAATACAGGTGTCAAGGAGCTGTTCCCGTGGAAGAAGACGGGTTCGAGCCCTCCCATCAGAATGATGAAGAATATATCGAGATCCATCAGACCATGCAGCGCTCTGCGACTGCACCAGAGTCCAGTGCCGATGGTCATATGCCCATGTCAGTCGTAGTTACTGACGTCGTGGTGTTAACATTGGCACATGCATGGGTCGTTGGCTGCGCAGTCCAACCGTTAGTAGTGTTCGGTGCACTGTGTATTCATATACACTTGTACCCTACCCACCATTTAAGTCTGATATTACTTCCGCCACAGTTTTCCGCCTGTCCTGTTTTAGTAGTCTGCCCAGTGTGACGGTACAAACCCCCGTTACTAGATGAATAGGTCTAGTATTCAAGGATTACTTTGTGGAGAGCGAGGGCGCGACATGGTGCGTCATTCACGGAAGTGCGTGGCGCACCCACGCGTGATTTGCAACGTGTCTGGGGATGCGTCCGCCGGCGGGCGGCCACGTGGCCCACAGTTTGGGGCATTTTTAGGTTATTCGCACATTACGCGAAACATTTGTAAGTTATGGTGAAGAGCGATGCGGCAGTTGATTGTGGTCAGCAATATGCACCTTCTGAAAGATCGATCTTTATTTTAAGTCACGAGACGCAGAAGCTATAGTAACTTGAAAATTGTTTAATATCATGCATACTGAAAAATTAATAAAAATAGCAAATAACAACTTACAGAATGAGCAAGCGCTCATTAAAAACGTCTCATCATAGTGGATCGAGTGCCATATTCATTTGTTAAGATTCTTAAATAATTAAGCTCGTAAAGAGCAATAAACGAAGTTTGATGAGGAAATTGATTTTGAAATTCAATAGAAAATTCATGACGTTAAGAACGCCACTATACAATATTTTGGGAGGCATCACACGTATTTTAAACTAGTTAAGTTATACTGTACACTTAACTTGCAAAAGTTTTCATTGTTTGCAAATTATTATTAACATTTATCGCCTATAATTAATTAATTATTATACACTCCTGGAAATTGAAATAAGAACACCGTGAATTCATTGTCCCGGGAAGGGGAAACTTTATTGACACATTCCTGGGGTCAGATACATCACATGATCACACTGACAGAACCACAGGCACATAGACACAGGCAACAGAGCATGCACAATGTCGGCACTAGTACAGTGTATATCCACCTTTCGCAGCAATGCAGGCTGCTATTCTCCCATGGAGGCGATCGTAGAGATGCTGGATGTAGTCCTGTGGAACGGCTTGCCATGCCATTTCCACCTGGCGCCTCAGTTGGACCAGCGTTCGTGCTGGACGTGCAGACCGCGTGAGACGACGCTTCATCCAGTCCCAAACATGCTCAATGGGGGACAGATCCGGAGATCTTGCTGGCCAGGGTAGTTGACTTACACCTTCTAGAGCACGTTGGGTGGCACGGGATACATGCGGACGTGCATTGTCCTGTTGGAACAGCAAGTTCCCTTGCCGGTCTAGGAATGGTAGAACGATGGGTTCGATGACGGTTTGGATGTACCGTGCACTATTCAGTGTCCCCTCGACGATCACCAGTGGTGTACGGCCAGTGTAGGAGATCGCTCCCCACACCATGATGCCGGGTGTTGGCCCTGTGTGCCTCGGTCGTATGCAGTCCTGATTGTGGCGCTCACCTGCACGGCGCCAAACACGCATACGATCATCATTGGCACCAAGGTAGAAGCGACTCTCATCGCTGAAGACGACACGTCTCCATTCGTCCCTCCATTCACGCCTGTCGCGACACCACTGGAGGCGGGCTGCACGATGTTGGGGCGTGAGCGGAAGACGGCCTAACGGTGTGCGGAACCGTAGCCCAGCTTCATGGAGACGGTTGCGAATGGTCCTCGCCGATACCCCAGGAGCAACAGTGTCCCTAATTTGCTGGGAAGTGGCGGTGCGGTCCCCTACGGCACTGCGTAGGATCCTATGGTCTTGGCGTGCATCCGTGCGTCGCTGCGGTCCGGTCCCAGGTCGACGGGCACGTGCACCTTCCGCCGACCACTGGCGACAACATCGATGTACTGTGGAGACCTCACGCCCCACGTGTTGAGCAATTCGGCGGTACGTCCACCCGGCCTCCCGCATGCCCACTATACGCCCTCGCTCAAAGTCCGTCAACTGCACATACGGTTCACGTCCACGATGTCGCGGCATGCTACCAGTGTTAAAGACTGCGTTGGCCTCCGTATGCCACGGCAAACTGGCTGACACTGAAGGCAGCGGTGCACAAATGCTACGCAGCTAGCGCCATTCGACGGCCAACACCGCGGTTCCTGGTGTGTCCGCTGTGCCGTGCGTGTGATCATTGCTTGTACAGCCCTCTCGCAGTGTCCGGAGCAAGTATGGTGGGTCTGACACACCGGTGTCAATGTGTTCTTTTTTCCATTTCCAGGAGTGTAGATATGAAGATTTTGAGCAGCGCCATGCGTAGATCGCTATAGATTACATCTAAAAACAGTGCTATATGCAGTTCTATGTTAAAACTTTGCAGCACAGATGTAAACAAACAAATTTCCGTTAAGTGGCGAAATTTTTCAAAAAAACGAAAACTTGATTCATGGGCGACAGAATAATCCTAGAAATTAATGTAACATAGTAAATAAGATATACTTTTTAGCACAGTTCCGAAGGTGTACTTATTTCTGTTGAGGCATGTATGTGTCAAAATTTGTAACCTTAACTGGTGGGATTGGTAGTTGCATAGCCAGTGGGGTAGTCATCAGAGCGTATATAAACGAGTGGCCATCTTGGCCGGGGGTCAGTCATTCGGCAGTCAGTGAGCATGTGGGTGGCGGACTTATCTTAAAAGAAAGATTAAGAAAAGGCAAACCTACGTTTCTAGCATTTGTAGACTTAGAGAAAGCTGTGGACAACGTTAACTGGAATACTCTCTTTCAAATTCTGAAGGTGGCAGGGGTAAAATACAAGGAGGGAAAGGCTATTTACAATTTGTACAGAAACCAGATGGCAGTTATAAGAGTCGAGGGGCATGAAAGGGAGGCAGTGGTTGGGAAAGGAGTGAGACAGGGTTGTAGCATCTCCCCGATGTTATTCAATCTGTATATTGAGCAAGCAGTAAAGGAAACAAAAGAAAAATTCGGAGTAGGTATTAAAATTCATGGAGAAGAAGTAAAAACTTTGAGGTTGACATTGTAATTCTGTCAGAGACAGCAAAGGACTTGGAAGAGCAGTTGAATGGAATGGACAGTGTCTTGAAAGGAGGATATAAGATGAACATCAACAAAAGCAAAACGAGGATAATGGAATGTAGTCAAATTAAATCGGGTGATGCTGAGGGGATTAGATTAGGAAATGAGACACTTAAAGTAGTAAAGGAGTTTTGCTATTTAGGGAGCAAAATAACTGATGATGGTCGAAGTAGAGAGGATATAAAATGTAGACTGGCAATGGCAAGGAAATCGTTTCTGAGGAAGAGAAATTTGTTAACATCGAGTATAGATTTAAGTGTCAGGAAGTCGTTTCTGAAAGTATTTGTATGGAGTGTAGCCATGTATGGAAGTGAAACATGGACGATAAATAGTTTGGACAAGAAGAGAATAGAAGCTTTTGAAATGTGGTGCTGCTGAAGATAAGGTGGGTAGATCACGTAACTAATGAGGAGGTATTGAATAGGATTGGGGAGAAGAGAAGTTTGTGGCACAACTTGACTAGAAGAAGGGATCGGTTGGTAGGACATGTTTTGAGGCATCAAGGGATCAGAAATTTAGCATTGGAGGGCAGCGTGGAGGGTAAAAATCGTAGAGGGAGACCAAGTGATCAATACATTAAGCAGATTCGTAAGGATGTAGGTTGCAGTAGTTACTGGGAGATCAATAAGCTTGCACAGGATAGAGTAGCATGGAGAGCTGCATCAAACCAGTCTCAGGACTGAAGACCACAACAACAACAACAACAACAACAACTAGTGCGCGGGTGTGGAACAGTGTACTAATGCACCAAGTATGGAAATCATCCCCTGAGACTTACGTGAGAGCCAAAATTTGCACTAACATTTTTTAACGAACATTTGTATATGCACATTCGTGTGAACTCTTCAACCGCACTTATTTTCCGCCCCGTCGCACCAGCCTACGACGTCCGACGTGTGTAATGAACGGTGGCTGCCAGCACCACGACTGCTGGACATGGTTTCACCTTGATTTCGCCACGTGTTGAAGACACTCACCACAGCAATCCTCGAGCACCCGAAAAGCTATACAATTTGCGAAATGCTCCTCGGTCAAACTCAGATACATCCTGTAACGCCAGAAATGCATATCCTCCTATATACATCTATTGTACTATAAATTTTTTTCCTTATTTTGTCACCTGAAGATATGAAGTTTCTGTATCTTTGTACAGGTTAGGTTAGGTTAGGTTAGGTTAGGTTAGCAGGGTTATTACAAGTGATTGAAGCGATTTCACAGCTCTACAATAACTTTATTATTTGAGATATTTTCACAATGTTTTTCACACACACATAAAAACTGAAAAAGTTTTTTTAGGCATTCACAAATGTTTGATATGTGCCCCTTTAGTGATTCGGCAGACATCAAGCCGATAATCAAGTTCCTCCCACATTTGGCGCAGCATGTCCCCATCAATGAGTTCGAAAGCATCGTTGATTCGAGCTCGCAGTTCTGGCACGATTCTTGGTAGAGGAGGTTTAAACAATGAATCTTTCACATAACCTCACAGAAAGAAATCGCATGGGGTTAAGCCAGGAGAGCGTGGAGGCCATGACATGAATTGCTGATCATGATCTCCACCACAACCGATCCATCGGTTTTCCAGTCTCCTGTTTAAGAAATGCCGAACATCATGATGGAAGTGTGGCAGAGCACCATCCTGTTGAAAGATGAAGTCGGCGCTGTCGGTCTCCAGTTGTGGCATGAGCCAATTTTCCAGCATGTCCAGATACACGTTTTCTGTAATGTTTTTTTTCGCAGAAGAAATAGGGGCCGTAAACTTTAAACCGTGAGATTGCACAAAACACGTTGACTTTTGGTGAACTGCGAATTTGCTACACGAATGCGTGAGGATTCTCTACCGCCCAGATTCGCACATTGTGTCTGTTCACTTCACCATTAAGGAAAAATGTTGCTTCATCACTGAAAACAAGTTTCGCACTGAACGCATCCTCTTCCATGAGCTGTTGCAACCACGCCGAAAATTCAAAGCGTTTGACTTTGTGATCGGATGTCAGGGCTTGTAGCAATTGTAAAAGGTAAGGCTTCTGCTTTAGCCTTTTCCGTAAGATTTTCAAAACCGTCGGCTGTGGTACGTTTAGCTCCCTGCTTTCTTTATTCGTCGATTTCCGCGGGCTGCGCGTGAAACTTGCCCGCACGCGTTCAACCGTTTCTTCGACCACTGCAAGCCGACCCGTTGATTTCCCCTTACAGAGGCATCCAGAAGCTTTAAACTGCGCATACCATCGCCGAATGGAGTTAGCAGTTGGTGGATCTTTGTTGAACTTCATCCTGAAGTGTCGTTGCACTGTTATGACTGACTGATGTGAGTGCATTTCAAGCACGACATACGCTTTCTCGGCTCGTGTCGCCATTTTGTCTCACTGCGCTCTCGAGCGCTCTGGCGGCAGAAACCCGAAGTGCGGCTTCAGCCGAACAAAACTTTATGGGTTTTTCTACGTATCTGTAGTGTGTCGTGACCATATGTCAATGAATGGAGCTACAGTGAATTTATGAAATCGCTTCAATCATTTGTAATAGCCCTGTATATTGTAATCGTTTTACTATTTGTATATTTATGCATTTATGTCGATGTATAATTGGTTTGTTTTGTAAATATTATTTGTGTTTTTACGCCGGGTCAGGCCTAGGGAAGAATATGCTATCGAACGATTACATCGATAGGTCGTGTGGAGAACCAAAGTGTTTAGGACCTTTGGTAGTGTTAACTCTGCCGCATGGAGCGCGGGCAGAGGGAGTCTGGCGGGAGTAGTGCAGTGGAGCAGGTGTGTTGTGTGACGCTCCCGCGAGTTGTCGCGCTTTCGGGGTTTGGCTGCATGTAATTGCGCTCGACTTGCTATGATGGTTTCTGGCACGGTGTCGCGGACGGGAAACATTAGCAGGCACACATCAAGAGCCCATTTCGCCTGGTGACCGTGTCGAGAAGAAGGCGCGCCAACATCCAGCTTCTGCAACAGCGACGGCCGACAATGAGTGACTGTCGCCATCCCCTCGATCGACGGCTTCAAACCTTCAATCAACCAACAAGAAAGACTCGAAGCACGTAAAGCTTTAGAACTGTGTGGCAGACCTCAGCTTTTAAAATTGTTGCATCACAAAATTACAGCAACTTAGCATGAGCCTTTGTTGCTCATTGTCCCAATTGCATTACCAAGCAGGGTCCCTTCCTTTTCCGAAATGAACCCGACTGTCGTTGAAATTCAGACGCCAGCATTAAAGTAATATCATACCATTTCACTGCTTTAATTTCAAAGTTCAGTTAAGGTATTCATAGCTGGCTACAATATTTAGATTACACAAGCACAAATTAAGAGTGCGACTTTTGTTACCATATATTAGCTTACCTGTGACTGCAGCTCAGCTTGGTACGTACTAAATGTTACTATTATTAATGTTCCAGAATCATTTAATTCAAGTTCAAAGTTAAATCTCCTACTTCTAAATTGCGTAGATTCAAGTAGCTTTTGAAATGAATGTTGAGGTAGCCCAAGACTAACCTTATTTTACTGAATTTCGTAGTGCTTCAGAAACAAAGCCCACTATTAATTACAGTCACTAAATTAACTTTCAATTTTCCGGTTTTATTAATTCTTTTGCTAAATTAAGTCAGAGTGTAGCGAAATTTATTACTTCTGACAAACATTCAGTTTTCACACAACACGTGTCAACCTTCAGTTGCCACGCTTCTAGTGCTAATTATATGTGCAATAACATTTCTTTTTCAGTTACTATAGTAATTGTCCATAGGACTGGCGACCGTAATTTTCCCAAAATCTCAAATATCTAATTACCGCCAGTTAATTGTTAACATAACGACCGCACATTTACTTTCTTTATTAACCTTACCCTTTTTCAAAATTAATTTCCATCAGTTTCATTTCCATTTTTCCTTTCATTTAGATGTAACCCTTTGCTCCCTCTTTACCGACAGATTAACTTCGGTGACGATTGCTTCTCCCAAATTTCCATTAGGTACACACGGTTTAATTTTTCACTGTCATTAAGGTCGATAAGTTAGGGGGAGGTTGCAATCCTACACACGGATCTCACGCTCACTGATATCACATGCAGCGCACGTGTGTCTGGAGACCAGTCACTCATCGCCAGATGACGCTGCTATCACCTGGATGGGTTTATATCGACAGTAGGTTGGTGGTCACAATATTCTAGCAGATCAGTGTATGTTGGGCTAGTCTCGAGGGGGCGTTTGGCTCATCGTAATGAGTACTGAACGTTAATCCGAGGGTCATGTGGCCAAGCCCCTTTGCGGCAACATTTTAACTTCAGTTTCTTCGTAAATTACAGCAAATGAACCGAAATAATGCTCAATGTGTTGTATGGACTCAAAGGAAAATTTCGAACTGCACATGAATTTCCATGGTGCGATCGTGCTTAGGCTGGTATTACACTATCAAATTTCTTTGTCCAATATCTTTGTCCAATATCTTTGTCAAAGATATTTGATAGTGTAATAGGGACTTTGTCAAATGTCGTCCAATATTTGATCAAATCTAGGGACTCGCTGTATATTTGATCAAAGAAACCGCTTGTCTTCTGTTCACTGCAATGTGACATGTTACCACATGGAGCGCTAGCATCGCTGCAGCGTTCTGTCGTCTGTAGTGTTTTTATAACCATTGCCGGTAAATACAATTGGTGTGTGCCGACAACTACAAAATTAATAGAGATGTCTGAAGCTGATGAGGCGCTTTACAACGTGAGGCACCCTGAATACAAAAATAGATTAAGAAGATTGGAGACCTAACCTAACCTGACCTAACCTAACCTAACATAACCCTCTCCTGTAGCAAGGAATCGAAGTGTTATAGTGAGCCTGTCTTCTGAAGATGTAGCAGTTCTTAAGTGAATATTGTGCTTTGTGATATGAGGATACACTTCATTGAGCACATACAGAAATGTATGCTCATCCATTCTTAAGTAATTGATGTACGACTTGACGTCTTCCACTGTAAGCTCACGTAACAAGTTTTGTTGAATGCTTTTATCGTGTCGTCGTAAAACCCACGGCTTCACCCAGATTAGACTAGTTTTTCGTTCCATAGATCCGTGCTGAGAAGATCCTCGTGGATGTGGAACATGTCGATTTTTTTAAGCTGAAATAACAATACTAATAGTATGAATAAATACAATACATCATTTGTTTCTATTAAAAATTTCGCCAATGGAGTAGAAGGAGTTGGCCAGTAGTAAGTCTTTCAGGCTCCTTTTAAACTGATCTTTATTTCTAACTGAATTTTTTATGTTTCCTGGAAAATTATTGAAGATGAGTGTTCCTGAGTAGTGGACCCCTTTTTGAACTAAAGTAAGTGCTTTTAAGTCCTTGTGCAGATCATTTTTGTTCCTGATATTGTATGTATGAACTGAGTTGTTTGTTGGAAAAAGAGATATATTATTTAGGACAAATTTCATTGAGGAGTAAATATACTGAGAGGCAGTAGTTAGTATACCCAGTTCTTTGAAGAGGTTTCTGCAGGAGGTCCGTGAATTCACTCCACATATAATACGTATTACAAGCTTTTGGACCCTGAAAACTTTTGTTTAACTTCAAGATTTACCCCAAAATATTATCCCATATGACATTATGGAATGAAAGTATGCAAGCTTTTTCATTTTTATGTTGCCTATGTCTGCTAACACTCGAATTGCAAATACAGATTTGTTAAGGCCTTTCTGCAGTTCTGTGGTGTGCTCCTCCCAACTGAATTTACTATCAAGTGGTAATCCAAGGAGTTTTAAGGCTGTCAACCTCGTATGTATGGTTCCATTTCCCCACTTCTTTTCCGCATGTGCACACAATGCAATTGGAGTACGTAGATCTGCTGCGGTTAATAGCAAGTTGTTGTCAGCCATCTTGAACTTCGACGAAAAATTTGATGACAGTCTTATATCCCTTGTAGCGCTACGTCAAAGATCTTTGTCAAATATATTGGACGGAATATTGGATCACATCTTTGATCAAATCTTTGACAAAGAAATTTTATTGTGTAATACCGGCCTTACAGCATACACTCCGCAAATAACTTTCCAGGAAGGGATCGTAAATTCATGCAACGTTGCGAAATCTTTATTTCTGTGCGGATATTCTGAATATCACAGTTTTGGAAGTTAGTGCGAGCTCGTGCCAGTACGCCATTGAGAGATCGGCGTGGGGTATACCCTCTTCGAACTCCATTGTCTGTACGTCTACGACGGCCCTGAAAGCCGCAGCTAGGTTTCAGATCTGCGCTGGCCAAAGTACTTAGCGTGCCAGGGGTGCGGTGAGAAGATTATATCCGGCATTATCGATTATCGCGGCCGCAGGGGATTGTTTGTGCGCCTCTCCCTCAGTCCCGACTACTCCTATTTGCATGTTAAACACAGTTACCAGATTAGGAGTTCCGTGATTGGAGCGGTAGTTACGCCAGAATTTCCGCACATCTGCTTGTGTGGCATATGCAGTTTCGAACAATAGATAGCGCCTTCGGTCTTCCCCAGCTGATAAAAAGGTAATTGCACTGTCTCTTCTAAGGTTTCACTAGATTAAGAAACATTTCGGATTTCGGTAAGAAACCTACGTTCGGTTTACGGAGACGGTGACTGACTTACTGTAAAGCATTAAATTTTTATTTTTGACACAGTTCCTTTTTTATGATAGAATCATAACCGATTTCGGCCTTCAACGACTATCTTCACAAGCTACGGGTGGCATGTGACGAACAAGTGTTCATGCATTAACTCATGACGACACATGAACACTTATACATCAAATGGCACCTATAGCGTGTGAAGACGGCCTCTGATGAACGAAATCTGTTATATTAAATGAAAAACACCAGTTTGCTTTTGTTCTACAATATTACTTTTATTGTTAACCGGTTTTCGGTTTACAAGGCCATCTTCAGACATTTACTGAGTATTATCACCAAAAAAGTTAAATGTTAGCGGACAACATTCGAAGAGAAGTAACACATCTAGACTGAATTAGAAACACACAGTAAGTAACATTTTTGCAATGGAAAAGTAAAAACTGAACAGTACATAAATAACAATGGAGTAGACAGGAAAACCTGTAGCACAAAATAGGAATAGCATGCCTACATAACAGTTTCTATTAATAAACAAAAGTAATAAAATAAAATTAGTACTAGACAAGGCTGCATCTAGTCTAGTAGTTCTTTTATTTTATTTTATTAGTTTTGTTTATTAATAGAAACTATTATGTAGGCATGCTATTCCTTTTTTGTGCTAAAGGTTTTTGCCCGCATCTCGTGGTCGTGCGGTAGCGTTCTCGCTTCCCACGCCCGGGTTCCCGGGTTCGATTCCCGGCGGGGTCAGGGATTTTCTCTGCCTCGTGATGGCTGGGTGTTGTGTGCTGTCCTTAGGTTAGTTAGGTTTACGTAGTTCTAAGTTCTAGGGGACTGATGACCATAGATGTTAAGTCCCATAGTGCTCAGAGCCATTTGAACCATTTTTTTGCTAAAGGTTTTCCTGTCTACTCCATTGTTATTTATGTACTGTTCAGCTTTTTCTTTGTCATTGCAAAGATGTTACTTACTGTATGTTTCTAATTCAGTCTACATGTGTTACTTCTCTTCCAGTGTTGTCTGCTAACATTTAACTTCTTTGGTGATAATACTCAGTAAATGTCTGAAGATGGCATTGTAAGCCGAAAACCGGTTAACAATAAAAGTAACATTGTAGAACAAAAGCAAAGTGGTGCTTTCCATTTGTTATAATGTTGTTCTACCAAGAACCGACGGAATATGCAGTTAACATGAAATCTGTTATTTTTGTGTCAGAGAAAAGTGTAAGACTAGAAAAATAATACCATACGGGATATCTCTCTTTATACCTGTTTTAACAACAGTCTTTGTCTAGGTAAGATGGGATCCTAAGTTTATGTCGTATTGTAGAGTATGCCAAGTACCTGGTGTGTTGAGGGTGATATGGGAGAAACCCCACATTATAAATCGACCCCCCCCCCCCATCCTCCCCTACCCCAGTGTTTCACCGTCTGTATTTTCAGGCTGATCTCAGGGACTAGGTGGGAATTTTGGATAGTTTTTTAGTGATACACTGATTAACGAGGAAGCTTTGTGTATACAGGATGTGTCAGCTGCCCTACCAATGTCATTTTATCTAACACGCAATGTTAAATCTGGGCTTTAAAAACCAAGCGCGAATTTCCATATTCTCTCACCTGCTAACTACGACCATTATCCTGACAGAAGAAATCAGCAGGACGTTTTTGTAGGAAATTTAATGCAGTTAAATTCCGTTCTGGTACGAGTTTCCGTTAGAGACCGTAGTTTTCGAATTATTCCAGAAAACGTACAAAAGTGACATTCAAATGCATCCCACATCCAGTCCCGACCGGTCAGGATTCCTGGTATGCTGCTCGTGGCACTCCCGCCTACCTCGGTACAAAAATGTTTCGGTGTTCGTTGCCACTAAGCTTAATCGACCGCCTACAAATTGTAAAACTGAAGTTAGTGAAAACTTTACATAAAAATTATGCGATTTTAACAGTATAAAATTAACAGTTATGGAACCTGGGTTTTTAGGGACAGAGCGTATCAGGTTGTGGAAAGGGGCCAAGGTCAATTACTGTTAGTTATACAAGAACACACATAACTTTATTCCTGAAACCAATGCACAGTTTTCTCTCTGAAACAAGATAGATAAAGTCACGGCTGAGGGCCCAAGTAACTTCTGCAGAATAAGTTTAAATGATTCCTTTTATATCAGCAGGACTTAGGATAACGGCTGAAGGCCTTACTTAAGTAAAATTACAATATCTTCTCACCTAAAGGCCGAAATTCTTCAGCTAAGGAGATTCTTTAAAAGCCAAACATTTATAAATTTCGGCTAAGGCCATATTAAGGAAAATTCAAGTTAATTGTTCGGCCGAAACGCCAATAAAAAAAAATTTGCATTATAAAAGAGAGGCTTTAGAGGTAAGCTTTTACACAGTACAACGGGAAAAGTTTTAAGAAAACTTGAAATATCTTGTCGGCTGAAGACCCAAACAATTACTCAAGAATAATTAAAGACAACCTTAAAATAAACATTTACAGAATTCTAGATTATTAAATAGAAACCCTACATACAAAGATTTACATAGTAAAGCCACAGACTCTGAAACAAACGCGGCTGAAGTACTAAATACAAAGCAACAAGAATTTTAAATGAAACACGGCTGAAGGTCTAATCTTAAAATAGTTGTCATGAAGTTCGGCTGAAGGTCATATACTAAATATAAAACAGACAATATTAATACACGGCTGAAGGCCTGGCACAGTACCTGCGACCAAACAAAAGCCGGCCGGTGTGGCCGTGCGTTTCTAGGCGCTTCAGTGTTGAACCGCGTGACCGCTACAGTCGCAGGTTCGAATCCTGCCTCGGGCATGCATACGTGTGATGTCCTTAGGTCAGTTAGGTTTAAGTAGTTTTAAGTTCTAGGGGACTGATAACCACAGATGTTAAGTCCCACAGTGCTCAGAGCCATTTGAACCAAACGAAATGACAATCACGAACAACAAGGTGGTGCTCAGATGTGTTGTAAGGGTCGGCCTGGGGAGGAAACTCTAACCACACCTTAGGTGAGACAGGCAGCCAAGCGTAACACAGAACAATCGGGTGTCAACGCGACCTAGGGACAGCTGACGAACCAACCAACAACTTAATCAATTCCCTTCCATCCGACACACTCGCTTCTCTATTTCAACCGACCGACTGACTGCTCCAGTATGCAGACAGCATTCATCTGTTGAGTGGAAATCACAAAATCTACGCACGGTTCCACATAAACACACTTGCACAAGAACTCGAACAATCGTAAAATCAATCACTGTGAAGCAACAAGGACCAATCAATTCGACACACAGAGAGTTTCCACAAGCGGTCGGCGACCAAATACACGCAGTCCGATGAGACGATCGATCGGACGACCAAACCAGATCGTTCCCACTCAAGTTACGTGCGTCGGCAACGGTCGGGCGACTCTTGGCTGTCCGAAGCTGACTGCAGTTCCAACCCGACTCAACTCCATGTCCGTTCGGGACTCGGAGACACGGAGACCAGGGCAAACTGGCTCGGATCCATCCACGCAGAGGTAACTCTTGCCCATTGGCCACGACATCCCTGCGCAAGGAAGGAACCGACCCATGTCCGGCACGATAACCAAGTGACGAGAGCCCGCATCTCGTGGTCGTGCGGTAGCGTTCTCGCTTCCCACGCCCGGGTTCCCGGGTTCGATTCCCGGCGGGGTCAGGGATTTTCTCTGCCTCGTGATGGCTGGGTGTTGTGTGCTGTCCTTAGGTTAGTTAGGTTTAAGTAGTTCTAAGTTCTAGGGGACTTATGACCACAGCAGTTGAGTCCCATAGTGCTCAGAGCCATTTGAGCCAACCAAGTGACGAGGCCCAGAAACGGTCAAAAGACCAAATACACGTCGCCCGATGAGACGACCAACCGAATGACCGGCCAACGGTCGTCCCGCTCCAGTCTCCTTCCGCCGGACAGTTCATGTGTGTCGCCAGCGGTCGGCGAGCACTGGCTGTCCGCACCTCACTGGCGCTCCGTCCCCACTTCACTGCTGCTACGTCCGGACTCTACTGCTGCTGCACCCCGACTGAGCTCCCAACTCCACTCCAGACATGACGACCCGGAACTACTATTGGTTGCTCCAGAGACAGTAAGACAGTGCACTTATCGAGAAGCGCTGCAGCTGCCACTGACGTACAGGTAAGGCAGGAAGCTAGTGACGCCAGCAAACGGAATAAGAAAACGAGGCGGCAGAACGGTAAGAGAAGATAACAAACAATAAACGGGATCAAAACGAGTATGCACGGCTCAAGGTTAAGCTTGGATCGAATTGTCAATGTAATTACCTTTAGCGTAACGTTTAGAAACGTCGTTTTTCTTTCACTACCTTCATAGGCAAGTATCGGGAATGGTTCGTATAGACGCAAATTTTTGTACAGTCCTGACTGCTGAGGTCTGATTGTGGGGGTGGAGGTGCGTTTGAAGATCACTTTTGTATGTATTTCTCGAGTAGCTAGAAAACTGTGGCTTCCAGCGAAAACGTGTCCCAGTACAAAATTTACCCTACAAGAAAGTTCTGTTAGTTTTTTCTGTAGGACAAATACTTCGCGCGTAGCGAGCGACAGCATATGAAAATCTCACTTGTCGTTTTTGAAGGCCAGGTTACATTAAGCAACATCGGTAGGGGCAGCCTAATTACCCTGTATAATTTACTACCGCTAAGTAATGATGGGTGTCCAGTATATTTATATAATATATGTTGCATATTTAATTGGCGTTTAGGGAGACATCTCGTGGCAATGATACTAGCTAGTTAGCTACAGAGGACGTAACATCTGACAAACAGCAGTAAACAGCCGCCACAACTCCAGAGCGCAGCGAATCTTGATCAGATTCTACACATATCTCCTATATATGGTATAAATTATATTCCTCGAAAGCGTTTTTCTGTCTGTGTATTGAGGGCTAATCTCAGGAAATACTGCAGGGATTTTCATATGGGTTTTTACTACCAGAATTATTCACGAGGGTGGTTTGTAACTTATTACCACTGGAACAGACAAGTCGTGCGGCTCTAGATACTTACTGCTACCCTGCGAAGCCAGGGGGGTCGTTAGTTTATGTATAGTTTCGGAAGAATCCCAATTCCGGCTTTTGTCTTACAGCTATGAGAAATCTTGGTCAGGCATGATTGAATAGCAACTTGTTTAGTTCTGGGACGGTATGTCACAGAAGAAAATTCTAAATTAGGACTATCAAAGTGTTTAAAGGACTTTGGCATTTCCGAAAAATACGTTTTTGTTGACGGTTGTCATTATCGCAGTTATTGAGGTATGTCGGTTTAGGCTGTTATGAACCATCACCAGAATCACTATCTTCTTATGGAGGTACCACTTCAAAAAATCAGCGAGCAGCCATCTTGAATTTGATCTTAAATCGCTATGATGGGTGCTAGATGCTTATTTAATGTGTTACGTTCGTAGCGGACACTGGTTCTGACGATAAATCGTATGGATCAAAATCTACATAAGTAAACAAAGTGAGATCGCGACAAATGTGAACAAGTATGTACCTAAAACTGGATTTGTTTACTTCTTAGTTTTTTGCGTACATTTTATCTACGTTCGATGGTAACTGCGGGGTTAGAATTTTTTATTAAATATAAATACAAGCGCTTGTGTTTGTCTGTACGCGCTCGCGCGTTTGTGTTTGTTTGGTTCAAATGGCTCTGAGCACTATGGGACTCAACTGCTGTGGTCATCAGTCCCCTAGAACTTAGAACTACTTAAACCTAACTAACCTAAGGACATCACACACATCCATGCCCGAGGCAGGATTCGAACCTGCGACCGTACCAGTCGCACGGTTCCGGACTGTGCGCCTAGAACCGCGAGACCACCGCGGCCGGCTGTGTTTGTTTGTTTGTTTGTATGTGTGTGTGTGTGTGTGTGTGTGTGTGTGTGTGTGTGTGTGAGTGTGTGTGTGTTTGTGTGTGTGAGGAGCTGACAACATCCAAACATTCCGTCTTCTTTCTATACACTATGGAGCATGGCGCATATAGTTGGCATTTGTCTTTCATTGTTTGGTTTACCTTTCGTAAGGTAGTTGTTTTTGTAATCAAATGTGGTGCTCGTTTTCCTCTGTTTTATCTAGGGTGTACATTTTACAGTTTGCTCTTACTCTAATAATGCCAAGCTGATTCCAACAATTGAGTTTGCGAAGAGTACTGTGTGCTCGTGTTCGTGTTTGTGCCTGTGTTTGTGTGCGTATGCGTGTGTGTGTGAGCGTGTCTGTGTATGATGCTAGTGCTAAGGAACGTATTTAGTGCTGATAGTAGCTCACTGCTGGTAAGCATTCTCAAATAACTCACATTTCCGAGCCGCCACCATCCGCTGATGAAATAAATCTGTATTAACTAACGGTTTTCCTCACCTGATTACGGTCAGGTATCATAAAATTGTTAGCAACAGTTTGTACTGCAGCGTTTTAAGCAGCGCAAAGAAAAAATAAGAAACACCATGTGTCACTACCGACAGCAGTAAAATTAATTTGCGGCTGACTATGGAAAAAAATAGAAATGAGCGTTTGGCGTCATTGGCCGGAAGGCCCCTTATGGGGCAGGTTGTTGGTTGTTTTTGGGGAAGGAGACCAGGTCATTGGTCTCATCGGATTAGGGAAGGATGGGGAAGGAAGTCGGCCGTGCCCTTTCAGGGGAACCATCCCGGCATTTGCCTGAAGTGATTTAGGGAAATCACGGAAAACCTAAATCAGGATGGCCGGACGCGGGATTGAACCGTCGTCCTCCCGAATGCGAGTCCAGTGTCTAACCACTGCACCACCTCGCTCGTTTTACGGGGCAGGTCCGGCCGCCTTGGTGCAGGTGTCATTACATTCGATGCCACAGTAGGCGACCTGCGCATCAGATGGGGATGAAATGCTGATGAAAGCAACACAACACGCAGACCCTGAGCAGAGAAAATCTCAGACCAAGCCGAGAATCGAACCCGGGACACTTAGGACGGCAGTCCGTCACACTGACCATCTTTTTTTCTTTTTCATTTTGATCGATATAGTTCGTTGCGTTTGGTCTGGGCGGACGTCACAAGACATCCGTTCTAGTTGATCGTTGATCCCTTGACTCAGTTTTTTTATTACAGAGAGCACGCAGCCCTCTGACCGAACACGCTGAGCTACCGTGCCGTCGAATGGTCGCTATCAGGGCGGACGCTGGTGATTGTGTAAAGTATTTTACTATTGCGGGCAGTGAAGAAGGATGGCTCTTATTTCATTTGTCGCACCAGTCAAACGTCTTAGTACTGACTGTTACTGATAAGTGAGGAATATAGGTCGTTAACAAAGATTTATTTTACCAGCAGCTCGTGATGGTCAGAAAACTTCAAATTTTTCGAATGGTAGGCAGTTCACTGTAAGTAACGCTTAAGCCTTGTGTGACTTTAATTACCGTCTTGCGGGCAGAGGGACGTGTCACTATGACAGTCGTTAATGTCCTGTGAGAGCTTGGATAAAATGTGGAAACAGTTGCTACTTTCTTTGAGCGTACTAAAGGTATCAGATAGATTATACAATGGCAAGACAGAGATTTAGGAACCAGGTTTTAAATTGTAAGACATTTCCAGGGGCAGATGTGGACTCTGACCACAATCTATTGGTTATGACCTGTAGATTGAAACTGAAGAAACTGCAAAAAGGTGGGAATTTAAGGAGATGGGACCTGGATAAACTGACAGAACCAGAGGTTGTACAGAGTTTCAGGGAGAGCATATGGGAACAATTGACAGGAATGGGGGAAAGAAATACAGTAGAAGAAGAATGGGTAGCTTTGAGGGATGAAGTAGCGAAGGCAGCAGAGGATCTAGTAGGTAAAAAGACGAGGGCTAGTAGAAATCCTTGGGTAACAGAAGAAATATTGCATTTAATTGATGAAAGGAGAAAATATAAAAATGCAGTAAATGAAGCAGGCAAAAAGGAATACAAACGTCTCAAAAATGAGATCGACAGGAAGTGCAAAATGGCTAAGCAGGGATGGCTAGAGGACAAATGTAAGGATGTAGAGGCCTATCTCACTAGGGGTAAGATAGATACTGCCTACTGGAAAATTAAAGAGACCTTTGGAGATAAGAGAACGACTTGTATGAATATCAAGAGCTCAGATGGAAACCCAGTTCTAAGCAAAGAAGGGAAAGCAGAAAGGTGGAAGGAGTATATAGAGGGTCTATACAAGGGCGATGTACTTGAGGACAATATTATGGAAATGGAAGAGGATGTAGATGAAGATGAAATAGGAGATATGATATTGCGTGAAGAGTTTGACAGAGCACTGAAAGACCTGAGTCGAAACAAGGCCCCCGGAGTAGACAACATTCCATTGGAACTACTGACGGCCTTGGGAGAGCCAGTTCTGACAAAACTCTACCGTCTGGTGAGCAAGAGGTATGAAACAGGCGAAATACCCTCAGACTTCATGAAGAATATAATAATTCCAATCCCAAAGAAAGCAGGTGTTGACAGATGTGAAAATTACCGAACTATCAGTTTAATAAGTCACAGCTGCAAAATACTAACACGAATTCTTTACAGACGAATGGAAAAACTAGTAGATGCCAACCTCGGGGAAGATCAGTTTGGATTCCGTAGAAACACTGGAACACGTGAGGCAATACTGACCTTAGGACTTATCTTAGAAGAAAGATTAAGGAAAGGCAAACCTACGTTTCTAGCATTTGTAGACTTAGAGAAAGCTTTTGACAATGTTGACTGGAATACTCCCTTTCAAATTCTAAAGGTGGCAGGGGTAAAATACAGGGAGCGAAAGGCTATTTACAATTTGTACAGAAACCAGATGGCAGTTATAAGAGTCGAGGGACATGAAAGGGAAGCAGTGGTTGGGAAGGGAGTAAGACAGGGTTGTAGCCTCTCCCCGATGTTGTTCAATCTGTATATTGAGCAAGCAGTAAAGGAAACAAAAGAAAAATTCGGAGTAGGTATTAAAATTCATGGAGAAGAAGTAAAAACTTCGAGGTTCGCCGATGACATTGTAATTCTGTCAGAGACAGCAAAGGACTTGGAAGAGCAGTTGAAGGAATGGACAGTGTCTTGAAAGGAGGATATAAGATGAACATCAACAAAAGCAAAACAAGGATAATGGAATGTAGTCTAATTATGTCGGGTGATGCTGAGGAAATTAGATTAGGAAATGAGACACTTAAAGTAGTAAAGGAGTTTTGCTATTTGGGGAGCAAAATAACTGATGATGGTCGAAGTAGAGAGGATATAAAATGTAGGCTGGCAATGGCAAGGAAAGCGTTTCTGAAGAAGAGAAATTTGTTAACATCCAGTATTGATTTAAGTGTCAGGAAGTCATTTCTGAAAGTATTCGTATTGAGTGTAACCATGTATGGAAGTGAAACATGGACGATAAATAGTTTGGACAAGAAGAGAATAGAAGCTTTCGAAATGTGGTGCTATAGAAGAATGCTGAAGATTAGATGGGTAGATCACATAACTAATGAGGAAGTATTGAATAGGATTGGGGAGAAGAGAAGTTTGTGGCACAACTTGACCAGAAGAAGGGATCGGTTGGTAGGACATGTTCTGAGGCATCAAGGGATCACCAATTTAGTATTGGAGGGCAGCGTTGAGGGTAAAAATCGTAGAGGGAGACCAAGAGATGAATACACTAAGCAGATTCAGAAGGATGTAGGTTGCAGTAGGTACTGGGAGATGAAAAAGCTTGCACAGGATAGAGTAGCATGGAGAGCTGCATCAAACCAGTCTCAGGACTGAAGACCACAACAACAACAACTATAACTTATTCATGAGTCACAGATAATATGAGGCACTGGATTTTAAATGAAAGGGTCGCAGATGTTTGGATAATCAATAAACAAATATCCAGCCTAATAAACGGAACCGCACCCATTACGTCGCAATAATAAACAGGGCACCAGACATTAAGCCATTCCCTGAATCAGTCACCACATGGACAGTTGCTCCCACAGCGCAAGTAATCGATCTGTGACACACCGAGAAGTTATAGCTCTTAATTTATCTGTCGGAAAAAAGAAGACAAAATATAATGGAACCTACATGAAAAATCCTCATCACATTTAATATCAGGATTAAACATATTTGACATTATATAGTTTCTAGGCTTCGAGACCGGTCGTTAAATGCACTGTCGGAAAAAGTATCGCAACACCAAGAAAGAGTTGTGCGACATAAACGAAAGTTGGTGGGCGCGTTCCTACATCTGAAAGATGTTGTCGGTTGCAGATGGTTCAAATGGCTCTGAGCACTATGGGACTTAACTTCTGAGGTCATCAGTCCCCTAGAACTTAGAACTACTTAAACATAACGAACCTAAGGACGTCACACACATCCACGCCTGAGGCAGGATTCGAACCTGCGACCGTAGTGGTTGCGCGGTTCCAGGCTGTAGCGCCTAGAACCGCTCGGCCTCGCCGACCGGCGATGTCTGTTGCAGTTTCGCGCCAATCGCGTAGGAGTAACTATAGTAGCCCGACTATGAGAATGAGCATAAGATTTGCTTTAAATATTAGCTGCAACTGTCGTGAACGTTAGTTACCTTTGAAATTGGATGTGGTGATTTGAGGTTAGTGAAGAATGCTTTTAAGGCGATAACGACTCCATTATTAACACCTCACTGAGTTTGAACGAGGTCGTGTAATAGGGCTACAACAGGCTGGATGTTCCTTCTGCGATACTGGAGAAAACGTGGCAGGAAAGTAGCCACTGTACATGAATGCTGACAGCGGTGGCCACGGAAATGTACAGTTGCAAGAAGACCGGTCCCCAGTAAGCCACGTGACCCTACCGACAGGGAAGACCATCGTGTTTCGAATATCGATCTGGAGTATCTACACAGAGTATCGATTCTACACAGAGTACGCGAAAGAACTTGCCCCCCTTCTAACAGCCGTTTACCGCAAGTCTCTAGAGGAACGGAGGGTACCAAATGATTGGAAAAGAGCACAGGTAGTCCCAGTCTTCAAGAAGGGTCGTCGAACAGATGCGCAAAACTATAGACCTATATCTCTGACGTCGATCTGTTGTAGAATTTTAGAACATGTTTTTTGCTCGAGTATCATGTCGTTTTTGGAAACCCAGAATCTACAATGTAGGAATCAACATGGATTCCGGAAACAGCGATCGTGTGAGACCCAACTCGCTTTATTTGTTCATGAGACCCAGAAAATATTAGATACAGGCTCCCAGGTAGATGCTATTTTTCTTGACTTCCGGAAGGCGTTCGATACAGTTCCGCACTGTCGCCTGATAAACAAAGTAAGAGCCTACGGAATATCAGACCAGCTGTGCGGCTGGATTGAAGAGTTTTTAGCAAACAGAACACAGCATGTTGTTATCAATGGAGAGACGTCTACAGACGTTAAAATAACTGGCGTGCCACAGGGGAGTGTTATGGGACCATTGCTATTCACAATATATATAAATGACCTAGTAGATAGTGTCGGAAGTTCCATGCGGCTTTTCGCGGATGATGCTGTAGTATACAGAGAAGTTGCAGCATTAGAAAATTGTAGCGAAATGCAGGAAGATCTGCAGCGGATAGGCACTTGGTGCAGGGAGTGGCAACTGTCCCTTAACATAGACAAATGTAATGTATTGCGAATACATAGAAAGAAGGATCCTTTATTGTATGATTATATGATAGCGGAACAAACACTGGTAGCAGTTACTTCTGTAAAATATCTGGGAGTATGCGTGCGGAGCGATTTGAAGTGGAATGATCATATAAAATTAATTGTTGGTAAGGCGAGTACCAGGTTGAGATTCATTGGGAGAGTGCTTAGGAAATGTAGTCCATCAACAAAGGAGGTGGCTTACAAAACACTCGTTCGACCTATACTTGAGTATTGCTCATCAGTGTGGGATCCGTACCAGATCGGTTTGACGGAGGAGATAGAGAAGATCCAAAGAAGAGCGGCGCGTTTCGTCACAGGGTTATTTGGTAACCGTGATAGCGTTACGGATATGTTTAATAAATTCAAGTGGCAGAATCTGCAAGAGAGGCGCTCTGCATCGCGGTGTAGCTTGCTCGCTAGGTTTCGAGAGGGTGCGTTTCTGGATGAGGTATCGAATATATTGCTTCCCCCTACTTATACCTCCCGAGGAGATCACGAATGTAAAATTAGAGAGATTAGAGCGCGCACGGAGGCTTTCAGACAGTCGTTCTTCCCGCGAATGTAGATGTAGATGTAGATGTAGATGTATCGTACTGCATCTGCAGCAGCAATTTGAACATGAGATGGCACCACAGTGACACAACGAACTGTTGTAAACCGGTTACTTGAAGGACAGTTCCGAACCAGGCTCCCTGTAGCGTGCGTTCCACAGTCCCAGACCACCGCCATTGGCAACTTCCGTGATATCAACCGACAGCTCACTGAAGGGCAGAGTGGAGGTCTGTTGTGTCTTCTGATGAAAGCCGATACTGCGTCTGTGCCATTGACGGCCCTGTGTTGGTTAGAAGTTGGCTAGTCGAGGGCCTGCAACCAACCTGTCTTTGAGCTAGACACACAGGATCTACACCTGGAGTTATGGCTTTGGTTGGGGTTTCGTATGACACCATGAAGACTCCCGTCCGACGCACCCTGACTTCATAATTGTACGACAGTCTTGTAATTGGACCTGTTGTGCTTCACTTGATGAACAGCAATGGAGTGGATGTTTTCCAACAGGATAACGCTCTCCCATATATCGCTGTTGTACCCCAGTATGGTTACTTAATCTTAACATGTTGCCTAGGGCTGCTCTATCACCAAATCTGTCACAAGTCGAGCACATAGGACACACCATCGGACAACAATTTCAGCTTCATCGACAACCAGCATTTAACTGTCCCTGTATTCACGGAGCAAGTTCAACAGGTACGGAACTCCATACTGCGTCTGTGCCATTGACGGCCCTGTGTTGGTTAGAAGTTGGCCAGTTGAGGTCCTGCAACCAACCTGTCTTTGAGCTAGACACACAGGATCTGCAGCTGGAGTCATTGCCTGGGTTGGGGTTTCGTATGACACCATGAAGACTCCAGTCCGACGCACCCTGACTTCATAATTGTACGACAGTCTGGTGACTAGACCTGTTGTGATTCACTCGGTGAATAGCGATGGAGTGGATGTTTTCCAACAGGATAACTCTTGCCCATATATCGCTGTTACAACACAATATGGTTACATGTTCTTAACATGTTGCCTTGGGCTGCTCTATCACCAAATCTGTCTCAAGTCGAGCACATAGGACACACCATCGGACAACAATTTCAGCTTCATCGACAACCAGCATTTAACTGTCCCTGTATTCACGGAGCAAGTTCAACAGATACGGAACACCATACTGCGTCTGTGCCATTGACGGCCCTGTGTTGGTTAGAAGTTGGCCAGTTGAGGTCCTGCAACCAACATGTCTTTGAGCTAGACACACAGGATCTACACCTGGAGTTATGGCTTTGGTTGGGGTTTCGTATGACACCATGAAGACTCCCGTCCGACGCACCCTGACTTCATAATTGTACGACAGTCTTGTGATTGGACCTGTTGTGCTTCACTTGATGAACAGCAATGGAGTGGATGTTTTCCAACAGGATAACGCTCTCCCATATATCGCTGTTGTACCCCAATATGGTTACTTAATCTTAACATGTTGCCTAGGGCTGCTCTATCACCAAATCTGTCTCAAGTCGAGCACATAGGACACACCATCGGACATCAATTTCAGCTTCATCGACAACCAGCATTTAACTGTCCCTGTATTCACGGAGCAAGTTCAACAGGTACGGAACTCCATACTGCATCTGTGCCATTGACGGCCCTGTGTTGGTTAGAAGTTGGCCAGTTGAGGGCCAGCAACCAACCTGTCTTTGAGCTAGACACACAGGATCTACACCTGGAGTCATGGCCTGGGTTGGGGTTTCGTATGACACCATGAAGACTCCCGTCCGACGCACCCTGACTTCATAATTGTACGACAGTCTTGTGATTGGACCTGTTGTGCTTCACTTGATGAACAGCGATGGAGTGGATGTTTTCCAACAGTATAACGCTCGCCCATATATCGCTGTTGTAACCCAATATGGTTACATATTCTTAACATGTTGCCTTGGGCTGCTCTATCACCAAATCTGTCTCAAGTCGAGCACATGGGACACACCATCGGACAATGATTTCAGCTTCATCGACCATCAGCATTTGACTGTCCCTGTATTCACGGAGCAAGTTCAACAGGTACGGAACTCCATACTGCGTCTGTGCCATTGACGGCCCTGTGTTGGTTAGAAGTTGGCCAGTTGAGGTGCTGCAACCAACCTGTCTTTGAGCTAGACACACAGGATCTACACCTGGAGTTATGGCCTGGGTTGGGGTTTCGTATGACACCAAGAAGACTCCAGTCCGACGCACCCTGACTTCATAATTGTACGACAGTCTGGTGACTGGACCTGTTGTGATTCACTTGATGAACAGCAATGGAGTGGATGTTTTCCAACAGGATAACGCTCGCCCATATATCGCTGTTGTAACCCAATATGGTTACATATTCTTAACATGTTGCCTTGGGCTGCTCTATCACCAGATCTGTCTCAAGTCGAGCACATAGGACACACCATCGGACAACGATTTCAGCTTCATCGACAACCAGCATTTAACTGTCCCTGTATTCACGGAGCAAGTTCAACAGGTACGGAACTCCATCTCGCAAACTGACATCCGACACCCGCACAACACAATCCTTTAACGTTTGTATGCTTGCATTCAACATTATGGCTGTTACAACAGTTATTAATGGAGCAGCATTCAACACTTTTAAGGGCATATCTCGTGCTTACATTAACCTATAATCTTGTAATACTAATCACTTAAATATGTTACCTAGACAAATGTATTCTCGAAATTTATTTAGTTTACGCAATTTTTTTTTTTTTTTTTTTTTTTGGTGTTGCCATTTTTGTTTTCCGTCGGTGTAAATTACGAGTTTACAAGTAGTTACAAGATCATCCCAGCGGTTATTGTTCAATGCGTCCTTACAAATAAATTTTTATATGGAAGGGAAGACTTTATACCTGTATAAAGCGTAGTGTATCTAACAAAAGATAATTATAATTATTGAATGTTGAGCTCCATAAGGTTCCCTTTCTGTGCAGCGGCCGTGGAATATAAAATTATAAAGAATGTAGCAACCAGTCGCGGAAACATAATTTATTTATCTTGTTGCAAATCTATTTCGACTGATATCTGTGATCATCGGTGCATTTTTTTCTAACCGGTACATACCGTAAGTACTGTCCTTGGAAGATTTCTATCATGAAGGACAGTACGTCTACTTACGGCATGAATCGGTTAGAAAAAATGCACCGATGATGACTGATATCAGTCGAAATAGATTTGCAAAAAGATAAATAATGTTTCCGCGACTGGTTGCTACATTTTTTATAAATATAATTGTTTCTTTAATTCATTAGGTATACGATTCGTCAGTCCCCTCTTCGTTACACTCGTTTGTTTACGCAACAATTAATAACATTCTACTGTACACAAAATAGTTGTAAAAACGACCTCATACAAGTACAAGCGTTTGAATCTCGCTGAAATGATACCGGTTATTGATACCATGTAATATGTTGTGAAACAGATCTACTGATAGGTACAACTTTGAGAGTTCTGCCAACCAAGCAGCCAAGATCCCTGAAGCAGAAACAACAAACTGTTGAAAACGCATCATAAACAAGCAGAAAAAGGACTTGGCAACATTACTTTTGACAAGAAGCAGAGTTGATTCCATCTGTGAATCCAGAAGAGGCAAAGCTATAACTGGAAACGTACTACATATATCCTTAGAACCTAAGTGGGGGATGACGTAAGCAAGGATTTTGTCACAAAATATTGCGCCTGACCAAGCGTGCTAGAGTTTTAAATACTGTATATGAATGGCAGGTACGAAAGGTAGAGAGATTGTGACAGAAACGCGTAATATATTTGCAGTACATTGATCTTTTCCTCTAATTTCAATAGTAACCAAGCAATTTTCGCAACAAAACGAGACACGCATAATTTTGTTAAATCTGTTTACATTATCTACTTCTAGTATCCAGAATGATATTTTCACTCTGCAGCAGAGTGTGCGCTGATATGAAACTTCCTGGCAGATTAAAACTGTGTGCCGGACCGAGACTCAAACTCGGGACTTTTGCCTTTCGCGCGCAGGTGCTCTACCAACTGAGCTACCTAAGCACGACTCACGCCCAGTCCTCACAGCTTTACTTCTGCCAGTACCTCGCCTCCTACCTTTCAAACTTTACAGAAGCTCTCCTGCGAACCTTGCAGAACTAGCACTAGTTCAGCTAGTTCAGCAAGGCTCGCAGGAGAGCTTTTGTAAGTTTGGAAGGTAGGAGGCGAGGTACTGGCAGAAGTGAAGCTGTGAGGACGGGGCGAGATTCGTGCTTGGGTAGATCAGTTGGATTGTTGCCGACACGGTAGCTCAGCGTGTTCGGTCAGAGGGTTAACTACCCTCTGTAATAAAAAACTGAGTTGATGGATCAACGACGAACTGCAACGGGTGTCTTGCGACGTCCGCCCCGAAGAGATACAACGAACAAAATGAGATTAAAAAAAAAAAAAAGTTGGTAGAGCACTTGCCCGCAAAAGACAAAGGTCCCGAGTTCGAGTCTCGGTCCGGCACACAGTTTTAATCTGCCAGGAAGTTTTTACTTCTAGTATGTTTGACTCACAGTTTTCAATTTCTGATAGGTTGTAGAGTTAAGAATGATGTGATGTGGTGTGGATTTTGACTATTTCAACGCTAATCATTCAGCCAAAATCCACTTTTAAAACAACATTTATAACAGGGCAGGTATCTACATTGTGTCTTTAATAAAATATTCTTATTTCGGAAGATAACACTTTTACTGGGATCCTCTCAGTATAAAATCGCTAGGTCACCTTTAAGACCCAAATAGGTGGCACGGGGTGAAAGTTTGGGCCATGGTCAGTTTTAACAGCCATAACGGACGTCATTACTTGAGACAGACCAGGGTGTCCTCCACGCATCCCCTGACTGAGAACGAAAACTGGCCCTGTGGTCCAAAAGCTCAGGAACTGCGCTCGTTACTTTGCGCTATGCTTCAGTTGCATAGTGCTTCGTTAAATTTTCGTCGTGAGCAGTACCAGACTTTCAAAGTCACACCAGTCGAGTCTGAATATCTATTGTCTCCTTAACGGCATTCGTATGAAATACTGCATGGTAAGTAGATGTATTTGACGTGTAAAAGGTTCAGCTTGGTTAGTTGTGCAGCTGAAATCCGCGTTACGTGAGCAGTAATGACTGACCTTTGCCGACTGAAATTTACCACTCATCTTCTCCGACGTACTTAAACTACGAGTCTAACGAGTTCTCAAAGATAACTGTGAGGTGAGAACTTAAGCATAATTTCAGATTTAAAACAAATTACGCAGATTTTGAAGGACTTGGTCATGTGGATACGGTTCATTTTACTATAGGAGTGCGTTAAAACATCTGACAGAATTTGTTTTTCCTTGTTGTAAAAACCTTAAATACAGATCTGCCGTGGCGTGGAAGTTGCAGGTTTGAGGCAAGACACCTGATATTAGCCAACAGCAGAAAGTCGTAGACCTGTGAGTCACGGGTTTTTCTCGGGTGCCATTACCAACCATTATGTGCTGTCGCAGTAGAATGGGAAACAATAGTAATTTCGTAGCAAGACAAGAGTGAAATCACAAGTTAGCATGTTACAGATAAAAAGATTGCTGCAAACACTACAATGGCGCAAACTAAACAAAAACTAATTCGAGGTGCCATTTCTTCCAAAAAAATCCGTCAACCTAACATGTATCGTGCCATGTGGACAACTGCAGTACTACATATGCGTGATCAGAACTGAAAACCAAACAATTCACGAAAATAATGGTAATTGTAACGCACTTCTACATACACTCCTGGAAATGGAAAAAAAGAACACATTGACACCGGTGTGTCAGACCCACCATACTTGCTCCGGACACTGCGAGAGGGCTGTACAAGCAATGATCACACGCACGGCACAGCGGACACACCAGGAACCGCGGTGTTGGCCGTCGAATGGCGCTAGCTGCGCAGCATTTGTACACCGCCGCCGTCAGTGTCAGCCAGTTTGCCGTGGCATACGGAGCTCCATCGCAGTCTTTAACACTGGCAGCATGCCGCGACAGCGTGGACGTGAACCGTATGTGCAGTTGACGGACTTGAGCGAGGGCGTATAGTGGGCATGCGGGAGGCCGGGTGGACGTACCGCCGAATTGCTCAACACGTGGGGCGTGAGGTCTCCACAGTACATCGATGTTGTCGCCAGTGGTCGGCGGAAGGTGCACGTGCCCGTCGACCTGGGACCGGACCGCAGCGACGCACGGATGCACGCCAAGACCGTAGGATCCTACGCAGTGCCGTAGGGGACCGCACCGCCACTTCCCAGCAAATTAGGGACACTGTTGCTCCTGGGGTATCGGCGAGGACCATTCGCAACCGTCTCCATGAAGCTGGGCTACGATCCCGCACACCGTTAGGTTGTCTTCCGCTCACGCCCCAACATCGTGCAGCCCGCGTCCAGTGGTGTCGCGACAGGCGTGAATGGAGGGACGAATGGAGACGTGTCGTCTTCAGCGATGAGAGTCGCTTCTGCCTTGGTGCCAATGATGGTCGTATGCGTGTTTGGCGCCGTGCAGGTGAGCGCCACAATCAGGACTGCATACGACCGAGGCACACAGGGCCAACACCCGGCATCATGGTGTGGGGAACCATCTCCTACACTGGCCGTACACCACTGGTGATCGTCGAGGGGACACTGAATAGTGCACGGTACATCCAAACCGTCATCGAACCCATCGTTCTACCATTCCTAGACCGGCAAGGGAACTTGCTGTTCCAACAGGACAATGCACGTCCGCATGTATCCCGTGCCACCCAACGTGCTCTAGAAGGTGTAAGTCAACTACCCTGGCCAGCAAGATCTCCGGATCTGTCCCCCATTGAGCATGTTTGGGACTGGATGAAGCATCGTCTCACGCGGTCTGCACGTCCAGCACGAACGCTGGTCCAACTGAGGCGCCAGGTGGAAATGGCATGGCAAGCCGTTCCACAGGACTACATCCAGCATCTCTACGATCGTCTCCATGGGAGAATAGCAGCCTGCATTGCTGCGAGAGGTGGATATACACTGTACTAGTGCCGACATTGTGCATGCTCTGTTGCCTGTGTCTATGTGCCTGTGGTTCCGTCAGTGTGATCATGTGATGTATCTGACCCCAGGAATGTGTCAATAAAGTTTCTCCTTCCTGGTACAATGAATTCACGGTGTTCTTATTTCAATTTCCAGGAGTGTAGTTCCCGGAGCTGGTATGTCACATTCGGTTATTGTAATACATTGTAATTGCAGAACTAGAGTACACGTATTTAACTAAGAATTCATTTGGCAGCTATAATCTGTTATGAGTTATTTACTCAAAACTTCGAAATCGACTGCGGCATAGTTAGATCTACAGAGATGCGCTTATTGTTGCACAAAATCAGTCACTACAGATCCTTTGTAGAAATGTAATATAAGCCGAGAAAGAAAAAACCTGACACACGTCCTTGTATCTCTCGCAGCGTAATGGTTGCGCTTCAGACACTAGAGATACTAAACAAATATACGTATTAACATAAAGTAGATCAGTATATGATATCGTAGAAAAGTTCTAACATTTAAGCACAAATTGACATTAATCTGAAAAGTGTCACAAGTCAAGAAATAACCATATACGCAGTAATGTTTATTTCTACCCATCGCTTTAATTTATAAATGTCAGTGCCTTTGTCATACGCTAATTTATTAAAACTAACAAGAGGCTTCGGATTTCGGCTTTTCAGCAACATCAGATCTAAATATTGCATTGGCGACACGCAGGCACGTAGTCCGTTTAGTCATGTGGGTGCTGTAGAATTGCAGATCCAACGTTTAATTTATTTGAAATTAAACTTATTGGCCTGTATTCATTTTTTGTGTGATCAGTTGGTGACTGGTGTTATGATTCCCTCCAAAACTTCCTCTTCTGCTCCAAACTCTTTATGTCAGAGTAACACCTGCACCCAATTAGTTAAATTATTAATCAATGTATTATATTTTCTGTCTTCCCTTGCAGATTTTAACCGCTACAGCTCCTTCTGGTACCATGGAAGTGATTCCCTCTTGTTTTAATACATTTCCTATCATCTTGGCCCTTTTTCTTGTAAATGTGTTGTAAATATTTCTATCCCCGCTGATTCTGCGGAGAAACATCCTCCTCATTTGAACATCCTTCTATAGTACCACATCCCAGACGCTTCCAGCCTCTTCCTCTTTGGTTCCCAACAGTCCATGATTCGCTTCCATACGTAATTCCAAACTACGTTCTAAAATTATTTTCCCGAAAGTAATTCCAATGCTTGACGCTGGTCGACATATTGTCGACAGGATTGTCCTCCATGCCTGGTCTAGTCTGCTCTTTATGTCCTCCTTGCCACTTCCGTGGAATGGGAGGTGGAATGAGGAGGGGAGTGAGGAAGGCGTGAGGGAGCAAGCGGAATGAAAAGTCAGATAGTTTAGAGCAATAGATATTTCAAACACTGATTTGCGCAATTCCTCAGACAAGTGAATGATCTGAAAGACAAATATCTTTATGTCTACTACCTCTTCGGATGTATATTTTTGATTGGGAACCACGCATATACAGCGTGTTTATCTATAACTGCCGTTCCTGACTTACATAAATTATCTAGGTGATAATCTGCGCAGCCCCCATAGATTGTGTGCAGATGATGCTGTAATTTACCGTCTAGTAAAATAATCAGACGATCAATTTCAATCACAAAATAATCTAGAATTTCTGTATCGTGCGAAAAGTGACAATTGGCATTAAACGAATAAAAGCGCGAGGTCATCCACATGGGTACTAAAAGAAAACCGATAAATTTAGGGTATACGATAAATCGCAAAAATCGAAGGGCTCTCATTTCGACTAAATACCTAGGAATTACAATTACGAGCAACTTAAATTGGAAAGACCAGATAGATAATATTGTGCTGAAGGTGAAACAAAGACTGAGCTTTGTTGTCAGAACAGTTAGATGATGCGACAAACCTACTGAAGAGACAGTCTACATTACACTTGTCCGTCCTCTGCTGGAATAGTGCTGCGCTGTGTGGGATCCTTACCAGGCAGGATTGACGGAGGAAATTGAAAAAGTGCAAAGAAGGGCAGCCCGTTTCGTGTTATCGCGCAATAGGGGTGAGAGTGTCACCGATATGATACCCGAGTTGGGGTGGCAGTCACTGAAACAAAGGCGGTTTTCTCTGCGGCAAGATCTATTTACGAAATTTCAACCACCAACTTTCTCTTCCGAATGCGAAAATATTTTGTTGACACCCACCTACGTAGGGAGAAATGATTGTCACAATAGAATAAGAGAAATCAGAGTTCGTACGGAAGGATTTAGGTGTTCCTTTTCCCCACGCGCCATTCGAGAGTGGAATGATAGAGCAGTAGTAAGAAAATTGTTCGATGAACCCTCTGCCAGGCACTTACGTGTGAATTGCAGAGTAACCATGTAGATGTAGATGTAGATGTTTTTCAATATGAAACACCTGCAGACATTGTTTTATCTGACAGACGGCTACCAGCGCTCTTTTTGCCTACTCGTAACAATGGAGATTGTTTAGCGCTGTTGCTGTAGCGGAGTTAATTAACAGCGACTGTTTTGACAGCTGCCATCACCCTAGGGGACCACCACGCTAACTGGGCCACTCGCCCTTTCTGTGCCCTTGCTGCCTCGCATTCCCTTACGCCTTGTCGTTCATGACACATGACTCTGAATAACTGAGATTATTGTACAAAGCTAAAGTATTAAAGTTGTACATGAAACGTATCTGCGAAAGAGAGGATTTAGACACTGCCACTTTGGAGTCGATACGTTGTAACGACATGCACTACTGCATCACTGCATGAGTGACTGGAAAACTGTTATTGTCCCTGCTTTATCAATGTTTATAGTTGGAAACCTATCATGTTACAAACTGGAGAGCTGGTAATGGAGATCTTAAGAATATCTCGTACTGAAATATTCAAGTACCAGAAATGAGAGCTGCCTTAAACAGTAGCACTAAGGAAAAAGAAGATGACGACATACTTTTGTTAATGTCTTATGAACATATAACAAAATGAAATGGCAGCACCGTCAGCCTATATAATGACGAAAAGGTAAAGGTTTGATGTTAGAATACTTTCAGCACAGTAAATCAAAACTGGTTCCTTCTGTAGTAATCATCCCAAAATACTAAGTTCTTTTTCCAGGCATCGTCTTACGCTATGATGTCATAGATTTGTTAGTATATATCCAAATTTTTCGCTGTCCCTCAATGGTGTAGCATGGACTGTACATAGAAAGAGAATGTCATGAGACTATTATGTCCTGAGGGTCCTTTCATGTGTAGCAGTTAACACCTTTTGGTCAAATACTATTTAAACTCAGTTCGTACCGTTGGGATTCTTTCATGGTGGATGAAATGGATAAAACATGGGCACAGTTTTCAAGTTGCAATATATTTACCATAAGAATAATAATTAAAAGTAGCAACTGGACTTAAATACAAAGAAACATTTTAAAAAGTAGGTGGCCTACTGTGCCAAGAGACTACAAATATAACAATCTGATTTACACATCTCGAAAAAAAAAAGTTCTTTCATAGCGGAATATTGTATCAAGGATTAAAATTACGTAACGAAATTTTGTTGTGATTTTCAGTGCGAGGACTGGCCTGATACAGCTCACTATGCTAGGTTTTCTCCTCCTGACGTACAACCTCCTCCGGAGAAGGCCTCGGTGGGACATCCAATTGGGCGAGTATTTTACCTCCCGAAGGAAGCATGAAAAAGGTAACAAACGTTATTTAAAACAGCAGTCAAGACGTACTTCTTCGATAATCCATGGCACATTATTAAAGTGACTTGGAGAACACAGAATACGAATTAATAAGTGCCATCCGATTATTTAACTTCAACTCTTGGCTGCCTGTCTCACCTCACCTTACGTTTGAGCTATCTTCTCAGGCCGAGCCATGGAACGCTTCTGTGCACCGCTTGTTCTGTTGGTTTCCTATTGTGATTTTCATTATAGTTTGAAGTATTGTGCGATGCCTTCGGCCGTGTATTAATTCAGTTCTTTTTAGATTTTACATGAAGGCCTTCAGCAGTGTTTAAATTTTTGAAGATTGATTTTATTTTAAAGGAAAAAATATTTTCCTTAAAATCTGTTCTATCTGAAATTGTGTGTAATCCAAGCCCTAAGCAATTAGTTGTTCGGTGTGTTGTGTGCGGTCTTCAGCCGAGGATTTACGTGAAGCCATGGTCGCAGGTTCGAACCCTGCCTCGGGCATGGATGTGTGTGGTGTCGTTAGGTTAGTTAGGTTTAAGTAGTTCTAAGTTCTAGGCGACTTATGACCTCCGACGTTCAGTCCCATAGTTCTCGGAGCCATTTGAACCATCTGATTTACGTGAACGCCTTTTAATAAGGCCTTCAGCCGTGTGTATCTTTTAAAGGAAAAATTTTTATAAGAAGGAAGGGATTGTCTGACTGGTTCAGGCCTTCAGCCGTTGTTTCAAATTTGTTAGTAGCCTTCAACCGTGCAATAAGTTAATATTTCTTTAATTATGCTTTTGGCCGTTCAGTTGTAGATTTAAAAAGAAATTTCTCGGTTAGAAAAAATTATTTATTTATGTGTTTTAACTACAGTTGTCTTTCAGACGTGTAGTGCAGGCCTTCTGCCGTTAATTGTTTTCAATTGCGTGTTTTTTTTTTAATTTTACTTCCTATTTTTAATTGCTTTTGATTTCGAAGCCAGGCATTCAGCCGTTCTTGTTTTTGGTGTGGTTTCGGACCTTCAGCCCAGAAAGCATCTCAAGTTTTCTTTAACTAGGCCTTCAGCCGTACTGTCTAATTGTGATCTGTTAAAGCAATGTGTAAGTAAGTGGTTCCTGGAAAAATAAATTTGTGTGTTTGATTGTGCGACTCACAGTAACTGTTTACGGCCGCATCCACAATCGTACTCTCACCCTGTGCGCTCTCTGAGTACCTACCAACCAGATTTCAATACCTGTATTGCTCTCTGGAGGAGAGTAACAGATCACTAAAAAAACCTTGATAAAAGTAAACTACAAGCAGCAGAAATGCGATTTCTCTGGAAAATGAGACCATATCAGAAAACGGGATGGTAGTAATCTACTAGTCATATTGTCGCAAGGACTGAAGAAAAGTAATACAGTATCGAAACATCACCTATAAAGAATGGATGTAGATAGAATCCCACGTCAGGCCACATTATACCAGCTGAAATACTAAACAACTTTTCTAAAGCTGTTTCACAGAGGAAGACCGCACTGCAGTTCCTTCTCTAAATCATCGCATGAACGAAAAAATGGGGTTGACATCGAAATAAGTGTCCAAGGAATAGAAAAGCAACTGAAATCACTCAACAGAGGAACGTCCACTGGACCTGACGGGATACCAATTCGATTCTACACAGAGTACGCGAAAGAACTTGTCCCCCTTCTAATAGCCGTGTACCGCAAGTCTCCAGAGGAACGGAAGGTTCCAAATGATTGGAAAAGAGCACAGAAAGTTCCAGTTTTCAGGAAGGAGCGTCGAGCTGATGTGCAAAACTATAGGCCTATATCTCTGACATCGATCTGTTGTAGAATTTTAGAACATGTTTTTTGCTCGCGTATCATGTCATTTCTGGAAGCCCAGAATCTACTCTGTAGGAATAAACATGGATTCCGGAAACAGCGATCGTGTGAGTCCCAACTCGCTTTATTTGTTCATGAGACCCAGAAAATACTACATACAGGCTCCCAGGTAGATGCCATTTTCCTTGACTTCCGGAAGGCGTTCGATACAGTTCCGCACTGTCGCCTGATAAACAAAGTAAGAGCCTACGGAATATCAGACCAGCTGTGTGGCTGGATTGAAGAGTTTTTAGCAAACATAACACAGCATGTTGTTCTCAATGGCGTGCCACAGGGGAGTGTTATGGGACCGTTGCTTTTCACAAAATATGTAAATGACCTAGTAGATAGTGTCGGAAGTTCCATGCGGCGTTTCGCGGATGATGCTGTAGTATACAGAGACGTTGCAGCATTAGATAATTGCAGCGAAATGCAGGACGATCTGCAGCGGATAGGAACTTGGTGCAGGGAGTGGCAACTGATCCCTAACATAGACAAATGAAATGCATTGCGAATACATAGAAAGAAGGATCCTTTATTGCATGATTATACGGTAGCAGAACAATCATTGGTAGCAGTTACTTTTGTAAAATATCTGGGAGTGTGCGTACGGAACGATTTGAAGTGGAATGATCATATAAAATTAATTGTTGGTAAGGCAGGTGCCAGGTTGAGATTCATTTGGAGAGTCCTTAGAAAATGTAGTCCATCAAAACACTCGTTCGACCTATACTTGAGTATTGCTCATCAGTGTGGGATCCGTACCGGGTCGGGTTAACAGAGGAGATAGAGAAGATCCAAAGAAGAGCGGCGCGTTTCGTCACAGGGTTATTTGGTAAGTGTGATAGCGTTACGGAGATGTCTAGCAAACTCAAATGGCAGACTCTGTAAGAGAGGCGCTCTGCATCTCGGTGTAGCTTGCTGTCCAGGTTTCGAGAGGTTGCGTTTCTGGATTAGGTATCGAATATATTGCTTCCCCCTACTTATAGCTCCCGAGGAGATCACGAATGTAAAATTAGAGAGATTCGAGCGCGCACGGAGGCTTTCCGGCAGTCGTTGTTCCCGCGAACCATACGCGACTGGAACAGGAACGGGAGGTAATGACAGTGGCACGTAAAGTGCCCTCCGCCACACACCGTTGGGTGGCTTGCGGAGTATAAATGTAGATGTAGATGTCAAGAGGAGAGTAATGTTACGAGTTGTAGGCGAGCGATTTGTCTGCCTGGAGTTGGTATGAGAGAAGTTGAATTTGCTTGTGCGGCTGAGGACTAGCTATGTGCGCCAGGGCGCATCGCGATTGGAACTGACCACTCGGGTGCAGAATGGAGTAGCGTGGCCGGGTGTGGGTAAATCTTAGAGCTGGTAATTTCTACCACGGTTGCTTCACATAGCAGAATGCAGAATGACCATCAATGGTAGCTTTGATACCAACTGAAAAACGGCTTCTTACACCTCCTTGGGGATGTATAATAATTTGCAGTCAAATATTAAAGCAAACCTGAATACATCGGCGATCTTAGAAAAATGAAGTGCGTCCAATATGCACACAACAATATTTTCATTCTTTTCACTGCAGATATAAATATTTTACAGTGAATAAACGTTTTCACAATGAACTTTTAAATACTTAATGTGATTTCATTTACGATACCTCAGATGATAGCATTGCACTGTAGCTATCGACTCTGAAAGCTACTTATCTGTATCTATTTTATTTCATAATTTATTGCGTTTCTTATAACTTGTTCAGTACGCAAGATTTGTGACAGCATTGTATCCTGCACAGTTACAACACAATTGACTACAGCATTAACACGTCACATTTTGTCATACTTGTGTATTTACCAAACGCACACTGTACTATTTTGCCAGTAGTTTTATTTTAAATGTTGGTTGCAAGTGCTGTTAAAAAACTGTGCTAATCTGAAAGTGGTCGATCGCATGTGTTAGCGCACATCACAGTTCTAAGAGAACCAAAAGACGCTTGTCCAGAAATCAAAGATAATTGTTTAAACAATATTTAACGACAATTCGTTGTTATTTCGTTGTTTATGACTACTCAAGAGGACGTCGTTATCAGGAGAAAGAAAACTGGCATTCTACGGATCGGAGCGTGGAATGTCAGATCCCTTAATCGGGCAGGTAGGTTAGAAAATTTGAAAAGGGAAATGGGTAGGTTAAAGTTAGATATAGTGGGAATTAGCGAAGTTCGGTGGCAGGAGGAACAAGACTTCTGGTCAGGTGACTACAGAGTTATAAACACAAAGTCAAATAGGAGTAATGCAGGAGTGGGTTTAATAATGAATAGGAAAATAGGAACGCGGGTAAGCTACTACAAATAGCATAGTGAACACATTATTGTGGCCATGATAGATACGAAGCCCACACCTACTACAGTAGTACAAGTTTATATGCCAACTAGCTCCGCAGATGACGAAGAAATTGAAGAAATGTATGATGAAATAAAAGAAATTATTCGGATAGTGAAGGGAGACGAAAATTTAATAGTCATGGGTGACTGGAATTCGAGTGTAGGAAAAGGGAGAGAAGGAAACGTAGTAGGTGAATATGGATAGGGGCTAAGAAATGAAAGAGGAAGCCGCCTGGTAGAATTTTGCACAGAGCACAACTTAATCATAGCTAACACTTGGTTTAAGAATCATGATAGAAGGTTGTATACATGGAAGAACCCTGGAGATACAAAAAGGTATCAGATAGATTATATAATGGTAACACAGAGATTTAGGAACCAGGTTTTAAATTGTAAGACATTTCAAGGGGCAGATGTGGACTCTGACCACAATCTATTGGTTATGACCTGTAGATTAAAACTGAAGAAACTGCAAAAAGGTGGGAATTTAAGGAGATGGGACCTGGATAAACTGAAAGAACCAGAGGTTGTACAGAGTTTCAGGGAGAGCATAAGGGAACAATTGACAGGAATGGGGGAAAGAAATACAGTAGAAGAAGAATGGGTAGCTTTGAGGGATGAAGTAGTGAAGGCAGCAGAGGATCAAGTAGGTAAAAAGACGAGAGCTAGTAGATATCCTTGGGTAACAGAAGAAATATTGAATTTAATTGATGAAAGGAGAAAATATAAAAATGCAGTAAATGAAGCAGGCAAAAAGGAATACAAACGTCTCAAAAATGAGATCGACAGGAAGTGCAAAATGGCTAAGCAGGGATGGCTAGAGGACAAATGTAAGGATGTAGAGGCTTATCTCACTAGGGTTAAGATAGATACTGCCTACAGGAAAATTAAAGAGACCTTTGGAGATAAGAGAACCACTTGTATGAACATCAAGAGCTCAGATGGAAACCCAGTTATAAGCAAAGAAGGGAAAGCAGAAAGGTGGAAGGAGTATAAAGAGGGTCTATACAAGGGCGATGTACTTGAGGACAATATTATGGAAATGGAAGAGGATGTAGATGAAGATGAAATGGGAGATACGATACTGCGTGAAGAGTTTGACAGAGCGCTGAGAGACCTGAGTCGAAACAAGGCCCCCGGAGTAGACAACATTCCATTGGAACTACTGACGGCCTTGGGAGAGCCAGTCCTGACAAAACTCTACCGCCTGGTGAGCAAGATGTATGAAACAGGCGAAATACCCTCAGACTTCAAGAAGAATATAATAATTCCAATCCCAAAGAAAGCAGGTGTTGACAGATGTGAGAATTACCGAACAATCAGTTTAATAAGCCACAGCTGCAAAATACTGACACGAATTCTTTACAGACGAATGGAAAAACTAGTAGAAGCCGACCTCGGGAAAGATCAGTTTGGATTCCGTTGAAATACTGGAACACGTGAGGCAATACTGACCTTACGACTTATCTTAGAAGAAAGATTAAGGAAAGGCAAACCTACGTTTCTAGCATTTGTAGACTTAGAGAAAGCTTTTGACAATGTTGACTGGAATACTCTCTTTCAAATTCTAAAGGTGGCAGGGGTAAAATACAGGGAGCGAAAGGCTATTTACAATTTGTACAGAAACCAGATGGCAGTTATAAGAGTCGAGGGACATGAAAGGGAAGCAGTGGTTGGGAAGGTAGTAAGACAGGGTTGTAGTCTCTCCCCGATGTTATTCAATCTGTATATTGAGCAAGCAGTAAAGGAAACAAAAGAAAAATTCGGAGTAGGTATTAAAATTCATGGAGAAGAAGTAAAAACTTTGAGGTTCGCCGATGACATTGTAATTCTGTCAGAGACAGCAAAGGACTTGGAAGAGCAGTTGAACGGTATGGATGGTGTCTTGAAGGGAGGATATAAGATGGACATCAACAAAAGCAAAACGAGGATAATGGAATGTAGTCGAATTAAGTCGGGTGATGTTGAGGGTATTAGATTAGGAAATGAGACACTTAAAGTAGTAAAAGGGTTTTGCTATTTGGGGAGCAAAATAACTGATGATGGTCGAAGTAGAGAGGATATAAAATGTAGACTGGCAATGGCAAGGAAAGCGTTTCTGAAGAAGAGAAATTTGTTAACATCGAGTATAGATTTAAGTGTCAGGAAGTCATTTCTGAAAGTCATCTTTGGCGCCACTCTGAGTACCCATTTTTTCGAAATACAGAGTGGCAGATTCAACGTGCTCTCCGCCCAACCACTGCAGCACAACCTGTTGAGATGGATGAAGTCACGAGGGAGGAGGTAGGCACTGCATTTATTCCATACACAGGCACACTCTCGGGGAAAATCGCCCGCATTCTGAAGAAACACCGGGTCGGAACTGTGTTTTGTCCTCCAAATAAAACTCGTGCACTGTTCGGGAGCGCCAAAGATGACCTCGGTTTGAGGAAGACCGGCGTGTACCAGATTCCGTGTCAATGTGGCAAGTCGTATATTGGTCAAACGATGCGTACCGTCGAGGATCGATGCCGTGAACGCCAGAGGCATACTCGACTGATGTATCCGAGCAAGTCGGCGGTCGCTGAACATTGTTTGTCGGAAAATCACGCCATGGAGTATGACCGCACGAGGATTCTGGTACAGATGTCGAGATACTGGGACATCGTTGTTAGAGAGGCCATCGAAATTCGCATCAATGACGACCTCATAAACCGTGACTATGGATATAATCTTAGCAAGGCTTGGGAACCAGCGATTGGGTTAATCAAGAGTAGATCGAGCAAACGTATAGTTGTGACGACCACGGCGGACAGAGCCATCACACCGACGTCATCTCAGACGCCGTCGCAATCTGTTCCACCGCGCGACCGTGGCGCGGGGCGCGGACGGCGGAGGGAGCGCGCCGCGGGCGGAGGGTATTTAAACTGGCCGCCGCCGCGACCGAACCCAGTTCCCTCTGAGCAGCCTTAGCGTACGGATCTCCGTGCCGGCACGTTCAAAAGAGCTCAGTCCGTCAGTTCACCTGATGATGGCGACATGAATGATCGCCGAAATATTGTGCCCGTTGGACACTATGGACCGGCAGCACACCCGTGGATATTTTGATTAGAATATGAGTTATTAAACAATGTATTGCGTGTGATAATTTGTAAATCATAATGCTGAACTCTAACATATCTGAACTGGTGAATATTTTATATATTGTGATCACGAACAGTCTTAGTTTTAGTATATCTTTGATGACTATTTAATTTGGCATTTTGCTACCATTCTCGTAACCCACTTAACGTAACTTTACTGCATTTAATAAGGATATTTCCTGTCTGTATTTTAATTGACTAACGTATGACCACTTCCCGTTTATTTGAGATGTCCTTTCTTGAATAAACATTATTCAACATAATTCCCTGTCGTCTACATCAATTACGGACGACAAAATAGAGCCTTGTTACAGAATTATTCATTTAACTGTTATTTTGTATTTCTGTACATTTTATAAACTTACAATTCTACCCAGGAAGTTTCATATCAGCGCACACTCCGTTGCAGAGTGAAAATCTCATTCTGGAAACATTCCCCAGGCTGTGGCTGAGCCATGTCTCCGCAATATCCTTTCTTTCAGGACTGCTAGTTCTGCAAGGTTCGCAGGAGAGCTTCTGTAAAATTTGGAAGGTACGAGACGAGGTACTGGCAGACGTAAAGCTGTGAGGACGGGGCGTGAGTTGTGCTTGGGCGAAAGGCAAAGGTCCCGAGTTCGAGTCTCGGTCCGGCACACAGTTTAAATCTCCCAGGAAGTTTCAATTCTACCCAATGCTTAAACAATTTGACTACAAGATCACAGCAACAGGTTATTATCTGCAGCGAATTTAGCATTCGGGCATGAAAGCAGACGTGCACAGCTCAACCCTATGACTAAATAGAGATATTCATTTTAAACAGAGTCGTACATACCCCAAGTGCTTAAGGTACGAGTAACCATAGGTAAAGGCGCAACTGTTTCTTCGTATGGGATGCTGTTTTGAAGAGCAACTGCACTAGCATTAACCGTTAGGTACCGTCTTAGGTGAAATGGGCGTAGGAAGACCCAGGTCAAAGAGGTTGTTAGAAGGGAAGGCAGAAGAGGCGCATGTGCCTAAACCCTACGTGCAGAATAATAAGGAGAAAACGAAAAATAAAACGTCCAATGTAATCTCAGAAATGCGTAGTTTTGGAAACAAAATGAGCTCTTCGCGTGTCAGACGATGCCAAAAACAAGCAGCACAATAATCGCAGATTAAACGGAGAGCACGAACAGCATAATTATTTCTGAGCTCTCACAGTCAACGTTACACACAATGTCCTCCGCGGCCGCATCCCGCATAAAGACGATGTTATATATTGACGTTGTGTACCGGAACGGGATTCCGACCTTGTCTCATACTCTTCACGGGCAACTTTGATACCGACCGAACTACTAGGACGCCCACGATGTAGACTAGTGCTCGCCACAATAAACTCTATGCAATTGTTACAAAAATTTACTTAAATTTTGGCAACTGGACTGTTTAATTAATAATATAACTCACATCCATCGCTCGAATTTCTTTTCAATAATGATCGCATGTGGTGACCAATACGATCATGGTAAAAATCATTATTGTATACTGGTGTCCAAAATTAAAGCAACAAATCGCTATTTTCCCGTCCTGTATGTAATCCAGTATGTAATCATACAAACGGTCAACAAATGTTCGTACTATAGTGTTCTGCACGGAAGATGGCTCAATGGACAACCACGCCGAAAATGACTTGACAGCACCCATCAAACGGGGCGTTGAATGCCGGTTAGTCCTTCATTCACAATCGCTGTCTACACAGCCACAGACAGTACGGTACAGAGAAGATGCCTACCACACTCTCTGTGATCAAGAGCGGAGTCGCCAACATGCCACCTAGACGGTCACACAGTGGTACAATGTTTTTTTCACATATGAATCCCGATTTGGTCTGGAGAGTGGTTCTCGACGAATTCGCATCTGGAGGGAACATGAAACACGATTTCGGGAACGGAAATCGAGGAGGATCCCTAATGGCGTGGACAGAGATTTTGTTGACCACACGAAACATCTGTTCATGAAGGTTTAACTGCTGTCAGGTATCGTGGCGAGATCTCGGGACCTCATGTGCGGTTTTTGCGAGGTGATGTGTGCCTAGACTTTGTACTGATGGACAATAATGCTCGACCTCATACAGCGCGCGTGGTTGCTATTTTCTTGGAAACGGAATACACTGCCCGCCTGGCGAGGCCTGCTCGCTCTCCCGATTTGAATCCCATAGAGCATGTCTGGGATGCTCTAGGGAGACGAGTTTTATCACGTCATCATCCACCAACCACTCTCCAAGACTTGCCAGCAGTTGTGTAAGAAGAATGGGCATTATTATCTCAATATGATATTCAGGGCATCACTCATAGCATTCTCCGTCGTTGCCAGGCCTGTATTGCGGACATAACTGGTCACATGCTACAGCACATTAACTAGTTGTCGGAAAGTGTGCCAGCCGGAGTGGCCGAGCGGTTCTAGGCGCTACAGCCGGGAGCCGCGCAACCGCTATGGTCACAGGTTCGACTCCTGCCTCGGGCATGGATGTGTGTGATGTCCTTAGGTTAGTTAGGTTTAAGTAGTTCTAAGTTCTAGGGGACTGATGACCTCAGAAGTTTAGTCCTATAGTGCTCAGAGCCATGTGAACCATTTTTCGGAAAGTGTGTGCAAATCTGATAAACGGGAAAAAACGAAAAACATTTCCGTTCACTGTTCTGCAAATTGCAGTTGTTACGTTCTATATTCTTTACATCTATTTTTCTATCATTTGTTTATATTATTTTGTAGCAAACTTGCATAATTTGCTCTTATCGCTTTAAGTTTGGACACCAGTGTAGATTTTGCCTTAATACTTCCCTTTCCAGATTTTCTTGCTTCCCTTCAACATTAACAAGTTGTCTGAATGCGTGTGCAAATGTGTGTTGGATAAAACGAAGAACGTTTTCGGCTGCCGTTATGCATGTTGCAGCTGTTTACGTTCTGTATTCTTTACATTGTTTCCACTTCACTATCACCTATTTGTACTGTTTTGTGGCAAAATAGACGCAACCTTGCAAAATTTAAATTTGTTGCTTTAATTTTGGAGACCAGCGTATGTATCATTAACGACAGTGAAGATAATGAATGATTAGAGTTCTAGTAACTTCCACGACAACATTGAATCGAATATGATTTATAGCTCATACACGCTCACTGTTGAAATCACATTTCGGGCTTCCATACACGTAAGTTCTCCACCAGCGACCCATTCTTCCAGTTGTATGCAATAATCAACTAATGATATATTTTGTGCAAATCTCTTGCGATACCACTTTGCTTCTTTCCACTTAAATAACCGTTTTACGCCGGGTGTTCAACAAGTAATGCAACATTTTTTTTTATCGGACAAATTAGATTAAAAGTGTGGAATCTTTTGTGATACGTCGTGGAATATTCCTGTTTTAGCCCCTATAGTTTCATGAAGTTCCGTTAGATACCAACGCTATGCATAACCTTCAAATTAGCATCCGCAGTGGAGGTGCGGTTCAAGCAGAGACTTGTCATTGAGTTTCTTTAGGCAGAAATCCAGAGCTTCGCAGTCATCCATTGGCGCTTGCAGCATGTCCACGGAGACCGGCAGTGAACAGAAACACCCTGAGTAGTTGAGCGAGTAAAGGAGGAGGCAATGTAACCACGGCTAATAAGAATAACAGAAAGCAATTTAATATTTGCTATAATACTATGTATATCTCCTTCTGTAATTTTTATAGTGTCTTGCAAAAATAAAAATAAATTAAAGTTTAGTGTAAAACAGTAGTTGTTCAGTTATTCCAAAAACAATTTATATGAATCTCAGTGGTGGAAAAAGTAAGTTATTCTCTAAAATGGTAACATGAAATATGCTGTGTAATGGAGTAAGTTTAGATTAATTTCTATGGCTGTTACATAATGTCTATAATGTCACATATTCTGTTGGCTCCATAGCTGCATCCATGTTTACTCCCTCGCCCCAGAATTTCTTAACAATTGTGCTGAGGTTTTAATGACTGTGTTGGTGCGAGGGACCTTTTGGAGCATTTGCGTACTCCTGTTACAATTTGTAACGATACGTATTTCTACAAGCACCATTGAAACGCCGGAATTGCATATCCTCCTATTTCCATCTATTGTACTATAAATTTCTTTCCTTATTTTGTTACCTGAAGATATGACGTTTCTGTGTCTCTGTATATTGTAATTGTTTTACTATTTGTGTATATAGCCGGCCGCGGTGGTCTAGCGGTTAAGGCGCTCGGTCCGGAACCGCGCGACTACTACGGTCACAGGTTCGAATCCTGCCTCGGGCATGGATGTGTGTGATGTCCTTAGGTTAGTTAGGTTTAAGTAGTTCTAAGTTCTAGGGGACTGATGACCACAGATGTTAAGTCTCATAGTGCTCAGAGCCATTTGAACCATTTATATATATATATATATATATATATATATATATATATATATATATATATATATAATTGGTTTGTTTGTAAATATTATTTGTAATTTTACGCTGAGTCTGGCCTAGGGAAAAGTATGCTATCGAACGATTACATCGATAGGACGTGTGGAGAACCAAAGTGTTTAGTATCTTTGGTAGTGTTAACTCTGCCGCGTGGAGCGCGGGCAGAGCGGAGTCTGGCTAGAGTAGTGCGGTTGAGCAGGTGTGTTGTGTGACACTCCCGCGAGTTGCCGCGCTTTCGGGGTTGGGCAGCATGTAATTGCGCTCGGTTTGCTACGATAGTTTCTGACACGGTGTCGCGGACGGGAAGCATTAGCTGGCGCACATCAAGAGCCCGTTTCGTCTGGTGACCGTGTTGAGAAGAAGGCGCGCCAGCATCCAGCTTCTGCAACAGCGTCGGCCGACAATGAGTGACTGTCGCCACCTCCTCGATCGACGGCTTCAAACCTTCAATCAACCAACAAGGAAGACTGGAAGCACGTAAGGTTTTAGAACTGTATGGCAGACCTCAGCGTTTAAAACTGTTGCATCACAAAAATACAGCAACTTAGCATGAACCTTTGTTGCTCATTGTCCCAATTGCTTTACCAAGTAGGGTCCCTTCCTTTTCTGGAATGAACCCGAGTGTCGTTGAAATTCATATACCAGCATTAAAGTAATATCATCCCATTTCACTGCTTTAATTTCAAAGCACAATGCTACACTGCTACAATATTTCGATTACACAAGCAGAAATTAAGAGTGCGAGTTTTGTTACCATATTTTAGCTTACCTGTGACTGCAGCTCAGCTTAGTACGTACTAAATTATACTATTGTTATTGTTCAGAATCATTTAATTCAACTTCAAAGTTAAATCTCTTATTTCTAAATTGCGTAGATTCAAGTAGCTTCTGAAATGATTGTTGAGGTAGCCCAAGACTAACCTTATTTTATTGAATTTCGTAGTGCTTCAGAAACAAAGTTCTCTATTAATTTCAGTCACTAAATTAAGTTTCAATTTTCCGGTTTTATTAATTCTTTTGCTAAATTAAGTCAGAGTGTAGCGAAATTTATTACTTCTGACAAACATTCAGTTTTCACACAACACGTGTCAACCTTCAGTTGCCTCGCTTTTAGTGCTAATTATATGTGCATTAATCTTTCATTTTCAGTTATTATAGTAATTGTCCATAGGACTAGCGACCGTAATTTTCCGGAAATCTCAAATATCTAATTAACGCCAATTAATTGTTAACGTGACGACCGCAAATTTACTTTCTTTATTAATTTTACCCTTTTCTCAAAATTAATTTCAACCAGTTTCATTTGCATTTTTCCTTTCATTTAGATGTAACCCTTTCCTCCCTCTTTACCGACAGATTAACTTCGGTGACGATTGCTTTTCCCAAGTTTCCATTAGGTACACGCGGTTTAATTTTTCACTGTCATTAAGGTCGATAAGTGAGGGGGAGGTTACACCATCTTTTACATAATTAACTACAATACGACATTAGAAATTCCATGTTTATTACAATTATATTACAATAAGTCAGTTAACGACGCCCACAAGAAATCTTCAAAAGTGCACCTCCGAGTGGACACTGTTACGCACCAATTTATTCAAAAATAATGTAATTATCACACAAAAACAACAGTTCTGCTATCTTGACCACTAACACCAACACAGATTGCTTTGTACAGACTGTGATGTCTCTCGGGCGATCTTTGGAAGATCGTTTCATCTATGTCCGTACCAATTGTTGTTGAGACATAAAAGTGTGGCTCGTAATTGTTTATTGGTTAGCAGTTTCATATACCGCTGTGTTGTATGATCCAAAAATCAAAGTTTGCAATGTATTTATCCGTTTTAGATGTTCTTACTTTTACTACTGACAGATCTGACCTTTTTGACCAGACATGCTTTTTCGACAAGGGCTTTTATTTCGCACTAGTCCAGTATACTTTGACTCTTAAGTAAAGTATATAATAATGGTATTTCTACACTTTTTTCGTGCTTGCCCCGCCTCTTGTTTTCATGATTTATGCTTCTATTGCTTATTCCTGTTTTTGTACTTGAAAATGGTCTAAGACCGAAATCTGGATCTTATAATAATAAAATAACGCAAGGCCTCAGACAAGACTGCGCCCTCGGGAGGAGCTCACAAAACTTCTTTGGACTGTTCTTCCTCATCCAACCTAAAGCCCGGAACTTGCATCTTCCGCCCTCCGTGTATTTGGCTCAATGAAGGATGTGCTCCACGGGAAGCAGTGTAACTGCTATAACGGCTTCTGATACCAAATGTAACAGTTGTGTTACTAAATGTGACACTTCTGTCACTAAATGTAACTGGGTTTTCTCTTTTGATGCTGTCAATTGTCAGGATGAGCATTCTGAAGCATTCTGTCAGGGTGAAAATATTAAATAAATTAACTTTTCTCTCTTAACAACATGTGGGCAGGGTGGGTTCTTCCTTGGCTCGGGTATGAGGTCGAATGAAACATCATTTTTACATAAGATAACTTTTATTGAAGATTTGTACAACTGTATCTTACGGAATGTTCTGGTTCGGAGAGCGGCAGCTGTGTCGTTTGTGAAGTCTTCTGCTGCGGAAGCGGCGGCGGCGGCGGCGGCGGCGGCGGCGTCGGCGTCTGATTACGCGTAGCGGTGTGTATCTCGTGTCGCTGTCTCGCTCAGTTGACTGGAGAAGCGCAGCGCGAGGTGGCCCGTTTAATTATTGCGAGCGAAATCGTGCATCGGATGATATCTTGGGAGTGGCGTCCCAGTGTTTCTCTTCTCTATGCGGCCGCGTGTGTTGTGCGTCGACCAGCGGAGCGGCGCGGCGGGGGAAGGCCAGTGTCCCGGACTCGAACCACGGACTCCCGCTTGCCAGTCTTCGGCTGTCAGGTCTTCAACCCAGCTCACAGGTGACTGCTGAGGTGAGGCCGTCTCCTTCCCGTCCTCACGAGTCACCCGGGTACGTAAAAATCAGACTTCAAATACCTTTTAACTTCTGTCTTCTGGCGCTACGGCTGCTGTTTGCTATTCCTCTTCTTACATGACGGTCTTCAGCACCGAAACTGACTGAAAACTACTGCTACGCTTCTTCGTCTTCTTCGTCTCTTCTCTCCGTCTCCGTCTTCGTCTCCGTCTCCGTCTCCGTCTTCATCTGACTTCATCTGACTTCCTCTGACTTCATCTGTCTGGCCCACTGCGTCTCGCGTATTTATTCACTTCAGTTTACTGGAGGTGAACGACTTCACGGTCATTGCCTCGTCTGTCACGTTGAAAAGCTTCTCGAAGAATCTTCTTAACGTCGGTCGTTGGCTCTTGGAATGTAGGCGAGGGCCTTTGCTCACACGCGACGACTGAGAAACACGTGAGCCGGTCATTGCCTCTGCTGTCACGTTGAATAGATTCTCGAAGAATCTTCTTTACGTCGGTCATTGGCTCTTGGGATGTAGGCGAGGGCCTTTGCTCACATACGACAACTGAGAAACACGTGAGCCGGTCGGGCGATGCCCTGACGGCTGAATCGACAGCGCCCGCTTATGTGGAATTTGCTGACTTCAGGGTCATTGTCTCTTCTGTTCTGCTGTACGGCTCGCTGCTTGCGAGTATGTAACTCTCTAAACTAAACCAAGTTTTTCATTTATATTCTAATTTCTAGTTCACTTTAATTTCACTAATTTATTTACTTAAGTACCACTCAACATTCCTCCACCCTTCGGAGAAATTCGCCCTCGAATTTACCACTCAACATTCCTCCACTCTTCACACGGCAAGAGCACAAGCAATGAAAACTCTCGACTTTGCATATTGCACACGCTTCACATTAAGTATGTTGAAAATACTTTATCACTTTACTAAAGCACTGTACGCTCATAAATCACATAGTTCTTACATAAATTGTTGTAATAAGTGTAACAAACCTTGATGACAATGAATAAATAAAAATAGATTATTCACTTAGAAAATTACATAGCAACACCTGTTTAATCAACCCTATATGAATGCAAGAATATCTATTCTACAGTATTGTTTATTTTAACAAGAAGCTGTTTAATAAAGAATGAAGTACAATAAACAAAATTAATACACTAGTGCTGAAAAGTAACTACTGAAGTACACCAGTTAAGAGTGTGGTATCCAGGTAACAGGGATTTGATGAAGTGGTATATTATTATTTGGCTTATTTTTTCGTCTTAAATAAAAGAAAACTGTACAAAGTAGAAACACCAACACAAAGGTTCCAGATATACCCGTTCCTAGCATTATAATTTTAGTTTTGTGTTCACCTTTTAATTTTAAAACATGTTGCATCATAACATTGGCATCAATTTTGCCTTGCTGTGAGTTTATGAACGTATCTAATGACTTCAGAAGGGAACTGTCAAGGGAGTCATTGAGGTAGGACAGGTTTTGTGTAGGAAATGCTTGCATGGCGTTTTCTGGCCAATAAATTAGAGGGAAGGATGAATTAACATTAGTTGTACCAGTGATTGTTGCGGGTAAATGAAAATTCGCTCCTGAGATGGAACATAACGTGCCGTTAATTATTAGCCCGCTTCCATGAAGTTCAAAATGTTGTAATGTTGTAGCTACACCGTTCTCGTAACATTGTGCAAAAATATCAGTTGGATTGCTGACTGCATATAACCAGTGATTTTCTACTTGCTCGAAAAAACATGATGTGGAAGTTAATATATCGCGTGGGCAATTGATGGCGTCAGATTGTTCGAAAAATAATTGAGAATCACAACTATTGGCATGTAATTGGATTGCGCGAGATGGACATATAATAACTTGTTCGAATGTGCAACTATTTAATTCAGAAGTTGTCATTGCCGTGCTCGTATTGGTTGTTTGGGAGATTAAAAATACTTGGTGTGTCCGGAACTGTACAAATTTATTTATTTTGCCCCACTTTACCGGAAATGAGTGTACTCTGTAACAGTCATATATACCCATTTTATCTGTAACCGGGAAAGATATACGAACTCGTATTCTTGCATTATCTGTGTCAACTAGTACTGTAGCTAAGTGGTAATACTGTGGTAAATGTTTCTTATCTGCAGGAAATATTAACTTTAGTGAATCTGGCAATTGTTTTTCAATTTTAACTAATAATGAGATGAATGTAACCGGCGATAGTAATGTGGGTGACAAATGTCCCTGTACTGCATAGTGGATGGCTTCCTTTAATTCCTCCGCTGCTAGCCGTGCATCTATCACTTGATCAGTGAGTAGCCTAAGCGATCTTGCTACTGCAAGTTTCTTATCCACAATATCGAGCCTTGTTTGTATGACCTTTAGGTCTTTATTCAGCGTAGCAGTAGTACCTAGAAGATAATCGTTTAATTCTTGGGTGAGGTTCCTGATGACCTTGGTATTAGTAAAAACTGTTTGCTCCAATCCGTTTAATCTTGTCGTGTGCCATTCTATAGTGCCTTTATTTAATTCCGCGGTACTCTCTATGTTCTGTAATGAATTATTTAACTGATTAATATCTTCGTTATCCGCTGTACCGAAAATGGTCTTTAGTAGTTTACCTCCTGCGTCCACCCATCCACGTTTAGCTCGTTTAACGGTCTGCGGAAGTATATCTTGTAACTGACGCAACTGTCCTCTCAACTGTTCGTATGAGTAGTGTAATGTTTTAAATTCACTGGATATTTCTTCAAAAATCTCTGGTGAACTTGTCCTTTCATGTAGCGTATCAAATTCTAATTCAAGGTTCTTAAGTTCATTACGTAAGGCCCATAAATTATACTCTAATGAAATAGTCCACTTGTGATTGGTCAGAATTACAGTACCCTGTTTTACAAAAATTACACCACTCATCAACTGATTGATCTGTAGTCCGTTATTCGTATTAGTCAATAATGCAATTATGATGAGCAGTACAGTCACAATGTAGTTGTCCATTATGCTAGAGGCGTTACCTGAAAAAGCAAACAACATGGTTATGGACCTATCAACCTAGTGAAAACAAAAACAAAGAAAAGAAGGAATACATTGTTAACTACAAGATCTTCATGTTTCTACGTTCAAATTTTCTTTCTTAGAAAATAAACCATTATCATGTATTAATTATTTACATTTGTATATTATCCACAGTCTACTAAGATTCCACTAGGACATTCGTACTCTTGGTCGAAGATTGTATGGTGCCATGTCTGTATGTTGTGCTGGCGTGGCCACTCTTTTTCCTTTTCGGGTACTTCCTCCACCCTTCGGAAAAGCAGACACTATTGTTGAAGGAATTACATCTGGAGCGCCCTTGAAAGGTTTTAAACGACTTGCATGCACAATGGTAGTTCGGGTGGGCAGTTGCAATTTAACGTTGACTGGTGACGTGATCTCAATAATTTGGTAAGGACCTCTGTAGTTTGTTACAAATTTCTTCGTTTTTCCTTTAGCAATGTAAGGAGTCGAAACCATAACCCACTGACCGATTTTGTAATTTGGATATTTAGCTTGGGTATTACCTAATCTTTCCTGTCGTTCCAAAGCCTTTGTATTAGATTTTTGAACCTTTTTCCATACATCCTTCATCATTCGACTGAAATCTCTTACTGTTTCTCCGACTTTTCCGTTTTTCTGCCTGATTACATCAAAAGGGGACGGCATTTTTCTCCCATAGACCACTTCATAAGGTGACATGCCAGTTGCTTCATGCGTTTTAGCGTTGTATACCGACACGATTATTGGTAAATACGTATCCCAATTAGAATGTTGTTCGTTAATATAATAACTAAGCATCTTGCCAATTGTCCGATGAACTCTTTCTGTGCGCCCGTTGCACTGAGGGTGTAACGGAGTTGTGCGTAATTTGCGAATTTTTAATAAGTGGCATAGCTGTTTCATTAGTTCAGACATAAAATTAGATCCCTGATCTGTGATAATAGCTTCAGGTACGCCAAATTTAAGTATCCAGTTGTTAACTAAAGCTTGGGCAACTGTATTTGCTTGCTGATCTGGGAGACTCACCATAGCTAGATAGCGTGAAAAGTGATCTATAATTGTAAGAACATACTTATTACCAGCAGGTGTTTTATGAAATGGCCCGTAGAGATCGACTCCGCAGATTTGATATGGACATGAAGCCTCGGGGAGCCTCTGTAAGGGTATTTTTGAACGAGAAAGTTCAGCTCGTTGTGCGCACGCAATGCAATTACGAACGTACTGCGCAACATCCTGCTTCCTGGTTTGCCACCAAAATCGCTCTGCTACACGTCTTTCGGTTGTCCGCTGTCCACCGTGTCCTGCAAGGATATGATCATGGGCCTCTGCCATTATTTCTTGTCTAAGGTGTTGGGGAACAACAATTCGCGGTCCAAGTTTTGTTTTACGGCATAATACACCATCTTCAAAGCAAAATTGTTTTTGAGTTGCGTATTTTTTGCATTCAGTATCCTCATCTTGTGCCTTTCTCCAGTCCTCAGTATCTCGGCCTGTTGCTTCCAAAAGTGCTATTTTCCGACTTAGACAATCTGCATTTGTGTGTTTTTTGCCTGGTTTATGGATAACTTCGAAATCCATTTCGGAAAGACATAGGGCCCAACGGGTAAGACGACTAGATGGATCCTTTAATCCAAGCAACCATTTTAAAGCTGCGTGGTCTGTAATGACCTTGAATTTTCTACCATACAAGTAGCATTTAAAGTATTTGATACCATAAATAACACTTAACAATTCTTTCTCCGTTGTGGAATAATTTCTTTCTGCTGTTGTTAGTTGTCTCGAAGCGTAGGCTATGGGGTGTTCCGCGCCATTAATATTCTGACTCAAAACAACTCCTACTGAATGACCACTTGCGTCACAGGATAAAATAAATTCTTTATTATAATCTGGGTAGGCTAATACTGGACTGTGTGTTAACTTATCTTTAAGGGTTTGAAATGCTGATTCACAATCTTCAGACCAATGAAATTTTGCACCCTTTTTCAATAATTGGGTTAAGGGTCGGGCAATTTCAGCGAAATTTTGAACATATTTCCGGTAGTACGATGCGAGACCAATGAAACTTTGTACTTCCTTAACGCGTTGTGGTGTTGGGAAGTCCTTAACTGCCGAAATTAATCGAGGATCTGTTTTAATTCCTTTTTCACTAATGACATGCCCTAGGTATGTAACCTCTGTCAATGCAAAAGTACATTTTTCCATATTTAATGTTAATTTAGCTTTTCTAAGTCTCTGAAAAACATTACGCAGACGCACAGCATGTTCATTAATGTCTTTGGAGAATACAATAATATCGTCTAGATATACACAACATTGCTGAGTTTTGAGTCCTCGCAATACTCCATCGAGTAGTCTTTGAAAAGTTGCTGGTGCATTTTTCAAACCGAAAGGCATTCTTTTAAATTGCCAGTGGCCTCCAGGGGTAGAAAATGCTGTTTTATGCCTATCTTCAGGAGCAACTTCCAATTGATGATATCCGCTACGTAGATCGATTGTTGAAAAGTATTTACTGTTACCCAAACTGTCAATGATATCTGTAATGTTTGGAAGAGGATAAACATCTGAGATAGTTTGTTTGTTAAGGTGTCTGTAGTCACAACAAAATCTATATCGTTTCGTACCGTCGGGAGACTTCTTTGGAATAATTACAATATTTGAATTATAAGGAGAATCAGAATATTCTATAATTCCATCTTTTAGATGCTGTTCTATGAATTCATCCAGTACTGGCTGTAAGTGATGCGCAACTCTATAAGGCTTCCTATAAACTGGGGGGCTATTTCCTGTTGGGATCCTATGCTGTGTGATATTTGTTGCTGGCAGTGGACCTTCTGCATTAAATAAATCTTGAAACTCAACTAAAACTGCTTCTATCTTGTCTCTATCATTTCCTTTCAAATGCTCAATCTTCTGGCGTAATGCGGTTTTATAGGCGTCTGGTTTCTGACCATCGTTAATATCTGACCAAATGAAATCTTCTTCTTCAAAAGTACTGACTGTAGCTACTAATATTCCCTTATGCAACTCTTTGTCCTCCACTCCGAAATTGTCAATATGTACCGGTACTTTTCTTTCTCCCTCAACGTCTTGAACCCGTACAACACTTCTACGTACAAAACAATGTGATACATCTAATTCCTCATTTTCCTCTAAAGGCTCTATTAGACACACTGTATCTGTAGGTACTTCGGGGTCAACGGTCATCCAGAAAAGTTTTCCTGAGCCAGATGGTATCTGATCCCGCGAATCAACCTTCAAGGACGTTGCACGCAGTATAGTTGATTTCGCCTTCCGGTTAGGGAAATCTTGCGGCAGAGGGCCCTTTGCAGCGGTGTCACCTAGCTGAAACACTATTCCGCTAAGTTCTACAGTTTGCTGTCTGAGGTCAATTTTAGCGTGATGTTTATTCAGGAAATCCAGTCCTAGGATCGCGTCGTACCCGTCAGTTACCTTTGTTACCACTTCTACATCTTCCTTAAATTGTACACCGTGAATATAGAAAATCAGTGATGTACATCCTAATGACTTCACTGTACCTCCTCCTACTCCACTCAATCTATACCTTGGAGGGTCATATTTCTTTTCTCCAATACATTCATTACTTACTATTGATACGTTTGCGCCTGTATCCACTAGTATCCTTGCCTCTTTATCCTGTATGGTAGCAGATAACCAGCATTCCGCCTTCACATTCGCCTTAATGGCATGAAATTTTATTGGGAACGCCTGGCGGCGGCGGCGGCGGCGTCGGCGTCTGATTACGCGTAGCGGTGTGTATCTCGTGTCGCTGTCTCGCTCAGTTGACTGGAGAAGCGCAGCGCGAGGTGGCCCGTTTAATTATTGCGAGCGAAGTCGTGCGTCGGATGATACCTTGGGAGTGGCGTCCCAGTGTTTCTCTTCTCTATGCGGCCGCGTGTGTTGTGCGTCGACCAGCGGAGCGGCGCGGCGGGGGAAGGCCAGTGTCCCGGACTCGAACCACGGACTCCCGCTTGCCAGTCTTCGGCTGTCAGGTCTTCAACCCAGCTCACAGGTGACTGCTGAGGTGAGGCCGTCTCCTTCCCGTCCTCACGAGTCACCCGGGTACGTAAAAATCAGACTTCAAATACCTTTTAACTTCTGTCTTCTGGCGCTACGGCTGCTGTTTGCTATTCCTCTTCTTACATGACGGTCTTCAGCACCGAAACTGACTGAAAACTACTGCTACGCTTCTTCGTCTTCTTCGTCTCTTCTCTCCGTCTCCGTCTTCGTCTCCGTCTCCGTCTCCGTCTTCATCTGACTTCATCTGACTTCCTCTGACTTCATCTGTCTGGCCCACTGCGTCTCGCGTATTTATTCACTTCAGTTTACTGGAGGTGAACGACTTCACGGTCATTGCCTCGTCTGTCACGTTGAAAAGCTTCTCGAAGAATCTTCTTAACGTCGGTCGTTGGCTCTTGGAATGTAGGCGAGGGCCTTTGCTCACACGCGACGACTGAGAAACACGTGAGCCGGTCATTGCCTCTGCTGTCACGTTGAATAGATTCTCGAAGAATCTTCTTTACGTCGGTCATTGGCTCTTGGGATGTAGGCGAGGGCCTTTGCTCACATACGACAACTGAGAAACACGTGAGCCGGTCGGGCGATGCCCTGACGGCTGAATCGACAGCGCCCGCTTATGTGGAATTTGCTGACTTCAGGGTCATTGTCTCTTCTGTTCTGCTGTACGGCTCGCTGCTTGCGAGTATGTAACTCTCTTAACTAAACCAAGTTTTTCATTTATATTCTAATTTCTAGTTCACTTTAATTTCACTAATTTATTTACTTAAGTACCACTCAACATTCCTCCACCCTTCGGAGAAATTCGCCCTCGAATTTACCACTCAACATTCCTCCACTCTTCACACGGCAAGAGCACAAGCAATGAAAACTCTCGACTTTGCATATTGCACACGCTTCACATTAAGTATGTTGAAAATACTTTATCACTTTACTAAAGCACTGTACGCTCATAAATCACATAGTTCTTACATAAATTGTTGTAATAAGTGTAACAAACCTTGATGACAATGAATAAATAAAAATAGATTATTCACTTAGAAAATTACATAGCAACACCTGTTTAATCAACCCTATATGAATGCAAGAATATCTATTCTACAGTATTGTTTATTTTAACAAGAAGCTGTTTAATAAAGAATGAAGTACAATAAACAAAATTAATACACTAGTGCTGAAAAGTAACTACTGAAGTACACCAGTTAAGAGTGTGGTATCCAGGTAACAGCAGTGATTGGATGATGGGGAGATTACTGAGGCATCAAGACGTCAGCTCTGACGTCAACCAGTAGAGTGATACCATGCGGCCATAAAGGACCTCACAATGGGATGGTGTAAGGACGTCATACTGATGGGAGATTATGGTGAAAAATAATGTTCTGTAGCCAGAAGAGTGGGGAATAGAATGGTGCATTGCAATCCTAAATAAAGCTGTAAATTCAGCTAAATACCTAGTAATTACAATTACGAACAACTTAAATTGGAAGGAACACAAAGAAAATGTGGTGGGGAAGGCTAACAAAAGACTGTGTTGTATTGGAAGAACGCTTAGAATATGTAACAGATCTACTAAGGAGACTGCCTACAATACGCTTGTCCGTCCTCTTTTAGAATACTTCTGCGCAGTGTGGGATACTTACCAGATAGGACTGAGGGAGTTCATCGAAAAAGTTGAAAGAAGGGCTGCACGTTTTGTATTATCACGAAATATGGGAGAGAGTGTCAAATGAAAAAGGATTTGGGCTGGACTTCACTAAAACGAAGGCATTTTTCGTTGCGATGGAATCTTCTCACGAAATTCCAGTCACCAACTTTCTCCTCCGAATGCGAAAACACCTGTCGACATTGACCTACATAGGTAGAAATGATCATCACGATAAAATAAGGGAAGTAAGAGCTCGTACGGAAAGACATAGGTGTTCGTTCTTTCCGCGCGCTGTACGAGACTGGAATAGTAGAGAATTGTGAAGGTGGTTCGATGAACCCCTGAGCCAGGCACTTAAATGTTATTTGCAGAGCATCCATGTAGATGTAGATGTAGATGCTTTCAGAAAAAAAAATATTCTGTTACATATTGAACGCACCTCTTACATCCACTTCAAAATTTTTAATTCGACTACCCGCCTCAGACTCGCAGATCGCATACTGTTAAAGCAATGCCGACCGGCTGCGCAATCCAGGTTGCAGGTGAGAGAGAATCAACACCGAAAGAAATGTATTCTCGGAGCCTTTCGCGACGACATACATGAATAAAATGGCTGGCTCTGAGTACTATGGGACTTAACATCTATGGTCATCAGTCCCCTAGAACTTAGAACTACTTAAACCTAACTAACCTAAGGACGGCACACAACACCCAGCCATCACGACGCAGAGAAAATCCCTGACCCCGCCGGGAATCGAACCCGTGAACCCGGGCGTGGGAAGCGAGAACGCTACCGCACGACCACGAGATGCGGGCATGAATAAAAGGTTCTCGGATTTCAAACCGCATCAATTCGAATAAAATCCTCGAGCTTTCGATTACCATCTTCGCCATCGTCGTCAGTTCACTGACTGCCGGGGCTGCTACGGTTTCTCGCTTTTATAGGCATGATGACATCATCAGCAGCTAAACAGATAGATCCTCTGTGGCGCGCGCGCTTAAGTCGACCAGGGCACTTACCGAAACTACACTCCTCGAAATTGAAATAAGAACACCGTGAATTCATTGTCCCAGGAAGGGGAAACTTTATTGACACATTCCTGGGGTCAGATACATCACATGATCACACTGACAGAACCACAGGCACATAGACACAGGCAACAGAGCATGCACAATGTCGGCACTAGTACAGTGTATATCCACCTTTCGCAGCAATGCAGGCTGCTATTCTCCCATGGAGACGATCGTAGAGATGCTGGATGTAGTCCTGTGGAACGGCTTGCCATGCCATTTCCACCTGGCGCCTCAGTTGGACGAGCGTTCGTGCTGGACGTGCAGACCGCGTGCGACAACGCTTCATCCAGTCCCAAACATGCTCAATGGGGGACATATCCGGAGATCTTGCTGGCCAGGGTAGTTGACTTACACCTTCTAGAGCACGTTGGGTGGCACGGGATACATGCGGACGTGCATTGTCCTGTTGGAACAGCAAGTTCCCTTGCCGGTCTAGGAATGGTAGAACGATGGGTTCGATGACGGTTTGGATGTACCGTGCACTATTCAGTGTCCCCTCGACGATCACCAGTGGTGTACGGCCAGTGTAGGAGATCGCTCCCCACACCATGATGCCGGGTGTTGGCCCTGTGTGCCTCGGTCGTATGCAGTCCTGATTGTTGCGCTCACCTGCACGGCGCCAAACACGCATACGACCATCATTGGCACCAAGGCAGAAGCGACTCTCATCGCTGAAGACGACACTCCATTCGTCCCTCCATTCACGCCTGTCGCGACACCACTGGAGGCGGGCTGCACGATGTTGGGGCGTGAGCGGGAGACGGCCTAACGGTGTGCGGGACCGTAGCCCAGCTTCATGGAGACGGTTGCGAATGGTCCTCGCCGATACCCCAGGAGCAACAGTGTCCCTAATTTGCTGGGAAGTGGCGGTGCGGTCCACTACGGCACTGCGTAGGATCCTACGGTCTTGGCGTGCATCCGTGCGTCGCTGCGGTCCGGTCCCAGGTCGACGGGCACGTGCACCTTCCGCCGACCACTGGCGACAACATCGATGTACTGTGGAGACCTCCCGCCCCACGTGTTGAGCAATTCGGCGGTACGTCCACCCGGCCTCCCGCATGCCCACTATACGCCCTCGCTCAAAGTCCGTCAACTGCACATACGGTTCACGTCCACGCTGTCGCGGCATGCTACCAGTGTTAAAGACTGCGATGGAGCTCCGTATGCCACGGCAAACTGGCGGCGGTGCACAAATGCTGCGCAGCTAGCGCCATTCGACGGCCAACACCGCGGTTCCTGGTGTGTCCGCTGTGCCGTGCGTGTGATCATTGCTTGTACAGCCCTCTCGCAGTGTCCGGAGCAAGTATGGTGGGTCTGACACACCGGTGTCAATCTGTTCTTTTTTCCATTTCCAGGAGTGTATTTTCCGTGGCCGCACCGGCGATGTCAGGTGGCGTCAGGGGCAGGCGCCACGTTTGAAACTGCCGCTTCCGCGCCGCGCATCTGCCTTTGCTTTCTTTCGATGTCCGAGAGCAGTGTTCCGGCCCGCCCCCAAGATACGAGATACGATGCGCCCTATTAAAGACGACATTGCTCTTCGAGTGTTCGGCACGTAAGGTGTACCCTGTGAATGTGGCAGCATGTATATCGGACAAACAATTCGCACGGTTGCGGAGCGTTGTACTGAGCACAAGCGCCATATAAAACAAAGGCAGCTTGACAAGTCGGCTATAGCGGAGCATTGCCTAGAAAACGGACATAAAATACAGTTCGAAGATACAAAAGTGTGGGTTCATGCATCTACAAATTGGGACATCATTATAAAGGAAGCAGCCGAGATTCGTTTAAACAACAACAATTTCAACAGAGATCAGGGGTATACACTCAGCAGGGCATGGGGGCGCGTGTTGGACATCGAAAAAAGGAAAGACAGGTGCGTGACGCAGGAGCGGCAGTTTCAAACGTGGCGCCTGCCCCTGGCGCCACCGGTGCTGCCACGGGCAATAGCTACCCTAGCTGCCGGGGTCGACTTACGCGCTCGCGCCACAGTGGGTCTATCTGATTGGCTGCTGAAGATGTCATTATGCCTATATTAGCGAGAAACAGTAGCAGCCCCGGCAGTCAGTGATCTCCTGACGACGATACTGCAGATGGTCATCGAAAGCTCGAGGATTTTGTTCGAATTGACGCGGCTTGAAAACCGAGAACGTTTTATTCGCCGAAATAAATAGTATACCAGCTCTGACTAATATTAGTGCTTCACTTACATCAGGGAGTGGATATTCCGGAGTCGGAGTTATCACGTAATTTCACACGGAACATCCTGCTTGCTCCGGTTGGACAGGAGGTACTGAAAGTTCAGATAAGTGGATCGAGACGATTGATAACGTTCGGAAAGGTTTTAACGGTGATCCACTTAGGCCGTGGCGGTGATATTTCGTTTTGCTGCCCTCGCTCGTTACCGAATATAATATTATGTAAGAACATAAGTTAAGGTTCAAATGGCTCTGAGCACTATGGGACTCAACATCTGTGGTCATAAGTCCCCTAGAACTTAGAACTACTTAAACCTAACTAACCTAAGGACATCACACACATCCATGCCCGAGGCAGGAGTCGAACCTGCGATCGTAGCGGTCACGCGGTTCCAGACTGAAGCGCTTTTAACCGCACGGCCACACCGGCCGGCATAAGTTAAGGAAAGGGAATATACATGCAGTACAAAATTTGCAATGAACTCATGTTATCCAAAGGTAAATCGAACTTATTGTTTGATTTCTATGCAACGTTAAAGATAGCTCAGCGGCAGAATTCAAGGGGGTTCAGGCAACCTTGTTTGTGACTGTTCTGAACGGCGAGCAGTGGTGAGACTGGAGTTGGTGGAAGGTGTACCACATGGAGAGGCCATCGAAGTTTCTTGAACATTCTAGAAGATATTACAGACGAAATGATAAGGAACAGAGAGATTCTCCTTGGTCGCAGACGAATAGACTCGCCCGTTTCTCTGAAGTGGACGAGATTCGAAAAGTCAGTCGGTAAAGGTGCTCTTTGGATAGTAACCAACGTCTTAAAATCACCGAAATAGTTAATCCGAGTGAATATAAGAGTTCGTCACGGTTTGTGCTAAGAGAAGTATTTTGTTTGCATATGCTATGAAACTAGATGTATCTGATGTTGCAGGCAGGATGAAGTTTACAGAGGTAGCTGTCCTTGGTTTGAGAGTGACTGTGACGAGTTTTGGTCGAGAAAAGATGATGTCGCCGATGGCAGTCGAACCTCAGTGGTGGAATAAACAGAAATAGTGGTTTATTTAATGTTGCCAAATGAAATATCTACCACTGCGGAGGAACTGGTGTTCATTGTTGAACAAGTTTTATTTTCAATGGTGGCAATAATTACGTACTTAACCGTCTTCAGATCAGGTGAATAAAGCTTACGCCGGTCTACTACGTCATTGCTCTCCATTGTAATGGTAAGTAGTGCTGCGCTAACTCTGCTGCTACAAATACTCTTAAGTGTTTGTTTTAGATAATCGCCGATGGCCTTATGGTCGCTACTGAAAGGGTAAGTGTGATAGGAGTGTAGAAAGCTCTACGCAGTGGTGTAAGGTAGCATTTCAGTATTGCGGTGTTTGGTGTATAAAGTATAAGGTGGCACAATATTTTACATCGGTGTAGTTACGTTTGTGTCTGTATCGCTCTGTGTTTTACCTTCCATTGTTGTCGCAAGTTGGTAGAAAGTATGTTGCGAAGACTATTAGTGTGTAGACTCCTGTGAAAATTTCGTGTATTCTGGTGCTATTACGCACCTATTGGTTTAATCATGAATGTAATACTCACGTATGCCACTTTGACTGGAGGACACAGGGCCTCAACAGTTTACTATTTACTATTTACGAGTTTGCTATCTATTTAGTGGACAACCAACGTCTTTCGTGGCCTGTCGTTCCATTCAAAGTATACGAATTTGTCACCACAAGGAGCACAACGTCAGAAATTATGCGGTGAAAGGGAAGCGCGTACATTTCACAATCTGCCACGTCGCTGAACTAGCCGACTCGTCGAAAGAAAATAGGTGGGTTCGAGTCAGAGCATGAGTAGGCGTTCCTCCAGTATGGATCGCCGCTGCAGTAGATACCCCTTTTGCATTGGGAGGTTGTATTTGTGACTTTCACATAACTGATAGAAACTGTAACAAAACTAAGAAATAGGCGAAAAAGTTACACACTTGCTGTCCCAAAGGCACACCGACTCACGACACACCCGACCTGTTCACGTTACATGTGATGACCCTACTGTAATACAGAGGCGATGCAGCATATCTCCAGTCAGCCGTGCATGACACCGCCGCAGGACAGCAAGACAAATTGGTGCAATAACGTTACATCTAGGCAGGTTCGATAGCCCGCCGGTGGTGAGGAGTTGGGTGACAGATGCAGAAGTCCCTTGTATCGAGTGCGGCAGCCTCCACCAGGCAGCTTCTCGGAGTCCGAGGTCTGACACCGTCAGTCTGTTGAACGAGTACAGTGGAAGCGGCGAGATTACGCCAAGCTATCGCTGGCTATGCTGATCTCAGTCGTTCCAACCTTTAACACTGTTGTAGCAGCCTCGTATGGCCGCTACTACTGTGCTTTTTGAACGTGCTTCCTTAATCCGCCACCACCTTCACTACACCGAGCTTTTTGAACGTGCTTCCTTAAGCCACCACCACCACAACACCGGACACGAACACGCCACGAATCGACGCCAGGCTGCCACCACTAGACTACAGCACCTTCCTGTAACTGCTCCACACTGATGTCAGAATAAAGAGTTTACCCAACTCCGTGTATCTAGCTGCGGCAGCCTTTACATTTGGCAGCCGACCGAACACACATCGCCCAGGTGGGAAAGCATCCAAGCCATCTTAACAGAGCCAGGCAATACTTTCCAACAGTGCTTCGATCGGCCGTGGAACAGGTCCAGTACACCACTATGACACCGAGCCACACAACTTGCAGCTATCTAAACGTAACGCACTGTGTGACAAGAAGTTAAGGGTCTCCGGAAAGGCTCAAAATCATGAAAAGTTCAATTTTTACTTTTTTGCGTTTTCTGAATCTTCAGACTATTACCTTTTAATAGATATATAATTTATTCAATTCCGAAGACTACAACTATTTTTAAATTTTTTTTGAAATGTGTTCTACATGGGCGTGACCCACTGTGGCGCTGTTAAACTGCTGTCAAATGGTGTTATTATTAACGTCCGTGTTCATCAGGTACATTTTAGTGATGTGAGATGAAGTATGTGTTGTGGCTAACCTGTGATGGTTCAATATATATCGCTGGTGTGATTGTCGATTGTTTCATGTTTATTTACTCTGTCGTTATCTCGAAAATATTCGTAATTAATTCTGTTTCTTGAGTCTCTGTTTTGTTGAAGTATAATAAATGCGTAAAAGTAAAGTTATTAGAAATCCTCTGAAGGCTTTTAAGAAAAGGTGAAATGTTGGAAACATTGTAAGATGCAAGGTATTTAGCAATATGGGAATGAAGATAGGTTCTAACATGGTACGAGCGATGCTTGCTTTAGACAAGGAACGCCTTCGGGCTGCAGACAGGGCTGTAAAGAGTCTAGAAATACAAGCAAGAGTAAACAGGAGGAGGAACAAGAGGAACCTGGAGGAGGAGTTTGCAGAGGATGAAGATAATCCATCCTATGGACCTGGAATGCACTAAAAAGTTAATCCAATCTTTGTCGCTCGATTCCCAAAACTTTTATTTTCTCATACTAATTACATGTTTTCTAAGGATCTTCCAAACATATTTGTTTCAAACTTTCAGTAAATGTTACACAGTACCTTCTGCATAATTTAACACAGCCTTTTTCCAAAAAACTGTGTATTTTTGAATATATAAATAAAAATTGCAAAAAAATGTTGTGAATTTTCATTACAATTGAAAAAAAAATCATCTTTAATAACTGAACTAAAATTTTGTAAAATCCCTGTGTTAAGTTGTAGCCCATATTCCAATAAATAATCTGTAAAAAGTTCAACTTCCTACCTCAAATACTTTGTGAGGAAAGATGTAATTTATAAGCGTTATTTTAACATTGCAAGAATAGGGCGTTCCGGAGCCCCCTAAGAAACCAGAAGGGGACAGAGTAATGAAATGAAACTTGCTAGTTGACAGGGTATGCGATGTTATTTCAGTCATTACAAAATCGGATAGTAAATTGTCCCTCTCCGCCACCCCCCCCCCCACCCCCCTCTACTCCTCGCCACCCCCCCCCCCACCCCCTTGGCTCTGGACGCATGCACTGGTTGGTTGGGTAGGGTGTCGTACAGCCATTGCACCATCGAGCCATTGTGTCCACTCCTGTGACAAGTTGCCCCACAACTATTGCAACTGGGTTGGATGTACACTGAATCTGACAATGGGACAGAGTAGATGTCGGAGCAGGTGCCGGCCGTTGTGGCCGAGCGGTTCTAGGCGCTTCAGTCCGGAACCGTGCTGCTGTTACGGTCACAGGTAAGAATCCTGCCTCGGTCATGGATGTGTGTGATGTACTTAGGTTAGTTAGATTTAAGTAGTTCTAAGTCTAAGCGACTGATGACCTCAGAAGTTAAGTCCCATAGTGCTCCGAGCCATTCTCAGAGCAGGTCCCAGGTATGCTCTATCAGGCACAGGTTGTGGATTGTGCTGCCCAGCATTATGCAGTTTTACTATACTTAATTAAAGGCACATTTTATACTTTCATTCTGAAAGTCTTGCGCCTGAAAGTCTTGGAACAAGGCAGTGGGACAGATACATATATCTTGACTTCCGAAAAGCATCCGGACCCTCCAATGCTTATGAACTTAAGTACGTATGATCATACGGGAAATCAAACGAAATTTGCCTCGATTGTGGATTTCTTGGTGGGAAGACGGTGCATGTTACCATGAATAGAGAGTCATCAATAGACGCAAAAGCAACTTTATGAGAGGACCCACGCGAAATGCAGTTGAACATAATTATGTACTGTCGAAAAATACTGCACAAATATTCAGACTACACAAATATTCAGATATTCTTGATAAGATTTGGATGGGATGCACAAATTGGCAACTATCTTTAGAGCCACAGAATTGCAGAAGAGAGCATATCACAAAACTAATACACGCAGCATCCCGTGGCTACAGCTGCGATTGGTCGTCCCATATGGGTACCTGAGAGTAGCAATTTGTAGAGTTTTAAAATGGAACGGTCACATAGGTTCTGCTATTGGTAAAGTAGGTGGCAAACTTTGGAACGATAGGATAACCAACTTCTTAACCGATTTCATCCCTATCGATGCACTCACATCATTTCAGTGACTGTAATCTACATCGTGTAATCCATCCATGTTTACCAATTGGTTAGCTGAAAGACAGGATGTTCTAAGACAGCGGAAAATGAAGGAAACACAATCAGTCATGAAAAAGGAGATTGGTTACAAAACGGTCGTGGAATCCACCCAGGAATGTAGTTCAAGCTTGTGGGACCCATACCAAATCAGACTAATTGAGGAAATTGAACATAAGCAAAGAAAAGCAGCACGAAAGGTCACAGTTTTGCTTGACCGCACGAAGAACGATATTGATAAACTTGACTGGCAGCAGCTTGAAGACAAAGCTAAACTGTACCAGTTAAGTTTACTTAAAATGTTTTAAGAACCCAACTTTAAGTAAGTAATATAGAAATATACAACACCACTTCTACGTATAATTCCCGTAGTGATCTCAAAGTCTAGATTGGACTAACTACAGCGTAGAAAAAGGTCTGTAAACATTCATCCTTCTCAGAATAACAGTACTGTCCCACACTCGAATGGAATGGAAAGTCACTGCCACGCATTTCACAGTGGTTTGCAGACGACAGATGTAGATACAGAAGTAGAATAGATATACCAGTGGCAGTTTATAGGGGCCATAGAGCGAAATAGCTATCGGTATCAGAACACGTTGCATTTAGGCACAACAACTGTAATGATGCAGCAGAAGAAAGAAAGGAAAACTGCTGACAGAGCAGTAAATTTAATTTGTATATCTAACAGTCTATATAACACTGCACCGTACGTGTAATTACCCAGCGGAGTACTAGAATGTGGTTTCTACACATGGCCGTCTGTTTTTCCAGTAATCAGGAACTTTCTCTTGCCAAAAAACTGTTCCGTACCTTCACGAGTAATTACGGGATGCGCGTCGAGAATTCGAACTGCTGGCAATTCCGTGTGATGAGAATTCCCTCCACCCTCGTGTTCTCAACGTAGCACAGGTTAGTTCACATGAGGGAGCAAATGAGCGGCAGGAAAATGACTTCCCCGGAGAAGACGAAACGAGAGCGGGGGAGCAGAATTAAAGCCTAATGAACAGCATCTACTCCTAGCCCAACCCAAATAAATGTGTGTATACTTCATTCAGCCAATGCGCACGAGTATAGTCGATCAAGAAGAGTCGTTTTGCTTGTTAAAACCCCAAACCTTTAGCCAACTTAACAGGTCTGCGAGGTAATTAATGAAATCTCCCGAGGCGGAACCTTATTTTCTTTCTCATGTCGTAACTGGCTATTGTGTCTGTCATCGTAGACATTAATATGAATGTCGAGCAGTGTGCGATAAAACAGTACTTCCTGTGATCTTTTGCAAGTTAGTAAGTTTAAATTAAAATGTTAGTCAAACAATAATAGTACAAATTTGTCACACTGGAGAACCATAGATAGTACAGAATTGTTACCAGATGGTCATGGGACTAACTGAGTTGAAGGCAGTGAAGTGTATATGTAGCAGTCGGTTGTATGAAATCACCACAGTATAGATGGGTGAACAGGATTACGACAGGGAGACGCTCTTTCATGAGTCCTCTTCAACCTTGCAATAGAGAAAGTGGTTCGGGAGAGTAATTTACATCCATACAATGGTCTCCGATTCGAACACAGTGAAGTAAAGCTCCTGGCTTATGCAGATGATATAGTGTTGCTTATTGAAACTGAAGAAGAACAAAGACATGTACAGATCTATCAGGCACAGTGCCAGCAAAATGGGGCTTTTGATTAACCAAGGGGAAACCGAATTTATGGAAAATAGGTCGAGTCATAAACCCAAATGCTTACTTTGAAATTGACCAGCATTCTAAATTCAGAAAAGTTCTCCAGTTTAAATACCTTGGATCACGTGCAACAGTAAAAATATCACAACAATGGATATAAATGAAGGAATAGCCTCAGGGTCAAGATGTCTGTACTCACTAAGCAATCCACTAAAGAGTAAAGCTTTGTCAATCACCACAGGGATGAAGATACACAACACTATCATCTGCCCCATAGTACTGTACGGTTCAGAAAGAATGAAAGAGTAAAACTGAATGTTTTCGAAAGAAAAGTAATGAGAAAAATCTGGGGACCTGTGTTGGAGAATGGTGTATGGAGAATTCGAAAGGATAATGAAATTTATCAGTTAATGAAGCAACCCATTATCATCCAGAAATTAAAAAGTAGGAGACTGCAATGGGCTGTACATGTGGCTAGGAATAGAACACAACAGAATCACCAAGAAAGCCTTTTGAAGGAACTCTCCAGGCAACAAGACCATTGGGCGGCCGCCGTACAAAGGTGTAAAGATGGCATAGAGAAGGACATCGCAGCATTAGAAATTTGGGCAGGGTGGAGAGAGATAGGCAGCGAGAGATAGAAGGCGGCGGAAGCAGATCGTTGATGCAGCGCGTGGTCTACAGGGCCTGTGATCGCTGAGAAGAGAGGAGAGAGAGAGAGAAACAGAGAGAGAGAGAGGGAGAGAACGTGGCGATGTGACAGAACGGCGGAAAGAGGCTTCTTTGTTTCGATGTGCGCATGACTACACTATGAATGAAGTTGTCTGGTTTCTTTGTTTAAATGAGGCCCGTACACTATGTCTACAAAGAATGGTATACCACATGCAGATATTCGTGTTTTGACGAGCTCATGATTACATTGTGTATGAAGTTGCCTGGTTCTTTTTGTTTATCAATGAAGCCTGTAAAATGTGTCTATAAGAAATGGTGTACCATTCGTAGATATTCGTGTTTTGACATGCTCACGATTACAATGTGCATCCAGTTGTCCGGTTTTTTTGGTGTATCAATGAGAACTTTACAAGGCGTCTAGAAAGAATGGCGTCCCAATCGCAGACAATCGCTTTTGACGTGCTCAAGATTACATTGTGAATGAAGTTGTCCGGTTTGTTGATGTACCAGTGAGGTATGTACAGTGTGTCTGCAAGGAATGGTGTACGACTCGCAGATATGTTGGACGGCGTAAGAACGGCCTCGTAATTAGATCCTAACCGACAGGGACCAGAGAAGAATGTAGCTTCTTGTCTTAAATTCGACAGTAATCGCTGCTGGAGTGAATGCAGGTCAATTGGAACCATTTTCAAAGCGAACATTACGAAGGGGCTGCTTTCAGCGGATATTTGTATTCAGATACTTCACACTGGCACATAACCCTTCACGTTTTCAATGGGCCAAACAACTCAAACTGGGCGGTAGTGCTGTAAGGGCGTAGTCCGACACGTCGTTGTTTTGCCTCTTTTCAAATGACGCAAGGAATCAAATGCAGCGACGGTTTAATGTTGCGTTCAGCCCATAGTGTGTGAAGAGCGTAGTGAATTACAGAGATTTTCCTGCAATGTTTTGGTGAGGGAGGAAGGGCGTTGTTCGTACTCTTACTTAGACCAACTCATTGTCGCCATTAAAACGAACCGGTCTATTTATTTTAACATTCTCTGTGGTCAGCTGTTGTCCTTTCTTGTACATCTCCATGAGTTCACTGCGGGAACTCCATCTTCCAAGATAACTACCGCAGTGTTCTTAGGACCGCGTCTCTGATAAGCTACAGTTTTTTTAATCCTATATTGATTCGGCATGCACCGTTTATGGTAAGCCGATACTCGGCCTAGTGATGTACTTACAAACACAATCACAACAGTTATCTTTTTGTTTTCCTTCTTAAAAGAATATAAGGTTAATTTAAATGCTTAACGCTGCATGCAAAGTTTCGAAATTGTGCACTTGCAAGGCTGACTCGTGTGGTGCGTACAACAGGGTTAATCTAAATAGGGAAGAGTACCAAACCCGCACTTACCTGTGATCGTCAAAATTAAGTACACAGATATTAGAACAAGTTTTGACGAATACCTTTGGGCTGGTCAAGAGTCGGCATAAATAGAAGCAGAGTGGTATAACAAGTCATTCGACATCTTGGATTTGTAATTTCGATGGAGAGAAGAGAAAAATCAGAAATACTGATGCTATTGACACGGATGAAGTATAGACTTTTGAGGAAACTAAATGCAGGTAATACACACGTAGCGTACTGGAAACATACGACATTGACACACAGGACACCAGAAGAAAGTAGTTTAAGGAATGATCACTCTTAGATTGCAGTTACCTTCAAGTTATAACCTTTATCAATCGACTGTTGTTAAGAATGACTCAGAAGACAGTTGCAGTTAAAAAAAAATACATGTCTTCCCGCAAAAACGTATGAGAAATATTGTCTACAGTGCACATGACATTGTCTTTACTTATTCGTAGCAAAGAAGCCAACAACGACTGATAAATATTACGTAAATCTTCCACACCTGCTGGATGAAGACATACGCTTGAGAAAGCCAGAATTACAAAAATAAAGCAGGTATCTTTCAAGAGGGTAAAGCACAATCCCTAAAGTTTGCTTTATCACAACAGGAAGAATTTCAAGTATCCATTCCTTAAAATACTAGCCAAATATGCATTAATGTAAAGAGAAGAAATTGTCGGCAGCATCTCTAAAACAATATTCATTACCCGTGGTTCCACATCGGATAATACTGCATCACATAATCTGGATACCACATAGCAACCACCCCATGCTTACACTAACAGGTGGAGGGCACCCAATGAGCAACACACACCAGCCTTTTAAATTAACATGGAAACTTATGTGTTCAGAATTGTCACCACCTTGGATTTTTATGGTATGTAAGAAGCTGCCGGAAGCCCGATGGTATGTCGCCTGTCTCATACATTTTACATACCAACCTGAGAAATCAATTGGTTGCCTTAAGGGGCAATTGACAACTAAAAGATTATTCACGTTGGTGTGTAGAATGTGTGGAACTGGCAATATACCACCAGACTTTCGGAAAATCATCATCCACACGGTTCCGAAGATTGCAAGAGTGCGAAAGTATCACTCAATCAGCTTAACAGCTCATGCATCGAACTTGATGGTAAGAATAATTTACAGAAGAATGGAAAAGAAAACCGAAGATATTTTAAATAACAATTAGTTTGCGTTGTGAAAGCCAACTGAATTACACAGGCAATTCTGACGTTGCGGTTTATAGAGGAAGCAAGAGTGAAGAAAAATCAAGACACATTCATAGGATTTGTAAACCTGGAAAAAGAGTTCGACACTGTAAAATGGTGCCAGATGTTACAGGATTAAGTTATAGGGAATGACGAGTAATATGCAATATGTAAAAGAGCCAAGATGGAACAATACTTCTGGAGGACCAAGAACGAAATGCTCGGATTAGAAAGAGTGTACGACAGCCCATAATATTCAGTCTACACGTTGTTGGAGCAAGAAATAAAAGAAACGTTCGACTGTGGAATTACAATTCAAGGTGACAGTATACCAGAGAGAAGTTTCGTTGATGACATTGCTGTTCTCAGTGAATGTGAATAATAATTACAGGACGTAATGTACGGAATGGACAGTCTAATCAGTACAGAATACACGTAGGTTGAGAGTAAATTGCAGAAAGACGAAGGTAATGAGAAGTGGCACAAATAAGAACACCAATTAGACGAACTAGAGGCGTTCTGCTACACATGCAGCAAAATAACCAATGACGGACAGAGCAAGAAGGACGTAAAGGTAGACTAACACTGGCAGAATGGGTATCACGCAAAGAGAAATCTGCAGGAAAAATAAATTGCTCCTTAAAGGGCACTTAATCTATTCGTGTTTCCAAAAGAAAACTGGAAACGGATGGGGTGGAAGTCTCAAAAGGAGAATTAAAGTGTATGGTGAAAAAGGTACCAATGAGAAAATATAAACTGCCAATGGAAAAAGAATAAACTATTGCAGATGTGCAATCAGGGCTCATAGATTACTTTAAAAGCAGTATACAGAGAAATCTGAATATTACTAGCGAATGCAAGATACCAGCATTCATTGTAATTTAATAGAAGGTAACCATATGTTGGAGTACTTGTAGAAAATTATGGATGAATAGACATTTACTAATTTAGAGGATGTACAAGAAGTCTTTTTACACATCTCTACTCCTGTTAGAATCTACCTAAAAAGGATATCTGCATTGTATCTAAGTGAGATGTCTAAACATTCTGCCTGTATCAAAAGGTGGTAAATTTCAAATTCTGTAGAGAAATTCTGAAAGGCTTTGTATGAGAAGCCGTGGTACCATACAGAATGTGGAATGCTTTAAGAATAGTGTAATGCTGGGAATAAATGATAAAATTAAAACTTGCAAAAGCATGTGACTACAAAAACTTCCAGAAGTGAATGGCGTAATTATTATGGTTGTACAGCAAGTAGAACTGACACTTAGCCGGCTGGTGGTCTAGCGGTTCTAGGTGTTCAGTCCGGAACCGCGCGACTGCTACGGTCGTAGGTTAGAATCCTGCCTCGGGCATGGATGTGTGTGATGTCCTTAGGTTAGTTAGGTTTAAGTAGTTCTAAGTTCTAGGGGACTGATGACCACAGTCCCATAGTGCTCAGAGCCATTTGAACCATTTTGAACTGACACTTATTCCTACAAAAGTTATTATTGGTCAAAATTAGAAGAAAAGTGCCTATGGCGAAATGTCTGAAAACCAGTGTCTATTGAGATACGGGGCTATCCCTCCTCTCATTCCCATCTGCGTGTTACCTAAAAGTAGGCACTATAGGCACTACTGCGTGTGTTTGCCACGCATACTGACACATCCTTCAGCCGTTAACTTCAGTGAATAATGTGCTCTTTCGAATACGCCTGTTTCCATTTGGAATGCATCACATGCATTGGTTGCACGCTCCTGTAATGTCTCCACGTCAGTGATGTGCTAAGCATACACCAAAGTCCTTAAATGGGTTCATAGCTAGAAATCCAACCAGATCAGTTTCGAGCGACGGATGAGGTAATGCTGCTGGACATCTGCGATGAATCCATGACCCATGAAACGTTAGGGCGAGGTACTATCATACTGTCTATAGAAAATGGAGTGATGTCAGGTTGTGAATAAATCACCGTCATTGTCTTTCTGATAGGTTGACATACCACAGGTCTGTTAATAATTCATCGCACAGGAACAGGTGATACACAAACCCGCAAGGATAGCCGAGAGCGCAGTCCGGCTTTCGCCGCCGTGCAGTGCGGACGTGTTGTTATTTCCGCCTGCGGAGCGCGCGCGCTCGCTGTTGTTTACATTTCAGCGGCCGTCACTTACGTGTCGCTTACGTGCACTAGAATCATGGCCAACCGTTTTCGAAAATCAACTTTACGTTTCAACTTCTGCAACGACTACGCACGACCAAAGGCCTTGGAAGTGGAACGCTTCCTACGCGACGTTGCTAAGATCCCAGCTTCTGACATCTTGGGCATCCATTTGTCCATATTAAGCAGTACTGTGTACGTCAAAGTCGTCAATGACGCGGTATGTGAACGAATACTTCGTGACACCAACCATGGATTACGCTTTTGCCACGCCGACGGCAATGTCGGAGCGGTCACTGTCGACCATGCCGGCTTAGGAATGCGCACCATACGAGTTTTCGAACTCCCGTTCGAGCTTCCAGCGGAAGACGTTATCGCGGCTTTCCGCCCCTATGGCACTGTACATGGCCACACTGCCGAACGCTGGGCGCAATTCCAAACGTACCCCGTTCTTAACGGTGTACGGCAGATCACCATCGACCTCCATCGCCACGTGCCATCTTACCTGCAAATTAGCGGGTGCCGCGCGGTTGTCATATACGACGGCCAACCCAAGACCTGTTCCGGATGCGGCAAAGAAGGCCACCTCAGATCTGAGTTTCTTCAGCGACGAATCACCCAATTGCCAGCCGCTGCCGTGGCACCTCCGGCTCCGACGACGGTTTTACCGATCACCTACGCCTCGGCGCTCTCTTCTCCTCCCACCGGCCGCCGCCCATCGGACCATGCACCGGTGACCCTTCCAGCTTCTACGGATACCGCTGGGGCCGACGCGTCGCGCTCAAAGCCTGACGCTACTCCGGCGCCACTACCAACAGCGACGACTTCCGACACCCACCCGCCTGAACATATGGACGCCCCTTCATTTGACGTTCCCGCTGCGGCCTTCCTCTCAGCGACGCGACTCCCTCCCGTCTTCCGACACGGAGGGGCGAACCCGCAAACAACGTTCACCTAAGAGGCGCAAGAGGAGGCGCCGTACGATCTCGGAACGAGACGGATCACCACCACCCCGATGCTCCAGAGGCCGTCCGACCCGACGAGGCCTCGGAGAACCTACACGACGATACGAATGACGACAACATGACGCCGAATGTGGATACGTCGATGCCTACTCTACTGGCTCGCTCAGGTGCTCCTGAACCAATGGACTCCACAGATGCGACTGCCGCCGAGACGTCCTCTGCCCCTACGACCGAAGTGGAACGTACGACCATCACAACGACAACGCCTTCAATGGTGTGGAGTGAGGACGTCGATGAGGACCCGGACCACACGCTGGGGACAGAGTTACCCCAGACGGAAGCATCGTTACGCCGCTGATAACGCCGTCGGGTGGCGTACGGCACGACTCGCCGTTGCCTCGCCCCTCTTCATCCTCCGCCGGTGGAGTTCCCCTCCACGGCGGGGTACGGCTCCAAACCTACCGAATAGCGACGATCAACACTAACACCATTAGCTCACCCGTGAAACTTCAACTGCTGCGAGAGATGATATGGGCGTCGGACGTCGATATCGCACTACTACAGGAAGTACACCTGGCCACACTTCCAGACGTCGCGGGATATAACACTTATCCTTCTCCTGGTGACCACCTGGGACGCGGCGTAGCCATCTACGCCAGAGAAGGCATTCCAGTGGCCGATATCACATACCTTCCATCTGCCAGAGGCACGGCCGTCACCGTCATGGGGGCCCGTATCGTCAACATTTACGCTCCGTCAGGCACCACCCGCAGACGCGACAGGGCACTCTTCTATTCAGAAGACATCGCTCCTTTGTTTCTTGGACTCTGCGACCATTACTTACTTGGGGGTGATTTTAATTGTGTCTTGCACCCTAAAGATCAAGTGCCCCACTACAACACCTGTCAAGAACTGCGTCTTGTCGTCCGAGATCTGTTGCTCCGCGACACTTGGGAAGTTCGGCACGGCGACGCGCCTGGACATACTTACCAGACGAGTCACTCCGCGAGCCGCCTTGATAGAATTTACGTCTCTCGGGAACTCACGCCTGCAGTCCAAGGTGCAGAACTTTGGCCCCTGGCCTTTTCGGACCACTGTGCCTACATCTGCAACATTCTCTTCCCCAAGCAAGTGGTCTGGCGTAGTCGTGCACCGTGGAAGCTAAACACCTCCCATCTTCATGATCCCGAATGTCTTCAACGTGTTACCGAGACATGGGCCACCTGTGAACGTCGCTTACCTAAATACGGCACGACCTTGACCTGGTGGCTAGAATGTGCCAAACCTGCCATTCGACGTACTTTGATTCAGTATGGAAAGGAAGTTGCTATGTGGCGCCGGCACACTACCGACTATTTCTACGCCGTCCTCCGCGACCTGGACGACCAACCGCCCACCCCCGACACCCAGAGGGAACGCAGCAGGATTAAGGCGCAAATTGTAACTTTGACACGCCGTAGACTGCAGGGGGCTATGGTGCGAACCCGACGTCAAGATTCGGCGGAACAAGAACATCCGACCATGCATCATATCGCTTCCGATAGGAAACATCGCCGACGACAACTCATCACCGAGATCACCACCTGTCGCGGCCAGCACGTCACTTGCCAGGCCGAAATCGTCAGTGCCTTTGTCGACCACTACCGCACAATGTACCAGGAGGAGACTACCAACAACCACCCTGAGGAGTCTGTGTTACCACACGTAACTCGCACCCTCACCAGCGACGAAGCAGACGAGCTGATGGAGCCCATTATGCGTGACGAAATCCACGATGCAATCAAAAAAGGTGCTCTGAATAAGTCACCTGGTGTCGACGGATTGCCGATAGAATTTTATCGCGCTTTCTTCACACTAATGGCGTCACGGTGGACAACGATGTTTAATGAACTGCTGACGATGGGGAACGCCGTACCGCCGTCCTTCGTCACGGGAAATATTATACCCATCCACAAACCGACACCAGGTGTGACGACAGCACATTACCGTCCCCTGACTCTGCTTAACGCAGACTGTAAAATTTTTACACGCCTACTGGCAACGCGATGCCGCAAGATCCTGCCTAGCATTCTATCCCCGGAACAGACAACTCCGGGCGGCTCAGTTAATATACAAACGGCCACAGGAGAATGTCGCGATTTAATTGCACTGGCAGCGGCGTGCAGACTCCGCGCAGCAGTGGTTGCCATTGATTTTGACAGCGCATTCGACAAATTGCGGCATCTTTTTCTGTTCTCAGTGATGAACCGCATGGGTTTTCCACCAACCTATATCGACGTGATCCGGCGCCTGTACGGCACCGCCGAATCTCTGATTCAGGTTAACGGCCGTGTGGCGGGACCAGTGGCGATCCGGCGTTCCGTACGGCAAGGCTGCCCACTTTCGACCCTACTGTATGCCATAAGCCTGGAGCCACTCATCGGGAGTCTGACGAGCCACCTTTCTGGTCTCACTTTGCGACAGCACAGTTGTCGATGTCGTGCGTATGCGGACGACCTCCTCCTCTTGATCCGCTCACGGAGTGAAACACACACGGTACTTGATTTGATATCAACGTACGGCACTGCAGCGGGCAGTAACATGAATGTGGCTAAATCTGCGGCGATGCCCATTGGACGCGGCCTCTCACACGACGACTTAGCACCTCTTCCGTGTGTACAACAACTATGATATCTTGGTAACATTTTCACCTCCACCGTGCGCCGCTCCGCTGCCATCAATTTTCGGCGTGCACTCCAAACTATCCGCACGACGGTGCGACAAAATCTTCTCCGACGACTCGATTCTTTACACCGTGTCCAATACCTCAATCAACATGTGGCGGCCAGAATGGTCCACATCGCACAGGTCCTCCCGCTGCCATCAACTATTGGACGCAGCCTCCAGGCTGCCCTCGGATACTTCCTTACGGCCGGTACCATCTTTAAGGTCCGCTGCGACACGCTCACCCTTCCCCCGCGAGCAGGAGGCCTCGGCCTTGTCAATGTGCGACTCCGAGCGGCGTCCTTGTACATGTCCACCATGCACAAGCAGTGGCACGGGGGCACCTCCCTTACGCGCAGCTTGCTGGAAATTCTTGTGCCCGCGACCATAACACCACCAGTACCAGTCGGACACATCAAGCACCATTTGACCCACATTTCTGATTTCATCGTCGACTTTAGTTATGCTCACACGCACTTACCGACCACGCGTTCTCCTCGACCTAAGGATTTTTACACCCCACTCCTTCGTTCCATATCCAGCAACAATATCGAACTGAGACATCCGTCCACGCGGTGGCCAACGGTTTGGCGTCACATCCACCAGCCTTTTCTTCCCTCCAACGTCCGGGCAACATGGTACCAAGTCGCCAATGAAAAATTCGCCACAAACCATCGCCTTCACGCCATCGGACTACAGGACTCTCCACTTTGTTCCATTTGCCACCTCGTGGATGACGATGTCCACCAACTGACTTGTGCTGCCACCAGTGACGTCTGGAAACTTGCCCGACAGTTTGTTGCCTGTTACCTCCGCGTTCCGCCGGACTCGATTGACCCACGGACTTTTATCCATCCTGAGGATTCTTATTTCCCCGCCTCCAAAAATCATGCGATTGTATGGGTCAAGGGGTGGACGATCACCTACATGTATAATGGTGGCGACAAATCACGCCTTGATTTCTGGCAGTACTTACAAACCGCCCACAGTGAAGTTGAACGGCGATCGTGCTACCGCGCCTTCTTCGCCAACTACCTCCATGCGATCTTTACTTCACCCCCGCTCAGTTGGATGGTGCCACACGCCGACAGCACTCCCGCCCCCCCTGCTGACATGTGAGACTCCCCGCGCTACTTTCTACATTTGTAACCCACAGTGGAGTAGGCGCATGGACACGCGCCTCCTTTCTTCAATGCACTACCCCAGACAACACTGGTCTTTCCCTCACTCCACTGTATATTGCTTCACACCTCTTAGATTTCATCGGAATTATTATTCTTTTTTTCCCTACACCTTGTTCATAAAAAAAAAATTCCTCACCTTGTGCGAGTATATTGTCTTGTGTTATTTTCGCCGGAAGGATGGCATTTCTGTTGTATTTAAGTTTGTACCAATAAAGATCTTATTTTCATTTACCCTTTTCCTGGTGAAAAAAAATTATAAATAAAAAAAGGGGTAGCGTCTAAAGCGCTGCTTCCTAGACTCGGGTAGGCGCGCCGGTCCTGGATCGAATCTGCACGGCGGATTAACGACGAAGACCAGTGTGCTGGCCAGCCTGGGTGTGGTTTTTAGGTGGTTTTCCACATCCTCCTATCTGAATACCGGGCTGGTCCCCACGTCCTGCCTCAGTTACATGGCTCGCAGACATTTGAAACACATTCACACTATTTACCCTACACGCAGACAGCGGGGGTACAATAATTCCGCCTCAAGGGGTATGGCAGGAAGGGCATCCGGCCACCCCTTAAAATTAACCATGCCAAATCCGTACTTAGCCCTGCCGACTCTGCGCACAATGTGGGATAAAGGCAGTAGCAAAAGAAAGGTGATACACAACACCTGTTAGTCTGGTTTGTAAATTGTATGGTCTATGAATCTGTCTGCCATAATTCCTTCCCATACATTGACCCAGAAGTAACGCCTATACCTCACTCCAATGATTGCTTTAAGATTTGCAGTCGCCCACACAAGGGTGTTGTGATAAAATCGTATGACATCTCTTGTGAATCCTACCTCACTAGCAAATAAAATGCAGGCTGTGAATCGTGTGATCACAGACAGATATATACTGACAGGTATTTGTTTCCCAACATATCATTATAGGAAATTTTTACTAATTTTGACCAGTATTATCTCCTGTGGGAATATGGAACTCTTTTTTTTACCACCCTGCACATGTATTACAATTCGAGAACATAGCTTGTTTGCTTTTTTTATCAAATTCTGAACTGGGGAAAGAATTATTTGATTTATATGTGGATTGAAATTAAAAAATAAGGTGGGTACTATTAGAACTACAAAAACCAAAAAATAAATTAAGAATGGTTTTCTGCATGTAAATGTATACTCGTAAAACAGTAAACCATTATTAACACTAAATTTGTTTTCTTTTACGCTAGGCCACTCCCTTGCAGTTGGGTATCCTAAAAAGTCTCCTGTCTCCGAGCCGGCCGCTGTGACGGAGCAGTTTTAGGCGCTTCAGTCCGGTACCGCGCTGCTGCTACGGTCGCAGGTTCGAATCCTGCATCGGGCATGGATGTGTATGATATCCTTAGGTTAGTTAGGTTTAAGTAGTTCTAAGTTCTTTCTAAGTTCTATGGGATTGATGACCTCAGATGTTAAGTTCCATAGTGCTCAGAGTCATTTGAACCATTTGGAAAACCTCAATCGCTGCATATGCTGTGCCCTGCTCAACAGATTCTGGGAGTCGGTGTTTTACAGGGTGTTTAACGTACGACAAAATTTCTGTGTTCAGTGTTGTGCGAGTTGCAGTATTGGAGAGACAGGCTTTGATACCTGGATATGTTGACCCCTGATTATCAAAGTCTGGTAGGTGGCACATCAGTTTCAACCAAATCTGCGCGAGTGAAGAGCAATCTTGAAAGGAAGTCTGAGGAAATCATTGTGTCATAAAGCAATATGATGTAGCTGGTGTTCAAAGGAAGATCTACCGTTGTAACATCTTTGGGGATCAGAGATCGTACAAGTAGTACCAGACGGCGGTACAGGGGACAGAGATCAAACTGCCACTGTAATATTTGCGGGTTTCCGAAAGCAAACAACTACAACAAGATGAGGAGAGAGCAGAAGTGAAGCAAATAATCAAACCTTGCAACATGATGTGTACACACACACACACACACACACACACACACACACACACACAACCTCTCTCTCTCTCTCTCTCTCTCTCTCTGAATATGTGTGTGTGTGTGTGTGTGTGTGTGTGTGTGTGTGTGTGTGTGTGTGTGTGCTGACGAAGCTGTGAGGGCTCTACGAATGCTCACAAAGCAACCCACCACTCACATCGCAGAAGCCTAGCTCCTGGCTGTAGGCAACTCAAAGGTGAAAGGTCAATTTCTATCCACAGTCGACGTTGCATTCTCCTGGGCGCTGTAGTAGTGTATTACTATTGCAGTATTTTCATACAGTTAGTCTTCTATATACAAAATTTGTTTGAAACTGATTCTGTGTTATCTCTGTGAGTGTACTGTCAAGCCATCTTACGCAATATTTGATCATTTATGCTGCGTGCCGGAGCTTATAATTAGATTCGAGGCACTGTCGCCGGAAGCGATCATTGTCGCCATCACGGGAACAAGACAGTCGGCGTGCGCTGGAGCCCGCTTAAGCAGCTAGACAGAGCCGCATCATAATGTGAATCACGTTACACGAAACACGGTGATATGCCTGCTAATGCTTAGTTGCAATGTTGTTCGAATACATGAAGAATCGGACGAAAGTATTGGTATAGAAGTGTACCGGGGTGTTGGAAAAGTCCGTACAATGTCCGAGAGATGGCACCACCGGTACGTATCGAGGTCATGTTTAGTTAGTAGCATCTTTGGAAAGAACGCACACCAAGTTTTAGCCATACTGGTCTATTTCTTTGTGTTTGACATTCGTGTGGATCAAGGAAAGCAAGTGATTGTCAAAAAATGGACCAAAAAGTATTTCGTGTGGTAAAATGGAAATGCCTTGTAGCTAGGACCTCCCATCGGGTAGACCGTACGCCTGGTGCAAGTCTTTGAGCTGACGCTACTTCGGCGACTTGGGTGTCGATTGGGATGAAATGACGATGATAAAGACAACATAACACCCAGTCCCTGAGCGGAGAAAATCTCCGGACTGGCCGGGCATCGAACCAAGTCGGTTTGGTATGACATTCCATCGAGCTGACCACTTTTTTTTTGTTTTTTGTTTTTTACTGTTCGTTGTGTTTGGTCTGGGCGGACGTCACAAGACGTCTATTCAAGTTGATCTTTGAACCCTTTACTCAGTTTCTAATTACAGAGGGCGAGCAGATATCTGTCCATACACGCTGAGCTACCGTGCGGCCACCACACAGCTACCAGGGGCGGACATTTCGTGTGATGATTAAACATTACTTTATGAACTCGTTTCATGGCCCCCCTATTCTCTAGAGTTGGCTCCCCGGGACTACTATTTGTTCCCCAATTTGAAGACATGGCTGACGGGACAAAGATTTTATTCAAACGAGGAGGTGATTGCAGAAACTAATAGCTATTTTGCAGACTTGTACAATTCCTATTATTCGGAAGGGCTCAACAAATTACAACAGCGTTGGACGAAGTGTGTAGCTCTAAAAGGAGACTATGACAAAAAATAAAAAAGGTTTACCTCAAAAACGTAAGTAGTTTTCATTTTTGCACTGACTTTTCAAACGCCTCTCGTATGGTACGCACTGACAAATGGAAAGTGTTAGTGCTCACAGCGTTTATGTACACATGAACACGAATTAGAATCACGACATTAGCGACAATGCCACTGAGAATATTTAGTAACATAAAACGTGCTTACCGAGAGTACGAAGCCAGAACCATTGAGTACCATTAAACAGAGATCGGGGAAAAGGGTAGTAAATTCGTAAAATCCCAAGTATACTCAGATGTAATGTAATGATCAATATTCGCACAAAGGAGAGCATACCTCTTGTGAAAACACAATCCCGTAGAGTGTGTGCTTTTACATTCTCACCAGATATAAAAGCTACAAGAAAATCACAGCATATTGTTATTACTCTTCAACTCGTGTCAGCATTACTCCCCCAAGATCGCTTGGTCGCGAATTCCATTCGAAACCTGGTCGGAGATCTTCTTCTCTCGGGACTGGGTATTTGTGTTGTCATAATCACTTCACCTCATATTCACTACTAGGGTCAGTGCTTAATTTTTAAATGTTTAGTGGCCTGAACGCAGCTCTTCAACCATACAACCTGTTGCCCTTCCCTCCCACTAGTCACAAAATTAAAAAGTTTCGATTTTTTAAAAATTGTGACTTTACTCCCTACTTCAGCTAGATACATATCGGCACAAGTAGGTATTATTCGTGACTATGACGGCTTGTCCTCAACTTTCGCCAGCCGCAACATTCAAACAGTTCCACTGAAGCTGTTCGGTCAACCTGTCGAGTACGTAAGTGTCTGCCATGGGGAGGGTTCATGGAAAGGGGGGCACTTGAACCCTCGGGAAATCTGTGAGACGCTTTCTATTCGTTACAGAATTCTCTAGCTTACTAACTGTGGTTAATTATCAACGACCCTACTAAAGTGTAGGTTTAGCACTACTAGTCCATCAGGAAATAGTATGACTTCAGCAGTCACTGTATACAGGCTGGCCATAATGAAAGTTCCAATTCCAAAATGCGTGAAATTTGAACTGTCTATTATTGGGGCAGGGGGAAACGGTATGGTACATAAAATGAAAATTTGACCAATAGGTGGCGCTGTATTCGTGTGAATATGCACGCCAACAGACGCGCTGCATACGGCTTTTCTTCATTTTGCCTCCGAGATGCCTAACATGACTTTCGCCATGAAGGATCGCGCACTGCTGCAAAGGATCTTTTACAAGAAAACTGATTGCCCACCGGTAGCACTGCGGAAGATCCGGACACTCAAGAGTAGAAAAAAATTTATGGATGTTGGCAGGTGGGGATATTCAGCCACCAAAGAATTATTAAAATTCGCGGCGAGACCTTCAGCTGTCATTTATTTTGCACAATTCGGTAATAGTTTCGGTGAATGACCATTATCAGGTTTAGCTAGCATAAGCGGCAGGAATGTTGTACCAGAATTTGAACGAAAGTAATTTGCTCTTTTAAGCCCACCATCGTACGTAAAATATTTCTCACAATAATAGCTGTGCTCGATAATTTTCGTCAAGAAGCAAATTCACATCGACAGCTAATAGCACACTGTGTGTTACTAACTGTAGAAGGGAACTTTTTGCTTAATGAAAATTACTGTGAAAAAATTTTTACGTACTATGGTAGACTTAAAAGAGAAAATTACTTTTGTTCAAGTTATGGTACAATTTTCCTACAGTTTATGATTGACAATGGTCATTGACCGAAACTGGCAGCAAACTACGCAAAATAAATGACAGTTGAAGGTTTTACCATGAATTTTAACAGCTATGAAAAATCGTATAGGCCCAATGTCTGCTAAAGTTCTGGAGGAAACGATTACAAAATTTGAAAATACAGGTTCTTTTGACGTGCACTGTGGTAGAGAGAGGAAAGCAGTTCCGATGTCTGTCAAAGATGTCGACACAGCATTGCAGGAGGGATGGTGTGCAAACATGCAGTGCGCGAGAAATTGCCAGAACTTTAACATGCCTATGAGCACAATGCGAAATATCCGACGAAACATCCTGCATTGCTATCTATACAAAACAAACATGTTCAAGAATTTCTTCCTGCCGACCTGTTGGCAACACCAACGTTCATTCTGGAACTTCTTGCTCGTATGGAAGCAGACAATGAATGGCCGTGGAACATTCTGTGGACAGACGAAGCCCATTTCCATCTCCAAGTACCTGTCAATACTAAGAAGTGCAGAATATGGACAACGGAAAATCTGTGTGCATATCAATCGATACCGCTTCACTCTGCAAAAGTGACTTTGTGAAATTATCGTAGGACCGTGTTTTTTCTAGGGTATGAGGCCTGCTGGTTTCTGCTACATGTGCCATCAATGGACAACGCTCTCACGGTCTTTTGCGCAGCAACGTTGTTCCAAACCTTCTACAGTGTGGTTGTGTAGGTAAGATCATTTTTATGCAAGATGTCACTCCTCCGCAAATTGCAAAGACTGTGATGAGGTTGTTAGGCAGGCATTTCGGAAATTCTAGACTTATGTCATTTCCCTACAGTCTGGGCGTCCATATCGTTTGGTCTTAATCTGTGTGACTACTTGCTGTGTGATGCGGGCTTTCAACTAATAATAAAAATGAAATGAGGTGTGGCTGTCAACTACGTATACGACTCAGAGATATTAAACGTTTTGGCTGGTTTCGTTGCCTAGGGGCTGGGATGCGTACTTGCCACATTACAGGCCAAATACTGCTGAGTCTACTGTATACGATAAGAATACACACGTGAATATAATTATCGAAGGTTCATATCACTCGGCAATAACGATTTTTGGATGTAATATAGTAATTTATAAATGAAATTTTGCAGTTAAATAAAATCTGCAGTTACTATCATAACGAATTTAAATGATGAGTACGATAGTAGAAGTACTTTTGAGAATGCGGTATATTTCTGGAAAACACTTATTGGTGTCGATGGTCCACCGGCCGGTGTCGCCTAGCGGTTCTAGGCGCTACAGTCTGGAACCGCGCGACCACTACGGTCGCAGGTTCGAATCCTGCCTCGGGCACGGATGTGTGTGATGTCCTCAGGTTAGTTAGGTTTAGGTAGTTCTAAGTTCTGGGGGGACTGATGACCTCAGAAGGTAAGTCCCATAGTGATCAGAGACATTTGAACCTTTTGTCGATGGTCCAGCAGTTAAACAAAGGGTAAGTTGAATAACAGGGAAACAATAGATCCCTACTTCACGTAATTAGTTATGAACAACAACATAGCTCGCAAGATATTTACTTCCATACGCATACTACGTCTTCACTGCAAAAAGCCACGGAAATCTTACAAGTACACAAGTTGGCACTCCGAAGTATTTCAGTCTCTCGTGATCACTCGCAAACTGCTCCATTCCAAGCCTTTCCCGCGACTGTACGTCGTGCCTTCACGTTCAGCACTTTCCATGTCCTGTGTGACTGTCCCTTGACCTGCACCGTTCCGATCTACCTCGCGTCCTCTCCGGAAACGATGCTTCTCCTTAACCTCCATACCACTCTCTTAGTAACGAGTGCTGTGATTGGCTATAGCGGTCCCTCCATGTCTCCAAGCCAACGTACACTCACAAACATATTGAAACACATAAAAAATACTGGATTTACATTTAAATAACTTCAAATTAAACAAATATTACTACGGCTGGACCATAAACACGCCCTAACACACATTATTAAATACGTAAACAAATAAAATAAACATTTATCAAAGGAATAGCAAAAAAAAGATAGGCCAGTAGCATAATGTCTCTATGCTTTCTAAAACACAGTAAATATTTAACCAATTTTTTCATGAGTACTACATATCGAATATGAACAAAGACATAGATGAATAAATATACAGGGTGGTCCATTGATCGCGACCGGCCCAAATATCTCACGAAATAAGCGTCAAACGAAACAAACTACAAAGAACGAAACTTGTCTAGCCTGAAGGGGCAATCCAGATGGCGCTATGGTTGGCCCGCTAGATGGCACTGCCATAGATCAAACTGATATCAACTGCGTTTTTTTAATAGGAACCCCCATTTTTATTACATATTCGTGTAGTACGTAAAGAAATATGAATCTTTTAGTTGGACCACTTTTTTCGCTTTGTGATAGATTACGCTGTAATAGTCACAAACATATGGCTCACCATTTTAGACGAACAGTTGGTAACAGGTAGGTTTTTTAAATTAACATACAGAACGTAGGTACGTTTGAACATTTTATTTCGTTTGTTCCAAAGTGATACCTGTACCTTTGTGAACTTATCATTTCTGAGAACGCATGGTGTTACAGCATGATTACCTGTAATACCACATTAATGCAATAAATGCTCAAAATGATGTCCGCCAACCTCAATGCATTTGGCAATACGTGTAACGAAATTCCTCTCAACTCCGACGTTTTTGAGATTCCCGATTCTCGCGCAATTTGTCTGCTACTGATGTGCGGATTAGCCGCGACAGCAGTTAAAACACCTACTTGGGCATCATCATTTGTTGCAGGTCGTGGTTGACGTTTCACATGTGGCTGAACGCTTCCTGTTTCCTTAAATAACGTAAGTATCCGGCGGACGGTCGGGACACTTGGATGATGTCGTCCAGGATACCGAGCAGCATACATAGCACACGCCCGTTGGGCATTTGGATCACAATAGCCATACGTCAACATGATATCGACCTTTTCCGCAATTGGTAAACGGTCCACTTTAACACGGGTAATCTATCACGAAGCAAATACCGTCCGCACTGGCGGAATGTTACGTGATACCACGTACTTATACGTTTGTGACTATTACAGCGCCATCTATCACGAAGCGAAAAAAGTGAACCAACTAAAAGATTCACATTTCTTTACCTACTACACGAATATGCAATAAAAATGGGGGTTCCTATTTAAAAAAGGCAGTTGATATCCGTTTGACCTATGGCAGCCCCATCTAGCGGGAGAACCAGAGCGCCATCTGGTTTCCCCCTTCAAGCTAGATGAGTTTCGTTCTTTCTAGTTTTTTCGTTTGATGCTTATTTTGTGAGATATTTGGCCCACTCACTATCAATGGACCACCCTTTATTTATAAGTATGCTGGTACCGTTTTTCTGTGTAACTATGGAGTACTTATGGCCTGATGGGATCGATAGTAATCGGTCACTTTGACCTCCAATAACTTATGAACTATTCACATTACATGCCTGTAATTTATACCAATTTAGGTAAACACTAATAGCTTTGTAGCGACACGTCGATCGACGAAATCAGATGAACCGTTTAGATTTTGGAAATTCGTTGTTTTGTGTAATTTACTTTAAACTAATAAAGACATTGAAAATTGATTACAGCATCAGAACCGTCGTGCAAATAATAGTAAGGTACATGTGTCTTTTTGAGGTTTCATGATTCATCTGGTTACTATGCGGAATGTCTGCCATGATGGTTTCACAAAGTCCGTCATCTTTGCACTCTTGGTATACAACTCTCTTTCATCGACACAGCATCACCATGGAATTCCCAGCCATGTGGCTGAGCTGGACCCTTCTTGCCCGCTGAGCGGCCCATGAGGCCACGCCAACCCCGAACTTAGAATATTTTCAGGACGCCACAACAAGCCCTTTACTTCACACAGCTCCACTTATTAACATTCTGATTAGCCAGAATGTTCAGAAGTAGCACCCTTCAGTTCATACAAGTACATATATAACAAATTACAAAGAACAGAATTAAATAATTAAATACCAGGCCAATACTGCTTACAAGATTTTTGTAGTGGAATGGGAGCAGCATGAATTTTGAAATAAACTTCAACTAACAGAAATTATCAACGAAACAGCATATCAATTAAATGCCTGCAATTCAGTTATGCATATTGTTGTTTTTATCTTCAGTCCTGAGACTGGTTTGATGCAGCTCTCCATGATACTCTATCCTGTGCAAGCTTATTCATCTCCCAGTACCTACTGCAACCTACATCCTTCTGAATCTGCTTAGTGTATTGATCTCTTGGTCTCCCTCTACGATTTTTACTCTCAACGCTGCCCTCCAATGCTAAATTTGTGATCCTTTGATGCCTCAAAAGATGTCCCACCAACCGATCCCTCCTTCCAGTCAAGTTGTGCCACAAACTTCTCTTCTCCCCAATCCTATTCAATACCTCCTCATTAGTTACGTGATCTACCCACCTTATTTTCAGCATTCTTCTGTAGCACCACATTTCGAAAGCTTCTATTCTCTTCTTGTCCAAACTGGTTATCGTCCACGTTTCACTTCCATACATGGCTACACTCCATACAATTACTTTCAGAAACGACTTCCTGACACTTAAATCTATACTCGATGTTAACAAATTCCTCTTCTTCAGAAACGATTTCCTTGCCATTGCCAGTCTACATTTTATATCCTCTCTACTTCGACCATCATCAGTTATTTTACTCCCTAAATAGCAAAACTCCTTTACTACTTTAAGTGTCTCATTATCTAATCTAATCCCCTCAGCATCACCCGATTTAATTTGACTACATTCCATTATCCTCGTTTTGCTTTTGTTGATGTTCATCTTATATCCTCCTTTCAAGACACTCTCCATTCCGTTCAACTGCTCTTCCAAGTCCTTTGCTGTCTCGGACAGAATTACAATGTCATCGGCGAACCTCAAAGTTTTTACTTTTTCTCCATGAATTTTAATACCTACTCCGAATTTTTCTTTTGTTTCCTTTACTGCTTGCTCAATATACAGATTGAATAACATCGGGGAGAGGCTACAACCCTGTCTCACTCCTTTCCCAACCACTGCTTCCCTTTCATGCCCCTCGACTCTTATAACTGCCATCTGGTTTCTGTACAAAAACAAGCATGAATTTCTAAATAAACTTAAAGTAACACAAATTATGAACGAAACGGAATATTAAATAAAATCCTACATATCAGTTATGCTTAAACATCTTTTTGGACAGGACATACAATTTTTAAATGCACTTTCACTTGTGCGTGATTTTGTGAGCACTTTTTGTGCCACCCACTCGGCGCTAAGGTGCCTTCTTGCACAAACTTTTTCCGTTTCACCACACACGCTCACATGGACTTTCGCACGAAGTACTGATCAACTCACATCAGTCTTTTGGCCAAGTGCCTCGCAGATATCGTGTCTGCCTCTGCATTCCGAGTTCCACTGTTAATCGTGACAATAGAAACCCGGCAACAAACCATTTCCGAAACCAGCTAGGATCCGCGCTAAAGATTCCCTCCAGTGGAAACGATACTTTAGAAACAAAGTCACAAGGTTCAAATGGCTCTGAGCACTATGGGACTCAACTGCTGTGGTCATCAGTCCCCTAGAACTTAGAACTACTTAAACCTAACTAACCTAAGGACATCACACACATCCATGCCCGAGGCAGGATTCGAACCTGCGACCGTAGCAGTCGCACGGTTCCGGACTGCGCGCCTAGAACCGCGAGACCACCGCGGCCGGCGAAGTCACAAGGCAAACTACTGAATCACAGTAAGCTCAAATTCCCAAAAACTACATTTATTTGACTTTAATCAATCGTTCCTACCTCCATGCACCAAAAAATGTGTGCACATACAGTTACAATTTTAATACCCTTCAAACTGATCACTAAATTACAGAATGAGAATTTCACTCTGCATCGGAGTGTGCGCTGATATGGAACTTCCTGGCAGATTGCAACTGTGTGCACGGGCCGAGTCTCCAACTTGGAACCTTTGCCTTTCGCGGGCAAGTGTTCTACCATCTGAGCTATCCAAACACGACTCACGTCCCGTCCTCACAGCTTTATGTCTGCCAATATCTCGTCTTCTACCTTCCAAGCTTCACAGAATCTCTCCTGCGAGCAGGAAAGCGGGAAATGTTAGTCAAATGCTCTTTGTGAGTGGCTATTTTTGTTTATAACCAGCAGTATTCCTAACTCTGATTATTTCTCTCTCCAGACGTTTGACATTCAGTATTAATGTGCATTATTAATACACTGAAGCACCAAAGAACCTGGTATAAGCATGCGTATTCAAATACAGAGATGTGTAAACAGGCGGAATACGGCGCTGCGGTCGGCAACGCCCATATTTGATAACAAGTGTCTGGCGCAGTTGTTAGATCGGTTACTGCTGCTAAAATGGCAAATTATAAAGATTAAAATGAGTTTGAATGTGGTGTTATAGTCGGCGCACGAGCGATGGGACACAGCATCTCCGAGGTAGCGATGAAGTGGGGATTTTTCGTACAACTATCTCACGAGTGTACCATGAATATCAGGAACCCGGCAAAACATCAAATCTCCATCATCGCTGCGGCCCAAAAAAGACTCTGTAAGAACGGGACCAGCGATGACTGAAGAGAGTCGTTCAACGTCATAGAAGTACAAACCTTCCGCAAATTGCTGCAGATTTCAATACTGTGCCATCAAGTGTCAGCGTGCGAACCATTCAACGGAACATCATCGATATGGGCCTACGAAGCCGAAGGCCTACTCGTGTACCCATGGTGACTGCACGGGAGAAAACGTTATGCCTCGTCTGGGGCCCGTCAACACCGACATTGGGCTGTTGGTGACTAGAAACGTGTAGCCTGGCCGGACGAGTCTCATTTCAGATCGTATCCAGCGGATTGACGTGTACGGCTATGGAGACAACCTCATGATTCAATGGACCCTGCATTTCAGCAGGGGACTATTCAAGATGGTGGAGGCTCTGTAATGGTGTGGGGTGTCTACTGGTGGAGTGATATGAGGCCCCTGATACGTCTAGATACGACTTTAACACGTGATACATGAGCACCCTGTCTGATCACCTGCATCCACTGTGTATTCCGACGGACTTCGGCAATTCCAAAAGGACATTGCAATACCCTATAGCCCAGAATTGCAACAGAATGGTTCCAGGAACACTCTTCTGAGTTTAAACACTTCCACTGGCCACCACTCTCCCCAGAAATGAACATTATTGAGCAATCTGGGATGCCTTGCAACGTGCTATTTAGAAGAGGCCTCTACGTCCTCGTACTCTTGCGGGTTTATGGACAGCCCTGCAAAATTCATGGTGTCAGATCTCTGCAGACCTACTGTAGACATTAGTCGAGTCCTTTTGCGTGCTCGCGGGGGCCCTACATGATATTAGGCAGACGTTCCAGTTTCTTTGGCTCTTCAGTGTATATGAATAGAAATATTTTTTGAAACATTTAGCGCAGGGCCGGCCGGTGTGGCCGAGCTGTTCTAGGCGCTACAGTCTGGAAACGCACGACAGCTGCGGTCGCAGGTTCGAATCCGGCGTCGGGCATGGATGTTTGTGATGTCCTTGGGTTAGTTAGGTTTAAGTAGTTCTAAGTTCTAGGGGACTGATGACCTCAGAAGTTAAGTCCCATAGTGCTCACAGCCATTTGAACCATTTAGCTCAGTGGTTAGCACACTGGACACGCATTCGGGGGGACGGCGGTTCCAACCATCATCCGGTCATCCTCATATAGGTTTCCCGTGATTTCTGTAAACCGCTTAAGGTAGGCAAATGCTGGGAAGGCTCGTTTGAAAAGGGCACGGCCGATTTCCGTCCCCATCCTTCTATAACCCTAGCTGGTTCTCCGACTCTAATGACCTCGCTGTCGACGGGACATTAAACACTAATCTCCTCATCCTACACATTTCAAGATACAATGCTCTCATAATCAGTTTGTTGACACTCAATTTGCGGTGTTCATAAAATAAAATGACTTTAAGAACACAGAACTTCTTCTCATGAATGGCTACTTATTGTTGAGTGGTACTTAAGTAAATAAATTAGTGAAATCAAAGTGAACTAGAAATTAGGATATAAATGAAAAACTTGGTTTAGTTTAGGGAGTTACATACTCGCAAACAGCGGGCCGAACAGCAGAACAGAAGAGACAATGACCCTGAAGTCAGCAAATTCCACATAAGCGGGCGCTGTCGATTCAGCCGTCAGGGCATCGCCCGACCGGCTCACGTGTTTCTCAGTTGTCGTATGTGAGCAAAGGCCCTCGCCTACATCCCAAGAGCCAATGACCGACGTAAAGAAGATTCTTCGAGAATCTATTCAACGTGACAGCAGAGGCAATGACCGGCTCACGTGTTTCTCAGTTGTCGCGTGTGAGCAAAGGCCCTCGCCTACATTCCAAGAGCCAATGACCGACGTTAAGAAGATTCTTCGAGAAGCTTTTCAACGTGACAGACGAGGCAATGACCGTGAAGTCGTTCACCTCCAGTAAACTGAAGTGAATAAATACGCAAGACGCAGTGGGCCAGACAGATGAAGCCGGAGACGGAGAGGCAGATGAAGTCAGATGAAGACAGAGGAAGACGGAGGGAGACGGAGAGAAGAGACGAAGAAGACGAAGAAGTTTTCAGTCAGTTTCGGTGCTGAAGACCGTCATGCAAGAAGAGTCTGCATCATGCACAGACGAACCAAGTCCGCCGCTGTAATGGAATAGCAAGCAGCCGCCGTAGCGCCAGAAGACAGAAGTTAAAAGGTATTTGAAGTCTGATTTTTATGTACCCGGGTGACTCGTGAGGACGGGAAGGAGACGGCCTCACATCAGCAGTCACCTGTGAGCTGGGATGAAGACCTGACAGCCGAAGACTGGCAAGCGGGAGTCCGTGGTTCGAGTCCGGGACACTGGCCTTCCCCCGCCGCGCCGCTCCGCTGGTCGACGCACAACACACGCGGCCGCATAGAGAAGAGAAACACTGGGACGCGACACCCAAGTATCATCCGATGCACGATTTCGCTCGCAATAATTAAAAGGGCCACCTCGCGCTGCGCTTCTCCAGTCAGCTGGGCGAGACAGCGACACGAGATACACACCGCTACGCGTAATCAGACGCCGCCGCCGCCGCCGCCGCTGCCGCAGCAGAAGACTTCACAAACGACACAGCTGCCGCTCTCCGAACCAGAACATCCCGTAAGATACAGTTGTACAAATCTTCAATAAAAGTTATCTTATGTAAAAATGATGTTTCATTCGACCTCATACCCGAGCCAAGGAAGAACCCACCCTGCCCACATGTTGTTAAGAGAGAAAAGTTAGATTATTTAATATTTTCACCCTGACAGAATGCTTTAGAATGCTCATCCTGACAATTGACAGCATCCAAAGAGAAAACCCAGTTACATTTAGTAGCAGAAGTGTCACATTTCGTAACACAATTGTTACATTTGATGTCAGAAGCTGTTATAGCAGTTACATTTGGTGTCAGAGAAAAAACCCTTGGCTCAATATGAGGTGTGAATGACAGTCACTAAAGGTCCACAGTTAGTATCGTTTAATGTGAGAAAGGATAGATGTTGCATGGACAGTCGTAATATTCTCTTTATTTTGAAGGGTATTCTCTCTCATAATTTTAAGAGTTTGTCGAAAATATTTAAACATATTTTTCATTCAGTGTGGTAATATTGTGTAACTAATAGTTTGCAAAATGATGACACGAAATCGTACAAAGTCAGAGTCAGCACCACAAGCGGTTTCTACTGAGGAAGCTATTCAGAGCTTAGTTAATCAGATAGCACAGCTTAAAAATGATAATAATGCATTATTTAAACAGTTGTGTGAGGTTAGGCAAACCAGTGCAATCCCTCCCACCCTAGATTCCTCAGCAGCAGCCTTAGTAACTCCTTTTTCAGGTAAACCTGGGGAAGACATAACAGCCTTTTTTGATGATTTAGTAGCAGCTGCAAAGTTAGGATCATGGTCAGTTGAACAACTCTTTCAAATGACGAAGTTAAGATTGATAGGAGAGGCTAAAGCACACGTCTTATACCATGAAGAATTACGGAATGCTCCAACATTTGAGGAATTGAAGAAAGGATTACTTAAACGTTTTCAAAAACAGAACAGCTGTAGATTTTATAGGGAACAGTTAAACACTATCACTCAGAGGCAAAACGAGTCGTTAGAAAGTTTTGTAGATAGGATTAGAAAAGTTAATAGTAACACCTATCAGTTGACAACTAGTGATGAAGCAAATAAAGTTATTTTACAAGAGGCAGAAGATAGAGCTCTGGATACATTTTTACGTGGGTTACCTCCTGAAACGTCCCGTCGTGTCTGGGCAGAGTTTCCTAAAAATTTAGCGGAAGCTGTATCTGTGGCGACGGCTTTTGAAGAAATTGACATTGCCACCAGATACAAGGAGAAGCGAAATGTATTTTCAGCAGGAGTACGATGTTTTAGGTGCGATCGACAGGGACATATAGCAAAAAACTGCAGACAACCTCTATGCACTAATTGTCAAAGAATAGGTCACACATTCAAGGAATGCAGGTCTAAGAAAGTGTTTGGAAATAGAAATCAGTTAAACTCAAACGGGAATGCCGGAGCCGCCGCCAGGCGTTCCCAATAAAATTTCATGCCATTAAGGCGAATGTGAAGGCGGAATGCTGGTTATCTGCTACCATACAGGATAAAGAGGCAAGGATACTAGTGGATACAGGTGCAAACGTATCAATAGTAAGTAATGAATGTATTGGAGAAAAGAAATATGACCCTCCAAGGTATAGATTGAGTGGAGTAGGAGGAGGTACAGTGAAGTCATTAGGATGTACATCACTGATTTTCTATATTCACGGTGTACAATTTCAAGAAGATGTAGAAGTGGTAACAAAGATAACTGACGGGTACGACGCGATCCTAGGACTGGATTTCCTGAATAAACATCACGCTAAAATCGACCTCAGACAGCAAACTGTAGAACTTAGCGGAATAGTGTTTCAGCTAGGTGACACCGCTGCAAAGGGCCCTCTGCCGCAAGATTTCCCTAACCGGAAGGCGAAATCAACTACACTGCGTGCAACGTCCTTGAAGGTTGATTCGCGGGATCAGATACCATCTGCCTCAGGAAAACTTGTCTGGATGACCGTTGACCCCGAAGTACCTACAGATACAGTGTGTCTAATAGAGCCATTAGAGGAAAATGAGGAATTAGATGTATCACATTGTTTTGTACGTAGAAGTGTTGTACGGGTTCAAGACGTTGAAGGAGAAAGAAAAGTACCGGTACATATTGACAATTTCGGAGTGGAGGACAAAGAGTTGCATAAGGGAATATTAGTAGCTACAGTCAGTACTTTTGAAGAAGAAGATTTCATTTGGTCAGATATTAACGATGGTCAGAAACCAGACGCCTATAAAACCGCATTACGCCAGAAGATTCAGCATTTGCAAGGAAAGGATAAAGACACGATAGAAGCAGTGTTAGTTGAGTTTCAAGATTTATTTAATGCAGAAGGTCCACTGCCAGCAACAGATATCACACAGCATATGATCCCAACAGGAAATAGCCCCCCAGTTTATAGGAAGCCTTATAGAGTTGCGCATCACTTACAGCCAGTACTGGATGAATTTATAGAACAGCATCTAAAAGATGGAATTATAGAATATTCTGATTCGCCTTATAATTCAAATATTGTAATTATTCCAAAGAAGTCTCCCGACGGTACGAAACGATATAGATTTTGTTGTGACTACAGACACCTTAACAAACAAACTATCTCAGATGTTTATCCTCTTCCAAACATTACAGACATCATTGACAGTTTGGGTAACAGTAAATACTTTTCAACAATCGATCTACGTAGCGGATATCATCAATTGGAAGTTGCACCTGAAGATAGGCATAAAACAGCATTTTCTACCCCTGGAGGCCATTGGCAATTTAAAAGAATGCCTTTCGGTTTGAAAAATGCACCAGCAACTTTTCAAAGACTACTCGATGGAGTATTGCGAGGACTCAAAACTCAGCAATGTTGTGTATACCTAGACGATATTATTGTATTCTCCAAAGACATTAATGAACATGCTGTGCGTCTGCGTCATGTTTTTCAGAGACTTAGAAAAGCTAAATTAACATTAAATATGGAAAAATGTAGTTTTGCATTGACAGAGGTTACATACCTAGGGCATGTCATTAGTGAAAAAGGAATTAAAACAGATCCTCGATTAATTTCGGCAGTTAAGGACTTCCCAACACCACAACGCGTTAAGGAAGTACAAAGTTTCATTGGTCTCGCATCGTATTACCGAAAATATGTTCAAAATTTTGCTGAAATTGCCCGACCCTTAACCCAATTATTGAAAAAGGGTGCAAAATTTCATTGGTCTGAAGATTGTGAATTAGCATTTCAAACCCTTAAAGATAAGTTAACACACAGTCCAGTATTAGCCTACCCAGATTATAATAAAGAATTTATTTTATCCTGTGACGCAAGTGGTCATTCAGTAGGAGTTGTTTTAAGTCAGAATATTAATGGCACGGAACACCCCATAGCCTACGCTTCGAGACAACTAACAACAGCAGAAAGAAATTATTCCACAACGGAGAAAGAATTGTTAAGTGTTATTTATGGTATCAAATACTTTAAATGCTACTTGTACGGTAGGAAATTCAAGGTCATTACAGACCACGCAGCTTTAAAATGGTTGCTTGGGTTAAAGGATCCATCTAGTCGTCTCACGCGCTGGGCCCTATGTCTTTCCGAAATGGATTTCGAAGTTATCCATAAACCAGGCAAAAAACACACGAATGCAGATTGTCTAAGTCGGAAAATAGCACTTTTGGAAGCAACAGGCCGAGATACTGAGGACTGGAGAAGGGCACAAGATGAGGATACAGAATGCAAAAAATACGCAACTCAAAAACAATTTTGCTTTGAAGATGGTGTATTATGCCGTAAAACAAAACTTGGACCGCGAATTGTTGTTCCCCAACACCTTAGACAAGAAATAATGGCAGAGGCCCACGATCATATCCTTGCAGGACACGGTGGACAGCGGACAACCGAAAGACGTGTAGCAGAGCGATTTTGGTGGCAAACCAGAAAGCAGGATGTTGCGCAGTACGTTCGTAATTGCATTGCGTGTGCACAACGAGCTGAACTTTCTCGTTCAAAAATACCCTTACAGAGGCTCCCCGAGGCTTCATGTCCATATCAAATCTGCGGAGTGGATCTCTACGGGCCATTTCATAAAACACCTGCTGGTAATAAGTATGTCCTTACAATTATAGATCACTTTTCACGCTATCTAGCTATGGTGAGTCTCCCAGATCAGCAAGCAAATACAGTTGCCCAAGCTTTAGTTAACAACTGGATACTTAAATTTGGCGTACCTGAAGCTATTATCACAGATCAGGGATCTAATTTTATGTCGGAATTAATGAAACAGCTATGCCACTTACTAAAAATACGTAAATTACGCACAACTCCGTTACACCCGCAGTGCAACGGGCGCACAGAAAGAGTTCATCGGACAATTGGCAAGATGCTTAGTTATTATATTAACGAACAACATTCTAATTGGGATACGTATTTACCAATAATCGTGTCAGTATACAACGCCAAAACGCATGAAGCAACTGGCATGTCACCTTATGAAGTGGTCTATGGGAGAAAAATGCCGTCCCCTTTTGATGTAATCAGGCAGAAAAACGGAAAAGTCGGAGAAACAGTAAGAGATTTCAGTCGAATGATGAAGGATGTATGGAAAAAGGTTCAAAAATCTAATACAACGGCTTTGGAACGACAGGAAAGATTAGGTAATACCCAAGCTAAATATCCAAATTACAAAATAGGTCAGTGGGTTATGGTTTCAACTCCTTACATTGCTAAAGGAAAAACGAAGAAATTTGTAACGAACTACAGAGGTCCTTACCAAATTATTGAGATCACGTCACCAGTCAACGTTAAATTGCAACTGCCCACCCGAACTACCATTGTGCATGCAAGTCGTTTAAAACCTTTCAAGGGCGCTCCAGATGTAATTCCTTCAACAATTGTGTCTGCTTTTCCGAAGGGTGGAGGAAGTACCCGAAAAGGAAAAAGAGTGGCCACGCCAGCACAACATACAGACATGGCACCATACAATGTTCGACCAAGAGTACGAATGTCCTAGTTGAATCTTAGTAGACTGTAGTATACATATGTAAATAATTAATAAATGATAAGGGTTTATTTTTTAAGAAAGAAAAGTTGAACGTAGAGACATGTAGATCTTGTAATTAACAAGGTATTTCTTCTTTTCTTTGTTTTTGTTTTTACTAGGTTGGTAGGTTCATAACCATGTTGTTTGCTTTTTTCAGAAAACGCCATGCAAGCATTTCCTACACAAAACCTATCCTACCTCAATGACTCCCTTGACAGTTCCCTTCTGAAGTCATTAGATATGTTCATAAACTCACAGCAAGGCAAAATTGATGCCAATGTTATGATGCAACATGTTTTAAAATTAAAAGGTGAACACAAAACTAAAATTATAATGCTAGGAACGGGTATATCTGGAACCTTTGTGTTGGTGTTTCTACTTTGTACAGTTTTCTTTTATCTAAGACGAAAAAAGAAGCCAAATAATAATATACCACTTCATCAAATCCCTGTTACCTGGATACCACACTCTTAACTGGTGTACTTCAGTAGTTACTTTTCAGCACTAGTGTATTAATTTTGTTTATTTCATTCTTTATTAAACAGTCTCATGTTAAAATAAACAATACTGTAGAATAAATATTCTTGCATTCATATAGGGTTAATTAAACAGGTGTTGCTATGTAAATTTCTAAGTGAATAATCTATTTTTTGTTTATTCATTGTCATCAAGATTTGTTACACTTATTATAACCATTTATGTGTGAACTATGTGATTTATGAGCGTACAGTGCTTTAGTGAAGTGATAAAGTATTTTCAACATACTTAATGTGAAGCGTGTGTAATCTTCTAAGTCGAGAGTTTTCATTGCTTATGTTAGTGCTTTTGCCGTGTGAAGAGTGGAGGAATGTTGAGTGGTAAATTCGAGGGCGAATTTCTCCGAAGGGTGGAGGAATGTTGAGTGGTACTTAAGTAAATAAATTAGTGAAATCAAAGTGAACTAGAAATTAGGATATAAATGAAAAACTTGGTTTAGTTTAGGGAGTTACATACTCGCAAACAGCGGGCCGAACAGCAGAACAGAAGAGACAATGACCCTGAAGTCAGCAAATTCCACATAAGCGGGCGCTGTCGATTCAGCCGTCAGGGCATCGCCCGACCGGCTCACGTGTTTCTCAGTTGTCGTATGTGAGCAAAGGCCCTCGCCTACATCCCAAGAGCCAATGACCGACGTAAAGAAGATTCTTCGAGAATCTATTCAACGTGACAGCAGAGGCAATGACCGGCTCACGTGTTTCTCAGTTGTCGCGTGTGAGCAAAGGCCCTCGCCTACATTCCAAGAGCCAATGACCGACGTTAAGAAGATTCTTCGAGAAGCTTTTCAACGTGACAGACGAGGCAATGACCGTGAAGTCGTTCACCTCCAGTAAACTGAAGTGAATAAATACGCAAGACGCAGTGGGCCAGACAGATGAAGCCGGAGACGGAGAGGCAGATGAAGTCAGATGAAGACAGAGGAAGACGGAGGGAGACGGAGAGAAGAGACGAAGAAGACGAAGAAGTTTTCAGTCAGTTTCGGTGCTGAAGACCGTCATGCAAGAAGAGTCTGCATCATGCACAGACGAACCAAGTCCGCCGCTGTAATGGAATAGCAAGCAGCCGCCGTAGCGCCAGAAGACAGAAGTTAAAAGGTATTTGAAGTCTGATTTTTACGTACCCGGGTGACTCGTGAGGACGGGAAGGAGACGGCCTCACATCAGCAGTCACCTGTGAGCTGGGATGAAGACCTGACAGCCGAAGACTGGCAAGCGGGAGTCCGTGGTTCGAGTCCGGGACACTGGCCTTCCCCCGCCGCGCCGCTCCGCTGGTCGACGCACAACACACGCGGCCACATAGAGAAGAGAAACACTGGGACGCGACACCCAAGTATCATCCGATGCACGATTTCGCTCGCAATAATTAAACGGGCCACCTCGCGTTGCGCTTCTCCAGTCAGCTGGGCGAGACAGCGACACGAGATACACACCGCTACGCGTAATCAGACGCCGCCGCCGCCGCCGCCGCTGCCGCAGCAGAAGACTTCACAAACGACACAGCTGCCGCTCTCCGAACCAGAACATCCCGTAAGATACAGTTGTACAAATCTTCAATAAAAGTTATCGTATGTAAAAATGATGTTTCATTCGACCTCATACCCGAGCCAAGGAAGAACCCACCCTGCCCACATGTTGTTAAGAGAGAAAAGTTAGATTATTTAATATTTTCACCCTGACAGAATGCTTTAGAATGCTCATCCTGACAATTGACAGCATCCAAAGAGAAAACCCAGTTACATTTAGTAGCAGAAGTGTCACATTTCGTAACACAATTGTTACATTTGATGTCAGAAGCTGTTATAGCAGTTACATTATAATTGTTCCAGGAAGTCGATTTTTCTTCCTTTCGTTTTCATGCGTAGGGTTTCCCAGCCACCTTATCGAATTCCTCAGTGTAAAAGCGTCTTTGTGTTCTATATATCGAACCGAAAACGTTCTTTCTGCGTGTCCAGTACATTTCATCACTGGATGTGCTCTGTGATTTATACCGGTTTTTCCCCTAATAGCCATCAGGAGCATTACCCGTTATGTTGCGGCCTATATTTGTACTTTCATTTTCAGTATGTAGCTGGGGTTCAGCCCAAAAAAAATACTCCTCATAAGGTGTTTGACGCGACGACAAGTGTAGACGAAAAGCTTCGTTTTCTTTCCCGTTACAAAAAAACAAGCCGCGCGGGATTAGCCGAGCGGTATAGGGCGCTGCAGTCATGGACTGTGCGGCTACTCCCGGCGGAGGTTCGAGTCCTCCCTCGGGCATGGGTGTGTGTGTTTGTCCTTAGGATACTTTAGGGTAAATAGTGTGTACGCTTAGTGACTGATGACCTTAGCAGTTAAGTCCCATAAGATTTCACACACATTTGAAGATCTCTTTTACAAAAAACAATATGTTTAAAGGGTAACCTTGCGTTTCTATTTAGACAGAGCGGTCGCAGTTCAGTCTAGTTCGATATTCGTTTTGTCCCTATGTACTAACAGAGACAATGAAAAACGAGGTATAACCAGTACATCAGCAGCGACAACATAGCCCTGACTCGCGCTGGCTGCTACAGCTTTGCAGCAGGGCTACTCAATCGCTGCTGTGTTGGAGTACTGGTTATTCTTACTCTCCCTCTTAGTCTCCCTCTTAAATGTTATCGATAAAACGAATGTCGCACTAGACCAATTAGCGACCGCTCTGTCGAATGGGCGCGTCACATTCTGCTCTAAAATAGTTTTGTTTGTTATCACGATGCAAAAAGACGCTTTTCATTGACACTGGGCATCGCATGAAAGGCGTGATGAGCTCCAGACACATATTGCAAAAACTAGTGTGCAAGTACCTGCCGAAACACGAGAAAACATTCGCCTAGCTATTCTTAGAGCGACATTTTATATACTCCCGAATTATCAAATTTGTGGAACTCGTTATCTATATCATGTTTCAGGTTGTGTCACACTACATTATTAGTCTGGGACCAGTGAGCAGATAAAATTTTCGCATATTTGAGAAATCAGGATACCATTTAGTTTGCATTGCTTTATCGATGGAATGGGATTTAAACAGTCGATTACGTCATCGTTCGCTCTTAATTAAATAGTTGAGCCGTAGGACATGAATTTAGCAGAAACTAAGCTATATAGCAAATTGCGCCGTAATGAAAGTGTCTGCACGTATAAATGTGTTGCGTATGACAGCATGTAGCAACCAGCAATTATTCATATTTTTCTCACCCCATTCCTAAATAAACTTTCTGCAAAAGTATCTCAGTCGCCGCCTTACGAACTACTGTTGTCTTTTTTTCTCATTAAAACTTTCGAAACTTTGAAACTATCTACTCGGTACGCAATATGGAAAATTCCAAGAATAGATTTATCGGTGAATGTATATGAATTTCGAAATATAGCTGCTAAAATTTTCAACTGTTTTCAAAAACCTGAATAGTAGAAGCTGTAATCGAAACAACCCGATTGTGGGGCGGCGAGTAAGAATTGGAAATATTGTTGTTGCTGTATAAAAGTTTTGTTAGTTGAATCAGCTTCTGGCTGTTAGAATTTTGTTAAAGCTGTCTTTCGCCGTTCTCAACACTGGCTCTCTATTTACTTTATAGGCCCCCAGAAAGTGATTTAACAAAACGTGAAGCCTGTACGTAGAGTTCCTAGTGCCCACTTTATCTGAGAAATCTATTATAGCTGCAGCTTGTAGCTCTGAGGAATCAGGAGATTGTCCGGAATTTATAATCAAACACGATTTTTCAAAATAGTTGAGTATATTCTGAAATTCACTGGTAAAATTACAAGTATCCCTGCAACCTAACTAACAGAGCAGTTCAGAGTCTAATGCGCTGATGCAACTATAAATGTCCGAATTAAATGTTGAAAAGAATGCTCGCCATAATTTGATGAGAGTATTTCATCAAACGCCACGCTAAATAATTGGTAGAATGTCTGTCCCGCGACGGCACGTGAAAATACGACAATACGCAAACTGAGGCTAGATAATGAAAATCACTTGAAATGATTTCATGGTTACGCGCATCTCGAGTAACTGACTACGGCATCCGAGGCTGTTAGTAGCAGTGATACCGGCTCGGCGCGACTGCCGACACAGATGGCGTGTCATTCAGCGTCTGGAGAGAACTGGGGCCTTGCTTCCTCGCGCAGCGCTCTTATATATAAATCCGCGGTGCGGACGGCTGAGGGAACGCCTGATCAAATCGGCTGTCCCGACTAGCCGCTGTGCTAGTAACGCACCACTTCAAGTCACATAATAAATCATAGCTTCTCTTGCTGATGGCCGATGAAGCTCTTAATTTAACTGTGCATTCAGCACGCAGGTAAGTATTGATAATAAAATTTTGACGTGGCTAAGTTAAGTATTTTGGGCGAGAGAATTAATTTAATTGCACTGCATGCAGCAGATGAGCTCTGAACTGTCCCTTTTGAGATCCGCTATCGCTATAATTTTATAGGTATTCAAAAGAAACTTTACACATCTTCATAATCATAGCGGACCTCCAACCTATTTAAATCTAAACATCCTAGCCTTAATTACTAACCTACTTAATCTATCTTGCTTCCTTCAGTATTGAGACGAAAACCAGAAAATCGTGAATCTCCACTAAAATCTTAATTTGTGAAATCCAAAGTACTGTTTTTATTAAATCATTATGAAAGCTGAATCTAAATATAAATTTTGAAGTCTCTAGCTCTTTTCTGTTGCGCCAATTATTTTTGCAGAAAAACGTCCAAATTACGGAAATGGCTTAAGTTATCGAACTGATATTTAACACACATTAATTTAGTATTATTTCTGACATGCTATAAAAGTTTTAGGTCATTTGCTTGATTTTAAAGGTATTGCGCAACATTTATGACGTCAGAGCTAGTTACAGGACTGGCTGGCACACAATGGAAAGACTGATATGCATTTACTACAGCGTGAGTAGGCTGCTTCCCTACATCACCCTCTACTTAAATTTTTTTTTATGAATGTTAATGAATGAAAAAAAAATTAATTACAAAAAGGGAAGCAAGAGTACAGTTTAACTTCCTATGACAAATCAAAATTGAAAAGTAAACATGTAGAAACATTAAAAGTAAACTGATTACCTACATTAATTATTTAAATTGTGGGCATGTTCACTGCCTTTTAAACAATGTCATTCAAATTTCAAGCAAAGTCAATGAAATATTTTGGCATACATATTGCCTTAGACAAACAAACACATAAAAATATGAAAAATTATGAAAATCGTAGATCCATTAAATACATTAAATACATTTTTACATACACAAATTCAAAGAAAATAACATGATACATAAACAGATGATTATCTCTTAGCAGTCTTTTCTAAACCTGAAAGAAAATTTTCACATATGATTTTTACACACGTGGTTGTAGCCGCTTTGGCTGGCGTCCTACACTTCCATTCACAAGGGTAGAGGATGAGAAGTTGCTGTGGTGTGCGTCCTTCACGTTCTCTCTAAATTACATGGGGAAAGGGGAGGGGTCACTGTGAGTTGTGTCCAAGTCACTCCACACTTTCACGCAGCTACCAGGCTGCCATTATCTGATTTGTCCTGTAGAACAAACAAAAAGAGTGCCTCAGACTCTGTTCACTTAATATCTAAGGGTGGGTCACAATGAAATGGGGATATATACATTTTAGCTTTCAATTTTTGCTGGAACAAAGTTAACAGAACTTTTTCAGTATTGCTCTCGTGGTTACTTAATTGTCATAAAATCGGGAAACAAATGGCTCAAAACGCCGTTAGTCACGTATTAGAGATAATCTATGCTCAAGGCATATAATCATAAATCATATTTAACATCAATTTATTATTTCTGGGCCGGAACACTGAACCAATGCTCGGTACATTCCTGACAAATCTGTATTTTATTCACTTAGCTGACATCTTTGATTAACTTATTCTTAGAGATAGTATGAGTATGATTAGTGGTTGTTTTCTCAGCTTCTTTGTACATGTGAGTAACTTTTGGTAATAGTATAGTTCTGAGTGTTCAAAACACACTACGTTTAGTTGACTACTAAATCCACTTATTGGTCCTCTGCTGTTGTCAGTTCCACATCTGCAATTAGGTACTTACTTACTTTGAAGTGTATTTATGCTGAGCTAAAATAATGTTTTACGTCTGCCATTCTGTTACTTATTTACTTTGCTTAGTGTATTACTTATTTAACTCTCACTCTATTAATATTTAAAGCATAGGATAGCACATTTATTTCATATTCATAGTGTATTGCAGCTGATTAGTTTGCTCACGTGGCAATCCATTTCCACTCGATCGGACGCTGAAACCACAGGTAGTCTCTCTCGACCTACCACTAAAGTGCATCAAATAATTATGGACGAGCGTAATGCTAATTTCCTTAAACCTATAGGACACCATGAGCTGCTCTGTCTCATCTAACATAAGGGTACCTATGGTCGCATTCACGCCTCCAACTCATAACCTCAATACGTGTAGGTGTATCCTGTCACACCCTACACCAAAATAATGGCCAGCTCCAACCTTATAAATACTTCTGGGACGTGTCCTTCACGTCTCAACCACAAACACTGCTCAATTCTATTACACTGCCTTTCCTTGCTACACCAAGTGAGTTTAACCCTACAACTTATCTGCATATTTTTCATGACACTAAGCACTCTCTCTTACTATTAATTAGTTAGCTGTACAGCATTCACTAGGTTTCACTACCACTTCAGATCCTGCTTGAACACGAATTTGTACATCTTTTTAAAATATTATTGTGGGACCATTTCCAATAAAACAACACTTTGTACTTACTATTTTACCATGGCTCTATACATAATTGTTACTCAAATACTTTTGTATCTTAATTTACGTCATACTTCTCTATTGTTTGTCACTATTAGGTTTGTCATATCAGGTATTTTGTTTCACTAATCGGTGGATAGAATGGTTACATAATTCATGGCTTGATAGCCATAACAGAAAATTTTGTTTTAAAGAAGAGGTCGAAATTTTTGTAGATAGGAAAGATGAAGAATGAGTGAGACCAGAAATGGGAAAGAAGATCTCACACAGCTGGGACTGCACAGCTGCCACACTGTGTAGAGGTTACAGAACAACCTCCTCCCTACAGCATTCATTAGTTTAATGCTGGCTTAATAATTGTAACGGAAAATTTTGTGTTAGAAAGAAGAGATCGAAATTTTAGGTGGATAGAAAAGATGAAGAATGAGTGAGACCTGAAATGGGAAAGAAGATCTCACACAGCTGGGACTGCACAGCTGCCACACTGTGTAGAGGTTACAGAACAACCTCCTCCCTACAGCATTCATTAGTTGAATGCTGGCTTGATAATCGTAACGGAAAATTTAATTTGTTGGAAAGAAGAAGTCGATTTTTTTTTTTTTGTGGATAGGAAAGATGAAGGATGAGTGAGACCTGAAATGGGAAAGAAGATCTCACACAGCTGGGACTGCACAGCTGCCACACTGTGTAGAGGTTACAGAACAACCTCCTCCCTACAGCATTCATTGGCTGCCTATGAACACGCCACGTCGATCTGAAAATACTTTATGATGCCTTTTTAGAACCTGTCTCAGTTCTTCCTTCTGATTGGCGGAAATTTTATCGATTTCTTGCAATTTAGCGTCTATTTTGTCTGAAATAATTGCTTCTTCTTCTGTGTTTAGCTTACTTGTACTAAGGTTAACATCTTCGTCCCAATATCTTCTATTTTTCAGAACCCGTATAGGCAGCTCCCAAGTTTCATCATCAGTTACTACATGTTTATCACTAAAAGGTACTACAATTACTCCGGTTATTGGCAAGACCATTTTTAACTGGCTTCTTTCAAAGTCAACAACACTCTGATATTTTGACAAGAAATCTATGCCAATTAAAACCTCAATACTGAGATTGTTTACAATTAAACATGGATGATCAATTAATTTACCATTAATGTTAAAGGGCAGCAAAGCTTCTTGCTTTACCGATTTTGACACCTTGCCAGTAGCACCAATTATTCTTAGTCCTGATACCCTCATTACTGTAAGCTTGTCTTTACCCGGTAATGCATCAAAGAAGGACTGAGATATCGCACTCACCTCACTTCCACTGTCTAAGAGACAACGTACATTGATACCCAACATATTCACTATTATTATAGGGTGGCTTATTCTAGGTTATACAGGTGGTTCCTCAAATTCATCTAATAGTTCCTTTTGGATTTGTCTCCAACTAAAGTGATCAACATCTGTCTTCATTACATTTAGGTCACAGTGTGTAGGGGTTTCCTGAATTACATTTTCAGCTGCCTTTTCCAGTCGGTCTATTAATTTTAAATCGAAACACCGCACGACTTCATTACATTTAGTTTGCTGAACATGACCCAAATTACTGTAGTCTGAGCGATTCTGCGCCTCCAGACCGGGCATAACATTAGTTACAGCTAAACCATTTTCACCATTATCGTCGGTTTCCTTCTCAAGTGACAACTGGTCACAGCTACTGGGTTCATCGACCCTTAACAACCTACCCTCTACATTCTCACTTACCTCCTGTCCTAAATCTATTAGTATACTATCAACATCCTGCACTGGCACTTTAGATAAGAGCACATCATCTTCATCGTAAATATAAGCATGAATTTCTTCCGCTTCTTCACCTGACAATTCAATATTTTGTAGCTCTTCCCTACCATAACACTGCTGCGCCTTCTCTTTCTCTTCCCACTTAGAAAGCGTCTCTAACACGGTATCTATCAAATACTGTGAGTGATCTAATATTTCTGTTGTATCCTTAGGTGCTACCGACTCTTCATCCACGTGTTCAGTTTGAGTATTCTGATCTGTCTTACCAATTCCCTTAACTACTGGCTTAGGAAAAGTAACCGCCTGGTGAGCGCCAGTGTCCTCATAGACGGGAACTAGTTTTCCTGCCTCGGCCTACTGCTGTTTCCTTTAGTTTCATTATAGTTAGCTGGCATAGCATTGCTTTCCGTACTGTTGTTTACATGCATATTTCTGTTTGGAACAAAATTATTATCCCTTGGACGCCATTGTTGGTTCTGATAATTATTTCCCCAATTCCTACCTCGCTTAGGATGGCGAACACCTACTGTTCTGATGTTTACATTGCCATTTTGCTCGTTCCTAAAATTACTATTATTGTTATTGGCATTTCTGTTATTACGTGCTTGCTCCTCATTGGCAGCAACACGTTCTACACGTTCCAGATATTCAATGAAACGATCCAGATTATCTCTAGGGGCAGATATAATTCTAGTTTGCCAATACCATGGCAGTTTGGCTTCAAGACCTAGTATAATCATTTCCGGTTTTAGCTTTTCCGCCAAATGTGACAAACGTGAGATCCATGACCTAGCAAACTCTTTAATAGATTCCTTGCCTGCATTGAAGCGTTTTCCACTCCAAAATTCTCTCAATACTTCATTCTGCTTATTGCTAGACCAATACTCATTAATGAAAGCTATTTTAAACTCCGCTAATGTTTTACACTTCAACATAACATCAGCTGACCAACGCATGGCGTCACCTGCTAAATGGCTTCTAATAAATGAGATTTTCTCTCGTTCAGACCAAGTTGGTGGAATCACATCTTCAAAATCGTTCCAGAAATCTAGCGGGTGGATATTTTTATCTGGATCGAACCGCAAGAACTGCCGACACCCGATAAAAGCGGCGTTTGCAGCTACAACTTGTTGTACACTACCATTACCAGAAGTTACTGAAGCTACTTTATTCTCAATGTTAGCAATGTTAGTACTGATATTTTCTACTTTCATTTCAACATTATCTACTCTTTGTACAATATGAGTAGTGTCAGTTTTGATTGCATCTACGTCTGCTTGACATATGTTTACTTTTATATTAACATCTTTAAATCTATCTGAGCACAGTTCAGATTCCGTCTCGATCTTTTCTGTTAACTTGTGCTCCAGCTTCGCATCTTCCATTTGGAAATCTTTGCGAACCTCTGCAACCTCTGATTTTACTGTTTTATACATTTCAGAAAATTGTTGAGCAACCTTTTTCTTAATATCATCATGATTGTAATCAATTTTACAATTCAAACTGTCTAGATCCTCTTTCAACTTATTGCAACCAGCCTTGAAGGTATTGTCCATTTCCTCCAATCGTTTATTAAAATTAGTTTGGCTGGCCATAATCTCAGACTTTAATTCAGCATTACTGCTTTTGATCTGTTCACTTATTTCAGACTTTAATTCAGCATTCATTCTAGCTGACATTTCTGCATGACTGCTTTTGACCTCAGTTATTTCAGATTTTAATTCCGCATTATTGGATTCTAATTTATTGTCCATTGCCTCAAACCGTTTATTAAAATTAGTTTGACTGGCCACAATCCTGTTATTTACCTCAATTATATCAGATTTTAAATCAGCAGTCATTTGAGCATTACTGGCAGCTATTGCTTGTAATATAACATTTATATCAACAGCCCCAGCATCTTTGGGTTGCTCACTAGCTGGGTTTTTATCACACTCAGGTGACGAAAAACTAGCTCCAATACCAGAATCATTAAAACTAAATGAACAGATTGATCAGTTATATCTAACTTCTCCTGTTTAAACTTTACCATCTCTGATGGTTGTTTCGTATTTAATTCATCAGAGAAACTATCATCCAATAAATTAACAATTTCTGCTTTCTGCTTTACTACAGGGGTCTCTATTATTGAATCATTGCCCTTTCGCCCACTACTGTCAGGAGACAATACTTCACATTTCACTTTAACATTACTACTTTCATGCATGTTTGTACTTGAAACGTAGTCTGAATTTACAGTTCCCTCAACAGACATAGGTTCGAATTTAAGTTTAAAATCAGTTTCTTTTGGCGGTTCCATCGCCGACAGTCTTTTAGTGCAGGTTAGTAAAATTTTTAACAGCTATTCACTTAACTTAGTTCCTTCTGCACGACGTTGTCGGCGCGGCGTACCAGGATTACTGTTGCGACGTGGCACGTTGAACTGCAGACGGCACTCCGACGGCTGTTGCGTGTTTGCGCGGCCCGTAGCTGCAGGCTCGATTCCGGCTGCTGCGGCTCCGACTGCGGTGCGGCGAAACTGGCTACTCGCGATGCCGGCGGCACCGCTAGACTCAGTGCCAGCTCCGTCAATCCAGATGCGTTGTTAATCCAATTGCTTCGTCCACATGCACACGTAACACTTTCACTGTTCTATTACTCAGCTGCGTGTCGCATTTCACTCGCGAATCCGAATAGTTAAAAATCACTTTCACTTCGTTGATTTCTCGGCCGATGCACCATATGTGGGGCGGCGAGTAAGAATTGGAAATATTGTTGTTGCTGTATAAAAGTTTTGTTAGTTGAATCAGCTTCTGGCTGTTAGAATTTTGTTAAAGCTGTCTTTCGCCGTTCTCAACACTGGCTCTCTATTTACTTTATAGGCCCCCAGAAAGTGATTTAACAAAACGTGAAGCCTGTACGTAGAGTTCCTAGTGCCCACTTTATCTGAGAAATCTATTATAGCTGCAGCTTGTAGCTCTGAGGAATCAGGAGATTGTCCGGAATTTATAATCAAACACGATTTTTCAAAATAGTTGAGTATATTCTGAAATTCACTGGTAAAATTACAAGTATCCCTGCAACCTAACTAACAGAGCAGTTCAGAGTCTAATGCGCTGATGCAACTATAAATGTCCGAATTAAATGTTGAAAAGAATGCTCGCCATAATTTGATGAGAGTATTTCATCAAACGCCACGCTAAATAATTGGTAGAATGTCTGTCCCGCGACGGCACGTGAAAATACGACAATACGCAAACTGAGGCTAGATAATGAAAATCACTTGAAATGATTTCATGGTTACGCGCATCTCGAGTAACTGACTACGGCATCCGAGGCTGTTAGTAGCAGTGATACCGGCTCGGCGCGACTGCCGACACAGATGGCGTGTCATTCAGCGTCTGGAGAGAACTGGGGCCTTGCTTCCTCGCGCAGCGCTCTTATATATAAATCCGCGGTGCGGACGGCTGAGGGAACGCCTGATCAAATCGGCTGTCCCGACTAGCCGCTGTGCTAGTAACGCACCACTTCAAGTCACATAATAAATCATAGCTTCTCTTGCTGATGGCCGATGAAGCTCTTAATTTAACTGTGCATTCAGCACGCAGGTAAGTATTGATAATAAAATTTTGACGTGGCTAAGTTAAGTATTTTGGGCGAGAGAATTAATTTAATTGCACTGCATGCAGCAGATGAGCTCTGAACTGTCCCTTTTGAGATCCGCTATCGCTATAATTTTATAGGTATTCAAAAGAAACTTTACACATCTTCATAATCATAGCGGACCTCCAACCTATTTAAATCTAAACATCCTAGCCTTAATTACTAACCTACTTAATCTATCTTGCTTCCTTCAGTATTGAGACGAAAACCAGAAAATCGTGAATCTCCACTAAAATCTTAATTTGTGAAATCCAAAGTACTGTTTTTATTAAATCATTATGAAAGCTGAATCTAAATATAAATTTTGAAGTCTCTAGCTCTTTTCTGTTGCGCCAATTATTTTTGCAGAAAAACGTCCAAATTACGGAAATGGCTTAAGTTATCGAACTGATATTTAACACACATTAATTTAGTATTATTTCTGACATGCTATAAAAGTTTTAGGTCATTTACTTGATTTTAAAGGTATTGCGCAACATTTATGACGTCAGAGCTAGTTACAGGACTGGCTGGCACACAATGGAAAGACTGATATGCATTTACTACAGCGTGAGTAGGCTGCTTCCCTACACGATGACTGGTGGTCATTAACAAGGATTAACCTAGGACGGAAGTATCGTAGATTAGTTTCATTAGATTCCGGTTCTGTAATTTAAACTGATTGTGCTTACAGTAAGTGATGTACTGCAGTGTTTTGTTATAATGCCCACGTATCATATACATGATGTCCCAGAAATGTTGCGAGAAACTTTGAGGGGCTATAGAGGATTTCGCTGACGGAACGCAGGCGGAGTGTCTAGTAATGTTGTTCATTATTTCGCCAGCTGCGACACAGTCGCATGTACGAACAGTGATCCAATATTGTCAAATGTTTTTCATTTCAGTCTTTGATCACAGTATCAATTCTTTTGACGATGACCGGTTGCAGTCTCTAACGGCCATTCTCAGATCTACAATGTAGAAATATATACACCTAGTGAGCAATGTGTCTTTCAACGTAATACAGCAATATGTATCACAATATACTATCATACAACCAGGGAAATGTACAGATAAAAATACGTTAAATCATACCTTTTCTACACCATGTCCGAAAGTGATAAGTCCATAATAGCGTCGTCAAAACATATAAATATAGTCAGCACAGAATCGTTACATAGATCTAAAATAAGATGTAGAATAGGCCACATCGTCCACACAGTCATAATTGCTACTGGCTACTGGAGTACAGTAGCTACCAGAAATCTGTTTGCCTACATCCTACCTAGATGTCGCTACTGTGGGCTTAGATGTAGTCATCACTTACGCAAAAAACATAATCTGGTAACAACACATTAGGTAAAATACATTCAGCAGAACTTTTAAATATTGATAACTATCGTAGAAACAGTAAAAGTAAAAGACGAATAGACTTACCCATATAAAATTATTAAAGGAAATATATGAAGATAATAGATCCGACTCTTTTGTGGTGAATTTACGGTCAAAAATTAATATACGTAATACATTGCCTGTAGCAACCTATAAATTACCTATGAAAGATTAATGTCTCTATGACAGCTGAAACCGGTCATTGCCAGAAGAATTGATATTGTGATCAAAGACTGGAATAAAAAGCGTTTGTTCCTTATTCAGTGGTCTTGACTGATTGCCATGATTGCCAGTGGAGATGATGTATTTAGCTGCTGCGTAGACAGGCCCTGTCTCCTCTTAATGTGATGGTGTGTTGCCTTGGTGGATGATGGTTACAGGAACAGGTATCCATCTGTAGTGTATTTTTCTCCTGTCTATCGAAAAACTTAGGAAATTTTAGAGGTATACCGGAGAAAAACAAACTGCGACAGGAATTCCGTGTACAAACCGTCACCCACAGAAGGAACAGAGCCCTGCATTCATCTGCCTGAGGTACGTCAGCGTACAAAGTCAGGTTTATTGCCGGGCTGGTGGCGTAATGGCAGACGCTGGCGTCCTAACTTCGACGCTCGGTAGCGTCATTGGATGACGCTTCGGACACGGGTTTCTATTCTCGATGTTTTCCTCAAGACACCCCCTACAACACCTCGAAGTTTGTTGCAACTTATGTAGGCCACCTTTTATATGCCACTAGTTACTTTTTTACATTTTCCGTACCAAAGTAGCTTACTTTCTATTGAAATGATATAAAACACATAGGTGTAACAGGATACGCACATCTACCTTGTTCGTATATATGGCTACACTCTTGACATACATAGGTTCCTAAACTTGGTCACAGCTTTGATTAACTTGTGTATACCACTTTAACGACAAATGCAAACGATTTTGTCTTGTATGGGAAATGTATGTGTGGGGTAAAAGCAGATTTCTAGACTACACTATTTCCAATCAGCTTTCACACTTTTTTATTCAGAAAGTTATAAAAGATTTCTTTGGCTGCATCGAATGTCACTGGCAGTTTTAGAAATGAGCAGTCAAAACTGATATGTATGGGCCTTTTGATAATTTGTCTGAATGTATTACAAAACTATTTCTATAACGCAAATGTTACAACATTTGTATGCGCCCTGGCAAGTATTTACGTTGCCATATCGGACATACGAATCTATTTACACACCTAATGATTGCTTCTTTTTTTAACAATATTCGAATATTGACACAACTTTTATGTAATACGTGATATTTTCTATTAATCTCTATTTTCGTGTGTGCCTCATATCATTCCACCACTTGTTTCCTGCTGTTTAAAATTTGTACACTGGTGTCGCCAATCTCTATGTTGTATTTATACCATTATCACAAGTTACCACTGGTGTGTACTATTACAGTTTATGTTCTCGACTTATTCATTACGTGTAGCAAAATGACGGATATTTACAGAATACTACTACAAAAGTTATCACATTACACACGAATTGGAAGATTCACTATTGAAGATAGATTTTAACAACCGAAGAATGTTTCCAGTTCGTATTTTCTGTTGCTGTAGTTTAATAAATCTATATTCAGATTTCATAAATTAACTGCTTCTCCATTTTTGACGGTTTGAAATGGGTATACGTTGGCGTATAAGTCTTCTCATTCAGCGTACTCACGCACTGCTGATACTGTTGCTGGCTTGCACATTTGCACTGCTTTTACGTGATTGTAAATTATAGTACCTTTCAGAACGTGGAGGACCAGGTTTCATTATGAGATAAATTTTGCAGTCATATTTTGGGCTCTGAATATTGTACTGTATTGTATGTTAACCGGGGACCTAGAAACGACGGAGAGGCTCCGTCCCCGCCGCAGCCGCAGTGGTCCGCAACCCCACGACGACTACCGCAGTCCACTTCATCCCTCCGCCGCCCCACATCGAACCCAGGGTTACTGTGCGGTTCGGCCCCCGGTGGACCTCCCAGGGATCGTCTCACACCAGACGAGCGTAGCCCCTATGTTTGCGTGGTAGAGTAATGGTGGTGTACCCGTACGTGGAGAAGTTGTTTGCGCAGCAATCGCCGACATAGTGTAACTGAGGCGGAATAAGGGGAACCAGCGCGCATTCGCCGAGGCAATTGGAAAACCGCGTAAAAGCCATCCACAGACTGACCGGTTCACCAGACCTCGACACAAATCCGCCGGGCGGATTCGTGCCGGGGACCAGGCGCTCCTTCCCTCCCGGAAAGCCGCGCGTTAGACCGCACGGCCAACCGGGCGGCACGCTGAATATTAGGTATTCGTTTGCACTTTCGATTATTTTAGAATCAGTATCCATTTTAATTCACTCGTAAGACAATGTTTCAGTAACTGATAATAAAAACGAAGTGAAGTGATCGTATGGCATTATTGGCTGGGAGACATCCACAACAATTAACTTTTGTAGTCAACACAAAAATTTTACTATACTCCAGAGAACTGGTGGTTGTACACACAGATAACTGAAGTTATATTTCTACACACTGAAAACAGTGACCGAAAGGAAATGTGCAAATTTTAAACTAGTGTGCCACCAGAGAGAGAGAGAGAGAGAGAGAGAGAGAGAGAGAGAGAGAGAGAGAGAGAGACGAAGCAGTTTGGCTTAAAAATAATGAATTAGACGCTGATCTGACACCCACTGAGAATGACTTGTAACTAAGGAGAAAGGAGGTTGATGCTCTTAGTATGCAGATTCCAAAGGCATTACTACTGTAATTTACATAATACTTACTTTTGTTGTATTGGATTCCATCCACCCAAGTCCATTCTTTGGTATATTTCCTGTGCTGGCCATCGAATCCTTTGTTCAATTGCTCAGATAGAAAAATTCTTTGACTCTTTCTATTATGTCTTCGGGTATAACTTACACCAATTTCTCTGAGAATTGTGGATATATTTCATCATTTTACACTTGTAGGGAAGCAGCCTACTCACGCTGTAGTAAATTCATATCAGTCTTTCCATTGTGTGCCAGCCAGTCCGCTGTAACTAGCTCTGACGTCATAAATGTTGTGCAATACTTTAAAAATCAAGCAAATAACCTAAAACTTTTCTAGCATGTCAGGAGTAATACTAAATTAATGTGTGTTAAATATCAGTTCGATAACTTCAGCCATTTTCGAAATTTGGACGTTTTTCTGAAAAAATCATTGGCGCAACAGAAAAGAGCTAGAGGCTTCAAAACTTATATTTAGATTCATCTTTCATAATGATTTAATAGAAACAGTACTTTGGATTTCACAAATTTAGATTTTAGTGGAAATTCATGATTTTGTGGTTTTCGTCTCAAAACTGAAGGAAGCAAGATAGATTAAGTAGGCTAATAAATAAGGCTAGGATGTTTAGATTTAAATAGGTTGGAGATCCGCCATGACTATGAAGAAGTGAAAAGTGTCATTTGAATACCTATAAAATTATAGCGATAGCGGATCTCAAAAGGGCCAGTTCAGACCTTATCTACTGCATGCAGTGTAATTTAATTAATTCTCTCGCCCAAAATATTTAACTTAGCCACGTCAAAATTTTATTATCAATACTTACCTGCGTGCTGAATGCACATTTAAATTAAGAGCTTCATCGGCCATCAGCAAGAGAAGCTATGATTTATTATGTAACTTAAAGTGGTGCATTACTAGCCCAGCGGCTAGTCGGGAGAGCCGATTTTATCAAGCGTTCCCTTAGCGGTCCGCACCGCGGCTTTATATATAAGAGCGCTGCGCGAGGAAGCAAGGCCCCAGTTCTCTCCAGACGCTGAATAACACGCCATCTGTGTCGGGAGTCGCGTCGCATCGGTACCACTGCTACAAACAGCCTCGGATGCCGTATTAAGTTACTAGAGATACGCGTAACCATGAAATCATTTCAAGTGAAGTGTTAATTCTGGGATGATTTTCATTATCTAGCTTCAGTTTGCGTATTGTATTTTCACGTGCCGTCGCGGGACAGACATTCTACCAATTATTTAGCGTGGCGTTTGATGAAACTAATCATCAAATTATGGCGAGCATTCATATCAACATTTAATTCGGACATTTATAGTTGCATCAGCGCATTAGACTCTGAACTGCTCTGATAGTTAGGTTGTAGGGATACTTGTGTTTTTTTTTTTTATCTGTGACTTTGAGAATATACTCAACTATTTTGGAAAATCGTTTTTGATTAGAAATCCCGGACAATCTCCTAATTCCTCAGAGCTATAAGCTGCAGCTATAATTGTATTCTCAGATGAAGTGGGCACTTGGAACTCTAATTACAGGCTTCACGTTTTGTTAAATCACTTTCTGGGTGCTAAAAAGTAAATAGAGAGCCAGTGTTGAGAACGGCGAAAGACAGCATTACCAACGTTCTAAAAGCCAGAAACTGATTCAACATTCAAACTTTTATACAGCAACAACCATATTTAACTACAACTCGCCGCCCCACATACGGTGCATCGGCCGGGAAATCAACTAAGTAAAAGTGATTTTTAAGTATTCGTATTCGCGAGTGGAATGCGACACGCAACTGAGTAATAGAACAGTTCAAGTGTTACGTGTGCATGTGGACGACGCAATTGGAATTACAACGCATCTGGATTGACGGAGCTGGCACTGAGTCTAGCGGTGCTGCCGGCATCGCGAGAAGCCAGTGTCGCCGCACCGCAGTCGTCCGCCGGGGCAGCCGGAATCGCGCCTGCAATTGCGGGCCACGCAAATACACAACAGCCGTCGGAGTGCCGTCTGCAGTTCAACGTGCCACGTCGCATCAGGAATCCTGGTACGCCGCGCCGGCAACGCCATACATCGTGCAGAAGAAACTAAGTTAAGTGAAAAGCTGTTAAAAATTTTACTAACCTGCACTAAAAGACTGTCGGCGATGGAACCGCCATAAGAAACCGAGTTTAAACTTAAATTAGAACCTATGTCTGTTGATGGAACTGTAAATCCAGACAACGGTTCAAGTGTAAATATGCATGAAAGTACTGATGTTAAGGTGAAATATGAAGTATTGTCTCCTGACAGTAGTTTAAAAAGGGGCAATGATTCAATAATAGAGACCCCTGTAGTAAAGCAGAAAGCAGAAATTGTTAATTTGTTGGATGATAGTTTCTCTGGTGAATTAAAAATGAAACAGTCATCAGAGATGGTAGAGTTTAAGAAGGAGAAGTTAGATATGACTAAGCAATCAGAAGTTTCATTTAGTTTTGATGATTCTGGTTTTGGACCTAGTTTTTCGTCACCTGAGTGTGATAAAAAGCCAGCTAGTGAGCAACGCAAAGATGCTGGGGCTGTTGATTTAAATGTTATATTACAAGCAATAGCTGCCAGTCAAACAAAATTTAATAAACGGTTTGAGGCAATGGACAATAAATTAGAATCCAATAATGCTGAATTAAAGTGTGAAATAAGTGAACAGGTCAAAAGCAGTAATGCTGAATTAAAATCTGATATAATTGAAGTAAATAACAGGATTGTGGCCAGTCAAACATATTTTAATAAACGATTGGAGGAAATGGACAATACCTTCAAGGCTGGTTGCAATAAGTTGAAAGAGGATCTAGACAGTTTGAATTATAAAATTGATTACAATCATGAGGATATTAAGAAAAAGGTTGCTCAACAGTTTTCTGAAATGTATAAAATAGTAAAATCCGAAGTTTCTGAGGTTCGCAAAGACTTCCAAATGGAAGATGCGAAGCTGGAGCACAAGTTAACAGAAAAGATCGAGGCGGAGTCTGAACTGTGCTCAGATAGATTTAAAGATGTTAATATAAAAGTAAACATATGTCAAGCAGACGTAGATGCAATCAAAACTGACACTACTCATATTGTACAAAGAGTAGATAATGTTGAAATGAAAGTAGAAAATATCAGTACTAACATTGCTAACATTGAGAATAAAGTAGCTTCAGTAACTTCTGGTAATGGTAGTGTACAACAAGTTGTAGCTGCAAACGCCGCTTTTATCGGGTGTCGGCAGTTCTTGCGGTTCGATCCAGATAAAAATATCCACCCGCTAGATTTCTGGAACGATTTTGAAGATGTGATTCCACCAACTTGGTCTGAACGAGAGAAAATCTCATTTATTAGAAGCCATTTAGCAGGTGACGCCATGCGTTGGTCAGCTGATGTTATGTTGAAGTGTAAAACATTAGCGGAGTTTAAAATAGCTTTCATTAATGAGTATTGGTCTAGCAATAAGCAGAATGAAGTATTGAGAGAATTTTGGAGTGGAAAACGCTTCAATGCAGGCAAGGAATCTATTAAAGAGTTTGCTAGGTCATGGATCTCACGTTTGTCACATTTGGCGGAAAAGCTAAAACCGGAAATGATTATACTAGGTCTTGAAGCCAAACTGCCATGGTATTGGCAAACTAGAATTATATCTGCCCCTAGAGATAATCTGGATCGTTTCATTGAATATCTGGAACGTGTAGAACGTGTTGCTGCCAATGAGGAGCAAGCACGTAATAATAGAAATGCCAATAACAATAATAGTAATTTTAGGAACGAGCAAAATGGCAATGTAAACATCAGAACAGTAGGTGTTCGCCATCCTAGGAGAGGTAGGAATTGGGGAAATAATTATCAGAACCAACAATGGCATCCGAATGACAGTAATGTTGTTCCAAACAGAATTATGCAGGTAAACAACAGTGCAAAAGGCAATGCTGTGCCAGTTAATTATAATGGAAATAAAGGAAACAGCAGTAGGCCGAGGCAGGAAAACTGGTTCCCGTCTATGAGGACACTGGCGCTCACCAGGCGGTTACTTTTCCTAAGCCAGTAGTTAAGGGAATTGGCAAGACAGATCAGAATACTCAAACTGAACATGTGGATGAAGAGTCGGTAGCACCTAAGGATACAACAGAAATATTAGATCACTCACAGTATTTGATAGATACCATGTTAGAGACGCTTTCTAAGCGGGAAGAGAAAGAGAAGGCGCAGCAGCGTAATGGTAGGGAAGAGCTACAAAATACTGAATTGTCAGGTGAAGAAGCAGAAGAAATTCATGCTTATATTTACGATGAAGATGATGTGCTCTTATTTAAAGTGCCTGTGCAGGATATTGATAATGTACTAATAGATTTAGGACAGGAAATAAGTGAGAATGTAGAGGGTAGCCTGTTGGGGGTCGATGTACCCAGTAGCTGTGACCAGTTGTCACTTGATAAGGAAACCGACGATAATGGTGAAAGTTGTTTAGCTGTAACTAGTATTATGCCCGGTCTGGAGGCGCAGAATAGCCCAGACTACAGTAATTTGGATTATGTTCAGCAAACTAAATGTAATGAAGTCGTGCGGTGTTTCGATTTGAAATTAATAGACCGACTGGAAAAGGTAGCTGAAAATGTAATTCAGGAAACCCCTACACCCTGTGACCTAAATGTAATGAAGACAGATGTCGATCACTTTAGTTGGAGACAAATCAAAAAGGAACTATTAGATGAATTTGAGAAACCACCTGTACAACCTAGAATAAGCCACCCTATAATAATAGTGAATACGTTGGGTATCAATGTACGTTGTCTCTTAGATAGTGGAAGTGAGGTGAGTGCAATATCTCAGTCCTTCTTTGATGCATTACCTGGTAAAGACAAGCTTACAGTAATGAGGGTATCAGGACTAAGAATAATTGGTGTTACTGGCAAGGTGTCAAAGACGGTAAAGCAAGAAGCTTTGCTGCCCTTTAACGTTAATGGTAATTTAATTGATCATCCATGTTTAATTGTAAACAATCTCAGTATTGAGGTTTTAATTGGCATAGATTTCTTGTCAAAATATCAGAGTGTTGATGACTTTGAAAGAAGCCAGTTAAAAATGATCTTGCCAATGACCGGAGTAATTATAGTACCTTTTAGTGATAACCATGTAGTAACTAATGATGAAACTTGGGAGCTGCCTATACGAGTTCTGAAAAATAGGAGGTATTGGGACGAAAGTGTTAATCTTAGTACAGGTAAGCTAAACACAGAAGAAGAAGAAGCAATTCTTTTGGACAAAATAGAAGCTAAATTGCAAGAAATCGATAAAATTTCCGCCTATCAGAAGGAAGAACTGAGACTGGTTCTAAAAAGGCATCATAAAGTAATTTCAGATCGACGTGGCGTGGTCAAAGGTTATGAATGAATGCTGTAGGGAGGAGGTTGTTCTGTAACCTCTACACAGTGTGGCATCTGTGCAGTCCCAGCTGTGTGAGATCTTCTTTCCCATTTCAGATCTCACTCATTCTTCATCTTTCCTGTCCCCAAAAATTTCGACCTATTCTTTCCAACAAATTAAATTTTCTGGTATGACTATTAAGCCAGCATTCAACTAATGAATGCTGTAGGGAGGAGGTTGTTCTGTAACCTCTACACAGTGTGGCAGCTGTGCAGTCCCAGCTGTGTGAGATCTTCTTTCCCGTTTCAGATCTCACTCACTCTTCATCTTTCCTGTCCACAAAAATTTTGATCCCTTCTTTCCAACATTAAATCTTCCGGTATGACTATCAAGTCAGCATTCAGCCAAGGAATGCTGTAGGGAGGAGGTTGTTCTATAACCTCGACACAGTGTGGCAGCTGTGCAGTCCCAGCTGTGTGAGATCTTCTTTCTATTTCAGGTCTCACTCAATCTTCATCTTTCCTATCTACAAAAGTTTTGACCTCTTCTTTCCAACACATGAAAATTTTCAGTCATGGCTATCAAGCCATGAGTTATGTAACTATTCTATCCACCGATTAGTGAAACAAAATACCTAATGTGACAAACCTAATAGTGACAAACAATAGAGAAGTATGACGTAATTAAGAAAAAATGTATTTGAGTAACAAGTATGTATAGTACCCTGGTAACATAGTAAGTACAAAGTATTGTTTTATTGGAAATGGTCCCACAACAGTAATTGAAAAAGATGTACAAATTCGTGTTTAAGCAGGATCTGAAGTGGTAGTGAAACCTAGTGTATGCATTAGAGCTAACTAAGAAATGGTAAAAGAGATTGCTTAGTGTTATGAAAAATATGCAGATAAGTTGTAAGAATAAACTCACCTTGTGTTGCAAGGAATGGCAGTGTTATAGAATTGAGCAGTGTTTGTGGTTGAGAAATGAAGGACACGTCCTTGAAGTATTTATAAGGTTGGAGCTGGCCATTATTTTGGAGTAGTGTGTGACTGGATACACCTACACGTATTGAGGTTATGAGTTGGAGGTGTGAATGCGACTATAGGTACCCTTATGTTAGATGAGACAGAGCAGCTCATGGTGTCCTATAGGTTTAAGGAAATTAGCATTACGCTCGTCCATAATTACTTGATGCACTTTAGTGGTAGGTCGAGAGAGACTACCTGTGGTTTCAGCGTCCGATCGAGTGGAAATGGATTGCCACGTGAGCAAACTGATCAGCTGCAATACACTAGAGATATGAAATAAATGTGCTATCCTATGCTTTAAATGTTAATAGAGTGAGTGTTAAATAAGTACATACACTAGCAACATAATTGAATAACATGATGACAGAAGTGAAACATTATTTTAGCTCAGCATAAACACACTTCAAAGTAAGTAAGTACATATTTGCAGATGTGGAACTCACACAGCAGCAGAGGACCAATAAGTGGATGTAGTAGCCAACTAAACGTAGTGTGTTTTGAACACTCAGAATTGAACTATTACCAAAAGTTACTCACATGTACAAAGAAGCTGAGAAAACTACTAATCAAATATACTCATACTATCTCTAAGAATAAGGTAATCGAAGATGATTCAGCGAAGTGAATAAAATACAAATGTATGAGGAATGTACCGAGCATTGGTTCAGTATTCCGACCCAGAGATGATAAATTGAAATTAAATAAGATTTATGATTGTATGCCTTAAGAGCATAAATTTTCTCTAGTACATGACTAAGGCGTTTTGAGCCATTTGTTTAACGATTTTATGACAGTTAAGTAACCGTAAGAGTAAAATTGAAATAATTCTGTTAACTTTGTTCCAGCAAAATATTGAAAGCTAAAATGTATATATCCCCATTTCATTGTGACCCACCCTTAGATATTAAGTGAACAGAGTCTGAGACACTCTTTTTGTTTGTTCTACAGGACAAACCAGATAATGGCAGCCTGGTAGCTGCGTGAAAGCGTGGAGTGACTTGGACACAACTCACAGTGACCCCTCCCCTTTCCCCATGTAATTTAGAGTGAACGAGAAGGATGCACACCATAGCAACTTCCCTCCTCTAACCTTGTGAATGGAAGTGTAGAACGCCAGCCAAAGGGGCTACAACCACGTGTGTAAAATTTAGCTGTGAAATTTTCTTTCAGGGTTAGAAAAGACTGCTAAGAGATAATCATCTGTTTATGTATCATGTCATTTTCTTTGAATTTGTGTATGTAAAAATGTATTTAATGGATGTAAGAGTTTCATAATTTTCATATTGTACACTCCTGGAAATTGAAATAAGAACACCGTGAATTCATTGTCCCAGGAAGGGGAAACTTCATTGACACATTCCTGGGGTCAGATACATCACATGATCACACTGACAGAACCACAGGCACATAGACACAGGCAACAGAGCATGCACAATGTCGGCACTAGTACAGTGTATATCCACCTTTCGCAGCAATGCAGGCTGCTATTCTCCCATGGAGACGATCGTAGAGACGCTGGATGTAGTCCTGTGGAACGGCTTGCCATGCCATTTCCACCTGGCGCCCGAGTTGGACCAGCGTTCGTGCTGACGTGCAGACCGCGTGAGACGACGCTTCATCCAGTCCCAAACATGCTCAATGGGGGACAGATCCGGAGATCTTGCTGGCCAGGGTAGTTGACTTACACCTTCTAGAGCACGTTGGGTGGTACGGGATACATGCGGACGTGCATTGTCCTGTTGGAACAGCAAGTTCCCTTGCCGGTCTAGGAATGGTAGAACGATGGGTTCGATGACGGTTTGGATGTACCGTGCACTATTCAGTGTCCCCTCGACGATCACCAGTGGTGTACGGCCAGTGTAGGAGATCGCTCCCCACACCATGATGCCGGGTGTTGGCCCTGTGTGCCTCGGTCGTATGCAGTCCTGATTGTGGCGCTCACCTGCACGACGCAAAACACGCATACGACCATCATTGGCACCAAGGCAGAAGCGACTCTCATCGCTGAAGACGACACGTCTCCATTCGTCCCTCCATTCACGCCTGTCGCGACACCACTGGAGGCGGGCTGCACGATGTTGGGGCGTGAGCGGGAGACGGCCTAACGGTGTGCGGGACCGTAGCCCAGCTTCATGGAGACGGCTGCGAATGGTTCTCGCCGATACCCCAGGAGCAACAGTGTCCCTAATTTGCTGGGAAGTGGCGGTGCGAACCCCTACGGCACTGCGTAGGATCCTACGGTCTTGGCGTGCATCCGTGCGTCGCTGCGGTCCGGTCCCAGGTCGACGGGCACATGCACCTTCCGCCGACCACTGGCGACAACATCGATGTACTGTGGAGACCTCACGCCCCACGTGTTGAGCAATTCGGCGGTACGTCCACCTGGCCTCCCGCATGCCCACTATACGCCCTCGCTCAAAGTCCGTCAACTGCACATACGGTTCACGTCCATGCTGTCGCGGCATGCTACCAGTGTTAAAGACTGCGATGGAGCTCCGTATGCCACGGCAAACTGGCTGACACTGACGGCGGCGGTGCACAAATGCTGCGCAGCTAGCGCCATTCGACGGCCAACACCGCGGTTCCTGGTGTGTCCGCTGTGGCGTGCGTGTGATCATTGCTTGTACAGCCCTCTCGCAGTGTCCGGAGCAAGTATGGTGGGTCTGACACACCAGAGTCAATGTGTTCTTTTTTCCATTTCCAGGAGTGTATGTGTTTGTTGTCTAAGGCAATATGTATGCCAAAGTGTTTCATTGATTTTGCTTGATTTTTGCGTAATAATGTTGCTTAAGAGATAGTGAACATGCCCGCAATTTAAATAATTAATGTAGGTAATCAGTTTTATGTTAATACACTCCTGGAAATGGAAAAAAGAACACATTGACACCGGTGTGTCAGACCCACCATACTTGCTCCGGACACTGCGAGAGGGCTGTACAAGCAACGATCACACGCACGGCACAGCGGACACACCAGGAACCGCGGTGTTGGCCGTCAAATGGCGCTAGCTGCTCAGCATTTGTGCACCGCCGCCGTCAGTGTCAGCCAGTTTGCCGTGGCATACGGAGCTCCATCGCAGTCTTTAACACTGGTAGCATGCCGCGACAGCGTGGACGTGAACCGTATGTGCAGTTGACGGACTTTGAGCGAGGGCTTATAGTGGGCATGCGGGAGGCCGGGTGGACGTACCGCCGAATTGCTCAACACGTGGGGCGTGAGGTCTCCACAGTACATCGATGTTGTCGCCAGTGGTCGGCGGAAGGTAGACGTGCCCGTCGACCTGGGACCGGACCGCAGCGACGCACGGATGCACGCCAAGACCGTAGGATTCTACGCAGTGCCGTAGGGGACCGCACCGCCACTTCCCAGCAAATTAGGGACACTGTTGCGCCTGGGGTATCGGCGAGGACCATTCGCAACCGTCTCGATGAAGCTGGGCTACGGTCCCGCACACCGTTAGCCCGTCTTCCGCTCACGCCCCAACATCGTGCAGCCCGCCTCCAGTGGTGTAGCGACAGGCGTGAATGGAGGGACGAATGGAGACGTGTCGTCTTCAGCGATGAGAGTCGCTTCTGCCTTGGTGCCAATGATGGTCGTATGCGTGTTTGGCGCCGTGCAGGTGAGCGCCACAATCAGGACTGCATACGACCGAGGCACACCGGGCCAACACCCGGCATCATGGTGTGGGGAGCGATCTCCTACACTGGCCGTACACCACTGGTGATCGTCGAGGGGACACTGAATAGTGCACGGTACATCCAAACCGTCATCGAACCCATCGTTCTACCATTCCTAGACCGGCAAGTGTACTTGCTGTTCCAACAGGACAATGCACGTCCGCATGTATCCTGTGCCACCCAACGTGCTCTAGAAGGTGTAAGTCAACTACCCTGGCCAGCAAGATCTCCGGATCTGTCCCCCATTGAGCATGTTTGGGACTGGATGAAGCGTCGTCTCACGCGGTCTGCACGTCCAGCACGAACGCTGGCCCAACTGAGGCGCCAGGTGGAAATGAGATGGCAAGCCGTTCCACAGGACTACATCCAGCATCTCTACGATCGTCTCCATGGGAGAATAGCAGTCTGCATTGCTGCGAAAGGTGGATATACACTGTACTAGTGCCGACATTGTGCATGCTCTGTTGCCTGTGTCTATGTGCCTGTGGTTCTGTCAGTGTGATCATGTGATGTATCTGACCCCTGGAATGTGTCAATAAAGTTTCCCCTTCCTGGGACAATGAATTCACGGTGTTCTTATTTCAATTTCCAGGAGTGTATTTCTATATGTTTACTTTTCAATTTTAAATTTTTATAGGAAGTTAAGCTGTACTCTGGCTTCCCTTTTTATAATAAAATTTCTTTCATTCATTAACATTCATAAAACAAAAAATTTAAGTAGAGGGTGATGTAGGGAAGCAGCCTACTCACGCTGTAGTAAATTCATATCAGTCTTTCCATTGTGTGCCAGCCAGTCCGCTGTCATAAATGTCTGACTTCATAAATGTTGTGCAATACTTTAAAAATGAAGCAAATCACCTAAAACTTTTCTAGCATGTCAGGAGTAATACTAAATTAATGTGTGTTAAATATCAGTTCGATAACTTCAGCCATTTTCGAAATTTGGACGTTTTTCTGAAAAAATCATTGGCGCAACAGAAAAGAGTTAGATTCATCTTTCATAATGATTTAATAAAAACAGTACTTTGGATTTCACAAATTTAGATTTTAGTGGAAATTCATGATTTTGTGGTTTTCGTCTCAAAACTGAAGGAAGCAAGATAGATTAAGTAGGCTAATAAATAAGGTTAGGATGTTTAGATTTAAATAGGTTGGAGATCCGCTATGACTATCAAGATGTGAAAAGTTTCATTTGAGTACCTATAAAATTATAGCGATAGCGGATCTCAAAAGGGCCAGTTCAGAGCTCATCTACTGCGTGCAGTGTAATTTAATTAATTCTCTCGCCCAAAATATCTAACTTAGCCACGTCAAAATTTTATTATCAATACTTACCTGCGTGCTGAATGCACATTTAAATTAAGAGCTTCATCGGCCATCAGCAAGAGAAGCTATGATTTATTATGTAACTTAAAGTCGTGCATTACTAGCCCAGCGGCTAGTCGGGAGAGCCGATTTGATCAGGCGTTCCCTTAGCCGTCCGCACCGCGGCTTTATATATAAGAGCGCTGCACGAGGAAGCAAGGACCCAGTTCTCTCCAGACGCTGAATAACACGCCATCTGTGTCGGGAGTCGCGTCGCATCGGTATCACTGCTACAAACAGCCTCGGATGCCGTATTAAGTTACTAGAGATACGCGTATGATTTTCATTATCTAGCTTCAGTTTGCGTATTGTATTTTCACGTGCCGTCGCGGGACAGACATTCTACCAATTATTTAGCGTGGCGTTTGATGAAACTAATCATCAAATTATGGCGAGCATTCATTTCAACATTTAATTCGGACATTTATAGTTGCATCAGCGCATTAGACTCTGAACTGCTCTGATAGTTAGGTTGTAGGGATACTTGTGTTTTTTTTTTATCTGTGACTTTGAGAATATACTCAACTATTTTGGAAAATCGTTTTTGATTAGAAATCCCGGACAATCTCCTAATTCCTCAGAGCTATAAGCTGCAGCTATAATTGTATTCTCAGATGAATTGGGCACTAGGAACTCTAATTACAGGCTTCATGTTTTGTTAAATCACTTTCTGGGTGCTAAAAAGTAAATAGAGAGCCAGTGTTGAGAACGGCGAAAGACAGCATTACCAACATTCTAAAAGCCAGAAACTGATTCAACATTCAAACTTTTATACAGCAACAACCATATTTTCCACAAACTCGCCGCCCCACACACTGTCGAATACTTTTCCCATGCGGCCAAAACCGAGGAAAGCTTCGGCTGACAACAGATTAGGTAATATGCAGTCTCTTATTATTTCTTTTTTTTTCTGTGAGCTTCTCCAGCTACTCTATGTATCACATTTTTCAGATGTTACCATTAGTCTTCCATATTATCTTTAGTTTGCAGATTTGCTGGCTCTTTATTTAATCTGCTATAGTAAAGATCTTTCATGCTGTCCTATTCAAGCAAGTAAATAAACGATTCTATCTTGTTGGTTGCTTATTTGTTTTATCATTTTCTTCCATTTCGAAAAAAACATCTGTTCTCGAGTTTATTAGAAAATAATATGATGGTATAGTGTGTCCTGTAGAAGATCTTGTATCTCCTACTTGACCCGCTAGGTGGGGCCAAAATTTTTGGAATCGGTATATAATGAAAGCTGTTTAGGAAAAATAGGATGCATATATAAAATAGTCAAGCAATCCCACAGACGAAAGTAAGCAATACTAAAATTAACAAGACCAGAAATATTGCTGAATGCGTAGTAATGGAAGCATATTAAGAATATTGGGATAGATTTATTTCTAATATCGAGAATAATTTTCACACGACACAGCGAATGACTTTTGAGTTTTTAAAAACGTTAAGCACAACACAAAAAGAGAAGATGCAAATAAAAAGCATTGGAAAAGGACAATGGGTAAGTTATTATAGAAGATTGTGGTATGATGATACAGAACAAAACTTTGACTATGAACCAATATATGAGAATGGAATGGATAAAATACAGTCTAACCAAATAAAATCTGCCTTAACATCACTTAAGGACAGAAAACCACAGAAATATGAGGTATTAACGCTTAATTGCTAAAATTTCGAGTAATGATGCTACATCAATCACTGCTTCAAATGTGGGAAGAGCAAAAACATCCCCAAAGACCGAAAGATTGCTGGAGTGATATCTGCAGTAATTACAGTGGAGTAAGTTTACTGAACTCAGCATGCAAGATATATGCTAAGATTTTAAATCCAAGACTTAAAGACATAGCGGAACCAGCACTGAATGACAAATAAATGGGTTTTAGGAAAGGACGCTCTGAATAAATGAAGGGTTTTCACATTGCATTCATGGATTTTAAAACAGCTTTTGACAATGTAAGTAGACAGAAACTGTAGAAGATAATGACGAATCACGGATATCTGAAACAAGTACTAAATGCGATAAAAAGTTCCTATCAGAACACGACTATAACTGTGGATATCGATGGAAAAATGACTAATGAGATACGAACTGATAAAGGAGTAATATGAGGCTGCTTTATGTCCACAAACGTTTAAACCTTACGTACTCGTACTTGAAATAATGCATACATGGATAACAGAATTTCAGGAACGTGTATACATAGACAGTGGATTCTTTCAAATCAGTCAATATATGTTACAAAAGTAAGCGTACAAAGTGAGTGCCGCTAAACTCAATCTCGGAACAATCTTCCCACGAAGAGTGTTCCCGTTTATATCTGAAGGGCTCGGAAGTTTAGCCCTCCAGACTAATCGAGAACATTCCAGAACACGAGAGAGTATTCGAGAGCATGATAGTTGAACTATCGAAAGCCGAAGCAACAGCACATTTTGCTAAACAAGTTTTAGAAAAAGCGAAGTCACATATCCTCCTGATCAGACGACCGGCCTCAATATACTCAGCAGTGACTTCTGCAACGTAGCCACTCCTGAAAGCCAACTCATCGACCAAATTTATCCAAACATTGTTCACAAGTATACCAATCCGGACTGGCTATAGGAAAGGGAAATTCTGGAAACTAATAATAATATTGTCGACGATGTTTTTCTGAGTCATCAGTCTTCTGATTCGTTTCATGCGGTCCGCCAGGGATTCCTCTCTTGTGCCAACCTCATCAACTTAGGGTATCACTTGCAACCTACGTCCTCAATTATTTGTTGGATGTATTCCTGTCTCCGACTTCATCTACAGTGTTTGCCCTCTACAGCTCCCTCTAGTACCACCGTAGTCATTCCCTGATGCCTTAACATGTTTCCTATCATCATGTCTCTCCTCCTTGTCAGTGTTTCCCGCATATTCCTTTCCTCTCCGGTTCTGCGCAGAACCTCCTCATTCCTTACCTTATCAGTCCACCTAATTTTCAAGATTCATCTGTAGCACCACATTTGAAGTGCTTCGATACACTTCTGTTCCGGTTTCCCCATGGTCCATATTTCACTACCATACAATGCTGTGCCAAAAACGTTCATTCTCAGGACTTTCTTCCTCAAATTAAGACCTACGGTTGATACTAGTAGACTTATCTTGGCCAGAAATGCCATTTTTTCCAGTGTAGTCTGCTTTTGACGTCCTCCTCGCTCCGTACGCCATTGGTTATTTTGCTGCCTAGGAAGTAGAATTCCTTAACTTCATCTACTTGATGACCATCAACCCTGACATAAAGTTTCTCTCGCTTCTCGTCTGTACTACATCTCATTACGTTCGTCTTTCTTCGATTTACCCTCAGTCCATATTCTGCACTCATTAGTCCATTCATTCCATTCAGCATATCGTGTAACGTTTCTTCACTCAGGACAGAAATGTCATCAGCGAATCGGATCACTGATATTCTTTCTTTTATTTCCATCATTGCTTCTTCCATGTACAGATTGAACAGTAGGGGTGAAAGACTACATTCCTGTCCGAGACTCTTTTTAAACCGAGCACTTCGTTCTTGGTCGTCCACTCTTATTATTCCCTCTTGGGTCCTGCACATATTGTATATTACCCGTCTCTACCTATAGCTTACCCCTATTTTTCTCACAATTTCGAACATCTTGCAGCATTTTACATTGTCTAACGCTTTTTCCAGGTCGACCAATCCTATGTACCTGTCTTGATTTTTCTTTAGTCTTGGTTCCATTATCCACCTCAAAGTCAGAATTACAACTCTGGTGCCTTTACATTTCCTAAAACCACACCTTTCGTCATCCAATGTATTTTCTTTTCCATTTTTTATGTAGTATTCTTGTCAGAAATTTGGATGCATGAGCTGTTAAGCTGATCATGCGATAATTTTCGCACTTGTCAGCTCTCGCATTCTTCGGAATTGTGTGGATATTTTTCCTAAAGTCAGATGGTATGTCGCCAGATCCATACGTCCTTTACACCAACGTTAATAGTCGTTTGGTTACCACTTCTCATAATAATTTTATAAATTCTGATGGAATGTTATCTATCCCGTCTGCCTTATTTGATATTAAGTCCTCCAAAGCACTCTTAAAATCTGATTCTAATATCGGGTCCACTACCTCTTCTAAATCGTCTCTTCTTCTGTCACATCAGACAAATTTTTCCCCTCATAGAGGCCTTCAATGTACTCTTCCCACCTATCCGCTCTCTCCTCTGCGTCTGGTAGTGGAATTCCTGTTGCACTCTTAATGGTACCTCTCTTGCTTTTAATTTCACCGAAGGTTGTTTTGACTTCCCTATATTGTGAGTGAGTCCTTCCGAAAATAATTAATTTTTCGATTTCTTAACTTTTTTCGCGCAGCCATGTCGTCTTAACTTTCCTGCACTTCCTCTTTATTTCATCCCCAGCGACTTGTATTTCCCTATTCCTGATCCGCCCTGAATGTTTTTGTACTTCCTTCTTTCAACGATCAACTGAAATATTACTAGAATGAGATTTTCACTCTGCAGCGGAGTGTGCGCTGATATGAAACTTCCTGGCAGATTAAAACTGTGTGCCCGACCGAGACACGAACTCGGGACCTTTGCATTTCGCGGGCAAGTGCTCTACCAACTGAGCTACCGAAGCACGACTCACGCCCGGTACTCACAGCTTTACTGGCAGAAGTAAAGCTGTGAGTACCGGGCGTGAGTCGTGCTTCGGTAGCTCAGTTGGTAGAGCACTTGCCCGCGAAAGGCAAAGGTCCCGAGTTCGAGTCTCGGTCGGGCATACAGTTTTAATCTGCCAGGAAGTTTCAACTGAAATATTTCTCCTGTTACCTATGGTTTCTTCGCTGTTACCAATTTTTTACCTTTTCTTTTCTTTCCAACTTCTGCTATTGTCCTTTTTAGAGCTGTACTCAACTGTACTGCCTACTGAGCTATTGTTTATTGTTGTATCTATAGTCTTTGAGAACTTCAAGCGTATCTCATCATTTCTTAGTATTGCTGTATCGCACTTCTTGGCTTATTGATTCTTCCTGACTAATCTCTTAAAAATCAGCCTATTCTTCACCACTACTACATTATGATCTGAGTCTCTATCTGCTCCTGGATACACCTTACAATGCGGTATGTGATTTCTGAATCTCTGTCTGACCATGATGTAATCTGATTGAAATCTTCTTGTATCACCCGGACTTTTCCAAGTATACTGCCTCATCTGATGAATCTTGAGCAGATTATTCGCTATTAATAGCTGAAATTTATTACAGAAAATTAGTCTTCCTCCTGTCTCATTCCTTTTCCCAAGCCCAAATTCTCCTGTAACCTTTTCTTCTAATCCTTCCCCCCATAACTGCATTCAAGTCCCCCATGATTACTAGATTTTCATTTCCTTTACGTACTGTAAAAAAATGGTTCAAATGGCTCTGAGCACTATGGGACTCAACTGCTGAGGTCATTAGTCCCCTAGAACTTAGAACTAGTTAAACCTAACTAACCTAAGGACATCATAAACATCCATGCCCGAGGCAGGATTCGAACCTGCGACCGTAGCGGTCTTGCGGTTCCAGACTGCAGCGCCTTTAACCGCACGGCCACTTCGGCCGGCTTTACGTACTGTATTACTCTTTCAGTATCATGATATGCTTTCTGTATCTCTTCATCTTCAGCTTTCGATGTCGGCATTTATACCTGAACTATCGTTGTCTGTGTTGGTTTGGTGTCGATTCTGATAAGATCAACCATATCACTGAACTGATCACAGTAGCACTCTCTTTGCTCTACCTTTCTATTCATAACGAATGCTAGTCCCTTTATACCATTTTCTGCTCGTTAAAGTGTAAGAGATAAAAACAATTATTAAAAACATATTCTATTTACAATATTTGTTTATAAATAACATTTTACACTTTGTTATCCAGTGTATATACGTATACCACACAAATCTCATATGAACCCCCCTGAGCGAAGCCAGGAATTCTTACTTTCTCACTGTCCTGCTGAACTCTAATAGAAGCAATAGCTCTGGCGCGTATACTAAGTACAGTGAACGTCAAACTTTCTTCATTAGGACCCAATATTCAGTATTAACATTGCAAGGCGAAACCTCGGGCGACATAGGAGAGGACATTGGTGGATGGCGGGGGGGGGGGGGGGGGGGGTAAAGTAGTCTCTCAGAGAGAAATTCAGTTTTCACTATGCTTACTGATAGAAGCATATCATCTACAAATTTTGAATCTACGTATTATAAAGTCTCACATCAAATATTTTTAATTTGAAAGAAAAATAATATATTGGAAGTACTTCCTTTTTTGAGGGCTTCAATAGTGGTCAGCTTTCCGTACCTAAGCTAGTATTGTAGTCAATTCCACCGCAACAGTATCCGTAGTTTTATTTTTCTGATTTCAGGGCACATCTTCGATGCGTCTTCACGCCCTATTATCTGAAAAAATGCCAGCCGGTTGCTGTAGCAGACCATTTTCAATCGGCCTTTGGTATTAAGCTCAATTTAACAGAACAGAGACGAATGTAAGCAAAATAAATTAATTCAGAATTGTCACAAAGGGACAGAAAAGCGGACGATGGCTTCGTATATAAAGGGGTTTAGAAGTAAGTTTTATCAGTCATATTGTGCGTGTTTGTAGAAGTAAATAACCCGAATTTTAGTGTGGCCATTTTTCCCGATCGGACGCCATGTCAGCATTAGTGATTCATAGAAGGAACTTCCAAACAGAAGTAAATAACAAGGACCTAAATCTATAGGCGAAAAGACGTTGTTTAGTCACAGATAAGCTGAAGAATTATTACTCTTTATACAAGTGAGGTAACAAGAATAATATGAATACCTTATGTTACTTTAAACGACTCCAAAACAAAAACAAAAAAGTTTTACTAAATAAATAACGGAACAAGCTTCCTACGTCAGTTTCAGTGACAACAATAGCACCTGTATATTAAAGATAGTCTGACCACATCTCGGCACGTAGGAGAGCTGTTGAAATTTAAAAAAAAGTGTGCAATGACCACTTTTCCCGCCCTGTTGACTTGACGACACTTTCCCCTTTTATTATTGGTAACCTCCATCAACTAGTATGGTTCAAATGGCTCTGAGCACTATGGGACTTAACTTCTGAGGTCATCAGTTCCCTAGAAATTAGAACTACTTAAACCTAACTAACCTAAGGACATCACACACATACATGCCCGAGGCAGGATTCGGACCTGCGACCGTAGCAGTCGCGCGGTTCCAGACTGTAGCGCCTAGAACCGCTCGGCCACACCATCAACTAGTATGCTGTATTAATGAATAACTGCAATATGAGATACGATCGCAAACGTTTCCTGAATGTTTTGAATGACGAGTTTCTTTTACTCATTGTATTGTATTATAACCACATTAATCAGATTGTGTATTACTTGCTACCAACATATACCACATTTGAAGATGATAGTATCTAAGGTGGGCATTCACGAACCCAAGTTACTTCCGTCTGACATTTAAAACATAGCGGGTGATCAGCACTAGATGCGCGCGCTTGTGAGTTGCCAGCATTTGAAGACAGACAGGAGAATAGCCTCACTCACTTCTATTAAGCTTGCAGTGGCCTTAGTATGTGCCACCCTGTCCCTGACGTAAGCTCACAGCCGAATTCAACAACGTCAATTAAAATCAAGCACATCTGAAAATATTACTGTCTCTAAGATTTTTTTCTTAATTGAGCAAGAAAAATACACGTTTAAGAAGCTACTAACAATGGAACCTCCCCATCGCACCCCCCTCAGATTTAGTTATAAGTTGGCACAGTGGATAGGCCTTGAAAAACTGAACACAGATCAATTGAGAAAACAAGAAGAAGTTGTGTGGAACTGTGAAAAAATAAGCAAAATATACAAACTGAGTAGTTCGTGGGAAGATAGGCAACATCAAGGAGACTGGGAACGCAGGAGCGCTGTGGTATCGTGGTAACGTGAGCAGCTGCGGAACGAAAGATCCTTGGTTCAAATCTTCCATCGAGTGAAAAGTTTAATTTTTTATTTTCAATTTATGTGACAAACTCTTATGTTTTCATCACTTTTTTGGGAGTGATTGTCACATCCACAAGAAAACCTAAATCGGGCAATGTAGAAGAATCTTTTTACCCATTCGCCAAGTGTACAAGTTAGGTGGGTCGACAACATATTCCTGTCATGTGACGCACATGCCGTTACCAGTGTCGTATAGAATATATCAGATGTGTTTTCCTGTCGAGGAATCGGTTGACCTATGACCTTGCGATCAAATGTTTTCGGTTCCCATTGGAGAGGCACGTCCTTTCGTCTTACTAATCGCGCGGTTTTGCGATGCGGTCGCAAAACACAGACACTAAACTTATTACAGTAAACAGAGACGTCAATGAACCAACGGACAGATAACAACTATTCAAAAATAAAGAAAGTAAAATCTTCACTGGAGGGAAGACTTGAACCAAGGACCTCTCATTCTGCAGCTGCTCACTCTACCACGGGACCACGGCACTCCTGTGCTGACATAGTCCATGATGTTGCCTATGCGGCTCATGGACTACTCAGTTTGTATATTTTGCTTATTTTTTCACAGTTCCACACAACTTCTCCCTGTTTTCTCAATTGATCTGTGTTCAGTTTTTCAAGGCCTATCCACTGTGGCAACTTATAACTAAATCTGAGGGCGGTGCGATGGGGAGGTTCCCTTGTAAGGTTAGCTAACATTTTTGTATTCGGCTGTGAGTTGCTAGATGCATATTACTATAAAATACAGCTGAGAGGTGCAGGCCGTATGTATAATGCATGTACAACTAAATGTAATTAACATGCGATTTCAGTGGATGAAGGAAGGGATTATTAGCTGTTGCTCTCATGGAGAGGGAAACAAACTTCCGCACACGTCAGGAAGACGCTAGCTGCTTGCCGCCGAGCGATTGTTCTCCTGAAGTTGCCTTCAGAGCCGCCAGAGCGCAGCTCCGCTGCTGTTGCAACCACCGCCTCTTACAGCTGCCGTAACGTAATTTGGTAATCAGATTCTGGGGTCAGAGCTGCGGCAGTGCACTTAAGCCTTGTAACCTCTGCCACCGTGGGCGTGGCTTCAGGTCTGAGGCGAAGCTCCTGCGACGTCGGTCACGGGTCGTCGGGAAAAGCGGGCAACTGTGGCTCTTGGCAAGTCTAGACTCATGATGCGAATCATGGTCTCCACGACACACCTCGCCGATCTAGTGTTATTACACAAATTGTAACTGAGTTCCCGTCTCTAACAATAAATTGTAGACTTACTTCCTTTCGTTGCAAGTGATCCACATCAATCTTCCTTAACGTTTGTCTTTAATAATATCAGGTTGATGCAGAAGTTTGTACCGTTTCTGCTTTGCGCTTTGGTATTCCGGTTGCTGTGGGTTTGTTTATTGATTGTCATTTTTTTTTACCTCGCTGTTGCTGTTTAAGTTTATGTATTGCCGTTTTGTCATTTCGAGATAGCTGAGCTGTGTTTATCAAAATGTTCAAATGTGTGTGTGAAATCTTATGGGACTTAACTGCTAAGGTCATCAGTCCCTAAGCTTACACACTACTTAACCTAAACTATCCTAAGGACAAACACACACAACCATGCCCGAGGGAGGACTCGAACCTCCGCCGGGACCAGCCGCACAGTCCATGACTGCAGCCCCCCATACCGCTCGGCTAATCCCGCGCGGCTGTGTTTAACACCAATAATCGATAGATTTATGTACACTATGTGATCAAAAGTATCCGGACACCTGGCTGAAAATGACTTACAAGTTCGTGGCGCCCCCCATCGGTAATGCTCGAACTCAATACGTTCTTGGCCCACCCTTAGCCTTGATGATAGCTTCCACTCTCGCAGGCATCCGTTCAGTCGGGTGCTGGAAGGTTTCTTGGGGAATGGCATCCCATTCTTCACGGAGTGCTGCACTGAGGAGAGGTATCGATGTGGGTCGGTGAAGCCTGGCACGAAGTCGGCGTTCCAAAACATCCCAAAGGTGTTCTAGAGGATTCTGGTCAGGACTCTGTGCAGGCCAGTCCATTACAGGGATGTTATCGTCGTATAACCATTCCGCCACACGCTGTGCATTATGAACAGGTGCTCGATCGTGTTGAAAGATGCAGTCGCCATCTCTGAATTGCTCTTCAGTAGTGGGAAGCAAGAAGGTGCTTAAAACATCAATGTAGGCCTGTGCTCTCATATTGCGACGCAAAACTGCAAGGGGTGCAAGCCCCTCCGTGAAAAACACGACCACAGCATAACACCACCGCCTCCGAATTTTTTTGTTGGCATTACACACGCTGGCAGATGACGTTCACCGGGCATTCGCCGTACCCACACCCTGCCATCGGATCGCCATGTTGTGTACCATGATTCGTCACTCCACACAACGTTTTCCAGGGTCCAACCGTCCAATGTTTACGTTCTTTACACCAAGCAAGGCTTTGTTTGGCATTTACTGGCGTGATTTGTGCATTATGAGCAGCCGCTTGACCATGAAATCCAAGTTTACTCAGTCGCGGTCAGGCTAAAACCATTCTCAGAAGGTTGACGTTATCGGCGATTGCCAATTAGGAAAGGGCCGATAGTGTTACATGTCCCTGCCAGAAAATGGAACAATCGGTACTTTTCCGACATATAACTTCGGTGTCCTAGCAGAGGGGTGACAAAAACAGAGGCGGCCAGAAACATTTTCGACATGCATGGAGATAATGCCGCTGGACAGAGCACGAAAAGAAAATGATTTTCTCTTTTTGAGGAGGATCGTTTTGACATTAGTGACTCTCCATGTTCAGGAAGATCTTTGGAGTTTGAAGGAGATCGTTTAAACGCATTAATCCTCAATGATGCACGTAAGTGTTCTCGAGAACTGGCAAATGTGATGAACTGTGATCATTCGTCCATTGTGCGAAAGGAATGACTGAGACTCGTCAAAGCAGAAACTCACCTATAAAGACCCGCTCGCGTAAACAAAAGGTAATATTAAGCATCTGCTGGAACGGCGAAGGTGAATTTAGGATTCATTTATGTAGATTTTTTGTACAAATAGTATTGATACTTTATGATTTATTTATGTTTGTTTTGAACTTTCTTTTGCTGGTTATTTGTGTTTTAATCAGTGCAACTTTTCTAATTTTATTGGAGCGAAAGGTTTTAGGCTATGTTCGGGTCACAGATTTTATTTATTTCATTTATTTAGTGAATATTTTTGAAAAACGTTAATAGAAGAGTTAAACTTGTAGTTTTATGTTTTCAGAAACTATGCTTCTCCTAACCTAATTAACTTGTTAATTTTATTACTTAATTAACTGGTCTCATGCGTTTGCAACATGAAAATTAATCAAGATGTGCACTACGATCGGCAATATGTATGTTAAGTGTGGCTATGAGGTAGATCCACGCTTGGAAATCGATACATCATTATGAGCTACATTGTGGTGACCTCTTACCAAGTTTACTAAAAACGGCGCAAGCTCCATGATTTGCCCAAGCTGAAACCACTATCTCTGTTGATGAAGTTTTTCGCCAAACGAATTTAAACTCCTTCTTTCACCACCAAGTCCCAAAGGGATAATGTCGACGCTAGATTTATACATATTCATATAGCACAGCGGCGTCGATGCAATGTTCCGCTACCGGGGTTGAGAAAAATCTAGGTACTTAAAAAACAGTGAATTACATTGGGTTTTTATAGGTTTTATTGTTTTTTATGTTTTCCGTATTGATGACTATCAAGATCAATTTAAATTTGATTAATATGCTCAAAGCACTGACCCAGTGTAGCCACTACTCTATTAGTGTTTCATTTCTTGCCCTGCTGGCACTGCAGCGATTGACAGAATCTTCTCCCCCTACGGGCTTGTTTCGTCCAAATTAAGAAATTATTTTGAAGAGAAAAGACCTGAAAAATTAAAGAAGATCTATAATTTTCTGCTTGCTTCCAAAAAGGTGTAAAGTGTATTCTACAGTCATCACGATTCTGTATCAAGTTTTTCTGGAAGTTTAAATCTTACTAAACAGTGTTTCTTATAGCGCAAGAAAAGTTAAATTACGATGTTAGTAAAATAAATTCTTGTGATAAGAGTCGTCTGATGTAAGAAAGGCCACACACGCTCAGAAAATATTTTAAACCCCAGCTCGTTCCAAAGACGTCTCCATAGTGCAGCTCATAATGATACATCGACTTCCCGGAGTGGATGGACAGCGTAGCTACACATTCAGTCCATGCATACTTCTTTTCCGCCAGTCAACGTCTCTGGCGCTTGTGCAACTGTCATCACATGCACAGTGACGCAGTCCGAGGGTTTAAATTTATGAAACCAGTGCTGCAGTGTCCAGCCTATACCATCCGCGAACTCGACTCCAATAATGCCTTAGTTTCCCCTCTACTTTCCAAACCTAGTACGCTGCCGCGCGTCTACCAGTACATCCCACCAACTCTGTACCTACAGAATCTCCACATTCTCTCCCAGAGGAACTTCAGCTGTCTCCCCCTCCCAGATAATGAACTCCGTCCCGACATTTACCCCTCCTGCCAACTGGAAACCCACCTCAAGCACGTTTCACCGCTCCAGGGCTCCCTCTCCCTCCCTTCCCCACATTTTCCCTGGCCCCTTTTTCCCCTTTCCATATTTCTTTCCCTATACCCTTTTCCTCATCAAATTTTACCCTCACTAATACCTCCTCTAACCCAACCCCTGTTGTATCCCAATAGTCACTTCTACCCATCGACACATCTGCACCAGTCCTCCATCCATATACTACCTACCCTCCTCAACGACCTACATAATCCCCTTCAACAACAGACTGCCTACCCCAGAGTAGGCCATTGTAGCCTCACTTCCAGTAAAGTCCTTTTTTTAGCATCAGTATTCTGCTTCTAGGTTTTTAAAAAGTATTTGTAAGTCTTTTTGAATGTAATCTGATCATATGTGTTTTTTGTTACCTTTTGTTATAATTGTTTTTAACCAACATCGAAGTAAGTAATATGTCTTACACTTAGAAATCTCCGATTTATTTTCACATTTAAAAAGTTTTAAGTTCGTTGCAAATATCTTACCTTTCTCTTTATTGTTATTTTGTATCTGTCAGATTTTATCAACTGGCTGAAGAGCAGGTTCACTGTACCACTGACAGCCCCAACCCATTCATATACGGCGAGGGAGCGTGAAATGACAATAAAGGAAAGAAATCTGTAGCGTCAGTCTTTCAGTTCAGTCTGAAGAAGGCCAAAATGTTAAGGGGCTCCGGAACGCCCTATACTTGCAATGTTAAAATAACGCTTATAAATTACATCTTTCCTCACAAAGTATTTGAGGTAGGAAGTTGAACTTTTTACAGATTATTTATTGGAATATGGGCTACAACTTAACACAGGGATTTTACAAAATTTTAGTTCAGTTATTAAAGATGATTTTTTTCAATTGTAATGAAAATTCACAACATTTTTTTGCAATTTTTTATTTATATATTCAAAAATATACAGTTTTTTGGAAAAAGGCTGTGTTAAATTATGCAGAAGGTACTGTGTAACATTTACTGAAAGTTTGAAACAAATATGTTCGGAAGATCCTTAGAAAACATGTAATTAGTATGAGAAAATAAAAGTTTTGGGAATCGAGCGACAAAGATTGGATTAACTTTTTAGTGCATTCCAGGTCCATAGGATGGATTATCTTCACCTCTGCAAACTCCTCCTCCAGCTTCCTCTTGTTCCTCCTCCTGTTTACTCTTGCTTGTATTTCTAGACTCTTTACAGCCCTGTCTGCAGCCCGAAGGCGTTCCTTGTCTAAAGCAAGCATCGCTCGTACCATGTTAGAACCTATCTTCATTCCCATATTTCTAAATACCTTGCACCTTACAATGTTGCCATCACTGAAAGTCGCAACAGCATCATACACACCAAAGTGAATTGTTTCTATTCCAACAAATAGAGTCTTGGGGATTCTCGACCATATAACACTATTTACACTCTCATTGGGGTTTTGAGTTTTTCCGTGAATACACTTTTTCAACAGTTCAGGTGCTGCTAAGTCTCTGAAAATAGGTTTTATCACCTCCGTTATTGCATGAGGCAGACTATGCTTATGAGTGTACACTTCACCAGTTAGCAATCCTTTGTTATATTTACACCAACTGTCTTCTTCTTTGGGACACAAGCTATGTTGGGGATTTTCATCGTCTTTATTGTTTACAGTAATAACACATACCTTTGGCTTTCCAACATTTCTCCTTTTCTTAAAAGCCTTCAGAGGATTTCTAATAACTTTACTTTTGCTCATTATTATACTTCAACAAAACAGAGACTCAAGAAACAGAATTAATTACGAATATTTTCGAGATAACGACAGAGTAAATAAACATGAAACAATCGACAATCACACCAGCGATATATATTGAACCATCACAGGTTAGCCACAACACATACTTTATCTCACATCACTAAAATGTACCTGATGAACACGGACGTTAATAATAACACCATTTGACAGCAGTTTAACAGCGCCACAGTGGGTCAAGCCCATGTAGAACACATTTCAAAAAAAAAAAATTAAAAATAGTTGTAGTCTTCGGAATTGAATAAATTATATATCTATTAAAAGGTAATAGTCTGCAGATTCAGAAAACGCAAAAGAGTAAAAATTGAACTTTTCATGATTTTGAGCCTTTCCGGAGCCCCTTAAAGGAAGGAATAAAATTTGACTGCTTATATCACTGTTGACGTACAACCAACACTGTCTGATAAACAAACCCGATGTACAACCCAGCAGTACTGAATGCAGGCTTCAGGTTGAAGGGCAATATCGGCAATGCTATCGTCAACAGCAAACGCCGTGTGTGAATGTTTCCACGCAGCGCATACCGTCGACATCTGCAATTTTGTGCCCAGTGCAATACAGATACAAAAATAAGGGGGGTATGAAATAAAACAAAAAGAATGATTTCTGGAAAGAGTAAAACGAGATCACCGGTCCTTTGTAAAAAATTCTCGGAAAATATCCCTGAAAAACCAATGAATTCTTCTCAGTCGTTCGGTCAACAAAATTTCCGAGCGTCTCTTAATTCATTTGATATAGGTTATCAACCTGTCCACAAAGAGTCAGTAGAGATGGAGCAGAAGCTCGAATTGGTTGCAGGATAGAGAAGGAAATCAGCCGCGCTCTTCCAAAGGAAACATCTCGGCATTTGTCGGGAGCAATTTAAGGAAATCACGGAAAACTGAAGTCTGGATGGCCGCACACGAATCTGAACCCTTGTTTTCCCGATTGTGCCTGCTCCATAAGGACGTAAATTCTGGAACGATACACTAGAACTGGCCGCATTTGCGTCCCCTGTTTTCTTTCATGTCGTCATGAGTACCCCAGGATGTATGATATGGCCGCTACTAACACACTAAATATACGGTCTATGAAACAAATCTTCTCTACTGCAAGTTCCTTGCTTTCCATATTTTGGGAGGTGGTATTATGGACTAAAGTAAGAAAAGAAATGTGCAGCAACCATGTGCTCTAAAACGCATACCTTAAAAGTTATGAGCAGTTGTTCATTAGAAGAGTTATGTTTCAAAGTAGCAAAGATGAACAAGTGCTCAATGCTCTTAAGGAATGGGTTTTAGAGCACATGTTTACTGGACTTTTTTTTTCTTGTTTAAGTCCATACTACCAGTTCCCAAAATATGGAAAGCAAAGAACTTGCAGTAGAAGAGATTTCTTTCACAGTATGGCAGATGAAAAATTGCTCGTAGCTCTGAAGGTATGCATTTTCGACCCTATGTTTACTCAGACGTTTTTGATTCTGTTATCGTGTGCTTTCAACTGTATGCGTTTACGCCATTAATTATGATACTATATAAAATCTCTATGAGACGGACAGTGGGGGTAGCAAACGGGGGCTGTTTGCTGATGAAGCTGTGGTGTAACGATGAATGATAAGCCTGAGTTGCACACTTTTAGTTAGGTTTCCTATTTCGATCACTTAGGATCATATTCACACAGAAGTAGCTGCGTCATTCATTTTACAAACATTTTTAAAAATGGACACTCTGAACATTTCTGTTTGCGAGCGTTGCTGCACCGTTTATGCAACCCAGAACGACGTCGATGCTATTATCACCACCTAGTGAAGATGTTAGTGTGGCCTTCGAATGGAAACTTTTTGACCCTCCTTATACGTCTGGTCCAAATGACTCTGAGCACTATGGGACTTAACATCTGAGTTCATCAGTCCCCTACAGCTTAGAACTACTTAAACCCAACTAACCAAAGGACATCACAGACATCCATGCCCGAAGCAGGATTCGCACCTGCGACCGTAGCGGTTCCAGACTGAAGCGCCTAGAACCGCTCGGCCACACTGGCCGGCTTTTACGCCTGTTTTACCGATCTTCTTCATAAGGGAAACGACCTGCGCCTGCGCCTCCTTTTTTTCCGTATGATGCCCTTTGTATCTAGTGTTAGAACGGGAGCAAATCCTTTATCATACATCTGTAGAATCTTACACGAACGCCATCCGGTCCAAACGCCTATCCGCTATCGCGAAAGTCTACGTGCTTTTCGTATCTCAATATCTGCCTTTTCAGAGTTTATGCTATGATTTTATATAATCCGTTATGGAGTCGAGGTAGCAGTTGTCGTTATACTGATTATCACTGCTAGCATTCAACCGCGATTCTTATACATATTTTTTAACAACGCGTTTCAAGAGACAATGCTCTCATCATCAGGTTGTAAAATCTATGTCATGAATTAAACGGACTAAAAAGACCAAATATCATCACCAATAGTGGGGAAGTCCATAGAGTAAAACAGAATTAAAAGTATATTGGACTGTGAGTCCTCGTCTTACATTGAAGTTGTTGACACAAGTCAATGGCCGTCCCATAGCTATGGGACGGCCATTGACTAGTGTCAACAACTTCAATGTAAGACGAGGACTCACAGTCCAATATACATTTAATTCTGTTTTACTCTATGGACTTCCCCACTATTGGTGATGATATTTGGTCTTTTTAGTCCGTTTAATTCATGACATAGATTTTACAACCTGATGATGAGAGCATTGTCTCTTGAAACGCGTTGTTAAAAAATACACTCCTGGAAATTGAAATAAGAACACCGTGAATTCATTGTCCCAGGAAGGGGAAACTTTATTGACACATTCCTGGGGTCAGATACATCACATGATCACACTGACAGAACCACAGGCACATAGACACAGGCAACAGAGCATGCACAATGTCGGCACTAGTACAGTGTATATCCACCTTTCGCAGCAATGCAGGCTGCTATTCTCCCATGGAGACGATCGTAGAGATGGTGGATGTAGTCCTGTGGAACGGCTTGCCATGCCATTTCCACCTGGCGCCTCAGTTGGACCAGCGTTCGTGCTGGACGTGCAGACCGCGTGAGACGACGCTTCATCCAGTCCCAAACATGCTCAATGGGGGACAGATCCGCAGATCTTGCTGGCCAGGGTAGTTGACTTACACCTTCTAGAGCACGTTGGGTGGCACGGGATACATGCGGACGTGCATTGTCCTGTTGGAACAGCAAGTTCCCTTGCCGGTCTAGGAATGGTAGAACGATGGGTTCGATGACGGTTTGGATGTACCGTGCACTATTCAGTGTCCCCTCGACGATCACCAGTGGTGTACGGCCAGTGTAGGAGATCGCTCCCCACACCATGATGCCGGGTGTTGGCCCTGTGTGCCTCGGTCGTATGCAGTCCTGATTGTGGCGCTCACCTGCACGGCGCCAAACACGCATACGACCATCATTGGCACCAAGGCAGAAGCGACTCTCATCGCTGAAGACGACACGTCTCCATGCGTCCCTCCATTCACGCCTGTCGCGACACCACTGGAGGCGGGCTGCACGATGTTGGGGCGTGAGCGGAAGACGGCCTAACGGTGTGCGGGACCGTAGCCCAGCTTCATGGAGACGGTTGCGAATGGTCCTCGCCGATACCCCAGGAGCAACAGTGTCCCTAATTTGCTGGGAAGTGGCGGTGCGGTCCCCTACGGCACTGCGTAGGATCCTACGGTCTTGGCGTGCATCCGTGCGTCGCTGCGGTCCAGTCCCAGGTCGACGGGCACGTGCACCTTCCGCCGACCACCGGCGACAACATCGATGTACTGTGGAGACATCACGCCCCACGTGTTGAGCAATTCGGTGGTACGTCCACCCGGCCTCCCGCACGCCCACTATACGCCCTCGCTCAAAGTCCGTCAACTGCACATACGGTTCACGTCCACGCTGTCGCGGCATGCTACCAGTGTTAAAGACTGCGATGGAGCTCCGTATGCCACGGCAAACTGGCTGACACTGACGGCGGCGGTGCACAAATGCTGCGCAGCTAGCGCCATTCGACGGCCAACACCGCGGTTCCTGGTGTGTCCGCTGTGCCGTGCGTGTGATCATTGCTTGTACAGCCCTCTCGCAGTGTCCGGAGCAAGTATGGTGGGTCTGACACACCGGTGTCAATGTGTTCTTTTTTCCATTTCCAGGAGTGTATGTATAAGAATCGCGGTTGAATGCTAGCAGTGATAATCAGTTTATGCTATGACTGAAAGTATCGTCTGTATTACGTCCTTCTGCGGTGAAATAGTTTCCGAAGACCACATCCAATATTTCGTCCTCCTAATCTTCTTAGCGCCGCAGGGAGTCAGTAATTTGTATCACTGGTTGCTTTAGGGTCACAAAAAACGTCTGTGTGTGGGAGGGGGTTGGGCTTGGAGGAGAGGTGCAGGAGGAGTTGGGTGTGTCCGGGGCGCTAGTTCGGCCCTCCGACCGGCAGAACACCTGCTGCCCACAGGCAGCGCCGCCTGCGGCAGTGGCCTACGACCTCGGATCGCCGCCGGCAGGCGGTGCATTCATTATGCATGCGACACCGCCGCTTCAGAGTCGCCGCTTTATCGGAACTTCCAGCGGCAACACCTGGAGCTACAACCAATAACCCTCCAACCCTGTCCCTCGGCCTCTCTCTCTCTCTCTGTCTCTCTCTCTTTTTCACTGCCACCCGCACTCTGTGTCATTTTCTTTTTCTCTTTTTTTTTAATTTCCAGTCACGGTCTGTTATGCATTGCGTCCACCGATGGCGCAGCCAACATCCGCTCACGTGCATCACGCTCGACTTAGCAGCCGACAGGGAATAAATAAATCCGACTGATTCTGATTTGTGCAAGAGACAATCTCAACGTCCTTCACCAGCTGACGCTACTGTATATAGAGGAGAAAGTTAGTTTAACCAAAGCGGATGAAATGATCTACGCTACACAACAACAAGAGTTCACTATGCTTCCACCTTTCATTTTCCAATGAGTTTACAACTTCACCTGCTAAATCTGATACAGTCTGGAAAACGTGGCGGAACGATTACAATAGAGAGCAGTACTTTCTCAGAAACCAAAAGTATTTGCAAGGATCAGATGTATTTAACAACAAGAACGTGTAACACGCCCGGTGGTACAAGAGTGGGGGGGGGGGGGCGGGAGGGTACCTTTTAAACTGTTTTTTCACTTCGGACCGTGCGCCCTGTCCACACCACGTACCTACGTACCTGATAATCTCGCGGCGGTCGTACTGTTATACTCCACACTGCTGCTGGCTTGCCTGAAATTATCTATCGTAATATGCAAGCGGGTTCAGGGGAGCCACTCAACATTAAAACACTACACCGTTCTACGTCTGGTATGAACAACTATATTCTGAGACGATAAAAGAAAATCACAGGTTGCACTGTATACATCCTAATTAATAAGTGTTTATCCCAATTAATGGATGATTATCTGTCCACAATATCAGTCAGACGAGCGTACGTGTAACCGACACGACGCGGGTCATTGTTGATGATGCAGAAGCCGAATGATCCCACGAAAGTTCTTACGCTCGTCTCCCATACACAGATATTTGGTGCCAGTCCTCCTTGACACTACTCATAATTTTCAGCACTGTTGACAAAGTTAAATTTACAGTTCTCAGTTCTCACTTGTACGAGCGTGCGCGTAACCGTAGCGGCGCGGTTGATTGTTGATAATGCGGGAACGCGATGATCGAAAGCACGTCCTCACGCTCGCTACAAGACAGTGGCATTTGACTGCACTCTCTTATGGTGACTAATTTCTACTGATTCACATCAGTTCATTCTGGAAGACCGAACACGGCGCGGATGATTGATGCTGTGCGACACGCAACGAGAGGATATATAAATACGTAATTGACGGCACTCCTCATTTTTAATTACATCTTGACGCAATTTCCTCTCAATCATTCGCATATTTTATCACTTTACTGTAACAGCACTTGTAGCAACACATCAACTTCCATACTAACAATGCCTCTCACATGCAGAGCTACCCACAACACAACAGTTCCGTGTCCCGCGCTCGACTCGCAGACGCGGCTGCCCTCAAAGACACTCCGCAACTAAACCAGCGATATGACAGTACGCTTACAAACGCTCAAGAAATATGCATGTGTGAGAAGCTCCTGCTCTCGGGCAGTTATCTCCCAAGCGAGAGTGCACTTCTTTCCACAGAGGACAGAGGGGAAAAAACAGGAGAGAGAGAGAGAGACAAGGGGTAATTAGAATTAACTGCTGTACATGGTGGCAGCCAGAGCAGAAATATTTTGTGTTATTGTTGTGGTCTTCAGTCCAGAGACTGGTTTGATGCAGGTCTACTTGCTGCTCTATACTGTCTAAATCTCTTCATCTCCGAATAACTAGTGCAACCTACATCTTTCCGAATCTGCTTAGCGTATTCATCTCTTGCTGTCTCTACGATTTTTACCCTCCACGCTTCCCTCCAATACTAAATTAGTGATCCCTTGGTGACTCAAAACGTGTCCTATCAACCGATCCCTTCCTTTACTCAAGTTGTTCCACAAATTCCTCTTTTTCCCAGTTTTATACAGTACCTTCTTGTTAATTACGTGATCTACCCATCTAATCTTCAGCATTCTGTTGTAGCACCACAATACGAAAGCTTCTATTCTCCTCTTGTCTAAACTAGTTATGATCCTTGTTTCACTTCCGTACATGGCTACACTCCATACAAATACTTCAGAAAAGCCCTCCTGACGTTTAAATCTATACTCGATGTTAACAAATTTCTCCTCTTCAGAAACGCTTTCCTTGTCACAGCTAGTCTGCATTTTATATCCTTCATACTTCGACAGGCATTATTTCAGGGACTGGTTTACAAAATTTACTTCAAAGGTCTAGTCAAATCTTTGCAAGCTTTCTCCCACAGGAACTTCGGCTATGACTGCGTGGCGCAAGTTGCCTGCCTTTCAGAATCGAGACAGTTCCGTCCAGTTGAAGCTGCTGACAAGAGACGCCTCTGCTGAAAGTGCTAGCGAATTAATGCCATTGGTTTTAGCCAATATCCAGCGTGGGATACTCGTCACACGTGGACTTCGGAGGATTCTGAAGTGCAGAACACAGCTGCTTCGCTCTCTTGTGATCCAGATCTCTAGCAGAACAGGCGTCTTTTTGAGAGTCAGATCCTCTGGCTCTGCATTCCATGACCGGCCACCAACATCAATTAACACGAACCACCTCCCCATCCGTTGTCCACTTAATTAGTAGTTCGACCTCCTAGATTGGCCTAATCCTAGTAACATCCGGCCATAGGGGCGCCCTTGGTATTCTGTACACTAAAATATATTCTCTTGATTTTTACCTAATTTACTGCTCTGCCGTTTAACGGCAGCCATGGATGCCCACATATAATTTCCTGATCGCTCGACCTCCTATACGGTGTCGTCGTAAGCAAACCTCAACAAACCTTTCCCCCTTCCATGCCCTTGTATGCTGCGCAAGGCAGTGTAGTCGCGCAAGGAACAATGAATAGCTTGCATTAGCTTGGCTTCGTATTTCATATTCATCAACAATGCAAATCAGAAACAAAATAAATTTTTATTCTTATTTAATTAATTTTCGCATGCTGAAGACATAATAAAAGTCTAGGTCTGGTACAAACATTTGCCATACGAACAAACGCAGACAATTTTGCAGTTTTTCTCACTCATGCTGCCACGTAATCGCGACTTATTTATTTTCATGTCTGAGAAAAATCTTTTCACACACATATGGTGATCGAAACATTCTGTCACGTTTGCAAACTCAGTGTAGAGACGTGGACACTCTTTCGACAGTTTCACCGTAAAAGAATTTGTCTTTTGTACGGGAATTGTAGCGTACATCGATTAACGGGAGAGAGGGATGGGGGGGGGGGGGGGAGGGGACTCCCAAGTCTCAAAAGCAGCTCAAAATTTTTCGTTTCCTTGCCTGTGAGCTTAGGAGACAGGACGATGTTTTTTGCCGGAATTTCTGTAAATGCAGCCCCACCGAAACAGAAATAAGTTGTTTCTCGCACTGCGGCGTCTTACTGAAGGCAGCGCCCGGAAAATACATTAAAATGCGAGGTCTGCAGTCCATTCCCGACTTTCTAAATTTCGCTCCTCCTTTCTATTTTTTCTTCAGAAATTCAACACTAGTGGGTCTCAATTTTAAAAAATCGTTCCAGGTTTACCAGTTGCTTTACCCGACGCAATTTTCAGTAATATATAAGTTTTAAATACAGTACAGTCACTTGCATCAAAAACTGTTAAATGTGATGCCATTACAATGGGTGCTCCATGTCTGCAGATTTAGCACAGAGTGCTTCTTGATGCGCAAACTGGAAAAAGTAGTTCCTATATAAAAAATAAACTATTTTTATCTAATGAAACATCATATGTCATTTTTTCGCGCTACCACGTATCTGTATTCAGATTACAGAACGTAGGTATTTTTGGAAATATAATACCAGCTGTGGGTCCTTCTGTTATGTTTTCAGCTACAAACGATATTTCGAAATTTCAAATGAATGGTCCATTTTATACCAAGAACCCATGTACAGATGTTACACATTACGAACAGGAGCAATGAGATTAGCGATAAGCTTAAGATCAAAATTGCGAAGCCAAAAAATTCTCATGTCTTGAAAGCAAAATACGCATGGTGGAAGATGCAAGGGGAATATAGGAACTACGGGCAAAGAGGGCAATAGTTGACAAAAGACGTCTCCTAGTATCAAACATAGAACTTTATTTGTGGACGAAATTTCTGAGAATGAGCGTTTGGAGCACAATATTATACACTAACGAATTGTGGTATATGGAAAAAGAAGAGAAACTAAGCGTTTCTGATCTAGTATTACAGAAGTATGCCGAAATTAAGAGGAGTGCTAAGATAAGAAATGAGATGCTCACAACAATCGATGATGAAAGGTAAATGTAGAAAACACGTACGAAAAGGGATAGAATGATAGCATACGTGTTAGACCACAGGGAATAACTTGTATAGCGCTTAACAGAGGTGTGCAAGAGGACAAAGACAAGCATATCCTGCAGATAAACGAAGGAATGTCGTAAGTGCTGATCTGACAGGAAGAGATTAGCTCAGGAGAATAAGTGATAGTAGCTCACATCAAACCACTCAGAAGACGAATTACTCCAAACAAATTTTTCAAAAAAATAATATTTACAGAGACAGCAGATGTCATTGCTGAAAATTGTGAAACCTTTGTAGAAAAGACAATGATACCAGCAAATTTAAGATGAAGAAATTCTTGATAAACATAATATGAAAATGTAATGTATTCCACGTCGATGCTCTGCGGGTTTCTTAACATATATATTGTTGAAGAACTATTTTACATTATTTATTTTTAGGAAATTACGCGATTACAGGTCACTATAATAGCTGTGGTATGCGATAAGAATCCCAGTAACTGACAGGTAAAACGGTTTTGTTAAAGTTTTTCAAGGCAGCAAGACCAAAGACTAGGGACATCCATTGCACTGAGCCGGCTCAGCCACGCAACCAGTCAGATTTCTTCAGTGGTTAAGACACAAAGGGCCCACAAACAGACAGGAGTGTCTTGTGCCATTGAGGTTTTAAATCTGCCCTTCAATTCTCCTTCTGAAATCCGAGGTCAAGCGCCGACATCCGTCTTAACACAGTCGAGTGACAACATTCACTTGACCACCATGGGTGTAACGAATGAATTTTGGCATAAGTCATGTTGCCACTTGATGGCTAGAAAATTTGTGGGTCTGACTGAAAGCTGTATACAAGTCTCTATCGCACACGATGTGTGCTGGTTTATCTTCCACGCAGAACTATAATTTTGCGAGTCATTCAGAAACAGAGAACGACAGCACTATCAGCAAAGGTGCGAAATATTTATCAAATATATGCTTCGTCATACCAGAAGTATACACGCATTTACAATTTTCTGGCAACGAAAAACAAAATAGTCTAAACTCAAAACCTTCATTCAGAACCAATAACGAAGATACTTGTTTCTGAGTAAGGATATCCTCTCCATGCTGGATTTTCTGTAGCTTTCCAGACACTGACCGATACTACGATGTCGCAAAAACATCGCAACACCAAAAAATCATTAACTAGGAGGAATGAAATCTCTGAAATACATTTGCCTATATAACATCTTTCTGTGATTAATACTGCAAGATCATAGGTCAATGTACACGAGAGAAAAGCAATTGCAAATGTGAGATGCTGGTACATTAATAACCGGTGTAGCCGCCAGAGTGTTGAACACAAGCATGAAAACCTGCATGCGTTTTGTTGTACAGATGCCCGATGTCAGTTCGTGGGATGGAGATTAATGCCTGTTGAACTTGGTCGGTGAATATAGAGACGGTTGATGCAGCTTGTGGATGACGGAGGGGTGGTCTAAAGATGTTCCATTTGTGCTCGTTTGGAGACAGATTTGGTGATCGAGCAGGTCGAGGCAAAATGTCGACATACTGTACACCATGTTGGGTTACAACAGCGGTCTGTTGGCTAGGGTTATCCTGTTGGGAAACCCCGGGAATGCTGTTCATGAATGGCAGCACAATAGATCGAGTCACCAGACTGACGTACAAATTTGCACTTAGGGTGTGTGGGGTAACCACGAAATCGTACTCCCGGCCTTAACACCAGGTGGAGATCCATTGTGTCTAGGTCGCAAAGAGGTTGTTTGCCGGTGTTCACCTGGCTTCCTTCTAACGAACACGCAGCCATCCCTGGCACTGAGACAAAACCAGCTTTCATCCGTAAAGTTTGCAGACCTCCACCTTGCCCTCCAAAGAGCTCTCGATTGACATCACTGGCGCCGCAAATTTTCTGTTGGTTTGGAATGCATGCTACAGGGGTAGCACATCGGTGCTGTCCTTGAAGTAACCGATGCTCCGGAGCCACACGCCGATTATAATACCGTTCTCTCTCGATAGTGACACGTGGCCGTCTGGAGCCTTGCCTTCTTGCGAAGGTACATTATCGTGACTACCGCTGCCAGCAATCGAGTTCAGTGGTTAAATTCCCACGAAGTCTCTCTACAATGTCGCTGAATGAGCACCTAGCTTCTCGCAGACTTGATACGAGACAACGTTCAAACTCAGTGAGGTATTGATAATGGCGGCTTTGTCGCCTTAAAGGCATTCCTGACTGACATCAACTCGCCATGTTCGATGGCAAAGGTGAATAATACTCACGACCGTTACAGCGTGTATGTAAAGCAAACGTGATTTGCATCACCACAAAGTCGGTACTGGCGTCACGCTTATGCGACTGGAGCGAAATCTGAACAGACTTCGTCAGCGAGATGCCCAAAAACGCCTACCAAACTTTGTTTATGTTACAGAACATGTTATTGCGATTTATTTTTCTCTGTCAGTGAATAAATCTAATGGCCGTTATATTAAACGAGCGAATCTTGCAATCAACGTTTACAATGATTTACATTCACATTACATATATTCTGATAGCTGAGAAAACCATACATTTCCATACTAGTAATCGAACCAATCCTGAATAGAAACTGCATTTTTATTTCGCCCCATCTAATCAGTCGCACTTGAATATTTCAAAGACATAGACATGGCACAGAGTTTGCACACCTCAGAGATAGACTGTATCCTTTTTCATGGTACAGCGCTGCAGTCACCCAAACCCATCCATGTGATCTTTCGTCTTTTAAAAACATAGTTTTGTGTAAGAGTCTCTGAAAAGCAGAGAGTTATCACTGGTAGTGAACGATTACCGCTAATCATCTACCACGATCACGAGTTTCAACGTGTATCTTTCAGTTTATGGTGTAATTGTCATCTTACGCTGATAACGTTGAAGTTATAAAAATCATTTACCTTACAGCTCCGAAGCAAGCACACCATCTTCAGAATATCTTACCTGGAAAAAAGGAAAAGAAACTTGTTACTCCGCAGTTGAAAAAATTGGAAAATGTAAGTAATGGAGCTCACAACAGCACATTTATGTGAATGCTAATAACATCTGAAATAATGGCTTCATTTGCGAACCCGTGAAGAAAATAATCCTGGGTCTTTGCTTTTCAACTTATTCTTTTGATATCTTCTAGTCAGACACTACTCTGTTCACTACAGTTGTACAGAAATGTGAATAAACATAAATACATTATATGTTAGTAAAGCGTTCATTAGTTCCATGATCGTTACAGCGTGTATTTAAAACAAACATTATTTGCGTTCTCATGGTGTCGTCACTACTAGGTACCCACTCCGTTGCGGAGAGAACGCACATTTTCAGACATAATCTTAAGGCTATGCCAATTTTTCATAAACGTGAGAAGTGTGCTGGAGCTCAGAGACAAACAAAATCAAACTGCAAAGGCTAATGGACATCAAAATGTACTCGAGTTTCAGACAACTTTCGCAGTCAGCGTGGCTGTATGTAATTTAAATATTTACATTAACTGTAAACATAATAGCAAGACAAGTTGTGAAATGTTCCTTTGTCGTTACTTGGAAGATAAAAAGTCTATAGAGTTCAAACGTTTTGCAGATAACCCCCATATGAGGTGGAAAACACTTTGGAGAAAGTAAGAAAAAGTCACCTATTACTCTGTGGCTTTTTGAGAGAATATCTTTATCTGGAACTGTTCATTTCAATGCACATTGTCCACGTGTAAGACTTAGAAAAGTCAACAGCCATTGCAAATCAAAATTACAGTTTAAAGACTGAAAGTAGGCCTGTGATTTCGCTCACAATCCATACATGGTGCTGATCTTGACGAATGGATTTCTGGGGCATGTTGATGATGAACTTGTACGTTCAATATTTGTAGTGTACCACCCGTGGTTTACAGATATAACGTCTTGGGTTCAGGATTCGATCGCAGACACAGCTTAATACCTTGAGCCCCAGTGAATTACACCCGAAACAGCCAAACTTATTTTTTTTTTTTTTACGTACGTGTAAAAATGTTTTGCATCAGCTCAGTTCCGAGAGTTCCGGAACCCGTACAGAAAACTGGAATACAGATCGACATAAATATCATTTCCGCCCTTGTTACTGCTCATGAAAACCACACATTACATGTTGTACCACCATACAGCGAGACCTTCAGAGGTGGCGGTCAAGATTACTTTACACACAGGTACCTTTAATATCAAGTAGCACATCCTCTTGCACTGATGCATACCTGTATTCGTCGTGTCATCCTGTCAACTAGTTCATTAAGCCACTATTGATCCAGATTGTCCCCTCCTCATTGGCGATTCGGCGTAGATCCCTCAAATTGATTGGTGGGTCACGTAGTCCATAAATAGCCCTTTTCATTCTATCCCAGATGTCTAGAGAACTTGCTGGCCACTCCACTCTAGCGATGTCGTTATCCTGAAGGAAGTCATTCACAAGATGTGCACGATGTGGGCGCGAATTGTCGTCCATGAAGATGAAAGACCTAGCCAATATGCTACCGATAAAGTTGCACTATCGGACGGAGGACTGCATGCACGTATCGTACAACCGTTACGGCTCCTTCCATGACCACGAACGGCGTACGTCGGCCCCACATAATGCCACCCCAAAACAGCAGCGAACCTCCACCTTGCTGCACTCCCTGTACAGTGGGTCTAAGGCGTTCAGCCTGACCGGGTTGCCTTCAGACACGTCACCGACGATTTTCTGTTTGAAGGTATATGCGACACTCATCGGTGAAGAGAACGTGATGTCATGCCTGAGCGGTCCACTCGGCATGTTGTTGGCCCCATCTGTACCGTGCTGCATGGTGTCGTGGTTGCAAATATGGACCTCGCCATGGACGTCGGAAGTGAAGTTGCGCATTATGCAGCCTATTGTGCACAGTTTGAATCCTAACACGACTTCCTGTGGCGGCACGAAGAGCATTATTCATCATGGTGGCGTTGCTGTTATGGTTCCTCCGAGCCATAATCCGTAGGTAGCGGTCATTCACTGCAGTAGTAGTCCTTGGGCAGCTTGAACGAGGCATATCATTGACAGTTCCTGTCTCTCTGTATCTCCTCCATGTCCGAACAGCATCGCTTTGGTTCAATCAGAGACACCTGGACACCTACATTGTTGGGAGACCTTCCAGGCACAAAGTAACAATGCGGACGCGATCGAACCGCGGTATTGACCGTCTAGGCATGGTTGAACGTCCTGGTGGAATGACTGGAACTGATCGGCTGTCGGACCCCCTCCGTCTAAAAGGCGCTGCTTATGCATGGTGGTTTACATCTTTGGGCATGTTTAGTGACATCTCTGAAGAGTCAGTGGGACTGTGTCCGTGATACAATATCGACAGTCAACGTCTATCTTCAGGAGTTCTGGGAACCGGGGTGTTGCAAGACTTTTTCTGATGTGTGAATTTTTATTTTTTTAAAGTACCAGTGCCTTTCGCGTGAAACCACCGATGCTATTGCAAGACCGAAAGTCCACGCTGTACCCTGTGGTACGTGTACGGCTGTAGGGCAAAGCAACATTCGCTTACAGCATTGAGTGGAACAGTGGATCAGGCTGCGCGGAGTGTGGAAGAAACATGTCTTTATTGTTTTTTACATGCGGTTTTTGCATCCTGATCATATTGAGGTGTTAACTGACAGTGAAAACAAGCATACCTAAAGTTTTTATAAACTAAATTTCAGTTTGTATAACAGCTATTATGACTGGATTCGACAGAAAGCTACAGGTATGTACGTCCACAGTTAATTTTTTAATCACATGTAAGTTTACGAGATTTCGGCCCTTTTTTGCTTGTTATTTAGGACTATAACTTGTTTTAGGCACTGTGTGTTTACGGTAGTTTCTAGATGCTACCAACGATATGAACGTCCGTTTTTGGAAGAAGAGCCGGCCGGAGTGGCCGAGAGGTTCTAGGCGCTACAGTTCGGAACCGCGCGACCGCTACGGTCGCACGTACGACTCCTGCCTCGGGCATGGATGTGTGTGCTATCCTTAGGTTAATTAGGTTTAAGTAGTTCTTAGTTCTAGGGGACTGATGACCACAGCAGTTAAGTCCCATAGTGCTCAGAGCTATTTGAACCATTTTGGAAGACGAAATTCCAAGGGATTTGGATTCAGATACATCTAGGCCAAAAATGGCCCTGAGGACACTTCTGTGAATCCAGAATGAGTTTTTCACTCTGCAGTGGAATGTGCGCTGATATGAAACTCCCTGGCAGATTAAAAGTGTGTGCCGGACCGAGACTCGAACTCGGGACCTTAATCTTTTCTTTCAGGAGTGCTAGTTCTGCAAGGTTCGCGGGAGAGCTCCTGTTGAGTTTGGAAGGTTGGAGACGAGGTACTGGCAGAAGTAAAAGCTGTGAGGACGGGGTGTGTGTCGTGCTTGGTAGCTCAGATGGTAGAGCACTTGCCCGCGAAAGGCAAAGGTCCGGAGTTCGAGTCTCGGTCCAGCACACAGTTTTAATTTGCAAGGAAGTTTCGCTGCTGTGAATGTTCTCCTCATGCGAGTACCTCAGAAACTTCGTCTCCTTTGCCAGGCCGTGGACTACTCATTAGTAATGCAGTTAATGAGATGTTGACGATGACAGTGAAGATCTGGCTGTTATGATAAACTCACTAATAATATGGTATTGATCGTACACAGTAGCAATTGTGCATGACTTCTCTGAAGAGAACGGATCGATTGTTGTGAGCTGTTAATATCCCGTGGAAGTGTTAATGAGCATTTTTTCCACAGGTAGTGATGGCAGATTCATTACTGTACGGCCTAGTGATTCCAAAGTGAAACCGTCTCCATAAAATAGTCGGTTGTTTTCGTTTGGACAATTTCTTTGTATTAGTTCATTACAATGACATTAGTTGTTAATGTTGTGAAAAAATTAAAATTATATTTTTTCACATTGTTTGAATAAAAATCGTCGACAATGGCAGCCAAATACTTCCGGCAAGAACAGTCTTGCTCGTTCTGCCAACGGTCTTGCCAAAGAGGGGGGATGACACGGCCGAGTTTCTGGACAGTCTATTCCCCTTGGGGTGAGAAACTGCCCATTAAAGGAAAGAAGAATCAGCTATGATCAGCAGCATGAGGATGCAGAAGGCAGTGGGAATCACTGCATTAAGGGTAACTAATGTGCATCCACACGGCGTGGCATATAATTAAAAGAGTAAGAGATTCCGGATTGATCCCCCATTTGGATTTCCATAATGGCCTGCCAGTGGGGAAGTAACTACGATAAAAAGATGGAATAACCAACGAGAGGGAAACATTCGATGGTTCGGAACGTGAAGTGTCAGACGTCTGACAGTGACTGAGAATGCTGAAAGGCTGTAAAAGGAAATGGACAGGCTCTCTAGACACTGCGGGGGTGAGTGAAGTGAAATGGAAAGAATAAAAGGAATTCTGTCAGACAAATATAGGGTAGTATCAACAGCAGCAGAAATGGCGTACCGGGAATAGGGTTCGTTATGAACAAGAATGCTGGACAGAGAGTGACTTACCGTGAATAGTTCACCCGTAAGGTCATTCTCATCCATATCGACAGCATATCAATAGCAGTAATTGAGAAATTCATCCTGACGCCAAAATCATAAAACTAACAGGCAGAAAAAGTATATGAGTATATTTGAACGGGTAATTCAACGAGTTAAGGGAGATGAAAATCTAATAATCCTGGAAGGTAAGACCGCTGCAGCAGAAGAAAGTGTAAAGAATTGCGGGAGAGAGGAGAAAACTAAATAGCTTCTCCAATAAATTTCAGCTAGCAATTGATCTTCAAGAATAGCTAGAGAGTGAGGTGTAGTTGGAAAAGGCTTGGAGACACGGGAGACTTCCAGCTAGATTACATAATGGTCTAAGATTCCGAAATCAGATACGGGATAGCATGGTGTAAATGGAGCAGATATAAATTCAGCTTGTTGTGTGTTGACTACTCGTCGAGTATGGAAACCTGCTTTCTTGGATCGCTAGACAACAATTTAAGCAAATTACAGTAATATAAATGGCAATACTTAACTTTGGGAATTTACAATGGTGTTGCGCAAGCAATTGGCGACAGTTCATGTAAGAAGTCTCTTCAGTATAGGCAATACTCAATACAAGTGAAATTACACAGTTCTCAAGTCGCTGCTGCAAAGGTCGTAGATCGGCTATTCTTCCAGTGAGCTGCGGCCAGAAGAAACACCGCTTATGTTCTCTTCGCCTAGAGGCCGCTGTTGTCTCTGTGTCGTTCTAGAGAGGGGTCGCTTAGCGTACTATTATTGTCTGACGTCGTCTCGCAGCCCTCTCTTCTCTAACGGTCTAGACCGTCGTGCAGGGGCTTGATTTTACGCCGGAACACAGCTCACAATATAGTAACGATGAAGAGTATATTGAAGCTTAAGAGAATCGCCTGGAAGAATTAACGCGGAAAAAAGCAGGGTTTTTAAGAAGTGAGTGTTGACGACACATGTTTGAACCTCTCTAAGCCTATAGATAGTGCGATAATTAATACTACAGTTGGTTGAAGTGGGATTTGGACAGTAAAACATAGACACAAGGAAGGTTACTTCCAAAAACACCTCTGGTAACACAAGAAACCCTTCAGCTGATCGACGTAAGAGGAAAAAAATCTGTGAAAGACGGAAATACAACGGTGAAGCTCACTAAGAAATGAAGCTAGTAGGATGTGTTGGAAAGCCAAGGGGAAATGTCTGAATGAGAAATGTAAAGGAATCGAATAATAAATTGTCGACGGAAGGACTGACAAGGGAAACGCAAAACGAATTTCAGTGAATTTAAGAGTAAACGTGACAGCGTGATAACACTAGGATTGCAAAGCAGAAAACAGAGCGAGTAGGTTAATATAGTACATTGAAGGCAGTACAAGGGCGAGGATATGTCTGATGACATGCAACATGAAGAAATGGGAATCGATATGGAAGACGTAGAGGACCCCACTATTGGAGTTAAAATTTAACAAAGCTTTGGAAGACATGGCATCAAGTAAGGCAGTATGGGTAGATAACATTCTTTCGGAATTAATAAAATCACTGTTGGAAGTGGAACCACACGACTGTTCTAGTTGGTGTGTAGAATATCTGAGAGTCGAGACATTCCATCAGCCTGTTTGGAAATATTTCATCCACACAAATCCGTTGACAGGAACACCAAATATGTCTGAGAAGTATCTGACAACTCACGCATGAAAAGTGCTGACACTAATAATACATAGAAGAACAGAAAAGAAAAAAAAAAATACTGAGAATCTCTTACGTAACGGTAAAGGCACCCGGGTGGCGGTTGTCATGTTGAGGTTAGAGATTAGATTAATTATTCATTCCACAGACCCACAAAACAGGGAATCCTCCTGGGTGTGGAACATGTCAGATAAACACATTACAAAAATGTAATTAGAAAAAAACTTGAGTTTCATTAATTTTAATGATCCTCAGTCAATAATGTACATGAACTAAATTTAAACTTCTAATATTTACAGGTTTAATACTTACATCTGCTTTCATTAACTCCATCATTCACACAGTAGCTAGTTACTTGGCTATTACAACCAATTGATAATATAAGCAAGATTTAAGAAAAATTAATACTTATTCATATTATATTTCGACCTGGATAAAGTGTTCGACAGTGAAAAGTGGAGCAAGATGTTCGACGTTCTGCGAAAAATCGTAGTAAGCTATAAGAAAAGACCGGTATTTACAACAACAGTTGATTCTCTTAAGAATCGAACTCCTGTGTATAAAACAACTTAAAACTTTTGAGTACTTTAAAACTGAGGTAGTGCATTAAATATTTGACGTTATGCATAAACGTGGAAAAAGATGGAAATTACATTTAAAGTTTGTTGCAAGTCGCTAAGTACTGTCATTATGAACTAGCGGAGGAGTATAGTGTGGGTAATTTGCGCTCCGTTTTAAGCAAAAGCTAGTTTTTCACCCATATAAATTATATAATTTTGCTGGTACATGCAGTGTCGTTTGTGGATACCCTGTGTAAAATGGGTTTCAGTTGTAAAGAAGTAATGAACTGAAGAAAAGTGTCACTGGATGAACATCGATAACATAGTAACCGATAAACGTTTCTCCATTTAGTCATTTTGTGGGTTGTGTCAGCGAGAAAATGGTACATCGGTACTTTAAACAGACTGTAATGTTCCTTGGAAGTAAGTAAATGCTCTCATTCTCAACTACTGGATCAAAATCGTCTGCGTTATTTGCACGTTGTGAACTACGCTGTCTAAAGACACATACAAAGTGTCTAACGATAATACTTGTCTCACTGTGATTTAAGATAAGAATGTGTCTCTTAAGGAGTAGACTACGACATGATTTTTAAATTCTATCTGTAGCTGCACGTTGTGTCCCAGTTACGTTATGACTGCTCGTGTGGAAATCCCAATTGCACTGTTATCTCGTGGCGAATTGCGGAATTACTATCCTTGATGTTTCAAAAAGAAGCTATGTAGAAAGTCAAAGTGTTAGCAATGCTGCAACAGGCATGATGAAGGTGAATGTAACAGTACGTGTCGGACACTCTTTGGAAAATGGCTATGGAGCAGTGAGGCAACAGCAGCTTTTTGAGTCCTCCAGCGTTTGTGGGCGAGAATTCATCGAATTCGATCCGAATACCGAGAGGAAGGTCCCTTGTTGCTCCCCCACGAGGACACTCCAGCCCACAAAGCGAAAACTGTGGCGAGGTTTTGGTCAGTAGGCGGATTACAGTCCTGGATCACACACTGTATTCGTCAGATTTGTCCCCATTCGACAACTGGTTGTTCCCCCAATTGAAGTTGGCAGTGGAAGGACAATTAAAGATATCAAAAAAATTACATTGCAGTACTAAATGAAACTCCAAAACAGGACTATTGTGACCATTTCAAAACAGTTTTAAAACGTTTTCAGTTGTATTTTGGTTCAGAGTTTGATAACTTTGAATAAATACAATGATTTTGGGAACATAATCGGCAACTTTCATGTTTCACAGTCACTGTCCTAACGGAACAGGGACACACTGTATACGTGAAACGCTAAAACTCAAGTGGTTACACAGACAGCCTGCAAAGGAGACCAAGTGACAGTACCCTGGGTTAGTCGCTTATCGGTACGTGTGCGACAGCATGCACTGCACAACAAGTTTCAAAACGCCACGCACAAAAGCGAGATTTCTCCGGAACTCATACTTCAGGTTCTATCAGTGATACACAGGTAAGAAGCACTCTTATGGATAGCCCTTAGGAGAGGGTCAAACTATCAATAATACACACTTCCTTTGCTTAGGCAGCTGAGGGAAGGCACTATTAGTACATGAACGGTTCCTTAGACAAACTCCAACAAAAATGTTATTTTTCAATTGTTTTGAACCTATATGTAGCCGCGGTTTCAGAGACGGCTAGACACAGGAAATGAGCCACAAACATGCCTGAAATTTTTGCGATGCATCCTTAATATACCAACCTCCAAGATCTTTCGAAATTTTGTTGATAACTTTATCCATTTGCGGGATAAATACGTTGAAATTTCCCTCACTTGTACACGAAAATTATGCACGCAAAATCTGCAGTGAGGCGAAATCTAAATAATAAATGACTGCAGCAAATTGATCAACGTTATATTCCTTAGGTGTTTACCTAGAACCGCCATCTTCCGATTTTCGAAAATCTTTGTCCTTTATCGATAAATATCTGATAAATATCAGATAACTTCGTTTTTGGTTAACAAAACCGAGCTCCAGATGCCCAGTTTGATATGCATGGCAAATGAGTGTCATTTTTATGATACAATCCTAAGATCCCGATCTCTATCAGTCTCGAAAAGTTTCTTGATATCCTTCTCCGTTTCCGAGATACAGAGGTTCAAAGTTACTCTACTTGCATCTGTATAATCCGATGTGAGGCGATAACTTAGCGTATAAAGTGATCTATCACGGAGAAAATACCGTATGTCACCGGTATCATCAGAATGTTTCAAAAACTCCATGCAAAATGTTTGTCCTCGTTAAATCTTTTGTGAGATGTAAAATTAGTTTTGCGTTATTTCAGTTTCACATAAGTAAGGTAGGAAAACTTTGCTGGCCCGTAAAGTTCTTTTCAAGAGAATGTCATGCCTTGCTGTGGAAAGAAAAAGAAGAGAACCAATAAAAACGTGCTCCAATCGGAATACACAAATGGGGACTATGCTCCCTTTAAAAGGCTTTGACGGAAAAGTGGGATACCAGCTGCCACATTCTGTCTTAATCACCTTTACAAATTTTCTCTAAAGATACGGCATGCGAACATATTTGAGTTAGAAACTTCCTGGCAGATTAAAACTGTGTGCCGGACGGAGACTCGAACTCGTAAAGTTTGCCTTTCTCAGATGGCAGAGCACCTGCCCGCGAAAGGCAGAGTACCCGAGTTCGAGTCTCGGTCCGGCACACAGCTTTAATATGCCAGGAAGTTTCATATCAGAGAACACTCCACTGCAGAGTGAAAATCTCATTCTGGAAATATTTGAGTTTTTTTTATGCTGAGAGGCAAGGAGGGAGTGGTTGTGCGAAATGGACGGAAAAGTAATCAACTCAGAAAGGCGGTGGACAAACGTTATGGTATAGAAATAGAGAAGCGGACCATGCTAGTAGGACGGAAACAAAGAGAAGCAGAATGAGGAAATTTGTGAGAGCCAGTGATAATGAGAAACAGTGTGTGTGACAAACACAATGACGAAGAAGTAATGGCAGTGAGAAGAGACAGCAGCAGCGGGTGGAACGAATTAGACAACAGCACTAAGAGAGAACAAGGTGACAATGATAGAGACAATGGTAGTAGTAGAAGCAGTAGTAGTAATAGCAGAACGAAGGAGAGTGTGACTCTGAGACAGCAGTCAATACCAGTTACAGAGATACAGGGAGACATTGAAAGCGAGATGGGCTAAATGAGTGAATGAGAATGCGCAAGTGCGAGCAACTTACAGCGATGGACTAGTGGGAGTAAACGAGTTACAGTTAGGGGAGCTTGTAGAAATGGGATGTGAACTGCATGTTAAAAAGAGCGCGAATATGTTCACACGTCAAATTATTTAGTCAAATTTTCAGAGGTCCTGAGACTCTGGTACCTCAGGTTGCAGTCAGAGTCTTCTAAAGAGGAGCACATTCGCCTATCTTGTTCACCGATAGAAACATTTTTCCACTGGTTAATAGAGATGTAGAAGAATGAAGAGGAGATAATAAGAATCGAAGACCAGAACGAGGAGCTTGGATTAAAAATGGTGTGAGAAAGGGCTGTACTTCTTCCCCCTATTGTTCGTGCTATGAATAGAAGAAGCAATGACAGAAATCAAATAAATGTTCAAGAGTAGGATTAAAATTCAGGGTTATAGGATATCAGCGAGATTCGCTGATGAGATTGCTGACGTCAGTGAACTTGAAGAAGAATTTTAGGGTCTGTCGAATGGAATGAGTAGGATACAGATTGAGAGTAAAACTTAAGAAGGCGCAAATAATAAGGAGTAGCGGAACTGACAATCGCAGGAAACTTAAGATCAAACTCGGCGACCACAAAGTATACTTACGTTGTGAAGCCAAGTGGTAGATGAAGGACGAAACAAGAAAGGCATAGGAAGCAGTCCAGTGCAGGCAGAAAGAGCATTCATGAGTAAATAAGTGCTCCACGATCAAACATTGGCCCGAATTCGAGGAGAAAATTTCTGAGAATAGTATATATGTTTGGAGCACACCATTATGCGGTAGTGAATCATGAACCATATGAAAAAGAGAAAAGGAGAAAACTCAATCATTTGAGATGTATCACAGAAGGATGTTGAAAAGTAAGTGGACTTATAAGGAATAAGAAGGTTCCCCGCAGAATCGGCTGCAGTAAGAAATGCAAACAGAAGGAAAATGCAAACTTACATTCTTCATAGACGGGTAGTATTTCAACATTATCTTCGTTGGTGTGCATTGAACTCACACAAACCTCTATCAGCAAAGGGCCGACTGAATGACCATTGTACATTTTCCTTATGTTTCAATATGTTTATTGTCAATTCAAGCAGCTACCTGCACTGTCTACTAATACATGGTTTCGTACTATGTAATTAATAACAGCATGTTTTGTGAATGGCCTTGGTCTTGAGGAGAAGAAATGGTTTACCGATTTAAAAAATTTTGAGTGCTATTTTAAAAAGTAACTTTTGCTTTATATCAGCTTACCGAACAAGATTACAAGAAAGTCAATCACACTGGTTAATCTCCTCATGGAAACATAAGAATATTTAATTCATGTGTCACATATTTTTTATTTTGCTTCTGGACAAAAACTTGTTAGCAATGATCAAGATAAATGGTTTATGCCAAAACTGCGAAGTGGTGTCACGTAGCAGTTGATGCCCAAATCGTTGGAGCCTACTTGAAGATCCCAGCAATTACTATAGTCAATTCTTTAACGCTACATGAAAAATGTCGACAGTATTCACTACTGTCAATGTTTGCAGTGCTAATTACTCCTTCTTCTCCTTTCCTTTTAACACACCATGAGTGACCAGTTATTTCTGCAACCTTGGTCGCTTTCTTTAGGTGGCTCATGACAGTGAAGTCAACTTAGAAGAAACGGAATATCATAAAACTATTACCGAAAGCCATCTCAACACTGGTATGGAAGAAATAGCAGTCTCCGGAATCTACGCAGCAGTAGCGTAGCGGAGGGCAGTCCACATTCCATAAAAAATGCGATGTTCAAGACGCTAAAAGGATTTCTTTTTGTCTAGATAAGATCTGAAGACTGTGTGAAAGTAGAGAGATTCAGACCATGGGACCAGCAGTTGGACACTGTGGTGACACGCAGGAATGTTCACTTAAATCCATGTAACTTGTTCTGTGATCGGCTCACAGTAATTATTTCAGTAGATTGCAAGATTTTCCGCACGTGCCTATGTGCAAGGATTTTGGTTGGACATTGCTGGAAAAATATCATACGGTGGGAGAGTCTATCTTCCTTCTTTCCTGTGCCACACCATTATTGGTTAATGGACGACTCATGTGAGTAGGATATTGTTAAAATTGTTTATAACGTCATTATTGTCCAGATCTCGCAAGGACTGCTATAGTTGGCCAGTGAGACTTCTATCTTGTCAGGACCAGCTAACTGGTGGAGTGAAGTGAGAACACACCTGCTTCAGGGACGCCAAGGAAACCCTTGTTGCAGGGACATCAAAGAGTATACTTTCACTAGGTCGTGGCAGAAAACTGTAGAGAGAGGTGTCCCCGACAAAGCATTGTATATAGGCTGAGCTGGAATTTCGAGTTGTTTTTATAAGTGACTATGCCATTGGTGCCTATCCGTTCGTGTCACTTGACTCTGAAGACTGCAGAATTTGCAAATGCCTTAACACAGGTCGTTTGTTTAAACTGTAGGCGAGGCTAAAAATATTGGTTCAAATGGCTCTGATCACTATAGGACTTAACCTCTGAGATCATCAGTTCCCTAGAACTTAGAACTACTTAAACCTAACTAACCTAAGGACATCACACATGTCCATGCCCGAGGCAGGATTCGAACCTGCGATCGTAGCGGTCGCGCGGTTCCAGACTGTAGCGCCTACAACCGCTCGGCCACTACGGCAGACTGACAGTGCATTTAACGACCGGTTTCATAGCCTAGAAGCCTTCAGCAGTTTCTTAAATTTCTCTCCAGTTGATTTAAAATTTTTTATGGTGTTGGAGCTATTCACTATAATACAGGGTGATTATAATTAAAGTTAAACTTTCAAAACGTTGTAGACGTAACACTACTGGTCAGAATGTCGTCAAATTGCGTGTTATGTCCTTAGGTTGGTTAGGTTTAAGTAGTTCTAAGTCTAAGGGACTGATGACCTCAGATGTTAACAGAACATTACAGGAGACGGGGGAAAACGTGTGGCAGAAGAGAAAAAGTAGTGTGAAAATTGATCAGTAGATGTCAAAATAAGTAAATGAAAATACCTGTTATGCACACGACGCACTGAAGTTCGTATAAATCTGCCGAGTACATGGCTTTTCCTCCTTTGACATCTGCGATGTTCGCCATGGATGTCTCGATGCAGGATCGCGCTTCGCTTGCAAAACTGTATTACGAGAACGATGACCGTGCACACGTCGCTCAGCAGAAGTTCCCCGACACTAAAGGGTTTGAAAAAAGACGTTGGTCTAATGACTGCCGTGGGTCTGGAGAAAATGACTCCAAAATTCGAAATGATGGCTTCTTTTGGTGTGCAACCTGGTAGAGGGAGGAAACGAACTGATTGGACGTCAGTGGAAGCAATGGCTATAGCAGTGCAGGAGGAGACGAGTGGTGGAGTGGAAACGTGTAGAGGACGGATAATTGCCCGAACATTGGACATACCCGTGAGCACGGTGCTTAAAATCATACGAAACATCCTTTTTTCCTATGCATTCAAAATTACCCATGTACACGAGCTACTTTCTGTTCACCCGCCAACAATTTCTTCCTCCCACGGAAGTGGACGACGATTGCCCTTGGAAGATTTTGTGGTCAGACGAAGCCCACTTCCATCTGACACGATATGTCAATACGCAGAAGTGCAGAACACGTGCAACGGAAAATCCACACCCAAATCAACCGGCACCACTTCATCCTGAAAAGGTGACTGTGTGGTGCGGGTTTACGGCATCATTTATCATAGGGCCATATTTTTCCGAAGAGACAGGTGCTTCGGGTCCTGTTACCTGTACCGTCACTGGTAAGCGCTGTGAGTGTATTTTGCGCAACGACGCCATTCACATCATTACAGCTCTTCAACAACATTGATGTGTGATGGGATCATTTTTATGCAAGATGGCGCATCTCCCCACATTGATAATCCAGTTGAGCAGTTGCTGAGTCACTATTTCGGAAATGCTACAATTATCAGCCGCCATTTCCCTACCGTCTGGCCGTCTCGATCATCTGATCTTAATCCGTGCGACTTCTGGCTGTGGGTCTATCGGAAAGATGTTGTATTCAGTGTTCCGACTGCTAACTTAACTGCATTGCAAACTTAGCTGTATTCTGAACGCGAGCCCGGAAACACTTCGATCAGCTGGGGAACATGCTGATTTTCGATTTCAACTTGTTGCAGAAAACGGTGGACAGCACATTGAACAGGTTTTGTGGCACTCAAACGGCTATTAATAATCCGATTTGGTTTTGCTTGATGCTTTTCACGCGGTGTTTGGCCTCAGGACAGTTAAAAATCGATTTTTTTCGTCCGATGTGATATTACCTTATCGTGGTAGATGGGCTTACATAACTGACAGTATCACACTTGTACACCTATCCACACTTAGTAGTACAGTTTGTTTAACGTCTAACGTACACCTTAAGCGTTGTTGTATGATTCATTTGTTATTTGTAATCTACCAATATTAAATTTTGATGCTTACAGTGCCATCTATTGCTACATTTTGTAACTATTTATTTTCCTTCTGCCATACGTTTTCTCCCTTCTCCGTTAATATTCTGTTGCAATTTGACGTCATTCTGGTCAGTAGTGGTATTTCTGCAGTGGTTTGAAAGTTTAACTTTAATTATAATCACTGTGTACATCAACAGATAAAAGAGGTCCGAGTTACACCAAGTGTAAACCGAACGGCAGGAATTCCGAGAGAAGTAGCGGGTAGACATACATAATACTTCCAATGTAAAGCTAATTTTCAAAACATTTTCCTTTGCCGTGTACTGCTGCGCGTTCCAAAATTGGTAATCGGTCAAGTTCAGATACAAAATACGTTCGGATCAACCAGTAGTAACAAGGCAGGTGTTGAACGCCGAGTCGACCAGCCAATTCCAGGTGCTGCGCGCTGCGTCCATCAATCACTGTAGGTGATTAATTGCTTCGGACACTGTCGACCGCAATCTGACAAAGACAGGTTGCTGTGTAGCTACTATTGACTCAAAGATACTATGTAACTGAACACGTATTAACACGGGAAAATTCCCATAGTGAACTGTAGTGTAAGGCATTCTAATAATTGAGACATCGCAGGTTTCTCAAACCGACAATATCTCAGCCCGTCACAAAAGCTGATTTTCATCAAATAAGTAATTCTTTATCGCATGAAATAAAACCATCGTGTGTGTTTTGTGGTATAATTTCATTGTCGACTGTCGATCACTGAAGTAAAATTGATCACCACCACTAGCAAGAGACGCTTTGACCCTAAACTAAGTTGGTATTACGAAAATTTTTTGTTTTATGCGTAATACCTGTTGGAAATAACTGTAGTACATTTCTGAGACCTTACTGCTCTCACATGTACCACCCAATCTTCCTGATATGGTATTTTAGTATTCACGTTAAAAGTTCCTATTTAGAATGTTGAAACAGCCAAATTCATCACTCCACAATTTGATGGCATGAAATGAGTATCTACAACACTTAAAGACCATAACATATTTCATGGGGACTTATTTGTTTGGCTACTTCCAAAATAATTGTGTCGAGTATCAACGAGAGAATATATGATGCAGTATGTGAATTCATTTAACGATCATTTTCAAAAGTAACCTTCTTTCATCTGGTGCCAGAGAGTAAAAGATCACGTTTAACACATACAATTGTATACCAAATGCAACAAGTGAACTAATAATTTTATTTTACGTTAGAAATGTTATATCCTCGCAAAATCTAAGACCAGACTTGTAATCAGCACAAAATTTCCGTTAATATTAAACATCATTTCACAGTCGTTTTATCTGTATAAAAATTACATACATTACGTTGCGCGGCAATGGCAGAACGAAAGTGGGAGGAATGTCGGACTTACATATTAATATTATGATTAATTTAATGTACAAAGGATAAACTCTTGCCGGCCGCGGTGGCCGTGCGGTTCTAGGCGCTCTAGTCCGGAGCCGCGCTGCTGCTACGGTCGCAGGTTCGAATCCTGCCTCGGGCATGGGTGTGTGTGATGTTCTTAGGTTAGTTAGGTTTAAGTAGTTCTAAGTTCTAGGGGACTGATGACCACAGCAGTTGAGTCCCATAGTGCTCAGAGCCATTTGAACCATTTGATAAACTCTTCCATGTAAAAATTATATACATTAAAACACTGCTAGGCATCAGGTAGCTTGATTCTACTAAAAAGTACATATTTGTACTTCGTGTTTATGATCTCCCATCCCTTAAAATGATGAGGAAAAGAATCTTCATACATTTATTTTTTAGAGGCGCCACAGGCAGTTCAGAGTGAGTTAATGTTGTGGTAGGTTGTTGTAAATGACAATACCTGTACTTCTGTAATTTCCTTTCAAAGTTAGGTTGCCATTACAGCGGATGGTGTGAACGTGTGCGTGAACTATGCTTACACATTAAATATAATTATATCTAGACATGTTTCGGCTTCGTGCTTTGTAAACGAGACACAGTGCCAACATACGTGAATCCTGAGACCAAACTCCTAAAAATAGACAAAAATCGGTTCAATTCATCGTTGGAAGCAATAAATTCCACAACATTTATTTGTGGAGTAATAGTGTGGGTATTCAGAATTAAGCCGTTTATTAACATCTAGATTAGAAGACACCACAGTATCTTCAACTTAATGATTCCCGATGGTTGTAATCGTTCACCTTTTATGTCCTGAAATTTATTACAGTGTTTGTCTTTAGCTTAAACAAAAGTACAATGAATCATTTTCATGTGTGAGCGTGTGATGTACTGATAAACACTCCTTTACCAAGCTTAATATCCTACGAACGCATCTGAGTAGTCTGAATTGTAAATTCGTGGCTACGCAGGTTAGTGTTAGGGTAGTGTTGTATTCTATGATAATCGAAATGACAGGAAAAGAAAAGAAGTGCCATAACATGTGTCACTCTTCTCGAACAAATACGAGGTCGCTTAAAGTAAGCCTTCGATGCATATTACGTTGTCAGTAGTGGAACATGCCTTCATTTAATGAGATTATGAGAATACGTTGTCATTAAACTTACGTCTTTCGTCGACTGTCTGACAGACAGTGTTTGTACACCACAAAGTCTCTTGCCAATGATAAACTGACAAAAAAAAAATTCTTCGTCAGGGTTCGAATCAGCTATCCCTACATCGAAAGTTACTCATTTATCCTTCAGTAACTACCTCGGCTACGGAAACGTTGACGATAAATTTAGGAGGTTAGAACTATGATTAGTGCATTCAGGCATGTAAACCGGTGTGATATACTGTTTTCCGATATTCTATCGGAGTAAATTTAGAGTATTTCTTTTTGGTTAGTATTTGTCTAAGAAATTTTGTCTAAACTTCATTACACTGTCTCACGTGGACACAGACAGTTATATACTTACATACACATTGATAACTTATAACATTTTCTCATTACTGAATTGGTATGAATAGCTATGGGACTGCTATGATAAACCGTTGAGTATCTTAATTTACACACCAAACAGAAGCGAGGTTAGCGACTTAATATGTGTTTATTTCGTCAGAGAAATTGGCAGTGGAATTCATTTCAAATTTATTTGCTGACTGCTGATTTTTTGAAATAATCTCGAGCACTCGCCTTAACCACTTTGGCTGTCGGTTCAAGCTCTGCGGACCGACCCAAACCTCCACATGTCACATTGGCTACATCCCACTATATTCATCACTTAATGCTCACCACTAGCGATAAACGGGAAATCTGGGTTCGAGTCCAGTCCGGCAGAAATTTTCATATGTCGCTAATAGGCAGTAGTCCCGCGCCTAATGCTGATGATGTCAACGAATTCCCAGTCAGCAAATAAATTTTGAATTATTCCTTACAGCTTTGTATCATCAACAAAGTTTGTTCTTACAGATGTGCAGGTTCCGAGGGGCGTTCAATACGAAGCGCAACACATTCTTTTCTAGGCCAGTTACTCTTGAAAAAAATGAGGCTCTTATTGCGGGACATCGTGGAATATTCCCGCTTCAAGACCTACAGTTTCATGAAGTTTCGATAGGTGCCTTCAAAATAGGGTTTGTGTATCAAAGGTGCGTTCCAAGAAGAAAGATATCACTGAATTTCTTTTGGTGGAAAATCTGACGATCACAGATATTCAGAGGCGCTTGCAGAGTATCTGCGGAGACCTGGTGGTGAACAAAAGCACGATGAGCCGTAGCGCGAGGCGTCTGTCGTCCTCTAAACAAGGTCAGGCAAACCTGTTCGACCTCCTGATACACTGCAAAGTGCTCAATTGCACATCTCTGTTAGTAGTGCTAACTCGCTCGTACACCATTTGGGGTACTCAAAAGTGTGTTGCTCGTTGCCTAACAGAAGACCATAAAGAACAACGAAGGACCATCTGAGCGGAATGGTTTGCGCGTTACGAGGCTGATTGTTACAGTTTTTTGTCGAACGTCGTTACAGGCGATTAAACATGAGTTCATCTTTTCGAACCAAAATCAAAACGGCAATCCTTGCAGTGGCGCCACACCACCTCTCCTCCAAAGCAAAAGTTCAAACTGCAATTCAACCGTTAATGGCATGGCGACGGTCCTGTGGATCTCTGAAGGGGTAGTTCTGTTTGATGTCCTCCCTCATGGTGTAGGGATCAGCTATGAAACGTATTGTGCTACCATCAGGAAACTCGAGAAACCACTTCAGCGGGTTCGTCGACACAAAAATGAAAACGAAATTCTTCTTCTCTATGACAACGCAAGGACTCACACAATTCTGCGCACTTCACTGGAATGTTCTTCCTCATCCAACCTACAGCCCGGGCCTCGCACTTTCCATCTGTTTGGCTCCGTCAACGATGCACTCCTTGGGAAGTAGTATGTGGATGGTGGGGAGGTTACTGATGCAGCAAGACATTGGATGACGTCGACCAGTAGAGTGGTACCATGCGCGCATACAGGCCCTCACAGTAAGGTGGCGTAAGGTTGTCCCACTGGACGGAGCCTATACTCGTAGTGAAAAACAGGGCGCTGTAGCGAAAAGAGTATGGAATAATACGGTGTTTTGTAATCTTGAATGCCGGCCGCTGTGGCCGAGCGGTTCTAGGCCCTTCAGTCTGGAACCGAGTGACCGCTACGGTCGCAGTTTCGAATCTTGCCTTCGGCTTGGAAGTGTGCGATATCCTTAGGTTAGTTAGGTTTATGTAGTTCTAAGTTCTAGGGGACTGATGATGACCCCAGATGTTAAATCCCATAGTGCTCAGAGCCTTTTGAACCATTTGAATCTTGAATAAAACCAACTTGCTTTCCGAAAGAAATAAAGTGAACGCCCCTCGTATGTGTATTTCCCAGCAGAAATTGACTGTGACATTGTAACCTCCCCACAAAATTCGTTTACATTTAATCTCCCCACAAAATTCTTTCTGATTTAATCCAGGCTCAAAATTCATTCACATTTAGTGTAACTTCAAAACAGAAAAATTCCTAAACCTCGCAACAGTAAAAATTATAATTATGTCGTTCACATTCAGTGTAACGTCCCAATTAAAAAATAAATTCAGTAATCTGGTAATAAAACAATGTAACTAATCTCTCAATTAAACTGTCACTCACTTATGACTTTTTCAATAATTCACTGTGAATTTAACCTGGTAAATTTGGGACGACAGCAGTGCTGCGTCATGGCCCTGAAAGATCATTCTGAATAAAAAAAAGGAAAAACTCTTACCTGAATGAAGTCGCCGGATATATCTGCTCTTGCAATAAATATTTCCGGCACAGCTCTGTGCAATGCTGGCCGACCTATCAGTCATTTATGAAAGAAAGCAACTGATTTTTCTATTGCAATAATCGGGATGATCATGGATGGGAGAAATTAGTAAATTCTTTAAATTGAAATGAATGGTTGTTAAAAGTTACTTTTTATGAGGAAAATTATTATTACGAGATTTTTAAAACATTTACATGGGACTTGAGATAACATTACTATATATGCGCGAGACTGCTATTTACCTTATACAATAATACTCTGGCTCCGACATCGCTGCACCGCGACCGGGCCAGCCAACGCGATACACCAGACCAGACCAGAGCAGACTCCAGACTAGACTAGCGACAACTTACTGCTACAGCTACAGAGTTCCTACTGCAGTCAACACTGCTCTCTGGTCAGAGATTCTCTTATACCTTGCCTATTGCAGGCAGCGCATGAACAATACATCGAAATTACATCTGCTCGGACCTCTTACATAAAATTACATCTGCTCGGACCTCTTACAACATAATAGAACTAACAGTTTTATGAAACAGTTGACAGGAAAGCCCAAGAGTAGTGATGATTTGATTTTACATGATCAACTTCGACAGCTGTCGTATCAAAGGGGTATACAAATTTGTTTCAAAACTGGTTACGACTGAATGTCATCAAGGATGCACGTTGATTGCACCTAGTTCGTGCATGCCGACGTGGGTAGCACTAAGAGCATTTCATTGTTCAATCATTCGTTCTCACATTCATCGTTTCCATGCATCCCAAGATGAAAGAGGGCTGTGATGGGGGTGTTGGGGTGGCTTGGTGTAGGAGAAGGGTTCTTTACCGGAGATGGATGTTGGTGCAGGAGGAGATTTCTTGGGCACACAAATACGGTTTTGAGATGCTTAGACTGTTGGCTGGAACCTTGGCGAGAGCGGCGAATACATTTGTGGCACGTCGACCTCACAGCACCGGCGTCGTCGATGCTAGCGCGTACCGAGCGCTTCAGCAGCTGCGTCGGGACTCTGGCAACGTCCGCAGTAACCGACCGATCCGTGTGCCGACCAGACGCGGCGCTCGTTGTTGTCTTGGAGGAATCTGCATGGCGACCCAGTACCTCTGACTCACGAGGAGAACATAGCAAGTGCTATAGCCTGATTTATCAGTAACTTCGCTCACTGCTAGAGGTGTCAAAATATATGAACACTTGTCTCGGCTTATCCGTAGACAGTCTACCGTTTCTGAGGAAACGACGATCAAAGTTTTCGACCAAATTTAGTGGCGTTTTAGCGAGCGGTAATCTGAGCCGAAATGTTGGCACGTTGGCTAGCGTCACCGCCTGTCATTATTTCTCCCCGTGTTCGAAACCCGATTGTTCTTTTTGTTTTAATTTATTTTATTTTGATTTTTGTTCCCATGCCCGTAGAAGATTACTGCCCCAATGTGTATTATCAAGTTAGGGAATACAATGGCATTATATTACTTGTAAAATTACAACTGGATTCCACAATGTTACATACTATACTACACTCCTGGAAATGGAAAAAAGAACACATTGACACCGGTGTGTCAGACCCACCATACTTGCTCCGGACACTGCGAGAGGGCTTTACAAGCAATGATCACACGCACGGCACAGCGGACACACCAGTAACCGCGGTGTTGGCCGTCGAATGGCGCTAGCTGCGCAGCATTTGTGCACCGCCGCCGTCAGTGTCAGCCAGTTTGCCGTGGCATACGGAGCTCCATCGCAGTCTTTAACACTGGTAGCATGCCGCGACAGCGTGGACGTGAACCGTATGTGCAGTTGACGGACTTTGTGCGAGGGCGTATAGTGGGCATGCGGGAGGCCGGATGGACGTACCGCCGAATTGCTCAACACGTGGGGCGTGAGGTCTCCACAGTACATCGATGTTGTCGCCAGTGGTCGGCGGAAGGTGCACGTGCCCGTCGACCTGGGACCGGACCGCAGCGACGCACGGATGCACGCCAAGACCGTAGGATCCTACGCAGTGCCGTAGGGGACCGCACCGCCACTTCCCAGCAAATTAGGGACACTGTTGCTCCTGGGGTATCGGCGAGGACCATTCGCAACCGTCTCCATGAAGCTGGGCTACGGTCCCGCACACCATTAGGCCGTCTTCCGCTCACGCCCCAACATCGTGCAGCCCGCCTCCAGTGGTGTCGCGACAGGCGTGAATGGAGGGACGAATGGAGACGTGTCGTCTTCAGCGATGAGAGTCGCTTCTGCCTTGGTGCCAATGATGGTCGTATGCGTGTTTGGCGCCGTGCAGGTGAGCGCCACAATCAGGACTGCATACGACCGAGGCACACAGGGCCAACACCCGGCATCATTTTGTGGGGAGCGATCTCCTACACTGGCCGTACACCACTGGTGATCGTCGAGGGGACACTGAATAGTGCACGGTACATCCAAACCGTCATCGAACCCATCGTTCTACCATTCCTAGACCGGCAAGGGAACTTGCTGTTCCAACAGGACAATGCACGTCCGCATGTATTCCGTGCCACCCAACGTGCTCTAGAAGGTGTAAGTCAACTACCCTGGCCAGCAAGATCTCCGGATCTGTCCCCCATTGAGCATGTTTGGGACTGGATGAAGCGTCGTCTCACGCGGTCTGCACGTCCAGCACGAACGCTGGTCCAACTGAGGCGCCAGGTGGAAATGGCATGGCAAGCCGTTCCACAGGACTACATCCAGCATCTCTACGATCGTCTCCATGGGAGAATAGCAGCCTGCATTGCTGCGAAAGGTGGATATACACTGTACTAGTGCCGACATTGTGGATGCTCTGTTGCCTGTGTCTATGTGCCTGTGGTTCTGTCAGTGTGATCATGTGATGTA